>NC_138779.1:92559663-93759663 GCF_965119305.1 Pelophylax lessonae
AATTTCCTTTTATGAAAAACACAAACGGAATTTGGTTAACTCCAAACCCAAATTCACTATTTGGTTAACTCCAAACCCAAATTCACTATAGCACCTAGTTGAAGGTTTAACTCCAGCAGCTTCACCTAATTAAAATGCTAATGAGTTTAGGTTGGAGTTAGTTTTGGAGAAGTGAGCAGCTCTACTCCAAACTCCTTAGTGAATTAGGCCCAGATTCTCAATTGGATTTAGGCTAGGCCATTCTAACACATGAATATGCTTCGATATAAACCATTCATTTATAACTCTGGCTGTATGTTTAGGGCTGTTGTCCTTCTGGAAGGTGAAGCTCCGCCCCAGTCTCAAGTCTTTTGCAGACTCTAACAGGTTTTCTTCTAAAATTGCACTGTATTTGGCTCCATCCATCTTCCCATCAATGCTGACCAGCTTCCCTGTCCCTGCTGAAGGAAAGCATCCCCACAACATGTTTCTGCCACCACCATGTTTCACAGTGGGGATGGTGTGTTCAGGGTGATGTGCAGTGTTAGTTTTCCAGTGACCAGAGCACCTTCTTCCACATATTTACTGTGTCCCCTACATGGCTTCTCGCAATTTGCAAACGGGACTTCTTATGGCTTTCTTTCAACAATGGCTTTCTTCTTGCCACTCTTCCATAAAGGCCAGATTTGTGGAGTGCATGACTAATAGTTGTCCTGTGGACAGATTCTCCCACCTGAGCTGTGGATCTCTGCAGCTCCTCCAGAGTTACCATGAGCCTCTTGGCTGCTTCTCTGATTAATGCTCTCCTTGCCCGGCCTGTCAGTTTAGGTAGATGGCCATGTCTTGGTGGGTTTGCAGTTGTGCCATACTCCTTCCATTTTCAGATGATTGATTGAACCGTGCTCCGTGAGATGTTCAAAGCCTGGGATATTTTTTTTATACCCCAACCATGCTTTAAACTTCTCCACAACTTTATCCTTGACCTGTCTGGTGTGTTCCTTAGCCTTCATGATGCTATTTGTTCACTAAGATTCTCTAACAAACCTCTGAAGGCTTCACAGAACAGCTGTATTTATAGTGAGATTAAATTACACACGGGTTGACAAATGCAGGCCACACTTTTCAGATATTTATTTGTAAAACGTTTTGAAAACCATTTATCATTTTCCTTCCACTTCACAATTATGTGCCACTTTGTGTTGGTCTATCACATAAAATCACAATAAAATAAATTTACGTTTTTGGTTGTAAAATGACAAAATTTGGAAAATTTCAAGAGGTATGAATACTTTTTCAAGGCACTGTATTATTTACTCTGTATGAGTTATAGAGTCAGCAAACTATGATATATACTGTACAGCTTCGACCAACAGCATCTTGTGCACTGAACAGAGACAGAGGATCTGATGTTGTTTATCCCTCTCTGGAAGATCAGAAACTGAAAGCAAAAATAATTTTGTCACTTCCGGTTTCGGTTTGATGTTTACAAACCATTACTGGTTTGTACAAGCATCTGATCAAACTGATCTCAGTTTGATAATGTACCGTAGTTTGTTGCCATTCTGCGGGCGTGTTTAATTTTAACCACTTCTGGACCGCAAGATTTTCCTGCTTAATGACCAGGCCCTATTTTGCGATTCGGCACTGTGTAACTTTAACGGACAATTGCGCGGTCGTGCAAGGCTGTACCCAAAAAAAATTGACATCCTTTTTTTCCCACAAATAGAGCTTTCTTTTGGTGGCATTTGATCACCTGTGCAATTTTTATTTTTTGCGCTGTAAACAAAAAAATAGCGACAATTTTGAAAAAAAAAACAATATTTTTAACATTCTGCTATATGACATTCCGGCGACATTGCGTCGGACAGATCGGACCCCTAACTGACATTTTTGGGGGTACCAGTGACATTACTACAGTAATCAGTGCTATAAATATGCACTGTTACTGTAATAATGAAACTGGCAGGGAAGGGGTTAACAGTATAGGTGATCAAGGGGTTAAATGTAAGCCTAGGGGAGTGATTCTAACTGTGGGGGGGTTGGACTTATGAAGTGACCATAGAGACATGCGATGCTACATAGCAAGATCATATGGGCTCTGTAATCACTTCAGGGAGAAGGACGGGCGGCTGTGTTTACATCAGCGGGGAACAATCGCCGGTGTCAGAAGGCAATTGGACCCGCCTGACGCGCGCACTGGCTTTCCCGCTGATGAGCGGGAGCGGGAGCGTGCTGCCAGCGGTGCGCGCTCGCCCCCTAGCCTCCAGACGTAAAGCTATGTCGGTTCACCCAGGAGCGGCTGCCTGCCACAGTAAATCTGCGGCGGGCGGTCGTAAAGGGGTTAAAACACAACATGTTTGGTATCTATTCACTCAGCGTGACATCATATTATATATTTTAACAAAAAAATGGGTATTATAATGTGTTTGCGTGTACCAAAAGTCATTAAAGTGTATTTAAAAAAAAAAAATGTGTTTGAAAAACCCGCTGTGCAAATACCGTGTGACATATAAAAAATTGCAACACTTACTATTTTATTCTCTAGGGGCCTCTGCCTAAATATAAAATGTTTGGGGGTTCGAAGTAATTTTCTAGCAAAAAATGATGATTTTTACATGTATGAGAGAAATGTTAGAAATGGCCTGGGTAGCAATTGGTTAAAATTCCGTGATAGATGTCTTTTTTTTTTTGCTGTAGTCAACTGCTGTCAACACACCGCACCTGCATATTACATTTACATGTTTTGAAAAACACAATAAAGCACACGGGATCTGTCTGTATGTTGGAAAATTAATTGTATTACTTTTGGGAGGTGGTGGAAATGACTATGTATCCACAAGGTGGGATTTGTCTGTTGAATAACACTATAGGGAACATCTCCCAAGCTGAAAGTCTTGTTGTGAAAAGACTATAAATTATCAACAAATCAAGACAATTGGCCTCATCAGAGACTGACCGCCGACACAGATATTTCAATTCAATTATTTCCAGGACCTTAAGGAACTCACTGCATATTAGTCCTTTACTTCTACATGAGCTGAACCCTTTTTGCACATAAATAAATAGTTTCATTCTAATACACGGGTAATGGAGATGTATTTTATAAATATTTCTAACAAATTTTCAGTGCAATATATTTTCATAGAGAGAAATAAAAGCTGCACTATGTCTGCAGATTTTTTTTATTAGTTAAACTAGATTCAAATCTTTAAGATCTCATAAAAACTTAACAATAATAGTGTGATTTCAGAAGTGGTTTTAATTATTTGAATCTGCAACTTTCATCAAAAAAATACCAGGTAATCCTTCCATGAAGGTCCTTGCTTAGGTACCTCCTGTTATACTGTCTCCCATTTGTGCCCCTATATTATTGAACACTAAAGATAAAAACCTGACTGAGGCTCAACCTCAATACTAGCAGTGTATGACTGTGATATAGTTATCCAAGATCCAAGTATGAGTGATGAGAAAACTCGGTGGACATCTCACTTAATAATTGAATATTCAAACACATCAAAGAAATCCAAATCCCTATTAAAACCATACTTGGCCAACTATATAAAGAAGGTACCAGCAGGACCTCTTGGAGGAATTGACTTGTGATTAAAGTCCAGTAACTTATATATTACATCGGTCTTAGCTCAATCCAGCCACATTTACAAGTTTCATATGATATACAAGTGGTCATATGTGTAAAGTGAGCATGAACTTGTTCGTGTCATTGCATTAGAGAATATAGTGTACCATTTTTATCTATTTTTTCCACTATAGATTTGGGGGAGATGCCTATCTTTTTGCAGCTGCTGTTTTTTTTTTTTTTTTATATATAATTGGCCAATGATGGTTTTAATGGGGATTTGGATTTCTATTATGTGTTTGTATATTGTGTTAATAAAATTGTGATTTTTACATACCTGAGCTGCTTCCTGGGTTTTCTCATCACACATACTTGGATCTTGGAAAACTATATCACAATGATACACGCTTAGTATTTAGGCTGAACCTCACTCAGGCTTTTATCTTAGTGTTCTTGAATATCTATACCAGTGGCAGTATACACAGTACTGTGCAAAGGTTTTAGGCAGGTGTGAAGAAATGCTGTAAAGTAAGAATGCTTTTAAAAATATATTTTAATTGTCTTATTTTATCAATTTTCAAAATGCAAAGTGAACGAACAAAAGTAAAATCTAACTTAAATTAATATATGATATGACCTCCTATTGGCTTCAAACCAGCATCAATTCTTCTAGGTACACTTGCACACATTTTTTGAAGGAATTTGGCAGGTACTGTAGGTTACTGCAAACATCTTTGAGAACTAACTACATATCCTCTGTGGATGTAGGTTGCCTCAAATCCTTCTGTCTCTTCATGTAATCCAAGACAGACTTGATGATGTTGAGATCGGGGCTCTGTGGGGGCCAAACCATTAAATGCACAATTTCTTGCTCTTCTGTACGTGAAAGATATTTCTTAACAACATTGGCTGTATTGGGGTTGGTGTCCTACTGCAGAATAAATTTAGTGCCAATCACACTCTTCCCTAATGGTATGGCATCTGCCTGTATTTATCAGCATTGAGGACACCAACAATCAAGTAATGTTCAGGACAGTAGATGCAATGGTCAGCCAAGGAAACTTAATTCTGCAGATGAAAGACACATCATGCTTACTTCCCTTCAACAGAAGATGTCCAGCAGTGCTATCAGCACAGAACTGGTGGAAACCAGTGGGACCCATCTACTGTTTAGAGAAGTCTGGGCAGAAGTGGTCACCATGAAAGAATTGCAGTCAAAAAGCCATACCTTTTGAAGTGGAAACAAGGCTAAGTGACTCAACTATGCACAAAAGCATAGTACCTGGGGTGCATAAAAATGGCTACAGGTACTCTGGACTGAAGTCAAAATTTGAAATATTTGGCTGTAGCAGGAGGCGGTTTGATTGCTAAAGGGCTGGAGAGCGGTACAATAACGACTGTCTACTGGCAACATTAAAGCATTGTGGAGGTTCCTTGCAAGTTTGGTGATGCATTTCTGAAAATGGAGATGGAGATTGGTGTCCTCAATGCAGATACTTATCCATCATGCCATACCACCATGGAGGCGTGGGATTGGCACCAAATTTATTCTGCAGTAGGACAATGACCCCAAACATACAGCCAATGTCATTGAGATCTATCTTTAGGGTAAAGAAGAACAAGGAGTCCTGGAAGTGATGGTTTGGCCCCCACAGAACTCTGAACTCAACATCATCGTGCCTGGGATTACATGAAGAGACTGAAGGATTTGAGGCAGCCTACATCCACAGAAAATCTGTGGTGAGTTCTCAAAGATATTTGGAACAACCTACCTGTCGAGTTCCTTCAAAAACTGTGTATCTAGAAGAAAGGAGGCTGTTTTGAAGGTAAAGGTGATCACACCAAATATTGATTTGATTTTGATTTTTTTTTTGTTTATTTCCTTTCCATTTTGCTAATTGATAAAAATAAATTATTAACACTTCAATTTCTGAAACCATTCCTAATTTCTAGCATTTTTTCACATCTGCCTAAAGCTTTTGCACAGTGCTGTGTATTAATTGGTTAAACCAAGATCGTGGCAACTTCCCCCTACTGGCGCAACCCACAGTACTGTGGTAAACAGCTGGGATCGCTGCACACAGAGGAGAAGGAGGAGTATATGCATTCCCCAAGACTAATGAAGCCAGAATTGCTGATAGTTTTGCCACTCCTGGTTTCAAAGCTGTCATTCCCTGGCTATATTAGCCAAGGAAGCAGCTAATCGTGCACAATCTGTTCTTAATTAGCTGCTTTGGAGGGCAGGGGAGACATTCAGGGGAAAAATCAATAAAGCTGCTGCGCCACTTTTTGGGATTAATCTCTCTTGTTAAGATGTTGGGCCAAATTCATAAAACATCTGGGACACTTTAGGTTCTGAAAGCAATTCGTGCAAAATGAAGGTAGTTCTGAATGTGCCACTTTTGCATTGTGGTGCAGTGTCTGCCAAATTCAAAGTAGGGAAATGACAGTTTGTATCTTATAAAAGTGGAGCTAATTCAGATCAACTCACTTTGGCATGCAGAGAGAAACCCTGGCGTAGATGGATTTTGCCAAAATGTCTCCCGTGCATTCTAAAAGTGGTGCAAACGGTGCTCTAAATTCAAGTACAAGTACTAGATGGGATACATACAGTAAATTTGACACTTTCTCAAATCTTTCTGCACCAGTCTTTATAAATCCCACAGTGAGTGTCTAATAGACCCTTGATGTCTAAATAAAGAGGACCTGTCACCTGCCCAAAGCTATCACACAGGGGACTTGTTAAAAGCTAAAAGAGACAAATGTAAAAAGTGGGAAAAAATACATTTTAGTAAAATAAATAAAATAAATAAAAACATTTTAAGCACCCCTCTCCCCTGCGAATATGCACAAATGGAAAAGTACATGTAGGTCCTGCATGCATATGTAAACAGCAATTGCACCACACATGTGAGGTATTATTGCAAATGAGTGAGAGCAATAAATGTAGGCCATCATTCATGTTTAACTCTACAATGATAACCTGTGTATACTAGCAAATTTCTGTATACTAGCACATTATGATATGAGCCCATCGGAGGACCAGTTTTTTTTTTTTTTTTTTAATGCGGTTTACTACCGTTTTAAAATGGTTGTAAACCTCAGAAATAAAATATGAACAAAATATGAACAAAGCATATCCCTCTGTGTACTTGTCTCAATTAAGAGCACTAAGTGTCATTTCTGTCTACTATCAACATGAATCATATCTGACAAGTTTTCTCAACACCAAGAGAAAAAAAGAGGACAGAGGAGGGATAGATATAGATTTAGATATATTATATTAATAATTAGAAGGTGCACTATTGCTTAAAATTCATACATTAAGTGCAATACTTATAAAATGCTATAAATACTGCAAAACTGTATAAAATATGTAATAAAAATAACCCTAATCATTACTGTTTAAGGTGCATGCAAAACTAATATTGGTCTTATCTTATTTTCTCCCCTTTGGTCTGTTAAATATACAATTGAAAGTGTTTTGTTATGTGTGTTTATTAGCTTAGAAAAATACTTTTTGATCCGGCCAGAAATCTTGTGAGCAGATAGCTTCCTGTACTCTCTGATATAGATCATTTAAAACCCGCGCTAAATGGATGAAGTGACTGAAATATATATGTGAATATGTGATGCAGCTGCTGTTCACCAAGTAAAAACTCAGACAAAACTACTACCAAGAAAACAGCTCTTGCAAATAGATAGATTATATAAATAATTAGAAGGTGCACTAGTGCTTAAATTCTATACATTAAGTGCAATACTTATAAAATACTATAAAAACTGCAAAAATTCAATGGAATTGTGCAAAATAGTGCAAAAATAGGTATATTAGGTGCACTATTTTATAAAGTGCTAACAGTGCTAAAAAGTCTAATATATAGTGCAGTATAGAAGAAAAAGTGCTGATGGTACTGCAAAAAAATGTGCTGAAGTGCTCCAAATTGATATCCCCTTCTGGGACCCTACTCACTGGAAACGATGGACCCCTTTGGGGTCGAAAGAAGTTTGAAACCAAAAGGAGAATTCCTCCAGATTGACTCCCTGTTGTGACCCCTTATAAATGGTTACTTTGGGCAAGACAGGCAATGAATCCTCTCAATGGGGATCAAAAAGACTTGGGACCAGTATATCACCGCAAGGGTCTCCTCCAAACTGGCACTCTGTAACTGCAGCCCTTTAAAAATATTGGCCCTGAGCAGCTCCAAAGAAATGAATGATCCACATAGTGAAGCCCGTTAAAACAAAATTTATTCCCACATCAAATATTTGTATTAGGATAATAGATGCATAAATGAGAAGAAGAAGCAGTTTCGCTGTAAACTGCAGATTAGTTCTGGGAACACCGCGTAGCGTGTAGTATGTCTGGATAACACTTTGGAGCACTTCAGCACGTTTTTTTGCAGTACCACCAGCCCTTTTTCTACTATACTGCACTATATATTAGACTTTTTAGCACTATTAGCACTTTATAAATATTGCACCTAATATACCTATTTTTGCACTATTTTGCACAATATCATTGGATTTTTGCAGTTTTTATAGTATTTTATAAGTAGTGAACTTAATGTATGAAATTTAAACACTAGTGCACCTTCTAATTATTTATATAATCTATCTATTTGAAAGTGCTGTGTTTTCTTGGTAGTAGTTTTGTCTGAGTTTTTACTTGGTGAACAGCAGCTGCATCACATATTCACATATATATTTCAGTCACTTCATCCATTTAGCGCAGGTTTTAAATTATCTATATTTTTCTAAGCTAATAAACACACATAACAAAACACTTTCAATTGTATATTTAACTGACCAAAGGGGAGAAAAAGGAGATAAGACCAATATTAGTATTACATGCACCTTAAACAGTAATGATTAGGGTTATTTTTATTACATATTTTATACAGATTTAAATGGAATCACTGAAATCCCATATAAGCCTTAACATGTACATTTAAACTTTTTTTTTTTTTTTAATTAATACATTTTAACTGAACTAAATGCAGCAATATAACTGCTCCCCACCCCCCACAAAATGTTATAAATGTTCAATAAATTTTATTAAATTCTTAATCAGACAAACAGTACAGATGTTGTTTCATGTGATATTTTCATTTACATTCTTCATACTGTCATACAGTCTTAGGTCAGTGATGGTAAACCTTGGCACCCCAGATGTTTTAGAACTATATTGCCAATGATTATCGTGTACTCTGCAGTGTAGCTGAGCATCATGGGAAATGTAGTTCCAAAACATCTGGGGTTCCAAGGTTTGCCATCACTGTCTTAGGTGGTTACATCTGCCAATGTGCTTTTGTCAGATCTCAACCAATCTTTCAAGTCCTCAAATGGCTGATGTCATCGCTAGTCACAGGTGGAGCACCAGGTCATCTGGAGATCTAAAATAGAGGCTAAGACAGCGCCATCTTTTGCTGCAAAAGCATAAGATAGTAAGTTCCACTTAAATCTGCAGCTTTCATTAAATCATCCCTGCGGTCATACCATGACAGTTCTTGATCAGGCATTGCCTGTTATGTGGTGACAACCATCTCCCAACTATGCCCTTGGATTGTCACTCTATCACTTACACCCCTGGCTGAGACTACACGCAGCCATTCTGACATTGGCATGTCCAACATTGTCACCATTAGGAAACAGGTCCAGAGCCATGATATGCAGCCAAAATTAAAGCTAGTCCATGTAGACAGGAAGCAGCTGATGTCCATGGGACCAGGGGCAATCCATCTGAGCTCTTCTCTCTGATGCATGTCACTCAAAAAGAGCTTATTTGTGGAGTTAAGAAAGCTCTTTGTGGGTAATGATCAGCAGCGTTGTCAGCTTGTCATGAATGCTCCTTCAGGATAGCATCAGAAGATGATGTCCAAGTGCTTCGATGTACAGAACAAGGGTTATTATCAACCAGTATTATGTGTTTGACTAGTTACATGAATATGCTGTCCCAGTCCAGGCACCAGACAGCTCATTTCAGAACAGAGTTGAGCCAGGAAGTTACTGGATGGTCTTCAGCTGATACCCTTCAACCAGAACCTGCACTTGTTCCTGTGATATGCTTAAACTTTGCTGACCTGGCCTGGCCTGGACTCATCTCTGCTCTGATTTCCTGTTGTTACCTGGCTTGATCCTGACCCCCTTCCCGATTCATTGCTGACTCAGCAAGTTCCTAACCTTGGCTCATCTTTGCTGACCTCCTGGCGTTACCTTAGCCTGCCTCTTAAACATGATTCCTCTGACTTATTGGTGTGATCTTGGCCTGTCAATTGAACACAATTCTGCTAACTTCCTGGTGTGACCTTGGTCTGCAATTGGATTATAACTTCACCTTCTGCTTGCCTGCTGTCTACTGCGTGGATTGCCGATCCTACCCCTCTCAGCAATCTTTCTATCAGACCCCATGTTCACGTCCCATTCAAGCCTTCTGCCAGAAGTGAGCTTCTGTAAGCTGGACTTTATGGCACCTTTGTCACTCTGTGCCCTCTCATCTCCTGTTCTCCATTCCAGAGGTTTTTGGACCAGAGGTAAAAGGAAAGCCCTCTTGTCATTTTGGCCTCTAACCAAATATGGGATAACTCCTACTGTTCGCTCCCAGGCTACCTATCTGGACTGTAGGAGTCATGTTCAGACCTGGTCAGCAAATGGCCAACTGAAGGAGTACAAATGGAAGGCTGCTGATTACATGGCAGAGGCTTGGCATTATCAGCCTGCAACAGGAAGTGCTGTTACTGGTAGAATATCTAGGTAAAAAACTTTAGAAAAGGCTCACAAAAAAAATTTGCTTAAGAAAACTGTATACTTTTACGATTTACCACTAACACTGTTTTTTAAATAAATAAATCAAGGACATGAAATATCTTGCATGCATTTGGCTATATTTTTGTATTTTCATCTATTACTATGAATTAATTTAGTCTAATATATTCTTTTATTCTTAGAAATAATGAATTCCACTAACCAGCACAAAGTCCCAGAGTTCACTCTCTTGGGATTGGCCAGTTTCCCCAGCCTCAGCATTGCCCTATTTCTTCTCCTTCTCATTATCTACATTCTTATATTGCTGGCAAACCTGTCTATCATAGTGGCAGTCCATTTTGAAGCACGTCTCCATTCAGCCATGTACTATTTTCTCAGCAGGTTATCCCTTGTAGACTTGTGCTATGCTACAGTGACTGTCCCCAAAATTTTAGCTGACTTCATTTCCAAAACCAACACAATCTCCTCTAGTTCCTGCATCACCCAGCTGTTCTTCCTGCATTTCTTTGCAGGAACAGAGTGCATTCTGCTAACGGTCATGGCCTATGACCGCTACATCGCTATCTGCCACCCCTTACGTTATTCCAGTATTATGAACAAGACTGTCTGCCATTGGCTCGAGTTTGTTTGTTGGGCCACCAGTTTTTTACATTCCATAATTCAGATCATCATGACATGTCAACTGAAGTTTTGTGGACCAAACCAAATAGACCATTTCTTCTGTGACATCCACCCTTTGTCTGTGCTGGCGTGTTCAGATATTTTTATCATCGAATTAGTATATGTGGCCAACAGTGGGCTGATTTCTGTGCTTTGCTTCCTTGTGTTACTTATGTCTTATATGGGTATCATTAACACCATACTTAAAGCTCGATCTGAAGAGGGGCTAGGAAAAGCTTTTTCGACTTGTGCCTCACACCTCACCGTTGTCACCCTTTTCTTCGGGCCTTGTGTCTTCATATATTTAAGACCTTCTGTAACATATGCAGTAGATAAAATGGTGTCGGTATTCTATACAATGGTAACACCCCTACTGAATCCAATTATTTACACGTTAAGAAATAAAGAGGTAAAGACTGCCTTAAAATCTA
Source organism: Pelophylax lessonae (assembly GCF_965119305.1). Classification (NCBI taxonomy): domain Eukaryota; kingdom Metazoa; phylum Chordata; class Amphibia; order Anura; family Ranidae; genus Pelophylax; species Pelophylax lessonae. The sequence goes on from NC_138779.1 coordinate 92,571,076, forward strand.
TTTTGGGCAAGAAATTACTAAGAAAAGAACAATAAATAGATGAGATATCAATGATAAATATTAATATACATTCAACGGCCAGTTTATTAGGTACACCTGTTCAATTGCTTGGTAACACAAATTGCTATTTAGCCAATCACATGACAGCATCTCAATGCCTTTAGGCCTCTAGATGTGGCGAAGATGACTTGCTGAAGTTCAAACTGAGCATCAGAATGGGGAAGAAAGGGTATTTAAAGATTTTGAAAGTGGCATGGTTGTGGGTGCCAGACGGGTTGGTCTGGGTATTTCAAAAACTGCTGATCTACTGGGATTTTCACACACAACCATCTCTAGAATTTACAGAGAATGGCCTAAAAAAAGAAAAAGTATCCAGTGAGCACGAGTTGTGAGGACAAAAAGGCCTTGTTGATGTCAGAGGTCAGAGGAGAATGGACAGACTGGTTCGAGATGATAGAAAGGCAACAGTAACTCAAATAACCACTCGCTACAACCAAGGTATGCAGTATACCATCTCTGAATGCCCAACCTTGAAACAGATGAGCTATAGCAGCAGAACATCACACCGGGTGCCACTCCTGTCAGCAATGAACAGGAAACCTATCAGTCCTTAAATGTTGTGGATGCATTAGTTTGATTTTTTAGGCTTTTATCCTTTATTTTTACTAGGTAATCCAGCAGGTAATAAACATCCTCTCTCAAAGTGTTTCCACTCTGTATGAAGGAGCGACAGAGATACCTTTGGACAGCATAATTGTGTCAGTCTGGGTTGAGGGTAGTGTTAGGTACATTAGCAGATTCAGATGGACTTGACTAACAATTTGAAGCTGAACTACAGCTAACACTTTTTAAGCAGTTACAGCAACAGTATTTTTTTCTTTTGGGATAATTCTTTTACATAACTGATAAAAGCTAAGCATTCTAAGCACCTCTGACAGTGGTAAATAGTTTGTCTCAACCTTCTAACTGCCGCTTTTGCTGGACAGTTTGATCTGTTAAAGGAAGTTGAAAAATAACAAACTCACTGCTGCAATCACAAGGTGAACATTCAGAAAAAAAGCCTAAAAGGAGGAAATAAATGAAGCCACTGCGTCTTAGAATTGGCAAACTGCAATGTTTATTTTTTTTTAGGTGGGAGGGGTGATACCACTTTATAAAATTTGCACACAGTTAAGGATTTTGTAGGCATATGGTCCATTGCATGAATAAACAATTATACCCGATAGGTGCTTATAGGTGCTAATGATCAACAAGATAACTATATGTTAGAATACTATCATTAAATCAAACAGAATGAGCTGTGTAGGAACAAAAAAAAACTGAGTGAGGAGAAGCCCTTCTTGTCACAAATTCGCAAGGACAGGGTTTTTTTGGAGGGGACTGCAGGATAGCCTCTTACCTACTGACTATGGGCCCTGGCTTGTGAGGGAACACTGCTCTTTGTGGGGTGTATGCTGGGGGGACCCTTGGAGTAATGTTACTTTGGATTGAAGTCCACATCTCCCCAAGACACACAGACTCTGGGACTCTAGGCCTAGGATCCATGTTAAAGGCCTAGCTGCCTCTTGCCAAAAGGGAACTCCTCCACACAGTCAGATTCGTGTCAGATGCTAATGTCATCAGCTCAACCACATGTCTTCCACATCTTCCACATGTAAACACATCCTATTGTCTGCTGTAGGGATGTGTTTACACTTATAATAATGTGTATTGTACTTCATGAGCTCGATGATGGCAAATCTGCTAGTTAATTAACTCAAGGTAATCACACCACAATCACACCACAATTTTTGAAAGCATCCTCACTTTTCAGCTTTTTTCAGCATCACAAATGTCTAAAACTTTTGCATAATGCTGTAAAGTGTGTAACCTGTTATGCAATGCTGAATAACAACATTGACATTACAGCTTGAAATTAAAATGTAATGTGATATTTCTAGTACAGCTACAAAACTCTAGTGCCGACTTTCCTAACAACCAGTGACTCATCTTTGTTGTCAGCTGGGGGATTTCAGGCTTAGAGCAGAATGTAAACATATAAGCGGTCAGTGAAAAATAATTTTTAAAAACAGCGTGGGGATCTTCCCAAACCCTAAACCCTACCAGACCCTAATGTGAGAATGCAGTCTGGCAGGCCAGGAAAAGGCAAAAGGCAAAAGTGCAGCCCCTCCCCAAACCATATCAGGTCACATGTCCTCAACATGGGGTGGTACTTTGCCGGGGGGGGGGGACCCCCCTGGCAAAGCCCCTTGTCCCCATATTTATGATGATGAGGACAAGGGCCTCTTTTCCACAACCCTGGCCTGGTGGTTGTGGGGGTCTGGGGGGCTTATCAGAATCTGTAAGCCCCCATTAACAATAAGTGGGCACCAAAATACCACCCCTCCAATATGAATGAGTATGGGGTACATATTACCCCTTCATATTAAACGAAAAGTCCCTTGACAAGTCCCTTTTAAAAAAAAGTCTCCCAAAGTATATTCATCATCAATCACATCAACCAACGATTTAGACCCTCATCAATCACGATGAATAATGCTGCTAACCCGCACAGAAAAAAAACCCCGCTGGCCCCTGACACCCGACGGCTCCAGCCGGCGCCCCAAATGACAGATCCACTCCACTCCTGATGCTGAAGTAAATAAGGGGTGGGTTCCCCTGGCAACATCCCTTGTGACATCATTGACCAAATCTGGACATGAAAAAGTGTTTGAGGTCTGATCACTGAGCTAGGATCACTGCTTACTTCAGTCTCCAACATATCTACCTCCAGGAGGTTTGTGTGCTTTAAGACTGGTGAAAGGTCTTCAGCTTATAAAAAGTAGCCAGGGTTTTTTGCAACCATAAGAAAGAGACCCTCGGGCTGGAGTTTGGGTCTCTAGGGTAACAATGGTAGAAAAACTGCATATTACTGATCGACCGATATCGTTTTTTAATGCCGATATTTTCAGACATTAAAAATATATATATATATATATTTTTTTTTTCACAGGTACTCTTGTGGAGGGATCTGGGGTCTAAAAGACCCCAAACCCCTTCTCTGCACTTAAAAGCATTTAAAACGCCAAGTTTGGCTGCTTTGAATGCTCACATTTTTTTGTGGAGGTAGGATGCCCGGGTCTCCTGGTGGGACGGGAGACCTGGGGGAGCCGTGGAAGGTGGTGGGAGGGGGAGGACGTCCCCTCCCGCTCCTTGTAATGACAGCCAAGCGGCTTCTCAGCCACATTGGTTGTCATTACAAGACAGCCGACCGTCGGCTATGGACGCCGGTACCGGCATGATGCCTCTAGCTGCAGGCATGACTCCGGTACAGCACTTTCCCGAAATATTGGCAATATTGGTAACCTCAGGGGCCGATTCCGGGAAAGTGCATATCGGCCCCCGATATATCGGTGTTGCTGATAATCGATCCCTACTGCATATAAATCTAAAGTAAAAGTTAGAAAACTTCAAGAAACATAGAACACCCTTCTTATCAGAGGTCGTAGGCCATTCAAAGACTACAAAAACCTACTGGGGATCTATAGAGATTTCTTCTATGAAGATGACCAGCTTAAGGAATTGGATGATGCTCTTCTCAAATTCACACTTTTCTGGCTTAATGTATAATCTGTAAAGCCCCGTACACACGATCAGATTATCGAACGATCTGTCGTCGGTTTTTTGTGGCATGCTAGTCTGATGTGGAAAGTGAAGAGGTTATTTTTTAGATTGTAAGCTCTAACGAGCAGGGCCCTCTGATTCCCTTTGTTTCAAATTGTAGTGTAAATGTAATGTCTGCCCTCATTTTGTTAAGCGCTGCGCAAACTGTTGGCGCTATATAAATCCTGTATAATAATAATAATAATTTTCATACGAATTTTCCCGTACGACAGAATTCTACTTCAGAAGTGATGTCATGTGTTGGATTTCTTTGTATGTGTTCTTTCGTCTCTGAGCATGCCTAATCTTGCTCTTAAGATTTTTTTCCATCGAAATCTGTACTAATGAGACGAAAATCGGATGTTGTTTTGAAGGACGTCAAAAATTTTATAGCGATTTTGTCACCCGAAAAGTCGGAGTTGGCTGTCAAAAGCACCATACTAACAATCCGAAAATCGACAGATCGGTCGTCGGACGAATTTTCCCTACAGAATTACTTATCGTGTGTACAGGCCTTAAGTGTGGAGATGTTTCAAGACCTATAGCCATGATTCCTATGATCTTTAAGGGAGGAGGAAAAAACAGGATATCATCCAAGTATGCATCCATGTACAGATATATAAAGTCTTTGAAAACATGACTGATTTTATCAATCATGAAAACACGATTGATAAAATGTTAAAATGTTGGAGAATTATGAGGCTGAATCTTCACCCTGAATACACTGGCCCTAAAAGGGTTAAGGCGATTGTAGCATCTCGTTTTTTTTTTTTATAAAAATAACAAACATGTTATACTTACCTGCTCTGTGCAGTTGATTTTGCACATAGCAGCCCAGATCCTCCTCTTCTCGGGTCCCATTTCTGTGATCCTGGCCCGTCCCTCCTGTTCAGTGCCCCCACAGCAAGCAGCTTGCTACGGGGGCACCCGAGCTGAGTCAGAGCTCCCTGTGTCCATTCAGACATGGAGCCCTGACCCGGCCCTGTCTCATCTCTCTCCTGATTGGCTAGCTGATTTGATTGACAGCAGTGGCAGCCAATAGCGCAGCTGCTGTGTCTTAGCCGATCAGGAGGGAGAATCTCGTATGACTGAGACACTCGTGGACATCGCTGGATAGGGCAGGGGGCTCAGGTAAGTATTAGGGGGGCTGAGGGGGGCTGCTGCACACAGAAGGCTTTTTATCTTAATGCATAGAATGCATTAGGATAAAAAATCTTCTGACTTTACAACTCATTTAAATAAGGACTAATAACTTGAAATGAAACCTATCTTCTGATAAAAGGTATGGAAAGTATGGTTGAGTTATACAATATGTGATAGGGTTACACGTATATGTGCAACCATTGTTTTTAATGTAGCAACCTACAGGTAGGCTCTAGGTAAATGTATAGGGGGCCTTGTCTGCCTAACAGCAGGGCCATGTTTCTTTTGGTCAGGGTGTCATGGCTTCCAGTTGTGCCTGCTGAAGGGGGAGTCTCCCCACTGGTTCCTGTGAGAGGCTTCTCATAGGGCAGTGGAGGAAACCGAATCAGGGGACACATTCAGGCTTGTAACTACCCCAGAAGGCAGATTATGCCGCAAGAGATTCTGGAAGTGGGTATAAGTTTGAGGGAAGCGCGTGGCGTGGTTTCTTTGGTGGGAGTCCCAGGAGGGAGAGAATGGCTGTCTCTCCTTCTGTCTGAGAAAGTGGATGTCTCGGGGTGTCGCCTGAGTATCCAGAGAGTGCTGAGTTGAGCTGAGGGGATCCAGTGTGCTGAGAACCAGCGGAGAACGAGAGGGGTCCAGTCCCAGGAAAGCCTACACAGGTCGTGAGTACTGGGGATTGCCCCTGTGGGTCTGCCTGAAGTGTTAGAGGAGACCGGAAGAGGTTCTGGGATCCCCTATCAGCTAGCTGTAAAGGGGGTACCTAAGTTGAGGACCCTGAAGTGACAGAGGGGGTACATAGTCAGTGGACCCTGAAGAGTTAGCTGTAATGGGGGCGCCTGCAGTTTGGGCCCTGAATTGTACAGAGTATCAGTTGGGAGTTGCAGCCATACAGGATTTCACCACAGTCTACCACAAGCCAGTGCAAGGCTGGAGGGTGTAGTCAGTGACTCTGCAGTTGCAAACAGTGTCAAAAGCTCTTTATTCTTCAGTCCTGGATCTTCTGGACTCAAAGTCGGGGATCTAGCACTTCTTTCAAGTTATAGTGTGTTACCAAGCGTCAGTGAGCGCTGGCTAGAGTCGGCTGGCATCGAGGCAGCATTAACAGACATTTTCTGGATAAAGTCCCAAGTGTATTTAGTTGAGCCTAAAAGGAGTATCCCACTCATTCCCTTCTCCCATCCCCTTAAATACAATAAAACCACAAAACCAAGATGCCGGAGTTGTCGATGTCTCAGTTCTCACACCCAGGGTCGCAGATCACATGGGCTGGAAAGGTAACCGGTAACAATGGCAGACCCACATCAGGCCCAATGTCTGGAAAACCTGCTACATTCAATTGTCACAATACCTTGTAACAATGCTACATAGTTATACAAATTGTATCATAAAACCTGAAGTATACCTCCTACACTTCTCACAAACCCCGGTGAGATCTCATGCCAAATCACTTTAGAAAATCTTGATCTATGCGGCCAGAATGTGTATTACGGTACTTTGGGGCTCAACTCAAGTCCCCTCGCTCCAATCCTGGTTCAAGCGTGTAAATAAAATTGCTAAGATGGAACAATTGATAGCTACGGCAAAATAAACCACTTCCAAATATATTTCCACATGGGCCACTTGGATCCATTTCCAATTGACTGATGACTACCGTTCAGTGATGAGCCAGACACTTGGACATGGTCAGACAAACATTTCTTAACTTGTATAGTATGTCAGGAACTCCTACAAAACTATTGTTTTGAAGACACAATCTCAGCGACAAATACCTATAAACCCGATTAAGCATACCCTCTGTCCTTTTCCCTGTCCCCATTTAGGTTTTTTTTTTCTTCTCTATTTCCTTTGTTTCATCCTCTTTCTCTATCTTCTTCCCCCCTCTATCGATACGCAACTCTTCACTCCCTCACCTCACACTTACTCAACAACACATCGCTAGAACTACTGCACCTCCTTCAGTCCCCTCATTTATGGGACGAAATCAAAAGTGCTTTCGTTTGTACACGCACCTATTTTGATGTCCCACTCCAACACTTTCGTAGTTTTACCTTTATACACGTTCATCTCCTTGAGTTTTGAGTTGCAGCTTTTTGGATACGTTTTTGGCATTCTACCTGTTCAAAACTACATAGCCGCAAAAATTATTATTTTTTTTTTCTTTACAAAATTTTGTTCTTACTATGTTTGTATTTTCTGAAATGTTAACTTGGACCGTATGTATTACGATTATGATGTATCTGTACTCCTTTTTTTTTTTATTTTCCTCAATAAACCTTATGGAACAAAAAAATAAATAAATGCTTCGTTGCTGTTTAGAATATGATATACTTACCTTTCCCATAGTAACTAGGTTGCTACTTTCCTCATTTTAAGACATTTTTATTTTATTACTGTTTACTAATTTTACATAAACTGTCTTGCTTCTTTTTAAGATCCCATAAGTTTTGACATTACACTTGCACATTTGTTTCAGTGTGCCGATTTTAAGTAATGTTTGTGTGCCTTAGCTTATTATTAATCTATCAGCTTTGAGGCTGCTTTCAGACAGATGTATTGTGGTTTTACCGCACCACGGGAGCAGCGCGGGTTTGGTGCTGGTTAGCTGCACTTCCCCATAGAGCTCTACTAGGTGTGGCAGTTTTGGTGTGCTTTCAGAAAGCACACCAAAATTGCAGGACCTACTAAAACTCTATAGGAAAACACAGCTAACTGGCACCGAACCCACAACTACTTCGCACTGCTCCCGCAGTGCCATCAAACTACACTGCATCAGCCTGAAAGCAGTCTTAGGCTTTCAATTAGGGTATTTTTAAATAGTTTTTTAACGATTGTATGATCCTACTTTGCTAAATCCTTTTTCCATATAATAGTTTTGGTAATGCCTGGCTGTTTCATTTATCAACTATTTGGCTTTTTCTAATTGTTCTTTAAGAATAATACCGACCATACTCTTGAACATTGGTTATAGTGTGCCAATTTTAATTAAAAGTGAAAGATATGAAAAAAATAAACATACACGTACCTGAAAATTTTGAGCAAATGTTTAAATAGTTAGAGAACAGAAAGTAATCGATTAAAAAACACAGCAATGGCGTATACAATTTTGTTATGGTCACACAAGTCTGAAACGATCGATTTGTGAAAAGTCTCAAAGTAGAAATAAACTCAGGTTGCTCCAAGTTGGAACTTACCAGGTGATCAAACAGAGTAGTGTATGTTTACGTTCCAGAGGTCTCTGGTTTTTATAAGGTCTCTGATAGGTTTCAGTTTTAACATCTGTCGTTTAATAGGTTTTTTAACGTGCCTTTTCCCTTAAGGGCCAATTCACACTGGCCGTATCTAAATCTCAGCGCAGCCAAAGCGATTCAGCACTCCGACTGCTCTTCAGTGTTGGCTGGCTAGGAGGCAGTGTGGTGTTTTTTTTTTTGTTTTGTTTTGTACAATCTTTATTTGAACTGTACAAAACGTACACTTCATTCACTGCAATTTTGAGTGGCACAATGTGCTGCATTGCCTGACATTGCAGTGTGATTTATCGCAGGATGCTGCAGAGCAGTGCTGGGCTGCGTTGCAGGGTGAATGGGACACATAGGAAACAACTTAACAAACACAGTGCACAGGGACATGGAAAACAGTAGTTCCCCCCCCCCCCCCCCACACACACACACACACACTCTCAGGTTGATCTGGATGGACTGATGTCTTCATTCTTTTTTTTTTTTTTTCAAATATAATTTTATTAAATCATTTCCTGTTTTATATAACATACAAGAACAGAAAAGACAGAAAAATAAAACAAGTTCCCAAAACATAGACACAATGGCAACAGTGCATCCTCATAAGTAACTCTCAACTATATCTCAAGATGATATTTCAGACCTTCATATATTAGCCCAACTGACACCTGATCCTGATGCTGTTGCCCAGTCTATTATACCCCCCCCCCCAAAAAAAAAAACAAAAAAAAAATTACTTAAAGAACACAATTACCAAACAAACATTTCCTCCTCCCAGTCCCCTCAATCCCCCCCTCCCGAAGATGAGCGACGCAATCCCCCCCCTACCTCCAGTCCTCTATCGGCCCCTCTCAGCTAGCAAAAAGTCGTTTGCCTTCCTCTGATGACATAAACAAGATCCATTTATCCCAGATACTATTATATTTTTCCTGCTTATGTTGTGAGGACAAGATCAAGTCTTCCATTCTACTAATATTTTCTACCTTCCGAACCCAGTCTGAGATTGACGGCGCTCGTGTTTTTTTCCACAATAAAGGGATACATGCCTTTGCAGCATCTAATAGAAAAGGTATTATTGATCTCTCATATTTTCCAATTGGAATTTCAGAAAGATGGAATAGGAAAAAGGCTGGGTCCTCCTCAATCTTATAGTCTGTAAAAGTTTGGGTCAAGGTCCTTACCCCCGACCAAAAGGGCCTTATTACTTCGCATGACCAAAAGATATGTAAAATTGTGCCCTTCTCCTTCTTACACCTCCAACATTTATCTGTCTCTTGTGGGTACCATTTGTGTACTTTATCCGGTGTGTTGTACCACCTGGTAAGTATCTTGAAATTTGTTTCTTGGGATTTAACACATCTTGCAGGTTTAAAAGTAAATCTAAGAATCCTTTCTATTTGTTCCTGAGTGAACTCTCGGTTTAGCTCACTTCTCCATTTCTCTACCCATGGCCAATTCATCAATTCTTTTGGTGTGGTTAATAATTTATATGAGGTTGATAGAGTACGCAAAATACTCTCTCGTCCTTCACATAATCTCTCAAACTCCGTCAGTGGTCTATCAAATCGATCTGGATTCGGTATCGATAATAGAAAGTGGTGTAACTGATTAGCCTGCCAAAAGGGTAGACCAAATGGTCCCCCTTCCTCTTTTAATTTTGCAATCGAAGGCCACTTTTTCTCTATCAAAAAAGCTGATACTTGTTCCTGCCCTTTTTCTTTCAATTTTATATACTCTTTCCCCTCCATGCCCGGGATGAATTTGGGATTTCCCATTATTGGGAATAAGGGTGAATCCAAAGTTGTTAATTTTTGTTGAATACCCTGATAGTGACTTATACGCAACGTATTACCTATTATTGGGTGGGATTTCAGATTTCCAGGTAGGCTTGGGTAACACCAGAGTGCCCTCTTTAAATCCACCGTAGTTTGCGCCTGTTCAATTTGCGTCCAAAGTTTTGTACTGGACTGGTGCCACCAATCCAATACTCTACTTAGATGTATACCGTGGTAAAACTTGCGTACGTCTGGCAGTGCCAGACCCCCGTACTGTTTTGACACCACCAAGGTACTACGGGCTAAACAAGGCTTTTTCCCTGCCCATATATATTTAATAAATAATGCGTGTACACTCTTAAAAAAGTTATTCGGTATTTTTACCGGTAATGCTCGCATAAGGTATAAATATTTAGGGAGGATATTCATTTTCAATAAGTTACATCTCCCAAACCAGGATTGCAGCCCTCCTTGCCACTGTCCTAACATCTTCCTCGTCTCTGTTAACAATAGCGGGAAATTCAATTCAAAGACCTTAGATAGATTTGTGGGCACATACGTCCCCAGATATCTCACTGCCGAATCCTTCCATTTAAATTTAAAACTAACTTTTAATATAGACAGTTTCAACTTTGGCATACCCACCCCCATTGCCTCCGATTTCCCATAATTTATTTTGAAATTGGAAAATATTCCATACTGCTCAATTTCCTTCAGTAAATTCGGCAGCGAGATCTCCGGGTTTGTTATCGTAAACAATAGGTCGTCAGCGTATGCGGCGATTTTATATTGTGTTTGTTTCAGCTTTATCCCCCCTATGTCTGGATTTGCTCTAATTCTACACAGTAGGGGTTCCAGCGATAAAGCGAACAGGAGGGGGGACAACGGGCAGCCCTGCCTTGTGCCATTTTTTATTACAAAGGAGTCTGAAAGAATTCTGTTTGCTTTTACTCTTGCTGTAGGATTTGAGTAGACTTTAGCTATTTTCCGTAACATTAAATCTCCTACTCCTATGTGTTTTAGGACTGAGAACATATAAGACCATTTCACACGGTCAAATGCTTTCTCCGCATCTGTGCTCAATATGATGCAGGTGGTCCCAGACGAGCTGGCCACCTGCATCAGATTGAGCACCCTGGTTGTGTTGTCCCTTGCCTCCCTGTCTGCCATGAACCCTACCTGGTCTAGATGTACTATGTTTGGCATGCATTTTGTTAATCTTGTTGCAAGTATCTTAGTATATATTTTTAGATCCACATTTAGGAGGGATATCGGTCTATGGCTACCACACTGCGATGGATCTTTCCCTTCCTTTAAGATCAATGAGATATGGGCTGTCAGGGTATCTCTAGCCCAGATCTCATTTGCATCGACCCCATTGTATAATTTTCCCAGATATGGACCTAATATGTGAAATAACGTGTGGTAATATTGGTTTGATAACCCATCCAGTCCAGGCGCTTTCCCCTGTCTCATTGATCTCAAAGCTTGTTGGATTTCTTCCTGCGAGATATCTGTCTCCATAGCTAAACATGCCTCCTGAGATAATACTGGGAGACCCGATTGTGACAGGTAGTTTTCTATCTCTTGCTCGGTATTCACTTCTTCCGTCAGATTGTATAGGGCCGAGAAGAAAGATTCAAATTCCCCTGCTATCTGTCCCGGGAGTGCTTTCCTTTCCCCCCTGGCGCCACTATATAAGGTATATATGACCTCCCCTTCTGGGCCCGCACTGTCTTTGCTAGTATTTTCCCACATTTATTTGCCGATTCATATGAGAATCTTTGTGACACTTGTAGTGCTGCTTTTGCCTTATATTGGAGTAAATCTGTTATCTGTTTTCTGACTAGTATTAATTCTGCTAGTAAAGGTGTTGATGTTTTCTGCTTATGATTCTTCTCTAAACTCTTTAATTTCTCTAGTAGTGCCGTTAGATTACTATTTCTTTCTCTTTTGATTCTAGCCCCATGCTTTACTAATACCCCTCTTACTACCGATTTGTGTGCTTCCCAGAGAGTTCCTATCGTACATTCTGCTTGGTCATTAATCTCGAAATAACTTTGCAGTTCCTTTACTACGTCCGTTAAAACTTCCTGATTTTGCAAAAGGCTTTCGTTTAGTCTCCAGAAACGTTGTTTATGTGAGTTAATAGAGGTCAAGCTATAGATCATTGAGATTGGGGCATGGTCTGACCAACTGATGTTATCTATCCCTGTATTCTTAACTGCTTGGAGTTGGGCGTGGGGGATTAGGAAGAAGTCAATCCTAGAGTAGCTTTTATGAGGGTTTGAGTAGAATGAAAATTCTTTCTCAGAGGGATGTTGAAGTCGCCAGATGTCTATTAGCTGTTCTCTATGTAAGATTTTTACCACTCTTCTTCCTATCCCCTGTGGAATTGCTGATAACCCATTAGAGGTATCCACTACTGGTGTCAGGGGGATATTAAAGTCCCCCCCCAAAAGTAGTTGGCCTTCCGCAAATTCCCTCAGATCCAATAGTGTTCTGGAAATAAACTTATCCTGCTGGGTGTTTGGTACATATAATTTTGCCAGTGTAACTTGTATATCTCCTATTTTACCCTTTAGAAATAAGAATCTACCATTTATATAAATTTTACTTTCTTGATATGTCCATGGAATATTGTTAGCGATTAGTATCGATACACCCCGAGATTTACTTTGCATATTGGTTGAATGATATACATACGGGAAGGCTCCACTATTGAGATATGGTAATTTATTTGTCTTAAAGTGCGTTTCTTGAATGAAGGCTATACTTGTTTTGAGACGTTTTAATTCCATCAATAGAATTCGTCTCTTTTCTGGGATGTTTAATCCCTTCACATTAAGGGAGATGAGTTTTACGTCGTCCATCTCCGGGAGGGAGGGAGGAGAGGAGGAGAGCAAGGAAAACACACAAGAGAAAGAGAGAGAAAAAAAAAAAAACACAAATACCCAGATATATTCCTCTTCCCCTAACTAATCCCCCTGAGTCAACAGCAAGGTCCAAGCTACGTCCCCGCTGGTCCCTCAGTGGGAAGAATATCTATTCTTTTTTACACACGGCATTTTAATGCCATTTGTGTGTTTACCTAAATGGGGAAGTGAGCGGAAGAGGCCAGTAAGTAAATCCCCCCGCTGCTTCTCCCCCCCCCGCCCTTAAATTTCATTTTCCGCCCCTTTTATCTGTCATACCCCCGTTGTGCTCCCAGGATCTTAATTGCTCATACTAATCCACTTTTCCTCATATCCCTCCTATCCACTCCTCTAGTATATTCAAGTACAACCACAATAAAACTCAAATTTACACTATTAAATTTATACTTTTATACAACAATACCCCATACCCCCTCTCTCCCGTTTCCCCTAAAAAAGAGGGAGGAGCGGGATATTGACTCTTTAGTTTCAATGGCCCCCACATAAAAAAAAGAGAGAGAAAAAAAAAAGAGAAAAAAAAAAACGCTTATACAATAATACCTAACCCTCCACTCTCTCTCACTCTTCTCCCCTTCTTCCTCTTCACACTGGGAGAGTGTAGAGAGAGAGGGGAGTTGATTTTTAAGAGGAGAGAAAAAAAAAAAAAAAAAAAAGCCCTCAACCCGTGAGTATATAGGTCAACAACACCTTCCTTGCTTATTATTATGAGTGCCAAAAAAGAGAAAGAAAAAAAAAAAAAAAAGAAGGGGAAGGGAACCCGTATCCCTCCTATCCATTCTTCTAGTATATTCAAGTACATCTACAATAAAACTCAAATTTACATTGTTAAATTTATACTTTTATACAACAATACCCCATCAATCGCTCCCATCTCTATATGGTGTTCACCCCCTCTCTCCCATTCCCCTTAAAAAAAAAAAGGGAGGAGCGGGATACTGGCTCTTTAGTTTCAATGGTCCCCACATAAAAAAGAGAGAAAGAGAGAAAAAAAAAAAAAAACCCGCCCGTGAGTATATAGGTCAACAACACCTTCCTTGCTTATTATTGTGAGTGCCAAAACAAAAGAAAAAAAAAAAAAACCCAGAAAGCGTGTCTCTATGAAGAGAAGGGGGAAAAAAAAAAAAAATCCCCTTCATTTACATGTCGTGAATAGAAAGAAAAAAAAAAAACCCTGTGTCATTTACACAATTTATTGTGAAAAAAAAAAAAAACCCGTGATTCAGGGGGAAAAAAAAAAAAAAAACAAGAGGATCCCCTTCATTACGTACTATGGACCCCAAAAAAAAACCCTTATACTAGTGTTATTGTGAGTGAGGAAAAAAAAAAAAAAAAGAAAAATACCCTCTACTCTATTACCACCCCTTATTCCTTAACTCTCCCCATAACCTCTCTACTCCCACTCAACATGTGCAGGTATAGGCTCTTCCACCAGCTACAATACACCATATGTCCACCTCTAAAAAAAAATAAATAAATAAATTACGAAAAATAAAAAGTTTTTCCTTTCTTTGTCCGTGCGCCACAAGGACAGAGGAGAAAAAAAAAAAAAAAAAAGGGGGAATCCTCTAGTCCCCCTCCTCTCCTCGCTTCCACTTCTCATTTATTTTCCTCATTTTCTTCCTAAAGACTGGGTTTCTATATGACGATGATCACCTCCTCTGTTATTCACCCCGAGGGGTCCCATCCAATTAGGGATATCTATGGGTTCCGTGCCCAAAAATGTAAACAGTGCATATTTCTCCTGTATTCTCCGCAGGGTAAAATAATGTCCACTCCTACAAAATGTTATAGAGAAGGGGAATCCCCATCTATAAGTACAGCCTTGCCTCCTGGCAAGGTCTAATAGTGGCCTTAACATAGCTCGTCGTTGTAAAGTCGCTTTAGCGATATCCGAGAAAATTTTTATGGGTGTCCCCATAATTCAGTTCTTTCATACCCCAAGCCAGTCTCAGAATGGATTCTTTGTGTACATAACTATACATCTTACATATCACATCCCTCGGGTTGTCTTCCGATCTTCTAGGGCCGGACACCCTATGTATTCTCTCTACCTCCAACTGTGCAGGGAATTTATCCCCCATAATTTTTTTAAACACCTGCTTAGACACATCTATGAGCTGCTCCTGGTTTACCGTCTCGGGTAAACCCCGAATCCTCAAATTATTTCGGCGACTACGATTTTCAAGGTCTTCAAGTTGTATATAAATAGCTCCTTCACTTTCTTCCTGTAAATCTCTTGTGCGTTCCAGTGCCGTTACCCGGTCTTTGATTAAAGCTATTGTTGTTTCGTCCTCTGATACCCGGTTAGCCAACACCTGTATCTCCTTTCTCACCAACTGCATCTCTCTGCGGTGCGTTTCCTCCACTCGCTCAATAATTTGTTCCATATCCAATTTAGTAGGTAATGCACTCAGGATGGCTTTTAACTCAGCTGTCTGGGTTGCAATTTGGGGATTTACTAGGGGGCTCAGATCTCCTCTTTGTCTCTCTTCCTGCCCCACCAGACTAGATTCTCCTGAAGGTGAGGTGACCTGAGAGTCAGTCATATCACTAGTCTCTAGGTCAGTCTGTATTTCCTCCCTCCTCTCTGCCATCTAAACTTCCCTGGTTGTTTTTTTTGATAAGAATCGTCTTATCTCTCCCTCTGCTTTATTGTTTACCGGCTCTTTTCCCAAGCTTTTTCTTCCCTTGCGCCTTTTCGATAATGTCATATTATCTATGAATTGCTGATGGGTTTCCCTTAAATGCAATCTAAACCGCACATTTAGCAGGCTCCTCTTCCTTACACTGCTGTCGGGTAAGGTCTTAACTGCTAGTAAACCTCCAGCGGTTTTTATTTATAGGAAAAGTATCTGCTCACCTCTTCCAAGGTTTACCCCCTCGGTGCTCCTAAAATACAACGTCTCGGCGTTGTCTTCTATATCCTCCCTGGAGGTTAGCCCACTTTGCTCCGTCTTTACACTTGGTTCCCGTGTGTCTCTATCCAGGTTCCACAGAGCGATAGATGAGCAATCTCCTTGGCGGTCCGTCGCTGACCCCGCCGGTCCTGCTGCATGCGGTGCTCTCTCTCTCAAGAGCGGTAGATGAGCGATCTCCTTGGCGGTCCGTCACTGACCCCGCCGGTCCTGCTGCATGCGGTGCTCTCTCTCTCCAGGCAAGTGGTTAAGGGCTGTTCCGACCGCGTCACCGTCAATCCCCGTGCTCCACGTGTAGAGCGGCTCTAAGCTACTTAACGCTGGTGCTCATTTGGGCGGGGGAGAGAGCGCGAAGCTAGGGAGTTCACGGAGCTCTCAATTTCTGTCATGTTGCATGCTCTTAGGCTTTGTTTGGAACCACTCTCCTGTACACAGCCTCAGTTCTGTCAATTTGCATCCCCTGAGGCTATGTTTGGGACCACTTTCCTGCACACAGCCTCAGCCTTGTTAGTTTACATGCTCTGACACTGTTTGTGACCATTTGCCTCCACACAACCTCAGTTCCTTCAGTTTTCAAGTCCTGAGGTTGTGTTTGGGACCACTCTCCTGCACACAGCCTGAGTTCTTTCAGTTTACATGTCCTGAGTCTGTTTTGGGACAACTGTCCCGCACACAACCTCAGTTCTGCCAGTTTGAACACCCTGAGAATGTTTTTGGAATCACTCTGATGCACACAGCCTCAGTTCTGTCCGTTTGAATGCTCTTAGGCTGTGTTTAGGACCTATCTCCTGCACACAGCCTCTGTTTATGTGCTCTGAGTCTGTGTTTGGGACCACTTTCCTGCGCACAGCCTCAGGCCTGTCTATTTACATACTTCCCAAACCTACCAATGCATAACTTAGACAGCAGCTGCACATGCATTACCCAATACCATTCAGTCACCATTCACAAGACACTTGGATAGGGCTTATAAGATATTACCATAACCATTTCCTTATTGGACTGAGTCCTATGGCTGCACATGCACTGGGTAATGCATGTGCAGCTGCTGTTATCTCCCCTATTGCTATAGACAACGTTGTCTGATTTTAAAGGTGTGGGCTATATTCACAGTTCATGGTGGTGGGGAGAATTTTTGTTAAGTTCCAATTTTTGAAAATAATAAAGCTACTTTTCTAATCTCCATGTGTCCCTGATCAACCGCTTTTGGAATCCTGTGTCTTACAGGTTCCACATTTTTTCCTTTAACAAGGCATATCTTAGTGCTGAAGGTATTTTGTATGTGTGTGTGTGTGTGTTTAACTCTACAATAGTAGATTTAGTTAAAAACTCACTCTTTTCCATGGAAGTCCCCGTCTTCATTTTTTATAGTATGTTAATAACCGCTGGCCCAATTAGACATGAAGTGATCAAATTGGGCAACATGGAACTGACTTGATGAAAGCAGCACTAATGCTGTATTACAAAATAAAGACATATTGGGTGGTCTTTAACACCCCTATCAACAACAAGTGATGTTCTGTCAAACCGTTCCTGCCCCAGTAGAGCGTCCCTGTGCTCCCTAATAATTGCACAGCTTTATTGTTTTGTAAGGCTAAGGTTACACTAGAACTCGGTGCTGGAAACTCACATTCTGTGCTTGTTTCCCAAACTGCATTCAAAACACACTGAAGTTATGATCTGCAGCAGTTTTCAATGTATTTAGATTAGGTATCTTCAATGGTCCCTTTTTGTGGGATTCTTGCACTCCTTTATGTCTTTTTTCCAGCATTGCTTGGGTAATGTGTTTGTGACCCCATATAAATCTGTCCTAAGGTATGATATCCCACTTACCACTGCATGCCTCTTTGCTGTAAAGTTCTACCTTTTATTGGGCGTTTTACCATTGTGATGCTTGGTTCTTTTCAAACTCTTTCCCCCTCTGTACGGATTTCCTAACTTACTGATCTGCATGAATCAGTTTTGCCGCACTTTGGTAATTTGTACTTACCATAGCTCAGAACAGTATGTTCTCCATGCTGTCTTATATTATTTTATTCCTCTCAGTGGAACTCCATACATCACTAAAACAGTCAGTATACTGCACCCTACAGTTTCTTGCAACAGGGTGGTATATCACTTCCTATCCAGTTGCCCTCTGGAAAGCATCTATGGGACAATCTAGTAATCCTTTTTGTGGTACCAGTGATATTGTAGATTGTTTTCTCTTTTTGTGGTCTATCCATTAACTCATCCTGGAAAAATTACTCCTACGCTTTTTTAAAGCAGTCCAGTCTTATATCCTTAGATGAAATGTTTCTAATTGGAACATTGGCAATCCTGTGGATGTATCCTTCTTTTCAAGGACACATAATTTATTATTTCTCCTGTACCTTCTTGAAAGTCAATAAATAACCCCCCTTATTGTCTGACAATCCTTTCCCTTGGTAGGATATCATATACCAGTATCCTTAGTTGCACCTGATTCCCTGGCAATAGTTTCTTGTTTCTTTTCCTTGTGCTCCTAAGCAGATTCCTAACCCTGATCCTCTGCAGTGGACTCTGTTGATTACAGACCAAATATATTGATTCCTAGAATCCTGTTTTTTTCAGACAAGCTGTAGTATTGATATCACATTTTCAAACTATTTTGAGTACAAATAGTATGGATTACATCTCATCTGTCTGCTACTTTTGTTCACCTGTTGACGTTACAGTTGGACTTTACCCCTGGCTATTGCAGGTGTTGTCTACTCTCAACTTTTATAGGATTATAGTTTACTATCTTTCTTGTTTTCCCATGCTCACTTAAAGCTGGGTTCCAGCCTATTTTGCAACTTAAGTGATTCCTGGAGTGCTCACTATGCTGATCAACAATTGGGCATTTTCTATTTTTTTCGGGGGTCCCTTACCTTATTTTCAGGGCATTGTCAGAATATTTATACTGCTCTGAATATAACAGTGTCTATTTATGTAAATAAGTAAAGATCTGTAAGGTAGGAGAATCTCAACTTATTTCCACAAATCAATATGTAACAAGTTCTTTTTAATCAATTAATTTATTTTTAACAGCATATACCAATCTTAGTGAAAACAGTCTACAGTAGGGAATATATAAGAATATTTATTCACAAGACATGTATTCACAATAAATGATTAGACTTGAGGTAATACAAAGAGATAACTTTACATAAAATACAAACTTAAACGATAAATGCAATGTGATATGTAGCTCAATAATGAAATAAAAAATGAAAGCAAGATTACTATTTCCCCAGGTATAGCAAAAACCATAGATACGTTTTCTATATAATCAGACCACAATTGTCTGCGAATTGCGCAGCCAACAGTCACTCTGTTGCAGTTGAAGTGAGAATAGGCTATGCAAAATGGGAGACAAATACGCTCATATTGCGCTAATTCTGATATTAATAAAAATGTATAAAAACAAAAATTGATTTTTAGAGAAAAATCTACTATGGTTCATACGGCTGAGATTGTAATCTCATTACCCTTAAATATGAAATATAAAACATATAAGGAAGGAAATAAACAATTATAAATAATAATCAAATAAACAGCAAGGTATATTTACCACACTTAAGATGGCTGCTAGCTTAAAATGGTCGTTACCAGAGTCCTTAAGATGGCTGCCTTCCCAAACTGGTGGCCAGTTAGGGATGAGTTTCGTTTGGCGTCCTTCAAAGTTTCAGATAAATGATGGAGCAAGATGGAGTATGTATATATGAGTATATGTATGGATGGGAGTAGCGTGTGTTGTAAGTGTAATGAATGTTGTCATAATTAGGGATGATCGAACTTTTGAAAAGTTCAGTTCGGCCAGAACATCCGAACTACCTGAAAGTTCGGCCCGGATTTCAGAACCCCATTGAAATCAATGGACCCGAACTTCGGTAATCAAAAAACACCATTTTAAAGCCATAAAAAGCAATAAATGCCCCTAAAAAGTGCCTAGGGTTCTGGGCCATGCCCCAGGGACTATTAATCACACAAAAAAAAGTTCTTAAAAATTGTCATTTTTGATAAAAAAGACAATTATTGAAAAAAAAAAAATTTAGTATCTGGGGGGGTCTAAAAGTGTACCTGTGAAGTTTCAGCTCTGTAGCATGTCCAGAACCAGAAAAAAAGAGTTTGTTTGTTTGTATTTTGTCACTTAGAAGTTAGAACACAGGCAGTTGGCTTCTCGCTTTTCACACATTGCCGGTGTTCCGTGAGAATTACCTACCCGTGAGAAAAACCTACCCTCATCACTTCCGGTTGCACGGCAGTGTGTGTAATGCTGCGTTTACATTAAAACAGCTGTGCTGCAATACGAGTGATCTCCACTCCTGTCCCTGACACTTCCCTCATCTCGGCTAGTAAATATAAAAGCGGCGGCGGGTGTATGAAAAGATAAATCAAGGAGCCGCCAGCCACTTTTATATTTACTAGCCGAGATGAGGGAAGTCACAGGGACAGGAGCGGAGATGACTCATATTGCGGCCGAGATGTTTTAATGTAACCACCGCGTGGGTAGGTTTTTTTCACGGAACAGTGATAATTTCATACTAGTGCGCATGCGCACTAGTCAGCTCCTCAGCTGTTACATTCGGTATCCGGGGCTGTGAGCATGCGCACTGCTGCGCTGCTCAGCTGTTCCTGGCCGGAAGTGACGAGGGTAGGTTTTTCTCACGGGGTAGGTAATTCTCACGTTACACCGGTTTAATAGCAGGCGTTTTTTTGGGCATTTTTTTGGGTTCTTTTGAGGCAGGAAAAACATCTGAACTTGTGTATATGGGTATATATACCACTATACACAAGTTCAGATGTTTTGCCTGCCTCCAAAGAACCCAAAAAAATGCCCAAAAAAACGCCTGCTACTAAACCGGCAAGGTGTGAAAGGAGCGAAGCCATATTCCAGATCTATAATTGCACTAATACAAATGATCTTTATTTTTCTGGTTCTGGACATGCTGCAGAGCTGAAACTTCACAGGTACACTTTTTAGACCCCCCAGACACAAAATCACACAAAAAAAGTTCTTAAAAATTGTCATTTTTGATAGATTTTTGATAGCCAATTATTGAAAAAATTAAAAAAAATAAATAAATAAATAAAAAAAAAAATTCTTTGGATTTAGTATCTGGGGGGTCTAAAAAGTGTACCTGTGAAGTTTCAGCTCTGTAGCATGTCCAGAACCATAAAAAAAAAAAGATCGTTTGTATTTTGTCACTTAGAACACAGGTAGTTGGCTTCGCTCCTTTCACACCTTGCTGGTTTAGTAGCAAGCGTTTTTTTGGGCATTTTTTGGGTTCTTTGGAGTCAGGAAAAACATCTGAACTTGTGTATAGTGGTATATATACCACTATACACAAGTTCAGATGTTTTGCCTGCCTCCAAAGAACCCAAAAAAATGCCCCAAAAAACGCTAGCGTCAAAAAAAAAAAACAAATAAAAACGCCCAGGTGTGTTGTTGCAGGCATTTTTTTTTGGGGGGTTTTTGGAGGCAGGCAAAACATCTGAACTTGTGTACACACACATACTTATATGTATTTTACACTTAGACATATATAGGTGTTATAGGAGCGTAACTATATTAGTGTAAATGATTTCATTAGCGCAAGCATATATTTCTGCTACTATCACACCTATATATGTCTATGTGTGTATATATACCCGTATACACAAGTTCAGATGTTTAGCCTGCCTTCAAAAACCCCCAAAAAATGCCTGCAACAACACACCTGGGCGTTTTTTTTTTTTTTTTTGACACTAGCGTTTTTTTGGGCATTTTTTTGGGTTCTTTGGAGGCAGGCAAAACATCTGAACTTGTGTATAGTGGTATATATACCACTATACACAAGTTCAGATGTTTTTCCTGACTCCAAAGAACCCCAAAAAATGCCCAAAAAAACGCTTGCTACTAAACCGGCAATGTGTGAAAAGCGAGAAGCCAACTTCCTGTGTTCTAAGTGACTGTTGCTGCTGTTAACTCCTGGTGCACTAGTATTAAGGCTTACCTGGCCTGGAACATTGTTTATTGTGTTTCAGTGCTGTCAACTTTATGTACCACTGCTAAGGGACTGTCCTGAGAAGCAGTTGAAAAGGAAGAATGCCCTCACATAACAGTTAGTGTTCTAGAGTTCCCACATCTGAACTTGTGTATAAGGGTATATATACACACATAGACATATATAGGTGTGATTGTAGCAGAAATATATGCTTGCGCTAATGAAATCATTTACACTAATATAGTTACACTCCTATAACACCTATATATGTCTAAGTGTAAAATACATATAAGTATGTGTGTGTACACAAGTTCAGATGTTTTGCCTGCCTCCAAGAACCCCAAAGAAATGCCTGCAACAACACATCTGGGCATTTTTTTTTTTTTTTTGACGCTAGCGTTTTTTTGGGCATTTTTTTGGGTTCTTTGGAGGCAGGCAAAACATCTGAACTTGTGTATAGTGGTGTATATACACACATACTTATATGTATATACACACCTACACATATATAGGTGTGATAGGAGCAGAAATATATTGGTGTTAATTATTTCATTAGCGCAAGTAGTTTTTTCTGCTCCTTTCACACCTATATATGTCTAGGTGTATATATACAGACATGGGTGTGTATATATACCCTCTATACACATGTTCAGATGTCATGTCTGACTCCAAACATGTCCTCAAAAAAGCACTAGCAACGCCTGCAGCCAAAAATGCTGGCGGCGGCGAAGCCATATCCCTGCAGCGAAAGTGACTTCAGAGAAACTAGCTTTTCTCTATAGCGGTCACCCTGCTATGGAAGGGTTTGGTCACCCTGCCATAGCAGTCACTGTCAGTTCACCCTACACTACATTACGGTCACCCTGACACTTCACACTTTCCCAACAGAAACTGAATTTTTGAAGCTAACTAAAGTGTAAAGGAGCACTCTAACTACACTAGATATCCCTTTCCTCACACTAATAAATGCTAAATGACACTTTTAAAGTAAAATTAACAGAACTGCTTTCATTCTCTTCCATGTCCTGTATAACAATGCTAGGAATATGGCGGGGGCTATCTTATATACTGGGGGGGCGTATTCACTAATGATTGGTCTAGGGACCCCCTAGTCACTCCAATCACATTCCTAGCATTCTCCTGCCCACTCAATTGGCTTTTGCTAATGGTTCTGGTCCAATCACGGGCTTTTAAAGCCCATTTCCTGAACCATTGCATTTTGGTCGGTTCTGGTTGCCGAATTCCGAACTTTTTGGGCAAAAAGTTCTAAATTCGGCCGAACCTCGAACACCCAATGTTCGGGCCGAACCGATGGTCGACCCGAACTGTTCGATCATCCCTAGTCATAATGTGTGTGTCTCTCACATCTGGGTTTCCCTTTTTATATTATATTGAACAAAAGACCAGTAAAATTACCATAAGCTAAACCCAGAAGGAGGAACTTTATCCCCATTGTTTGGGATAACTTATCCATTAACTGGTGAGGTCATTGGCAACGCCTCTACTAATCACCCAGTATTTTGGATATTAAAATTAAATGATAATTTCTTTATATTTAAGAATAATCATAAAAACAACATAAAAACCTGTCCATACTCTCATGATACACACATGTCCATCTAATATCTCCATCATGCATCTTGGCAGGGATTGGATCTGGTAAAGCCATTTATTAAGAATATATTATTAATACAATATATATATTTATTTTGGAAACTACTGATTTACCCCGAGACTGCATTTAGTAGTAGTCTCCAAATGGGGGCAGTATTGTATTCCTTATTAGATTCAGTATATAGAATAATTACATTATTTTTCTTTAAAGATAACCTATGACCTAGGACTAGTGAAAATCCATTAATTACTTGAATTCTGTCATTGCTGTCAGACTCTGTGTCTAGGATATAGTATTTATGTGGCCATAAAAACTTAAACCCAAACGTTTCTAAAATGAGGTAATTTAAGTAGAATTAGTACTTAGCTTCATCTAAGTAAGATTATTATGTGTAAAAATATAAAAGCAAAATGTGTTATACAAAACATTCCTAAATATATATGTTTTACATAATATAATGACATAATTATTGCTAATATTTTCTCACATATGATATAATGTATCTTTAAAACTTAGTTTAAATGAACCTATTGTTCATTGTAAAATACAGACAATCAAGAAGACATTTCACCCCCCTTAAAAACCTGGTGCCATCCTGGCTAGGCTTTTATCAGGTGAAATGTCAGAAAGTCCCATATTTACAACCAAAAGAGAAACAGAAACATCTGCTAAAATTATAAGACTCTATTGTAAGAGACATTTTGTTCAAAAGAACATATATGAACTTTCCATCACCCCTAACAAAATGGATGCTGTACTATTCAAAATTTCTATATAGGACTGAATACACATGGATTTTAAATATAATTCCATTTTTCTTTTATTTAATCTCCCCAATAATCCTGACAGCATTTCTGATTGTACTTCCTCCTTGTCCATCCTCGGTGGCCGCGGCCACCGACATCACTTCCGCCTTTGCATTGCATCCTGGGAGCTGTTTGTCATCACTCCCAGGAGGCTGGAATCAGGAAGAAATCCCAGAACACTCCCTTGAATCAGGAAGAAGGACAAAGCAGATTACACTGCGGCTTCAGATGCCCACATCCAAGATGGTCGCGTTTTTAAAAGTAAGATTTTGACTAAAATCCAATACTGTACACCTTGTAAGTATGAGAATAGCGGTTCTGTAAAGGGCGATGGATTAGTATTATAGGGGTATTTTTAGTTAATAAAGGTATTTGAGGCCGGAACTCTGCTTTAATATCAAGGGGGGAATGATACCTTATCTAAAACTTTTTACTACTTGGTTTTCATATTTTACCTGTCCTGGTCTCCTTTCCCTGATGGCAAGGGTTTGGTATATTAGGCTTAGGCCCCCACATCTATTCTTTTGTTAACCAACTTTATTACTGGTCTAAGTAAACATCCTGCTTGGTGAGTATTGTTCCACCATGCTCACTTGTCCTCCCTTTCATTTGTGAAGGCTCATTGCTCCTTCTAATAACAATTTCCTCTTTGTATTTATATTTCCTGAGCTAGAACACTAGTTCAGCCCTGCATCTCCCCTTGACATTGTCCTTTTCTATAACTAATAATTAGTTATTCCTCAATGTTCTATTCAGGTATTGATGCTGATTAAATTTCACATCAATTTGCTTCTCTAGAGGCTTTGCCCATCCCTCAGTTGGGCTGCTTTTGGACATCCTATATATCACGGACTATTGTACAATCCTGGATGACAAAAAAAAAGAAGATGCTTTGAACTTACCATGAAATCTTTTTTTTGTTTTGACCATTGAGGGACACTGGTCTCACCCCTCTGGTATTCGTATTAGCTATTGCTTACTTACAAAACGAAGGCATGGCCAATGGAAGTGGAGTTATGCGAGGGCTGACCTAATGGTCTTTTGCTTTGCCAGAGTAATTTGAATGGGCTTAAGGAAGCTGTGGGATACTCTAGAACACTAACTGTTATGTGAGGGCATTCTTCCTTTTCAACTGCTTCTCAGGACAGTCTCTTAGCAGTGGCACATAAAGTTGACAGCACTGAAACACAATAAACAATGTTCCAGGCCAGGTAAGCCTTAATACTAGTGCACCAGGAGTTAACAGCAGCAACAGTCACAAAAATCTCTCTCTCTCTCTCTGGTCTGTCCCCAGGGCTTGAATGCCCCCTCCATTCTCAGGCAGACATTCTCATCATTGAAGCTTTCTAGATCGGATCTTCAGTAGGGTTGAGCGGACACCTAGATGTCCGTGTTCCACGGGTTCGGCCGAACTTTAAAAAAAAGTCTGGGTCCGTGTCCCGGACTTTTACCGAACTTTTCCCGGACACCGAACCCCATTGAAGTCAATGGGGACCCGAACTTTAAGGCACTAAAATTGCTCTAAAACACCAATGGAAAGGGCTAGAGTGCTGCAAATGGCAGCAAAACGTAGTTAAGAGCATGGCAAGTGCTCTGCAAACAAATGTGGATAGGGAAATAACTTAAAACAACAAAAAAAAACAGAAAAATAAAACAATGTTCTTCATCTCTGAAGGACGAGGCCCATATGGAGTAGGAGGGAGGTTGAGGTGGTGGTGGATATGGCGGTGTCATAGGCGTGCGCACAGGGTGTGCCTGTTGTACCTGGGCACACCCTAATCACCTAGGGCACATAGCATTATCGCTCTGTTTGCCAGTGAGGAGATGGGAAAGATCTCCCTCGCACCTGCTCTGCTCTATTTCTCTTTGCCAGCAGGGAGAGTAATGTATCGGGGCCATGTACATGTAGGCAAACACATGCATGTGTATTTCAACTTTGGGGTGCACACCCTAATGCAATAGGCTGCGCACACCTATGGGCGGTGTAGGTGGAAGCGGCGGTGGAGGAGGACCAGGGCCGGATTAAGAGCATCATGGTCTTGGTGCTGAGGATTTTGAAGGGCCTTAAGGGCTGTGCCTTGGCATGCACCCAGAGGAGGAAGGGTGCAGCCATGCATGCCTAATTCAACATGGGATGCTGTCTCTGAAGCCCATAAACACATCCATGCATCGGCAACTGTCCCTCCTTGTCCAGCCTTCGCGCTGTGTGGGGAGGTTCTGAGGGTGCTGCCTGGGGAAGCGAGCATAGAAGCCAGACTTCTGTGTTTACAAGTGACAGAAGAGAGGTCACAGTGAATATGGCCAACCCGGGGCCTATATAAAAGGTAGGGGCCTGCATGGAGCTGCAGCTCCAATAGCCCCTACGTTAATCTGGCCCTGAGGAGGAGGACGAGGTAGCCAACACTGCTTCTTTTCACAAATTTTAAATGAGGGTACACCCCAAAAGAGTGAGAAAGAGCAAAAATGGAACAATGGCTGGGTAAGGTCGGTATCCATTGCTATTCTGCACAAGGTACGGAAAAGTCCCGTGGGATCCATGCCTGGTTCATTTTAATGAACGTGAGCTTGTCCACATTGTCTCTGGACAGGCGGCTGCGCTTGTCTGTTATAACACCCCCAGCCGTGCTAAATACCCGTTCAGATAATACACTGGCTGCAGGGCACGCCAGCACCTCCAAGGCATAAAGGGCAAGCTCAGGCCATGTGCCCAATTTGGAGACCCAGAAGTTGAAGGGGGCAGACCCCTCATTCACTACATGTAGGCGTGTGCACACATACTGCTCCACCATGTTGGTAAAATGCTGCCTCCTGCTAAGACGTTCCATCTGAGCTGCTGGTGCTGCTGTTTGTTGTGGCGTGCTGACAAAGCTTTTCCACATTTCGGCCATGCTAACCCTGCCTTCTGAGGTGCTGGCGGTGCCCTGGTTGAGTTGGCGACCTCCTCCTCCTCCTCCTCTGCCTTGTGCTTCCACTGTGGCCCCGCTGTCAGATGGGAATGCCAGCAGAATCGCGTCTACCAGCTTGCGCTTGTACTCGCGCATCTTGCGATCGCGCTCCAGTGAGTGAATTAAGGACGGTACGTTGTCCTTGTAACGGGGATCCAGCAGCGTGGCCACCCAGTAATCAGCACAAGTTAGAATGTGGGCAACTCGGCGGTCGTTGTGGAGACACTGCAGCATGTAATCGCTCATGTGTGCCAGGCTGCCCAGAGGCGACGAAAGGCTGTCCTCTGTGGGAGGTGTATCGTCCGTGTCCTCTGTATCCCCCCAGCCACGCACCAGTGATGGCCATGAGCTGGCCTGGGTGCCACCCTGCTGTGAACATGGTTCCATCTCCTCCTCCAGCTCCTCCTCCTCCTCATCCTCCAGAACTGTGCCCCTGCTGGACAATTGTGTCCCTGGCGTTTGTGTGTGCAGGAACCCACCCTCGGAGCCCCTTGCGAATGACTGCCCTGAAAGCCTTGGAAATGTTACCTCTTCATCCTCCTCCTCCTCCTCATCCTGTGCCACATCCTCTTCCATCATCGCCCGAATTGTTTTTTCAAGGAGGCATAGAAGTGGGATAGTTAAGCTGAGAACGGCGTCATTGCCACTGGCCATGTTGGTGGAGTACTCAAAACAGCGCAACAAGGCACACAGGTCTCGCATGGAGGCCCAGTTATTGGTGGTGAAGTGGTGCTGTTCCGCAGAGCGACTCACGCGTGCGTGCTGCAGCTGAAACTCCACTATGGCCTGCTGCTGCTCGCACAGTCTTTCCAGCATGTGCAAGGTGGAGTTCCACCTTGTAGGCACGTCACATATGAGGCGGTGAGCGGGAAGGCCGAAGTTACGCTGCAGCGCTGCCAGGCGAGCAGCAGCAGGGTGAGAACGCCGAAAGTGCGCACAAACGGCCCGCACTTTCTGCAGCAGCTCTGACATATCGGGGTAGTTTTTAAGGAACCTCTGCACCACCAAATTCAGCACATGCGCCAGGCAAGGGATGTGCGTCAAACCGGCTAGGCCCAGAGCTGCTATGAGATTTCTCCCGTTATCGCACACCACCAGGCCGGGCTTGAGGCTCGCTGGCAGCAACCACTCATTTGTCTGCTGTTCCATGCTCCTCCACAACTCCTGCGCGGTGTGTGGTTTGTCCCCCAAACAGGCAAGTTGTAAAACTGCCTGCTGTCGTTTACCCCTGGCCGTGCTGAATTTGGTGGTGAAGGTGTTGCGCTGTCCGGATGAGGAGGCGGTAGAGGATGAGGAAGCGGAGTAGGAGGAGTTAGGAACAGGAGGCAAACTGAAGCGCCCTGCAATCCTCGGTGGTGGAAGGACATGCGCCAAATTGCTATCCGCCTCAGGCCCATCCGCCACTGCATTTACCAAGTGTGCCGTTAGGGAGATATAACGCCCCTGACCGTGCTTACTGGTCCACGTATCGGTAGTTAGGTAGACCTTGGCACAGATGGCGTTGCGCAGTGCACACCTGATTTTTTCCCCCACTTGGTTGTGCAGGGAAGGGATGGCTTGCCTGGAAAAGTAGTGGCGGCTGGGCACGACGTACTGTGGGACAGCCACCGACATAAGGTTTTTAAAACTGTGCGTCTCCACCAGACGGAATGACAGCATTTCAAAGGCCAATAATTTTGAAATGCTGGCATTCAGGGCCAGGGATCGCGGGTGGGTAGGGGGGTACTTCCTCTTCCTCTCAAGTGTTTGGGAGATGGAAAGCTGAACGCTTCCACGGGACATTGTGGAGATGGTTGTTGGTGACCCAGGTGGTGGTGTTGCTGACAGATCGTCTGTTTGCGGGGTGGCAGGTGCCAGGATCACTACAGATGTGGCTGGAGCGGCCGAGACTGCAGCAGAAGAGGAAGCAGGATGAGCCAGAGACGTTTCTTGGTTTTGAAGGTGTGTACTCCACTGCAGCTCGTGCTTTGCACTTAGATGCCTGATCATACAGGTTGTGCTCAGGTTGAGAAGGTTTATGCCTCGCTTCAAGCTCTGATTGCACAGGGTGCAAACCACTCGTGTCCTGTCATCAGCACATTTTCTAAAGAACTTCCACACTAGAGAACTCCTTTGAGCCGACTTTGGTGCGCTCGTTCCCTTGCTGCGTTGGGCAGTAGCGGGCGTAGTGTCTAGGGCACGGCCGCTCCACTTCTGCACCCTGCTCCCTCTTCTGCTGTGCTGGTGGCTCTGTGCGACCACCGCCTCTTCCTCCAAACTACTCGGGTCACCTGCATGACGTTCATTCCATGTGGGGTCGAGGACCTCATCGTCCTCCACATCATCTTCCACCCAGTCTTCACCCCTGCCCTCCTTGTCGGTCTCCACAATGCTGAACGCCGCAGCAGTTGGCACCTGCGTTTCGTCATCAACGGAGACGTGCTGCGATGATCCTTGCATGTACTCATCTTGAGAAATAAGTGGTTGGGCATCGCTGCACTCAATCTCTTCCACTTCTGGGGCAGGGCTAGGTGGATGGCCCTGGGAAACCCTGCTGACAGAGTCATCAAAAAGAAGAAGAGACTGCTGTATGGCTTGGGGCTCAGACTGCTTGCCTGATTTGCAAGGGGGTGAGGTGAAAGACGGTTGGACATCGGCTGCAGGTGCCAACTGTGACCTTTCTGCAGTAGACTGGGTGGGAGACAATGTGAAGGAACTGGAGGCACTGTCAGCAGCAAACCAATCTACTATCGCCTCCACTTGCTCTGGCCTCATCACTTCTAGGGGCGTATGATGCCCTACCAAATACTGATGCAGGTTCTGTCGCCTACTCACACTTGAGGAAGGTGTTTCACTTGTGCGTGTAGCTGGCACAGATCGACCACGTCCTCTCCTTGCAACAGGAGCTCTAGCAGCAGCACCACCACGACCCAGGCCACGGTCCCTATTTGACGCTCTCCTCATATTTCTGAAATTTAAGATCTTGCCCTAGAAAGGTCTTTATTGAATAGCGGAACAAAAGAACAACAGTATCGCACGGGTGTATCTCACAGTCAAATATGCAAACTATGCCGCAATTTAATGTTTTTTACACCAAAAGGGTGTGTATTGAATAGCGGAATAGGATAAAAAACTGTGTATCTCACACGTACAAACACAGACTAGGCCCGATTAAATTTTTTCCTACCCTAAAGGGAGGATGAGGAAGAGGAGTATGGAACAGGCAGCACCCTCAAATCTTCAGAAGTATGAGATGAACCCCAAAAACTTGGAAAGGTGGATCTCACACGTACCGACACAGACTATTCCGCAATTTAATTGAGCCACAAAGGTCTTTATTGAATAGCGGAATAGGAAATATGATCAAAAAAAAGTGTATGTTTTTCACACGTACAGAAGCACACTAGGCCCCAATTACTATTGTTTGTACACCTAAAAGGATGGATGAGGAGGAGGAGGAGGAGTATAGAACAGGCAGCACCCTCAAAGCTTCAGAAGTATGAGATGAACCCCAAAAACTTGGAAAGGTGGATCTCACACGTACCGACACAGACTATTCCGCAATTTAATTGAGCCCCAAAGGTTTTTATTGAATAGCGGAATAGGAAATATGATCAAAAAAAAGTGTATGTTTTTCACACGTACAGAAGCACACTAGGCCCCAATTACTATTGTTTGTACACCTAAAAGGATGGATGAGGAGGAGGAGGAGTATAGAACAGGCAGCACCCTCAAAGCTTCAGAAGTATGAGATGAACCCCAAAAACTTGGAAAGGTGGATCTCACACGTACAGACACAGACTATTCCGCAATTTAATTGAGCCCCCAAGGTTTTTATTGAATAGCGGAATAGGAAATATGATCAAAAAAAAGTGTATGTTTTTCACACGTACAGAAGCACACTAGGCCCCAATTACTATTGTTTGTACACCTAAAAGGATGGATGAGGAGGAGGAGGAGGAGGAGTATAGAACAGGCAGCACCCTCAAAGCTTCAGAAGTATGAGATGAACCCCAAAAACTTGGAAAGGTGGATCTCACACGTACCGACACAGACTATTCCGCAATTTAATTGAGCCCCAAAGGTTTTTATTGAATAGCGGAATAGGAAATATGATCAAAAAAAAGTGAATGTTTTTCACACGTACAGAAGCACACTAGGCCCCGATTACTATTGTTTGTACACCTAAAAGGATGGATGAGGAAGAGGAGGAGGAGGAGTATAGAACAGGCAGCACCCTCAAAGCTTCAGAAGTATGAGATGAACCCCAAAAACTTGGAAAGGTGGATCTCACACGTACCGACACAGACTATTCCGCAATTTAATTGAGCCCCAAAGGTTTTTATTGAATAGCGGAATAGGAAATATGATCAAAAAAAAGTGTATGTTTTTCACACGTACAGAAGCACACTAGGCCCCAATTACTATTGTTTGTACACCTAAAAGGATGGATGAGGAAGAGGAGGAGGAGGAGTATAGAACAGGCAGCACCCTCAAAGCTTCAGAAGTATGAGATGAACCCCAAAAACTTGGAAAGGTGGATCTCACACGTACCGACACAGACTATTCCGCAATTTAATTGAGCCCCAAAGGTTTTTATTGAATAGCGGAATAGGAAATATGATCAAAAAAAAGTGTATGTTTTTCACACGTACAGAAGCACACTAGGCCCCAATTACTATTGTTTGTACACCTAAAAGGATGGATGAGGAGGAGGAGGAGGAGGAGTATAGAACAGGCAGCACCCTCAAAGCTTCAGAAGTATGAGATGAACCCCAAAAACTTGGAAAGGTGGATCTCACACGTACAGACACAGACTATTCCGCAATTTAATTGAGCCCCAAAGGTTTTTATTGAATAGCGGAATAGGAAATATGATCAAAAAAAGTGTATGTTTTTCACACGTACAGAAGCACACTAGGCCCCAATTACTATTGTTTGTATACCTAAAAGGATGGATGAGGAGGAGGAGGAGGAGTATAGAACAGGCAGCA
The DNA here is from genome assembly GCF_965119305.1 of Pelophylax lessonae. Lineage (NCBI taxonomy): Eukaryota > Metazoa > Chordata > Amphibia > Anura > Ranidae > Pelophylax > Pelophylax lessonae. Next base: position 92,603,055 of record NC_138779.1, read on the forward strand.
CCCTCAAAGCTTCAGAAGTATGAGATTGTGTTCACTGTACCCCACAAAGATTGTGTTCACTGTACCCCACAAAGATTGTGTTCACTGTACCCCACAAAGGTTTTGTTCACTGCACCCCACAAAGATTGTGTTCACTGTACCCCACAAAGGTTTTGTTCACTGCACCCCACAAAGATTGTGTTCACTGTACCCCACAAAGATTGTGTTCACTGCACCCCAAAAGGATTGTCTTCTCTGCACCCCACAAAGATTGTGTTCACTGTACCCCACAAAGGTTTTGTTCACTGTACCCCACAAAGATTGTGTTCACTGCACTCCAAAAGGATTGTCTTCACTGCACCCCACAAAGATTGTGTTCACTGTACCCCACAAAGGTTTTGTTCACTGCACCCCACAAAGATTGTGTTCACTGTACCCCACAAAGGTTTTGTTCACTGCACCCCACAAAGATTGTGTTCACTGTACCCCCCAAAGATTTTGTTCACTGCACCCCACAAGGATTGTCTTCACTGCACCCCACAAGGATTGTCTTCACTGCACCCCACAAGGATTGTCTTCACTGCACCCCACAAAGATTGTGTTCACTGTACCCCACAAAGATTTTGTTCACTGCACCCCACAAAGATTGTGTTCACTGTACCCCACAAAGATTTTGTTCACTGCACTCCAAAAGGATTGTCTTCACTGCACCCCACAAAGATTGTGTTCACTGTACCCCACAAAGGTTTTGTTCACTGCACCCCACAAAGATTGTGTTCACTGTACCCCACAAAGGTTTTGTTCACTGCACCCCACAAAGATTGTGTTCACTGTACCCCACAAAGATTGTGTTCACTGTACCCCATAGAAACATAGAATGTGTCGGCAGATAAGAACCATTTGGCCCATCTAGTCTGCCCAATATATCTGAATCCTATGAATAGTCCTTGGCCCTATCTTATATGAAGGATAGCCTTATGCCTATCCCATGCATGCTTAAACTCCTTCACTGTATTTGCAGCTACCACTTCTGCAGGAAGGTTATTCCATGCATCCACTACTCTCTCAGTAAAGTAATACTTCCTCATATTACTTTTAAACCTTTGCCCCTCTAGTTTAAAACGGTGTCCTCTTGTGGTAGTATTTCTTCTTTTAAATATGCTCTCCTCCTTTACCGAGTTGATTCCCTTTATGTATTTAAAGGTTTCTATCATATCCCCTCTGTCTCTTCTTTCTTCCAAGCTATACAAGTTAAGGTCCTTTAACCTTTCCTGGTAAGTTTTTTCCTGTAATCCATGTACTAGTTTAGTAGCTCTTCTCTGAACTCTCTCTAGAGTATCTATATCCTTCTGGAGATATGGCCTCCAGTACTGCGCACAATACTCCAAGTGAGGTCTCACACAAAGGTTTTGTTCACTGCACCCCACAAAGATTGTGTTCACTGTACCCCACAAAGGTTGTGTTCACTGCACCCCACAAAGGTTTTGTTCACTGCACCCCACAAAGATTGTGTTCACTGCACCCCACAAAGATTGTGTTCACTGTACCCCACAAAGATTGTGTTCACTGTACCCCACAAAGGTTTTGTTCACTGCACCCCACAAAGATTGTGTTCACTGTACCCCACAAAGGTTGTGTTCACTGCACCCCACAAAGGTTTTGTTCACTGCACCCCACAAAGATTGTGTTCACTGCACCCCACAAAGATTGTGTTCACTGTACCCCACAAAGGTTTTGTTCACTGCACCCCACAAAGATTGTGTTCACTGTACCCCACAAAGATTGTGTTCACTGCACTCCAAAAGGATTGTCTTCACTGCACCCCACAAAGATTGTGTTCACTGTACCCCACAAAGGTTTTGTTCACTGCACCCCACAAAGATTGTGTTCACTGTACCCCACAAAGGTTTTGTTCACTGCACCCCACAAAGATTGTGTTCACTGTACCCCACAAAGATTGTGTTCACTGTACCCCATAGAAACATAGAAACATAGAATGTGTCGGCAGATAAGAACCATTTGGCCCATCTAGTCTGCCCAATATATCTGAATCCTATGAATAGTCCTTGGCCCTATCTTATATGAAGGATAGCCTTATGCCTATCCCATGCATGCTTAAACTCCTTCACTGTATTTGCAGCTACCACTTCTGCAGGAAGGTTATTCCATGCATCCACTACTCTCTCAGTAAAGTAATACTTCCTCATATTACTTTTAAACCTTTGCCCCTCTAGTTTAAAACGGTGTCCTCTTGTGGTAGTATTTCTTCTTTTAAATATGCTCTCCTCCTTTACCGAGTTGATTCCCTTTATGTATTTAAAGGTTTCTATCATATCCCCTCTGTCTCTTCTTTCTTCCAAGCTATACATGTTAAGGTCCTTTAACCTTTCCTGGTAAGTTTTTTCCTGTAATCCATGTACTAGTTTAGTAGCTCTTCTCTGAACTCTCTCTAGAGTATCTATATCCTTCTGGAGATATGGCCTCCAGTACTGCGCACAATACTCCAAGTGAGGTCTCACACAAAGGTTTTGTTCACTGCACCCCACAAAGATTGTGTTCACTGTACCCCACAAAGGTTGTGTTCACTGCACCCCACAAAGGTTTTGTTCACTGCACCCCACAAAGATTGTGTTCACTGCACCCCACAAAGATTGTGTTCACTGTACCCCACAAAGATTGTGTTCACTGTACCCCACAAAGGTTTTGTTCACTGCACCCCACAAAGATTGTGTTCACTGTACCCCACAAAGATTGTGTTCACTGTACCCCACAAAGATTTTGTTCACTGCACCCCACAAAGATTGTGTTCACTGTACCCCACAAAGGTTGTGTTCACTGCACCCCACAAAGGTTTTGTTCACTGCACCCCACAAAGATTGTGTTCACTGCACCCCACAAAGATTGTGTTCACTGTACCCCACAAAGGTTTTGTTCACTGCACCCCACAAAGATTGTGTTCACTGTACCCCACAAAGATTGTGTTCACTGCACTCCAAAAGGATTGTCTTCACTGCACCCCACAAAGATTGTGTTCACTGTACCCCACAAAGGTTTTGTTCACTGCACCCCACAAAGATTGTGTTCACTGTACCCCACAAAGGTTTTGTTCACTGCACCCCACAAAGATTGTGTTCACTGTACCCCCCAAAGATTTTGTTCACTGCACCCCACAAGGATTGTCTTCACTGCACCCCACAAGGATTGTCTTCACTGCACCCCACAAAGATTGTGTTCACTGTACCCCACAAAGATTTTGTTCACTGCACCCCACAAAGATTGTGTTCACTGTACCCCACAAAGATTTTGTTCACTGCACTCCAAAAGGATTGTCTTCACTGCACCCCACAAAGATTGTGTTCACTGTACCCCACAAAGGTTTTGTTCACTGCACCCCACAAAGATTGTGTTCACTGTACCCCACAAAGGTTGTGTTCACTGCACCCCACAAAGGTTTTGTTCACTGCACCCCACAAAGATTGTGTTCACTGCACCCCACAAAGGTTTTGTTCACTGCACCCCACAAAGATTGTGTTCACTGTACCCCCCAAAGATTTTGTTCACTGCACCCCACAAAGATTGTGTTCACTGTACCCCCACAAAGGTTTTGTTCACTGCACCCCACAAAGATTTTGTTCACTGCACTCCAAAAGGATTGTGTTCACTGCACCCCAAAAAGATTGTGTTCACTGCAGCCCTTACACAGAAAAATGGATGTGGATCACTGACACCTGCCTATCTCCTATCCCACACCACACAGCAATATCGATTGTAGTTTGTAGAACACACTTTCCCTAAAATTCAGCAGACTCTGTCCCTAACAGGATTGAGAAGAGATCGTAGATCAGGAGAACTAAGTGCAGACCCCACCCCACACAGCAATATCGATTGTAGTTTGTAGAACACACTGACCCTATAATTCAGCAGACTCTATCCCTAAAATGCCTACAACTCGCCCTGCCTAAACACTCCGACCTGTCCCTCAATTCTATCCGGACACAAATGTTTTTTTCCTGCCTATCTTTCCCTAATCAGCAGCCAGCACGTTGATGTGTGCTCTGTCCCTGATCTAAGCAGCATAATGACGCCGCTGCGGCTGCCTCGAACTTATAAAGACTTGGTCACATGCTTCAGACGGCCAATCACAGCTACTGAGACATTTGCAGGCATGGCTGGGATGGCTTAAGGCACACCAGTTAAACGATTGTTGATTGGCTGTTGAAAGCCCGCCATGAAAAGAGCGCCAAAGCATGCAAAACCCGGAAATAAAACGACCGAACACGGATTTTTACCCGAATATACAGTAAAGTGTCCGTGTTCGTGTTCGGGTAACAAAAATCCAATTATTCGGTACGAACACGAATAATACAGTCCGTGTTCGCTCAACACTAATCTTCAGTAAAACCTCTCTTTTTTGCTCCCAAAGAATTTGTAGCAGGATGGGCCCCCAGCTATGTAGAGCTAGGACCTTGATGAGACAGACAGATTCGTCAGCTGGACCTCCAGAAGAACCTCTCCTCTGGGGAAGAACACTGTTCTCTGATGCTTCAAATTTAAATGTGATACAGATAGCACAAAAACCTGAAAAGTCTTTTCACCATTTCCTACTCTATCCAGCATACAAAAAAAATGACTTTCAAAATATTTTAAGAATGACTTTGTAGTTGTTCTCCATGTACTATTGTGTGTTGATCTTGTGATTGAAGACCCTCCTGATTTCAATGGCACAATAACAAAGATCCACACCATGTAGACAGGGACCATATTAAGGTTATTGCGAACACACTGTGTTATAGACACTTTGTAATACAGTTATAACTATGCAGGCACCATAATTGCTCTTGACTAGTTTCAGAAATGATCTTTCTTACCTTTTTACAAGGTAACAAGTTCTAACGTGTTACCGTGCATCTCTTCCTCCTGATAGTGGGGGTGGTATTACAGGACACTGTGCATACACAGTTTTCCGGTATTCTATAGTTTGTTCAGCATAATGCAAGATGTGGGTTGTGCTTTAGCAGGGGGTATGGTGGCTTTACAAACTACTCAATACAGGAATGCTGTGTGTCTGCATAGTGTCCTGTACCTTTGAATTGCCTGCCTAAGAATGAAAACTGACCATGCAAGAACAGATCAGCTTCTGTGCTTTGTATTGTCAGATTAGAACAAGGAAGAAAGGTGACTGGCAGGACCACCCATGTACTTCAGATGGAAGAAGTACATGAAAAATATTGACTTATATTTTACAAAAAAATCATGAGGGTAACATTTACTGTTTAACAACAGTTTTATTGTGGAAGAAAAGCCTTATACATAAATACCCTTCTCCACAATCATTAACGTAACAAAAAGTCAGCCATATGTCCCAAAATGCAAAAATCGCTGTTCTTCTAACTTTTTTTGTGCAGTTTACTGCTTGTCATGTGATCATAATCCACTCTTTTTCTGGTTTTAAGGGTGGTCAGTGCACATATATTGAAAGCTAGTGAGAACGTGATGTGCCATGTACCTCAGAGTCTGGAGCTCTCCCATGATTTGACGGTGCTTTGATAGAGAATGTTATGTACCAGAAGAGGTAGGGCTAAGCGGGCTGATCAGAGGTCGGAGGGGCTGGGCGGCTCTGTTAGAACAGATACCAACAGTATTAAGAAGTGCCTTTGAGCAGTCAAATTTGGCTGCTTGGGGCAACCATTAACAAAAAAGAGAAGTTAGCTGCGCTAAATACATAAACAGATGCAGGCTGTCCGTACAAAGATAACATCAGACCAAAAAGCAATAAATAATATAGTACAGCGCAAAAATTCAAATAAATGAATATATAGGAGAAAAAGACTAAGCAAAGTCCATAAAGTCAGTGAGGCCAGGTGCTGAAGTGCAGGGATGAATGCAAAAAGATTCCAACACCATAAATAAGAACACAATCCTGACAATCACCACGTGCTCATGTATAGTGATTCCCTTACCGGAACATTAGACCCCCTGTTATGGAAGGTCAGCCAAGCATGGAACACGGAGATAACCACCAGGATAGGGTCCACTCTAAAGTCCAGCACCAGATCCACCACGGTACTTCATCCAGAGTAATGTATCCTCATATGTTCATGTGTCACAAATAATAGATGATAATATCCCTCCAAAGACAGATGAGGTTCAAATAGTGAAGTATGCACATTTATTTGAATATAAAAACCAAGTAAAAAACTTACATGACATCTGTATGATAAAGGCATGTAGTTACAATCGCCGCGGCTGGAGGCGTGTCTGCATAAGGGCTGGCGTGGCTGACGCATTTTGTCTTGCCATCAGACGTTGTCAAAGGCAACAGTTGAGGGGTCGGTTTAGGTCCCACTCCACTTTGTTGAGATCTTTAGCCCTCAGAATCTATGATTATTCTTGACCAAAGGGCTAACTTTTATTAATATTTTTATTATTTTGTACATCAAGCAAGGGTTTTTATGGTGTAGTATTTAATATTTGGATAATGAATATAATGATTTTCAATGTTCAATTATGCCATATATTGGCGATACACTACCTCGTTCATTTGAGGTGGTGTATATTCACTATGGGACATGTGGGATTCATAAGTTTTTATATTGTTTTGTTTTATATTTGATTCATATGGTAAACAGGGGGTATTTTTTATGTGTTTTTTATCCCATCTGTTTAGGAATTGGGTCTGTACATGTATCAAATCTTTCAATATTTGGCTAGTCCATATAATTACATAATTTGGCAATTAGCTAAATGTTTTATTTCATATAGATAGAAGTGGCAGCACGTTCGATGGTTTGCACTATGATTCAGTTTCTGGTGAACCGCATAGTCTGAGTTATTATCCTTCGGTATGTTAACCCGGATGTGATGTGCTCTGAAGATAAGACTTGCGGTTATGCGTTCCATCTATGCGTCCTGATTTACTTCAGTAAGGACGGAAGTGCTTCACCGCACTCCTTGCCGTAACCGGAAGTGCGTCGCCACGCATGCCACAACCGAAGTGCGTCATTGCGCACCGGAAGCGGAAGTACGTTACCACATTTCCAAACAAGGGGACATTATATAAAGTGTGCTGCACAATGAGGGCTTTGCCTTTGACAACGTCTGATGGCAAGACGAAATGCGTCAGCCACGCCAGCCCTTGTGCAGACTCGCCTCCAGCTGCGGCGATTGTAACTACATGCCCTTATCATACAGATGTCATGTGAGTATTTTTACTTGGTTTCTATTTTCAAATAAATGTGCATACTTCACTATCTGAGCCTCATCTGTCTTTGGAGGGATATTATCATCTATTATCTGTGACACATGAACATATGAGGATACATTACTCTGGATGAAGTACCGTGGTGGATCTGGTGCTGGACCTTAGAGTGGACCCTATCCTGGTGGTTATCTCCATGTTCCATGCTTGGCTGACCTTCCGTAACAAGGGGTCTAATGTTCCGGTAAGGGAATCACTATACATGAGCGCATGGTGATCATCAGGATTGTGTTCTTATTTATGGTGTTGGAATCTTTTTGCATTCATCCCTGCACTTCAGCACCTGGCCTCACTGACTTTATGGACTTAGCTTAGTCTTTTTCTCCTATATTTTCATTTATTTGGAATTTTGGCGCTGTACTATATTATTTATTTGGAGCAACCATTGTCGGTAATGGAGAGGAGGGTTACTTAATGTCTTAATTAGACAGTTGTTTCTAATCAGACATTTAGCAATCCAAAAACTGTTTAATATAGAAGTTTATTTTATTTTATTTTATTTTATTTTTTTTCAAATAAATAAAGGGTAGATTTTTTGACTGAAATTCCACTTTAAATATATTACTTATTGTGCCAGAATTGTCTTGCGCCAAACAGAGTTAGAAATATATGGCTGTACTTAAAGTGTTACTAAACCCACAACAGTAAAATCAGTCTGCATATGCAGTAAATCATGCTTGTTATACTCACTGTGGAACCTAAGGGGTTAATCTTCTGCATTGTGTATAAAGGCTGTGTGATCCTGTCTCTCTGATCCTCCTCTTCTTTAACCACTTCTGGACCGGAAAGGATTTACCCCCTCATTGACCAGGCCATTTTTTGCGAAATGGCACTGTGTTACTTTAATTGACAATTGTGCAGTCATTCAACGCTGTAATCAAATAAAATTGATGTCCTTTTTTTCCCACAAAAAAAGAGCAACAATTCTGAAAAAAAAAAAAAACAATATTTTTTACTTTCTGCTATATAACATTCCCCCCCCCCCCCCAAAAAAAAATATGTAAAAATCTAATTTTTTTCATTATTTTAGGCCAATTTGTATTTTGCCACAAATTATTTTTTAGTAATGGCAGCGATCAGCAGTTATTAACGGGACTGCGTTATTGCGGCAGACAAATGGAACACCTAATTGACAATTTTTGACACTTTTGGGGGGACCAGTGACATTACTACAGTAATCAGTGCTAAAAATATGCACTGTTACTGTACTCATGACATTGGCAGGGATGGGGTTAACACCAGGGGCAATCAAAGTGTTAAATGTGTCCCTAGGGGGTGCTTTCTAACTGTGGGGGGGATGCTCTTTCTGCATGAACACAGAGACCTCTGTTCCTAAATAAGAGGAACAAGGGATCCCTGTATTGTAAGAAAGAAAAAGATGGGGCTTTACAGGCCAGTGGGAGTCGAAGGATCAGACGCAAAACCAGTTTATAAAACCAAATAACATTTTATTGATACATGAGATAAAAGGCATGGACCGCCATGCATATTGGGTGCAAATAGACAGACATACAAATAAATAAAATCAAGCAAAATTAGTCATTAACAGCATAGAAATACGTCCCATAAGGGGAACAAATTCAAAGAGCCTGTGTAGGATGGAGAATAGGTCTCACGATGGAATCGGTCAGTGTAGGTCCCCAGCAAGCCGACGCGTTTCGCTCATGGCTTCCTCAGGGCCTGAGAGACCGTGACAGACCGGTATTTCCTTGTTGATAATGACTCAGAGTAGACGACAGGATTATGACAGCACAGACACTGAATAGGGATTACTGCTTCCGTATTTAAGATGCAAATTCCATGTTGGCGTATATATATATTCTATTTATGCTGGATTCGAAAGGTTTGGACCCTTATAATCACCACTTCTTATAGTCCTCTAGGAATAAACGACTGCCCATACCCTCTCTCTCATATGTTCCAAATTGTAGATACTCTATTATGATGTAAGGATAGCCTCAAACAGACAAGGGCAGGCACAGTTTATATGATCATAGAGGGCCTCATAATTCAGACCAGGAGATCCCGGGGGAAGCAGCGGTGAATAACCTATTTCTGATGCAGTAATGGCTCCAGGCAGGAGAAAACACGCATTTACATGTCACTATATTTGATAGAAGGGACAGTAAGTCCCGAGCTCCACAGGCCCTTAGTAGCTGCAATACGCCAGCAATCCTGCCCATGAGCGAAACGCGTCGGCTTGCTGGGGACCTACACTGACCGATTCCATCGTGAGACCTATTCTCCATCCTACACAGGCTCTTTGAATATGTTCCCCTTATGGGACGTATTTCTATGCTGTTAAATAATGACTAATTTTGCTTGATTTTATTTATTTGTATGTCTGTCTATTTGCACCCAATATGCATGGCGGTCCATGCCTTTTATCTCATGTATCAATAAAATGTTATTTGGTTTTATAAACTGGTTTTGCGTCTGACCCTTCTACTCCCACTGGCCTGTAAAGCCCCATCTTTTTCTTTCTTACAATTTTTGGTCTTCTCATAGGGGTAAGGGCCGAAACCACACGGCAATTTTTGTATGCAAGGGATCCCTGTGTTCATAACTGACAGAACAGTGGTCTGCCGTGTTTACAAGTGGCATTTGTGGCCGCCAGACCCGCTGATTGGCGGACAGATCGGACCCCTGACTAACATTTTTGAAACTTTTGGGGGTACCAGTGACATATACACTGTTACTGTAAAAATTACACTGGCAGGGAAGGGGTTAACTTTATTAGTGATCAAGGGGTTAAGTGTGTCCCTAGGGTTAAGTGTGTCCCTAGGGGTGTGATTCTAACTGTGAAGGGGCGTGGCTTGTGATGTAACCACAGAGATATACGATCCTACATAGCAGGAACATCGGAGTTCACAACCTCAGTGTCGCAAAATGAGAAGGTTATACTAACCAGTTTGATAGAATTTGCATTTTTCAGGCTAATTCTACCTCCTGGAACATATTGTAGCACCCTCTAGTGTGTGCTAGATGTAAGATAGTTTTTTTTTGTAGTGTACGTTTATTAGTGTAGAAAAATTTAGTTTGGCTGAGGGCTAAGCCTGAGCGGTGAATCTGGGTCACGGTTCAGTGAGTCAGGACTGGATGACTCATCCTGACAGCTCCTGTGGTGCCTCCCCATGGTCTATAAGGTCGTAGAAACTTCTAGAGCTGGTGGGTGGAGGGGAAGAGGGGCTGTTTGGAATATTTATGAGGACCTCAGCCAATCTCCAATAAAGGGCAGACAGGGGGCAAGGCTTACCTCATAAATAGGCATGAGCCATGCCAGCAGGGGAAGTCAGGTGGAAGATAGAGATATAGTGCTGTGGAGGCTGTCAGTGGCCCTCTGGGGGTGCCACCTAGTCTGGGGGGGGTGACCTTGGGCTGGGGCTCGGGTGCTGGAAGGATCCTGCCACAGCACATAGGGGAAGCCCTTCCTGGAGGGATGGGAGTAAGTGAGAGGGCAGTGTGAATACAGTAGCACTACTGGGGACTTATAAGGGGGTGACTGCCATATGTAGCCAGTTCTCCCTGAAGACTGCGATGTGCCAAGTCTTCATGCTTTCCCTGGGAGATCTCCTGCAGAGTCAGCCAGATGGGCTGGTGTGAGACAGTCAGGAGGACTGTGGAGGAAAGTTAGCCTGGAGGGCTAATGAAAGGGGCGGCTGCAGCCAGGTGGGTTGGCAGTGCCTGAAGTGGTGGTGCTGGGATTAGTAGCCACAGAAGGAGTAATACAAGCGTATCACTGTACTCTGCTACACAACAAGGGGCTTTGAGTTACTGCCTGCAAAGGGCCATTGCTAAAATCTGACTGTGCCTGAAAGATCCACAAACAGTGATTTAGCTGGAACTACAAGCAAGTGAAAACTAGAGGAGTGTAAAGGAACTGTATATAGAGAATGTGTATAGAATGTGTATAGAAAGATGTCCCTGAAGTCGTTGCCATGTTTGTTGCTGAAGTCAAATGGGCATCCCAAAATTTCCAAACCCCATCCAAGTGATTAACCTTAAAAAAACCCCCACAAAAAACAAAGTCAAAGCCTGTTCTCTGTCTCAGGAGTGCCTGTGAAAATTCGGTGTGCCTAGTTGTGCAGGGTGGGGATCCCAGGCCAGTTCATCTGTGCCCCTTAAGGGGGCGCGCTACATTACCTTTGAAATTACTTTTAAAAACTTTAACAAATACATAAAAATTTGCTAATTGAATAGAAGCCTTTGCATTTGTCTTGAGTAGTTTTATACTTGGCATGCTGAGTAAGATTTAAACTAAGCTGATTTGTTTTGTACTGCTTGTTGTAAGTGATTACAGTGACTGTCAGATACAGATGATATCCAGGTGTTACGCATATCACTGTGCCTAGAATACAGGAAATCCCTCATTATTTCAGACATTGCAATTCAAGTCATTGAACGTTTAGACATCTTGGATAATTGCCATTAAACTCTATAACAGAACCATATGGTATGGAGATTACCATCTATCATCGCCCTTATGAAGACAAACCTATTTTTTACTCCTCACCCACAATGACATAACGCTGTTTCACATCTTGCCCCCCCCCCCCTCCTTCCCTCGAAATGTGTGTTAATGGGCAGTTTACTGTGCCCTGTTCTTTTAATAGCAGACATTTGAGCTTAAATTGCTGGGTTCCAAAGACAGCAAAATCTGGCTCAATTCCATGATGTATCTGCTTACCATCAAGGCCTGCAATAGCCAAAACCTTTAAAACTATTTCATTAGGGACACTCAAACTATAGGTAGACCTATTCCTGTACATAAGTGTTCTCTAATCAGCTCTTGTGCACAGTCTGCAGATAGATTAGTCAAAACACAAAATCAGCTAATCAACTTAAGTTGGATCATTAGTAGTGTACAGTAGGACACTGAAGCACAGTGGCTCATCAATATAAAATTTGTCTTCCACTTATATTGGCCCTAGTGTTGTGTCTGTATGGTTGTGGTAGGAACAACAGACATCAAGCTTCTTTGGGACAGGGACTGAGGTTAAAGGTATGTAAGGGGTAGGCTATGATTGGAATACTTTCTTCCATGTTCCCCATTATTCAGTTTGGCACCATATGTGGGTCACATAAGAGGATTACCCCTGGGTGCGTTCTTCTGGGCTATGCTAGGCACCTGTAGCAGGGTCACTCTCCTTTACACATAACGCACCTTTATTCTGTGCTGTTACCATCAATGCCCTGGAATAAGGCTGAGGCAACTGTGGTAGAATACTAAACCCTTAAGCAGGGATCTGTTTTCAGAGATAAACATACACCATGCACACTTACACAACAACTGTCCTCTAGTTAACTCTCAGGTCCCCTTTTAATGTACACCTCTCACTGTAACTTGCATTTACTTGCATTGGACACGCTTATGTCCACATCCACCTGTCCAGCTTTTGCCACTACCTCTCTCCAGTAACCGAATGGGGCTCCTTCGTGCGCCTACTGTGGGCACCATGTGCACACTCATTTAACTCTTGACTTCCTGTATATTTGCACAGGATAAGAACCTCAGCAGCATGAGTCTGCTCCCATTGCCATAGGAGACAGACAGCTTGAGGAAGGAGTACAGACGACATCTCCCTTACTTCTAGAGGCTTACCCTCCTGACATAGGTATACGCTACCAACAGGCTGCTTCAACTGACTGTAGATGTCTGTTGCCCATGGCAACCACATGTAATACTGCACCAGGATGGCTCTTTAAGTGCTGACTCTTCATACTCCAATGTGCCTAGTGGCCCACAAGCTAGGGACTGTGGGGTTGATTTACTAAAGGCAACTAGACTGGGCACTTTGCAAATTGCAGTTGAACTCTGCAAAGGCAGTTACCCCAGATTAGTAAATGAGGTAAAGCTTCACTTTGCAAAGAATACCCAATCACGTGCAAAGAAAAGAAAAACAGTATTTTTGCTTGCACATGATTGGATAATGGAAGTCAGCAGCTGCACTTTGCAATGTGCAGAGTCTATTTGCCTTTAGTAAATCAACCCCTATGTGTGGTGCCAGTTACTTGCAAGACACTCCTTTAATATCTTCAGACCAGACAGAAGACAAAGCTTCAATCAGAAAGGTGCAAAACACGATGAAGTCCAAGAAACAGTCCTTTCCCTTCATCCCTAATCCGTAACTGAGGCTTGTCTTCTGCCTTGGCATGCCTTTACAGGTAGAGTCCATGCTGGTGTTTTCAGGGAGACTACAGGTCTCAGCAGCTCCATAGATGTTGGCAGGCTCCTCACGGCAGGTATACTTTTGTGATGGCAGATAGCAGAGAAGGTAGATCTGGGTGGATGGTGTGCTGGAGGATTGGGTTACATGGTACCAGTCAGCCAATCCTTTTCCCATGTGGCTGGGCTCATCTGGGCAGAGCTCCCTCTTTATCCTAATTTTCAGGGAGGGGTGCAGAGCCCAGTAGCAGTCTGCCAAAAACAGATACCTGGGAAATTAGGTAACCCTTTCCCTCCCTGCAGAAGCTAATTAGCTCTTTCCAACCTGCGTACAGGTATTTACTGTGTAACGTGCTGTGGAATACTGTATATTGGCCGCACCATTTTCATGGTGATCATAGACAGGCTAATATTTTTCCTTGTGTGATATGGCAAAAGCACCATATCTTTTTGTATCACTACAGGAGAAACAAGCTGGCAATGGAACCACAGCATCCCTACATTGGAGGTGTGTTTGGGATCGTTATCATGTTAGAATACTGCCCTGAGCCCCAGTCTCCAAAGGGAGAGGATCATGCTCTGCATCAGTATGTCACAGTACATGTTGGCATTTATGGTTCCCTCAATGAACTGTAGCTCCCCAGTCCTGGCAGCACTCATGCAACCCCAGTCCATGACACTCCCACCACCATGCTTGACTGTAGGCAAGAAAAACTTGTCTTTGTACTCCTCATCTGGTTACTGCCACACACGCTTGACACCATCTGAACCAAATACGTTTATCTTAGTCTCATCAGACCACAGCACATGGTTCCAGTAATCCATGTCCTTAGTCTGCTTGTCATCAGTAAACTGTTTGCGGGCTTTCTTGTGCATCATCTTTAGAAGAGGCTTCCTTCTGGAAGGACAGCCATGCAGACCAATTTGATGCAGTGTGCGGCTTATGGTCTAAGCACTGACAGGCTGACCCCCCACCCCTTCAACCTCTGCAGCAATGCCGGCAGCACTCAGACGTCTATTTCCTGAAGATAACCTCTGGATATGACGCTGAGCACGTGCACTCAACTCGTTTGGTCGATCATGGCGAGACTTGTTCTGAGTGGAACATGTCCTGTTAAACCGCAGTATGGTCTTAGCCACCATGCTTCAGCTCAGTTTCAGGATCTTGGAAATTTTCTTATAGCCTAGGCCATCTTTATGTAGAGCAACAATTCTTTTTTTCAGATCCTCAGAGAGTTCTTTGCCATGAGGTGCCATGTTGAACTTCCAGTGACCAGTATGAGAGAGTGAGAGTGATAAAACAAAATTTAACACACCTGCTACCCATTCACATCTGAGACCTTGTAACACTAGCGAGTCACATGACACCGCGGAATGAAAATGGCTAACTAGGCCCAATTTGGACATTTTCACTTGGGGGTGTACTCACTTTTGTTGCCAGCGGTTTCGACATTAATGGCATTAATTAGTGTGTTGAGTTATTTTGAGGGGACAGCAAATGTACACTGTTATACAAGCTGTACACTCACTACTTTACATTGTAGCAAAGTGTCATTTCTTCAGTGTTGTCACATGAAAAGATAAAACATTTACAAAAATGTAAGGGTTTACTCACTTTTGTGAGATACTGTATATAAGCACTGTCAAAAGGCAGAGCAGGGAGTTGGCGGTTAGCTTTTGCCACGGGTGGAGCCTTTTTTTTAGGGTTCGGCGGTGCAGTGGGCAATGTGATTGACGATGGATCTACATCGGGTGACATTGTTTTTTATTTTTATTAAAGGAAATTGTCAAAAACTGTGTGTGTGTTTTTGTTTCTTTTAGACACTTTTTTGGTAAATGAGTAGGATTACAATGTACTGCATACTCATTCACATGAGGAGGGGTGGGATCTGGGTGCCCCCTTGTTAAAGGGGGCTTCCAGATTCTGATAAGCCCCCTGCTCACAGACAACCACAACCACAGTTTACGGTTAACATGGGGACAAGGTGCTTTGGGGTGGGGTGAGGCAGAGCCCCCCCTGCCCCAAAGGAGCCCCCCACGTTGAGGTCATGTAGCTTGGTATGGTTCAGGACTAAGGACCCCCCCCCTTTCCTGGCTGCATGTTCTGATAAGGGTCTGGTATGGATTATGGGGGGGGGCCCACACCATTTTTTAAAACATTTTGGTGTGGGGTTCCGCTTGAAATCCATACCAGACCCAAAGGGCCTGGTATAGAATGTGGGGGGGGGGGGGCTCATACTTTTTTTTTTTTTTTTACATTTTTCTATTGCTAGCAATGTTTATTTTTTTCCTTCAGCTGTCACCTGGGGAAGGCTTACCGGCTCGCTCATTAACAAACAGGTATTAACTGTGCCCTGATTGAGCAAATATTTGCCCAATCAGGGCTTAGAATGCACTTGCAGTGCAACTTCACAAATTTTTGGTGTTCTCGAATTGGGGGTACAGGTGATGTTCGGGCCGAACTTTTCCTCGGCTTGAACTGTTCTCTCAACTCTACCCATTAGAAACTATTTCTGCAAATTATTTTGGTAACTGTGGCATGGGCGAGTATGAAAATTTTCACACTTCTTGAACTTTTTCCAGTATAGGTACATACCTGTAAACTGCAGTTTTAGCTCCTTTTTATGATGTATTGTGTCCTACAGGTACATTTAGCCTTGTATCAATAAATTAATAATACCCAAATGAGAAGGTAAACAATGTTTGTTCTCATTGAGAATTTACAAGGTGTAGATTACTGTTTTTTCAGCATGTTTTGCCACATTTTATTCGTTTTCATGCTATTTGTAGAGAAAGGTTGACTGATTTTCCTTTATTAGAGGAAATAGGCCATTTTCCACTTATAAATTCTCAATTTTTGCTGTATATGACTTTAGGTCACATGTACACCTGGTGTTTGCCCAGCTCTTCTAAACGCCTTTCTCAGGAGAAAAGCAGTGTCAAAAAGTGCCTAAAGCTGCATTTTTGCTAATGCATTTAGGCGCATTTAAGCATGTCAAGCATTTGGGCTTATATCAATTTAATATGCAAGAATAACATTTATTATTATTTATTGAAATGAATAAACGCCCAAGTGTTCGACGCACCTAGCGCTTAAGCACATTTACATGTGTTTACATGTGTTTAGGCACTTCAGTCAAATTTTCGGCCAAATTGCTGCTGCACCTGGATCGGCTGGCAGTGGAGTTATTTTCTGATTTCAAACACCCCTGCCTCCAAATGCCTGTAAACCCCTATTTGTGCATAGACATGAAGGCTTATATTAAGGGGTGTTTAGAGGCATAAAAAAAATGCAGGACACATCTTGAAGTAAAGTTAAAAATGCTAAGTGTGCATGAGGCCTAGTAAGCTGTGAATATAAAACCTGAGAAAAAAAATGCATGATTAGTTTGACAGTAGTAAAACAGTTGCAGCGTAGACAGGCTGACCCTGAATTCCAGTGTTACACCATGGTTTCTGCTGGTGAAAAGCTATATTCCAAGCTGGTTGGACAATGGACAATAGATAGGCTGACCCTGAATTCCAGTGTCACACCATGGTTTCTGCTGGTGAGAAGCTACATTCCAGGTCGGTTGGGCAATGGATGGAGAATCTGCCTATCATCACTGATTCTGTCTTCAGGTCTTCAACACCAAGACAGACACTGCATCGTGATCATCCTCAGGGGCTCCTGGAAATGTAATTTTCTGCAACAATTACCTTTATTAAAAACTGGATATACCTGGATATTTGTGCACAATTCCACTAGTACTCCGGTTGGGCCCTTTTTTGATATCACCTGTATGTACTATCAGGGCCTTTTTCCTCAGAGAATAGGTGCAGGAACTTAACCACGAACCCCCGACCCAGTGCTACATTAAAGGGTGAGTGTTCCGATACAAGCAGTCCTATTGGTGTCTGCATGGATACAGCCGCTATGTCCCAATAGGACATCCATGTTGGTGTGGGTGCCTGTACCTGAACTCACCCTGAGTGCTTCGAGGCTGTACACCCCTGTCACATTGGGAACAGCAACTGTGTCTGTACAGCCCTTTTGTCCCAACAGATAACAATGGGACTTCCAACACAGGGATGCATGGAACATCTGTACATCCTTGTTTCGGTAAAACATTGCCCTGCACAGGGCACAGATAATCACTCTGTGTGAATTCCCCAGTCCACCCCTCTGTAGAAACTATTCTCTACCAGCTTCCTGTAAAATAAAGTTTTACAAGTTAGTTCTTGTAGAAGAAACTGCTGAGCCACATACAGTAGGTCACACTGCAGTCTTACTGTACACAGGGCTCTATCTTGCTCCCTCATTCTTCTGCTGTGTGGAAAGCCTTCTTTTTATTTCCACTCATTCTCAGGCACCCGTGTCATAGAATGTACCTGTGCAGAGTAGAGGAGAGAAGGGAGGAGGCCACCTGAAGCGTTCAGCCTGTTGCTGCTTGCTGCCCATTGGTGGATGAAACTTGAGCAGGAGGAGGGCGAAGTCAGATCACTCCATCTCTCCTGCCTACCAAAGACCATAGTTTTTAGATCACACTCAGTGACACTAGATGATCAAAATAAACTCTGGGCATGCTGGCGCCTACTGGATTGAGGTACCACCCCCTCACCTAAGCAAAGGGTCATCCCCTCCTCTTCTGTTATAGAGATATACAGGACAGGGAGGGTTCTGTATGCGCCGCTGGGAGAGCTGCACTGTCACTTGGAGACACAGGAATGGAGCTCCCATATTTTCACGTGATAGCAGTGAGCGGCAAGGATGGGGCCGCCACCAGAGGTGGCGGAAAGCCGTTCCGCCACGTTCCAGAAGAAAAAAAGCCCTGTGTACTATTATTAACCTTTTATTATATAAATCTCATATTATTCCAGTACTAGTGTGTACATACTTGTGGCTAATGGTATATGTTGGCTGTAGTTGTTATTATTTTCTCAATTACTTTGATTTGATTACTGGTTAATTTCCTAGGAAGGGAATCCTCTCTGCTCACAGAGGCCCTATCCTGCCAACTTTATTATCAAACCCACTCTTCTCCTTAGTGAAAGTTCTGGCTCTCTTATTTACCTAAAGGTTTAGTGCAATATCCTGTTTTTTGAGGGGGGGGGGCTTTTCTTGTACCCCCCCTCATAAAAAATGGGCTATACTGACTTGCACTTTACAAAGAGCAGATGAAAATGTCTAACTAATGTAAATTAACTACTGTTTTATATAATAAAGTTTTCTAATCTCACTGTACTACCTGATTTCACCAGCA
This sequence comes from Pelophylax lessonae, assembly GCF_965119305.1. Classification (NCBI taxonomy): domain Eukaryota; kingdom Metazoa; phylum Chordata; class Amphibia; order Anura; family Ranidae; genus Pelophylax; species Pelophylax lessonae. Next base: position 92,621,701 of record NC_138779.1, read on the forward strand.
ATTGTTGCTAAGGGTAAAATCCTACAATAAAGGGCATGCCTTTAAATTAAACCAGGGAATGATGAAAGGAGGAGATCTTCTGTGTTAATATATGGAGTGGCCAATGTGAATTTCAAATTTTTCTAGAAATTCTTTCTAAAAATGCCTGTATTATGAGCAAAATATATGACTTATGCATGACACATTTAATTTTATTAGAATGATTTGTTTATCCACAACTGACATTCATAAGGAGCTTTCAATCTTTGGGTTTCATGCTGGATTTTTCATTAGATTTATATTGCAGCAGTGCGATGAGCAACAATGAGATGTGGCAACTGACACTAATCCATCCACTTTCAGATAATTGTAGATAAGCGAAAAATGTATTTATAGTTAAATGGCATGTTTTATTGTCTATTCTTTGCACACTGCCTACTGCTTAATGAATAAGGTTATTGTGACAGACTGAGACAGAACTAGAAAGGAAGATCTTAATCATTGAACAAGTTCATTTGTACCTTTAATTTAAAATGAATGTGCAAAACTAATGCTTTACATACACCTTACATTTGACTGCCTTAAAAGTTACCCAGGTCTGACATACTAGGTTCAGCCGCTATTAGGGACATTAAAAGCATAGAGTTTGTATGTTCCTCCTAGGGTTGCATGGAGTTTCTCTGGTGCTCAGGTTTCCTCCCGTATCCCAAATAAACATACCAATATCTAAATTAACCCTAGGTTGGATTTCATGTGCAAAATAAAGGTCAGATGGTTTGTTTACATATCTTCATTTTGCCAAGCAACCACGGTAGAAAATTATGACTTGATGGCACGAGACTGACCTCTCATGTGGTTACTTCATGTCCAATGTATCATCTTTTCCATGAACTAGCTTGCCGTAGCAATAACTTCACTCTTACTCTAAGTTATTCTGTACAGACATTTTTTCTTCCTGTTCATAGAATCTGACCCACTGATGATGTATAAGCAGTGACTCTCTAACTGCAGAGCTCAGTCTTAAAACAGTCAGCAGTTTGAGCAGCTTTAAGGAAGAAGACAGCTGCTGATATCAGCTCCCAAATGCCAGTATATTCGTTTCAGAGCTGAGAGTGATGCCAACCCTAAAGCCCCCGACACACTAACCCTCCTTGTAACCTAACACTAACACACACCCTCACACTAATCATCCGGTAACCCCAACCCTAAAACTAACCCTCCCTAACATAAACTTAACCTCTTGTTTGCATACTGACCTCTCTTGCGCTGAGGACCTCTGTGCATAAGGCTAACCTTCCTGTGCTGAAAGATGCCATTGCCAGCATCATGGTTTGGAATCTACTGTTTTGCTGGAAAGCAGTACTTGGCATAATCCCCATGATGATGACATGGCATAACTCACAAGAACAGACACGGGTAACAAATCAAATCACAATTCTTGGTTAGTGGTGTTTTTAAGTTTTTTTTTTTTTTTTAAATCTACATTATCCAAGGGAATTGCATACTATAATTGTCTTTTTAACTACCTCAATACTGGGCACTTTCACCCCCTTACTTCCCAGACCACCTTTCAGTACTCTCGCACTTTGAATGACAAATACTCAGTCATGCTACACTGTACCCAAATGAAATTTTTATCATTTTGTTCACACAAATAGAGATTTCTTTTGGTGATATTTATTCACCACTGGGTTTTTTATTTTTTGCACTATAATTGAAAAAAGAGTGAAAATTTTGCAAAAAACAATATTTTCTACTTTCTGTTTCAAAAGAAATTAAATAAAATCTAATTTCATCATACATTTAGGCCAGAATGTATTCTTTTACATGTCTTTGGTGAAAAAAATACTGATAAGTGTATGATAATAGGTTTGTGTGAAAGCTATAGAGTCTACAAGCTAGGCTATGTATCATTGAAAATTGATCAATCCTGATGTACTCACAACCTCTTTTCTCATTTCTTGAGGCCCTAAAATGTCGGGACATTACAAATACACCCTAAATGACCCCTTTTTGCAAATATGACAGTCCAAGGTATTTAGTAAGAGGCATAATGAGTTTTTTGAAGTTGCAATTTTTTGCCCACAATAGTTTGGGTAATGAAGACTTTTTTCCCACAAAATTGTCATATTAACAAGTTATTTCTTACACATGGCATAGATAAACTTGCAATTACACCCCAAAATTCATTCTGCTACTCCTCCTAAGTATGGCGATACCACATGTGTGAGACTTTTCCACAACCTGGCCCCATACAGAGGCCCAACATTGAAGTAGCACCGTCAGGCATTCTAAAGGCATACATTACACATTTCATCACATCTGGAGCTCCAGGACAATAGAATTACCTAGAAAATGACCCCATTTTGGAAAGAAAACACCCCAATGTATATTCTACAAGGCATAATAAGTCTTTTTCCACAGGTTTTTGGAAAATGTGGAAAGAAAATTAAAAAATGTTTTTTTAATTACACAAAGTTGTCAATTTATAAGATATTTCTAACAAATAACACGTACATAGCAAAAATGACACCCAAAAATACATTCTGCTACTCCTCCTGAGTATGGTGATAGCACATGTGTGAGACTTGTCCATAGTCTGGTCACATAGAGAGGCCCAACATCCAAGTAGCACCGTCAGGTGTTCTAGGAGCATAAATTACACATTTCATTTCCTGAGTACCTATCACATTTTTGAAGGCCCTGTGACAGATGTTGATCACTGAGATGTGGCAGATGTTCACTGGGACAGATGTGGCAGATCACAGACAGATGTGGCAGATGATGTGTGTCAGATGATCACAGACAGATGTGGCAGATGATCACGGACAGATGTGGCAGATGATTACATACAGAAGTGGCAGATGATCACTGACAGATGTGGCAGATGATGTGCACCAGATGTGCACCAGATTATCATGGACAGAAGTGTCAGATTATCACAGACAGATTTGGCAGATTATCACAGACAGATATGGCAGATGATCATGGAGAGAAGTGGCAGATGATGTGCGCCAGGTGATCACAGACAGATGTGGCAGATAATCACGGACAGATGTGGCAGATGATCATGGACAGATGTGGCAGATCACGGACAGGTGTAGCAATTGATCATGGACAGATGCGGCAGAGGATCACAGCAGATGTAGCAGATTATCATGGACTGATGTGGAAAATGATCATGGACAGATGCAGCAGATGATCATGGACAGATTTGCCAGATGATCACGGACAAATGTGCCAGATGTTTACGGACAGATGCGCCAGATGATCATGGACAGATGCGCCAGATGATCACAGACATATGCGCCAGATGATCACTGGCAGATGTGGCAGATGATGTGCGCCAGATGATCATGGACAGATCTGGCAGATTATCACAGACAGATGCGGCGAATGATCATGGACAGATGTGGCAAATAATCATGGACAGATGTGGCAAATGATCGCGGACAGATGTGCCAGATGATCACGGACAGATGTTCACTGTAACAGATTATTTTACTGGGACAGATGTGTGACAGGTGTTTTCACTGTGTTGGGGGCACTGTGTTGGGGACACTATTTTGGGGACACTAGCTGGGTGATCAGTGAGCAAAAAGCAGTAAAACTGCTCAATACTTACTGATCGTCAGCTGCCAGTACAGATCCGCTCTCCTTCTCCTCACTGTGAGAGGAGAAGCAGAGCTAATCGCTTTGACAATGGCTGTATTGACATCACATGACGGCTGTGATTGGACACAGCCGTCATGTGATCAGAAGGGCCAATCACAGAGCCCTCCTCCTGAGCGGTGTTGCACTGTGTCCTGGGGACACGGGCACACCGAGATCGTGCAGCTGCACGTACACGCGGCCAGGTGATCTCCCTCCTTCTGAAGGACGTTCCTGAATGTCCACTCAGAAGGAGGAAGCTCCCACCCTGCCATTTATAAGCATTGGCCAGGTGGGAGGAGGTTAAAGCAATAAATCCCAGGTCAATAGAAAAAATACATAATGACCATTTGTCTAAAGCCCAGCATGTTGGACTATAAAGCTTTGAATAATAGGAATGATAATAAAAATATATAAAACACAGTAGGAGTCTGGCCCTCCAAAAGTTCAAATATCACTGGTCCAATGGACTGTTTGTATGAGGTATAGTAAATTCTGCTGTCCAGGCAGATTGAAATAAACACTTAAAGCTAGGCAGCCATCCTCAAAGTGTGACCGAATGCTCTGTAAAATATGTGGAAAGCAAAGGCCCCCTTCATGACCAGGTCATTATTTGCGAAATGGCACTTTGTTACTTTAACTGACAATTGCGCGGTCATGCACAGCTGTATCCAAATAAATACATTTTTTCCCCATAAATAGAGCTTTCTTTTGGTGGTATTTAATCACCTCTGCAGTTTTTATTTTTTGCTCTATAAATAAAAAAAAGACCGACGATTTTGAAAAAAAATATATATTTTTTAATTTCTGCTATAAAACATACCCAATAAAAAAATGTAAAAAAGCCAATTTCTTCAACAATTTAAGCTAATATGTATTCTGCTACATATTTTTGTTAAAAAAAATCCCAAAAAGCCTATATTGATTGGTTTTTCCTAAAGTTAAAGCATCTGCAAACTATGGGATATTTGTATGGAATTATAATTTACAGTATCTCACAAAAGTGAGTACACCCCTCACATTTTTGTAAATATTTTATTATATCTTTTCATGTGACAACACTGAAGAAATGACACGTTGGTACAATGTAAAGTAGTGACTAGTGTACAGCTTGTATAACAGTGTAAATTTGCTGTCCTCTCAAAATAACTCAACACACAGCCATTAATGTCTGAACCGCAGGCAACAAAAGTGAGTAAACACTTAAATGGAAATGTCCAAATTGGGCCCAAAATGTCAATATTTTGTGTGGCCACTATTATTTTCCAGCACCGTCTTAACCCTCTTGGGCATGGAGTTCACCAGAGTTTCACAGGTTGCCACTGGAGTCCTCTTCCACTACTCCATGACAACATCGCAGGGTTGGTGGATGTTGGAGACTTTGCACTGCTCCACCTTCTGTTTGAGGATGCCCCACAGATGCTCAATATAGTTTAGGTCTGGAGACATGCTTGGCCAGTCCATCACCTTTACCCTCAGCAGTGCTCATCTTGGAGGTGTGTTTGAGGTCGTTATCATGTTGGAATACAGCCCTGTGGCCCAGTCTTTGAAGGGAGGGGATCATACTTTGCTTTAGTATGTCACATTACATGTTGGCATTCATGTTTCCCTCAGTGAACTGTAGCTCCCCAGTGCCGGCAGCACTCATGCAGCTCCAGACCATGACACTCACACCACCATGATTGATTGTAGGCAAGACACACTTGTCTTTGTACTCCTCACCTGGTTGCCGCCAAACACGCTTGACACCATCTGAACCAAATAAGTTTATCTTGGTCTCATCAAACCACAGGACATGGTTCCAGTAATCCATGTCCTTAGGCTACTTGTCTTCAGCAAACTGTTTGTGTCTTTCTTGTGCATCATCTTTAGAAGAGGCTTCCTTCTGGGACGGCAGTCATGCAGGCCAATTAGATGCAGGCTGACCCCCACCCCCTTCAACCTCTGCAGCGATGCTGGCAGCACGCATACATCTATTTCCCAAAAGACAATTTCTGGATATGACGCTGAGCATGTGCACTCAATGTGCACTCAACTTCTTTGGTTGACCATGGCGAGGCCTGTTCTGAGTGGAACCTGTCCTGTTAAACCGCTGTATGGTCTTGGCCACCGTGTTGCAGCTCAGTTTCAGGGTCTTGACAATATTCTTATAGCCTAGGCCATCTTTATCTAGAGCATCAATTCTTTTTTTCAGATCCTCAGAGTTCTTTGCCATGAGGTGCCATGTTGAACTTCCAGTGACCAGTATGAAAATGTGAGATTGATAACACCAAATTAAACACACCTGCTCCCCATTTACACCTGAGACCTTGTAACACTAATGAGTCACATGACACCAGGGAGGGAAACTGTCTAATTGTAGACTCACTTTTGTTTCCAGTTTACACATTAATGGCTGTGTGTTGAGTTATTTTGAGAGGACAGCAAATGTACACTGTTATACAAGCTGTACACTTACTACTTTACATTGTAGCAAAGTATAATTTCTTCATAAAAGAGATAAATGACCTCGCGCTTATGGTGAATGGTAATATAAATAAATGTAAAATGTGTGAAAATATGCGATTATAGCTGCTGCTGAAAAGATAAAGTGCTGGTGCCTTTAAAGTGATAAATAAATTAAGTTAATCAGCGCTGCTACCTTTGTGATAATTCCCCAAATGAATTAATATAATCCACAACTGTGCAAATAATATATGTGCAAAATAAGCAATATTAATCCAATAATCAACAACATTAGATGAAAAATGCAAACCAAGTCCTTTGTCCAATGGTGAATAAATTATATGCTCAATAAATAAATAAATATAAATTGTCCTTAAGTGCACATAACAAAAGTGCTGCTGTGCTCCACTTGCTTGAATAAAGTGCTGGTGCTCCCCCTTGTGGTTCCCTACTTACCACACGCAGATAAATATCAGGTGTAAGATTGTAGATAATCTCTTAGTGTATGTACAAAGATCCTTGTGGATGCAGCCTTTTGGGTAACAATTATTGAGAGAGATCCTTATAGTAGATGCCCATGAATCCAGAGTACCCTCATAGAAACAAGAAGCCATCCATAGTGAAGTACATAATGACCATGTATTTATTGGGTAAAAAGAAACCTACTTACAAACATGAAATAAAAAACTGGCAATGCACGGCGCGGTGGTTAGCTGCTCTTGCAGAATGCGCTCCACTGGCCGGAAGTGACGTCGTTTGTGACGCGGGACGCTTCAACCAATCGCTAGACGCATTTCGCCCTCCTCTCAGGGCGTCATCTGTAGCTGGCATACTGAGCCAGGTTGAAAAAGTCCATCCGGTTCAACCATAAAAAAAAAAAAAAAAAACAGTATTGAAAACCCTACCATACAATCCCATATACACAATCCTATACCCGCTGTTGATCCAGAGGAAGGCGAAAATAAACTCCAGCAAAGCATGATCCAATTTGCTACAGCAAGGGAAAAAAATTACTTCCTGATCCCCCGAGAGGCAATCGGATTTTTTCTGGATCAACTTTACCTAAAAAAAAATGTAGTACCCTTTTCTATTATGTACACCTAGGAAAGAATCCAGACCTTTTTTAAAGCAATCTAGTAAGCTAGCCAGAACCACCTCTGGAGGGAGTCTTTTCCACATTTTCACAGCTCTTATGGTGAAGAAACCTTCCGTATTTGGAGACGAAATCTGTTTTCCTCTAGACATAAAGAGTGCCCCCTTGTCCTCTGTGTTGACCTTAAAGTGAACAACTTAAACCCAAGTTCACTATGTGGACCCCTTATGTATTTATACATGTTGATCATATCCCCCCTTAATCTCCTCTTCTCAAGAGAGAATAAATTCAGTTCCTCGAATCTTTTCTCATAGCTGAGGTCCTCCATGCCTCTTATCAGTTTGGTTGCCCTTCTCTGCACTTTCTCCAGTTCGCCAATATCCTTTTTAAGAACTGGTGCCCAAAACTGAACTGCATATTCCAGATGAGGTATTACTAATGATTTGTACAGGGGCAAAATGATATCTCTCTCTCTGGAGTCCATGCCTCTGTTAATACAAGAAAGGACTTTGCTTGCTTTTCAAATAGCAGCTTGGCATTGCATGCTATTATTAAGCTTATGATCTACCAGAACACCCAGATCCTTCTCCGCTATGGATTCCCCCAGTCCCCAGTTCTACTCCACCTAGTATGTATGATGCATGCATATTCTTAGCCCCCAAGTGCATAACTTTACATTTATCAACATTAAACCTCATTTGCCACATAGTTGCCCAATAAAAACAGTGCATTGAGGTCAGATTGTAAGTTGGAGACATGCAGCGCGGGGATGGTAGTCCTGTCAGCAAGCTGCAATGGTAGAGCTGATGTCCAGGGGTAAAAAAGGGCTAGAGTCGGAATGGCGAGGTGGCAATGTTTCAAGACTTGCAAGTTCCAAGAGGAGGATGTGGGGGCATAGCTACATGTTTTGGGCAACAAGTTTTGGGCAACAAGAACTGCCCATTTGTAAAACCGTAGGGATAGACCGATATGTTTTTTTAAGGGCCGATACAGATATTTTGGTTACAATGTATCAGTATCGGCCGATATAGGCCGATATTTTGTACATTTAAAGTTTTGAAAAATAAAGACAATTTTTGACACAAATCTGGTACTGAACATGTTAATTTTGTTTAATGCTTAATGGCTGGCTTGCTGGCGTCTGTTGTGGGTGGCTGGCTGGCTGGCACCCTGTGGTGGGTGGCTGGCTGGCTGGCATCCCATGGTGGGTGGCTGGCTGGCTGGCACCCTGTGGGAGATGGCTGGCTGTCTGGCACCCTGTGGTGGGTGGCTGGCTGTCTGGCACCCTGTGGTGGGTGGCTGGCTGGCTGTCTGGCACCCTGTGGTGGTGGCTGGCTTGCTGGCACCATGTGGTGGGTGGCTGGCTGGCACCCTGTGGGAGGTGGCAGCTTGGCTGGAACCCCGTGGTGGGTGGGTGTCTGGCTGGCACAGGGGATGTGGGTGGCTGGCTGGTACAGGGCCTGTGGCTGGCTGGTACAGGGCCTGTGGCTGGCTGGTACAAGGCATGTGGGTGGCTGGCTGTCTGGCACCCTGTGGTGGGTGGCTGGTTGTCTGGCACCCTGTGGTGGGTGGGTGGCTGGCACAGGGGCTGTGGGTGGCTGGCTGGTACAGGGCCAGTGGGTGGCTGGCTGGCTGGTACAGTGCCTGTGGCTGGCTGGTATAGGGCCTGTGGGTGGCTGGATGGCTCGCTGGAACAGTGCCTGTGGCTGGCTGGCACCGGGCTGCTGTGGGTGGGTGTATGGCTGTGATACCCTCTTGCGAGACTAGTCTCGACTCCAGGCGAGGCTGTCCAAGGCGAGGGAGGCGGCCTAAGCAGGCAGAATGATATCACAAAAATATTGGCCAGTTCGGTCGATCCCTAGTGCAGACCATTAGGTTGAGTTCTTATGAAGGCAAAAGGGTAGGGGGGCTGGGCAGAGATATGTAAAAAAAAAAAAAAAAAGAGGGGGGTGGAGAACTGGGTAATCCAATTTGAACATGAGAGATCTTTTTATCTGCTGTTGATGTTTCACCTTCTGGTATAACACAAATAGAAGTGTGTAATTGTTCACCCATCAAACAAGTTCCCCCCTCTACTTTGAGCTATAATTTACTTCTTTTTTGCATAAAGGAAAAGTCAGCCTCACCCCCTGCTCTGCCCATCACTTCCATCTGCCCAAGGAGAAGCTACTGAGCTGTAAGAGAGTCCCCACCATCAGCCAGCCTCAGGAAGCTTTGCACTGGACACTAGAGAGAAGATATACAGGATGCACACTGTAACTGGGAGAGAGAGCCAAGATCATTGTCTTGCTGGGCTCCCCGGGTGACCGGATGGAGACTGGGTCTGGTAGGGGAGGACTGGCTGTACATTCCAATCGACTGCCCTGGGGCCATCCAGTGCCCATATTGACTGCCTCACAACTGATTTTATGTACTCCAAATATATATGAGAAGTCTGTGCTAAAATCAAATGCTAAATGTGTTGGAATAAGCTTGACAGCTGCTGTGTGAATATCAAAGAATTTTTTGATACACTATAATAAATCTGGGTGACTCAGTGCTTATTGCTATAAATATATCTGCTGTGCAAATATCAGAAATCCATACTAAAAATAAAGTGCTAAATCAGTGACTAATCATAAATGATAAAAATAACTAAAAAAACAAATGACAATGTAAACTTATATCACTCAGCTCTTGGTGTTATAAACTAAGTAAGGTACAGTGGCAATAAATAATCACATTAAATATAACTAGAACTATTGCAAATAGAATCTAGATATGTGCAAACCCCAAGCATATGGTGTTATATACAGAAGGGCAAGTAAGTTACTAGCACTTAGTTATTAGCAGAATCACCAAGTAAAAATAAAGGAAAAAAAGCTTGTGAAAGGAAATCAAATATAGCCAGCACATCTAAGGATTTAAAAGCTGCAATATATAACATTTTTTGTTTTTGGGTTTAGATAAGACCATACACTAACAAAAGATATCTAGTTCATAGTTAAAAACCTAAAAATAAATTATTGGATTTAATTTCTGCAAAATACACAAATTTTTCTTTTAAAGTTTGGGTAGCCAGCATAATATATTTTAGCCTAGAAATGATATGTTCCCAATTAAAGAGGATGCTATTTTAAATCAAAATGATTTTGCCTAGACTGTGTAAGTTACTGATGATCAGGATAAATAAGTGCTTGACCTTGAGTGTATGAAGAGTAAATATCTCTGGCAGGGGAGCAGCTGTAATTTCTCAGCACGCTGCACATTCATGAGGTGTTAAATGCCTTTCTGGAGAGAGCCAGACATTGTGGGGGTTGAAGATAGTGTGAAACAGAGTTAAGGATTGGACATGGTGCCTTAGCGTGGGTATATTTAAAGAAATTAGTACATAGTGGAAATATGAAGTTGTATTTAGTATGACTGAGCTATACCATTGCAGTTTAATAAGAATTGTACTGCTTTCAGTAGTGTTTTGAGATGGAACAAACTTACTATACTAAGCTGAAAATGGGTACACCACGATTCACTATTATCAGGGGACAGACATTGAGGGAAAATTTACTGGGACAGGTGTGCAGATGACATGAGAGAGTATCTGTGGCATTTTTCCAAAAATTTGAAAGAATTACACTCACCTTCTGTGATATGGCTGGAACAGAAAGTAAGGGGAAACTTACTATGAGGGCAAAGGCTGCCAAATGAAACCTTCCCAACTTTAACCCCCTCCCCCCCCCCCCCCCCCACAAAAAAAAAGGAAAAATTGATTGTGTTTGAATTTGCAGTAGAGTTCCGAAAGATCAAGGACTTTATTTTGTTTATGAAAGGCTGGTTGGATGGATTTGACCCAATGGCAGGCAGTTCCAAGAGTAGGGCTGCATGTATTTTATGCACTGGTGATGGCTGTTAATTTACTCACGACTGAATTTTTATGTGGCTGTACATGTCCATTTATGATAGTTACATTGATGGATAGGGCCAGCAATATACTGTACACAGTAGAGTAGGAGCTAAATACCACCATAAAGGCTTGTAACTAGGGTTGAGTGGACACCTAGATGTCCGTGTTCGACGGGTTCGGCCGAACTTTAAAAAAAAGTCCGGGTCCGTGTCCCGGACTTTTACCGAACTTTTCCCGGACACCGAACCCCATTGAAGTCAATGGGGACCCGAACTTTAAGGCACTAAAATGGCTCTAAAACACCAAAGGAAAGGGCTAGAGTGCTGCAAATGGCAGCAAAACGTAATTAAGAGCATGGCAAGTGCTCTGCAAACAAATGTGGATAGGGAAATAACTTAAAACAACAAAAAAAAACAGAAAAATAAAACAATGTTCTTCTTCATCTCTGAAGGACGAGGCCCATATGGAGTAGTAGGGAGGTTGAGGTGGTGGTGGATGTGGCGGTGACATAGGCATGCACACAGGGTGTGCCGGGTGTGCCTGGGCACACCCTAATCACCTAGGGCACATAGCATTGCCAGTGAGGAGATGGGAAAGATCTCCCTCGGACCTGCTCTGCTCTATTTCTCTTTGCCTACAGGTACATGGCCCCGATACATTACTCTCCCTGCTGGCAAACACATGCATGTGTATTTCAACTTTGGGGTGCACACCTTAATGCAATAGGCTGCGCACACCTATGGGTGGTGTAGGTGGAAGCGGCGGTGGAGGAGGACCAGGGCCGGATTAAGAGCATCATGGGCTTGGTGCTGAGGATTTTGAAGGGCCTTAAGGGCCGTGCCTTGCCATGCACCCAGAGGAGGAAGGGTGCAGCCATGCATGCCTAATTCAACATGGGATGCTGTCTCTGAAGCCCATAAACACATCCATGCATCGGCAACTGTCCCTCCTTGTCCGGCCTTCACGCTGTGTGGGGAGGTTCTGAGGGTGCTGCCTGGGGAAGCGAGCATAGAAGCCAGACTTCTGTGTTTACAAGTGACAGAAGAGCGGTAACAGTGAATATGGCCAAACCGGGGCCAATATAAAAGGTAGGGGCCTGGAGCTGCAGCTCCAATAGCCCCTACGTTAATCTGGCCCTGAGGAGGAGGACGAGGTAGCCAACACTGCTTCTTTTCACAAATTTTAAATGAGGGTACACCCCAAAAGAGTGAGAAAGAGCAAAAATGGAACAATGGGTGGGTAAGGTCGGTATCCATTGCTATTCTGCACAAGGTACGGAAAAGTCCTGTGGGATCCATGCCTGGTTCATTTTAATGAACGTGAGCTTGTCCACATTGTCTCTGGACAGGCGGCTGCGCTTGTCTGTTATAACGCCCCCAGCCGTGCTAAATACCCGTTCAGATAATACACTGGCTGCAGGGCACGCCAGCACCTCCAAGGCGTAAAGGGCAAGCTCAGGCCATGTGCCCAATTTGGAGACCCAGAAGTTGAAGGGGGCAGACCCCTCAATCACTACATGTAGGCGTGTGCACACATACTGCTCCACCATGTTGGTAAAATGCTGCCTCCTGCTAAGACGTTCCATCTGAGCTGCTGGTGCTGCTGTTTGTTGTGGCGTGCTGACAAAGCTTTTCCACATTTCGGCCATGCTAACCCTGCCTTCTGAGGTGCTGGCGGTGTCCTGGTTGCGTTGACGACCTCCTCCTCCTCCTCCTCCTCCTCTGCCTTGTGCTTCCACTGCGGCCCCGCTGTCAGATGGGAATGCCAGCAGCATGGCGTCTACCAGCGTGCGCTTGTACTCGCGCATCTTGCGATCGCGCTCCAGTGAGTGAATTAAGGACGGTACGTTGTCCTTGTAACGGGGATCCAGCAGCGTGGCCACCCAGTAATCAGCACAAGTTAGAATGTGGGCAACTCGGCGGTCGTTGTGGAGACACTGCAGCATGTAATCGCTCATGTGTGCCAGGCTGCCCAGAGGCAACGAAAGGCTGTCCTCTGTGGGAGGTGTATCGTCCGTGTCCTCTGTATCCCCCCAGCCACGCACCAGTGATGGCCATGAGCTGGCCTGGGTGCCACCCTGCTGTGAACATGGTTCCATCTCCTCCTCCAGCTCCTCCTCATCCTCCTCATCCTCCAGAACTGTGCCCCTGCTGGACAATTGTGTCCCTGGCGTTTGTGTGTGCAGGAACCCACCCTCGGAGCCCCTTGCGAATGACTGCCCTGAAAGCCTTGGAAATGTTACCTCTTCATCCTCCTCCTCCTCCTCATCCTGTGCCACATCCTCTTCCATCATCGCCCAAATTGTTTTTTCAAGGAGGCATAGAAGTGGGATAGTTAAGCTGAGAACGGCGTCATTGCCACTGGCCATGTTGGTGGAGTACTCAAAACTGCGCAACAAGGCACACAGGTCTCGCATGGAGGCCCAGTTATTGGTGGTGAAGTGGTGCTGTTCCGCAGAGCGACTCACGCGTGCGTGCTGCAGCTGAAACTCCACTATGGCCTGCTGCTGCTCGCACAGTCTTTCCAGCATGTGCAAGGTGGAGTTCCACCTTGTGGGCACGTCACATATGAGGCGGTGAGCGGGAAGGCCGAAGTTACGCTGCAGCGCTGCCAGGCGAGCAGCAGCAGGGTGAGAACGCCGAAAGTGCGCACAAACGGCCCGCACTTTCTGCAGCAGCTCTGACATATCGGGTAGTTTTTAAGGAACCTCTGCACCACCAAATTCAGCACATGCGCCAGGCAAGGGATGTGCGTCAAACCGGCTAGGCCCAGAGCTGCTATGAGATTTCTCCCGTTATCGCACACCACCAGGCCGGGCTTGAGGCTCGCTGGCAGCAACCACTCATTTGTCTGCTGTTCCATGCTCCTCCACAACTCCTGCGCGGTGTGTGGTTTGTCCCCCAAACAGGCAAGTTGTAAAACTGCCTGCTGTCGTTTACCCCTGGCCGTGCTAAAGTTGGTGGTGAAGGTGTTACGCTGTCCGGATGAGGAGGCGGTAGAGGATGAGGAAGCGGAGTAGGAGGAGTTAGGAACAGGAGGCAAACTGAAGCGCCCTGCAATCCTCGGTGGTGGAAGGACATGCGCCAAATTGCTATCCGCCTCAGGCCCATCCGCCACTGCATTTACCCAGTGTGCCGTTAGGGAGATATAACGCCCCTGACCGTGCTTACTGGTCCACGTATCGGTAGTTAGGTGGACCTTGGCACAGATGGCGTTGCGCAGTGCACACCTGATTTTTTCCCCCACTTGGTTGTGCAGGGAAGGGATGGCTTGCCTGGAAAAGTAGTGGCGGCTGGGCACGACGTACTGTGGGACAGCCACCGACATAAGGTTTTTAAAACTGTGCGTCTCCACCAGACAGAATGACAGCATTTCAAAGGCCAATAATTTTGAAATGCTGGCATTCAGGGCCAGGGATCGCGGGTGGGTAGGGGGGTACTTCCTCTTCCTCTCAAGTGTTTGGGAGATGGAAAGCTGAACGCTTCCACGGGACATTGTGGAGATGGTTGTTGGTGACCCAGGTGGTGGTGTTGCTGACAGATCGTCTGTTTGCGGGGTGGCAGGTGCCGGTATCACTACAGATGTGGCTGGAGCGGCCGAGACTGCAGCAGAAGAGGAAGCAGGATGAGCCAGAGACGTTTCTTGGTTTTGAAGGTGTGTACTCCACTGCAGCTCGTGCTTTGCACTTAGATGCCTGATCATGCAGGTTGTGCTCAGGTTGAGAAGGTTTATGCCTCGCTTCAAGCTCTGATTGCACAGGGTGCAAACCACTCGTGTCCTGTCATCAGCACATTTTCTAAAGAACTTCCACGCTAGAGAACTCCTTTGAGCTGACTTTGGTGCGCTCGTTCCCTTGCTGCGTTGGGCAGTAGCGGGCGTAGTGTCTAGGGCACGGCCGCTCCGCTTCTGCACCCTGCTCCCTCTTCTGCTGTGCTGGTGGCTCTGTGCGACCACCGCCTCTTCCTCCAAACTACTCAGGTCACCTGCATGACGTTCATTCCATGTGGGGTCGAGGACCTCATCGTCCTCCACATCATCTTCCACCCAGTCTTCACCCCTGCCATCCTTGTCGGTCTCCACAATGCTGAACGCCGCAGCAGTTGGCACCTGCGTTTCGTCATCATCGGAGACGTGCTGCGATGATCCTTGCATGTACTCATCTTGAGAAATAAGTGGTTGGGCATCGCTGCACTCAATCTCTTCCACTTCTGGGGCAGGGCTAGGTGGATGGCCCTGGGAAACCCTGCTGACAGAGTCATCAAAAAGAAGAAGAGACTGCTGTATGGCTTGGGGCTCAGACTGCTTGCCTGATTTGCAAGGGGGTGAGGTGAAAGACGGTTGGACATCGGCTGCAGGTGCCAACTGTGACCTTTCTGCAGTAGACTGGGTGGGAGACAATGTGAAGGAACTGGAGGCACTGTCAGCAGCAAACCAATCTACTATCGCCTCCACTTGTTCTGGCTTCATCACTTCTAGGGGCGTATGATGCCCTACCAAATACTGATGCAGGTTCTGTCGCCTACTCACACTTGAGGAAGGTGTTTCACTTGTGCGTGTAGCTGGCACAGATCGACCACGTCCTCTCCTTGCAACAGGAGCTCTACCAGCAGCACCACGACCCAGGCCACGGCCCTTATTTGACGGTCTCCTCATATTTCTGTGATTTAAAATCTTGCCCTAGAAAGGTTTTTATTGAATAGCGGAATAGGAAATATGATCCAAAAAAGTGTATGTATCTCACACGTACAAAACCACACTAGGCCCCAATTACTATTGTTTCTACCCCTAAAAGGATGGATGAGGAGTAGGAGGAGTATGGAACAGACAGCACCCTCAAATCTTCAGAAGTATGAGATGAACCTCAAAAACTTGGAAAGGTGGATCTCACACATACCGACACAGACTATCCCGCAATTCAATTGATCCTCAAAGGTTTTTATTGAATAGCGGAATAGGAAATATGATCAAAAAAAGTGTATGTATCTCGCACGTACACCACCACACTAGGCCCCAATTACTATTGTTTGTACCCCTAAAAGGATGGTTGAGCAGTAGGAGGAGGAGTATGGAACAGGCAGCACCCTCAAATCTTCAGAAGTATGAGATGAACCCCAAAAACTTGGAAAGGTGGATCTCAAACATACCGACACAGACTATCACGCAATTTAATTGATCCCCAAAGGTTTTAATTGAATAGCGGAATAGAAAATATGATCAAAAAGAAAGTGTATGTATCTCACATGTACACCACCACACTAGGCCCCAATTACTATTGTTTGTACCCCTAAAAGGATGGTTGAGCAGTAGGAGGAGGAGTATGGAACAGGCAGCACCCTCAAATCTTCAGAAGTATGAGATGAACCCCAAAAACTTGGAAAGGTGGATCTCACACGTACCGACACAGACTATCACGCAATTTAATTGATCCCCAAAGGTTTTAATTGAATAGCGGAATAGAAAATATGATCAAAAAGAAAGTGTATGTATCTCACACGTACACCACCACACTAGGCCCCAATTACTATTGTTTGTACCCCTAAAAGGATGGTTGAGCAGTAGGAGGAGGAGTATGGAACAGGCAGCACCCTCAAATCTTCAGAAGTATGAGATGAACCCCAAAAACTTGGAAAGGTGGATCTCACACGTACCGACACAGACTATCACGCAATTTAATTGATCCCCAAAGGTTTTAATTGAATAGCGGAATAGAAAATATGATCAAAAAGAAAGTGTATGTATCTCACACGTACACCACCACACTAGGCCCCAATTACTATTGTTTGTACCCCTAAAAGGATGGTTGAGGAGTAGGAGGAGGAGTATGGAACAGGCAGCACCCTCAAATCTTCAGAAGTATGAGATGAACCCCAAAAACTTGGAAAGGTGGATCTCACACGTACCGACACAGACTATCACGCAATTTAATTGATCCCCAAAGGTTTTAATTGAATAGCGGAATAGAAAATATGATCAAAAAGAAAGTGTATGTATCTCACACGTACACCACCACACTAGGCCCCAATTACTATTGTTTGTACCCCTAAAAGGATGGTTGAGGAGTAGGAGGAGGAGTATGGAACAGGCAGCACCCTCAAATCTTCAGAAGTATGAGATGAACCCCAAAAACTTGGAAAGGTGGATCTCACACGTACCGACACAGACTATCACGCAATTTAATTGATCCCCAAAGGTTTTAATTGAATAGCGGAATAGAAAATATGATCAAAAAGAAAGTGTATGTATCTCACACGTACACCACCACACTAGGCCCCAATTACTATTGTTTGTACCCCTAAAATGATGGTTGAGCAGTAGGAGGAGGAGTATGGAACAGGCAGCACCCTCAAATCTTCAGAAGTATGAGATGAACCCCAAAAACTTGGAAAGGTGGATCTCACACGTACCGACACAGACTATCACGCAATTTAATTGATCCCCAAAGGTTTTAATTGAATAGCGGAATAGAAAATATGATCAAAAAGAAAGTGTATGTATCTCACACGTACACCACCACACTAGGCCCCAATTACTATTGTTTGTACCCCTAAAAGGATGGTTGAGGAGTAGGAGGAGGAGTATGGAACAGGCAGCACCCTCAAATCTTCAGAAGTATGAGATGAACCCCAAAAACTTGGAAAGGTGGATCTCACACGTACCGACACAGACTATCACGCAATTTAATTGATCCCCAAAGGTTTTAATTGAATAGCGGAATAGAAAATATGATCAAAAAGAAAGTGTATGTATCTCACACGTACACCACCACACTAGGCCCCAATTACTATTGTTTGTACCCCTAAAAGGATGGTTGAGCAGTAGGAGGAGGAGTATGGAACAGGCAGCACCCTCAAATCTTCAGAAGTATGAGATGAACCCCAAAAACTTGGAAAGGTGGATCTCACACGTACCGACACAGACTATCACGCAATTTAATTGATCCCCAAAGGTTTTAATTGAATAGCGGAATAGAAAATATGATCAAAAAGAAAGTGTATGTATCTCACACGTACACCACCACACTAGGCCCCAATTACTATTGTTTGTACCCCTAAAAGGATGGTTGAGCAGTAGGAGGAGGAGTATGGAACAGGCAGCACCCTCAAATCTTCAGAAGTATGAGATTGTGTTCACTGTACCCCACAAAGATTGTGTTCACTGCACCCCACAAAGATTGTGTTCACTGCACCTCAAAAAGGATTTTGTTCACTGCACCCCACAAAGATTGTGTTCACTGCACCCTAAAAGGATTTTGTTCACTGCACCCCAAAAAGATTGTGTTCACTGTACCCCCCAAAGATTGTGTTCACTGCACCCCACAAAGATTCTGTTCCCTGTACCCCACAAAGATTGTGTTCACTGCACCCCACAAAGGATTTTGTTCACTGCACCCCAAAAAGATTGTGTTCACTGCACTCCAAAAAGGATGTTGTTCACTGCACCCCAAAAAGGATTTTGTTCACTGCACCCCAAAAAGATTGTGTTCACTGCACCCCACAAAGATTGTGTTCACTGCACCCCACAAAGGATTTTGTTCTCTGCACCCCAAAAAGATTGTGTTCACTGTACCCCCCAAAGATTGTGTTCACTGCACCCCACAAAGGATTTTGTTCACTGCACCCCAAAAAGATTGTGTTCACTGTACCCCCCAAAGATTGTGTTCACTGCACCCCACAGAGATTCTGTTCACTGTACCCCACAAAGATTGTGTTCACTGCACCCCACAAAGGATTTTGTTCACTGCACCACAAAAAGATTGTGTTCACTGCACCCCAAAAAGGATGTTGTTCACTGCACCCCAAAAAGGATTTTGTTCACTGCACCCCAAAAAGATTGTGTTCACTGCACCCCACAAAGATTGTGTTCACTGCACCCCACAAAGGATTTTGTTCACTGCACCCCAAAAAGATTGTGTTCACTGCACCCCACAAAGGATTTTGTTCACTGCACCCTAAAAAGATTGTGTTCACTGTACCCCCCAAAGATTGTGTTCACTGCACCCCACAAAGATTCTGTTCACTGTACCCCACAAAGATTGTGTTCACTGCACCCTACAAAGGATTTTGTTCACTGCACCCCAAAAAGATTGTGTTCACTGCACCCCAAAAAGGATTTTGTTCACTGCACCCCAAAAAGGATGTTGTTCACTGCACCCCAAAAAGGATTTTGTTCACTGCACCCCAAAAAGATTGTGTTCACTGCACCCCACAAAGATTGTGTTCACTGCACCCCACAAAGGATTTTGTTCACTGCACCCCAAAAAGATTGTATTCACTGCACCCCAAAAAGGATTTTGTTCACTGCACCCCAAAAAGGATGTTGTTCACTGCACCCCAAAAAGGATTTTGTTCACTCCACCCCAAAAAGATTGTGTTCACTGCACCCCACAAAGATTGTGTTCACTGCACCCCAAAAAGGATTTTGTTCCCTGCACCCCAAAAAGATTGTGTTCACTGCACCCCACAAAGATTGTGTTCACTGCACCCCAAAAAGGATGTTGTTCACTGCACCCCAAAAAGATTGTGTTCACTGCACCCCACAAAGATTGTGTTCACTGCACCGTGCACCCCACAAAGGATTTTGTTCACTGCACCCCACAAAGATTGTGTTCACTGCACCCCAAAAAGGATGTTGTTCACTGCACCCCAAAAAGGATTTTGTTCACTGCACCCCAAAAAGATTTTGTTCACTGCACCCCAAAAAGGACGTTGTTCACTGCACCCCAAAAAGATTGTGTTCACTGCAGCCCAAAAAGATTGTGTTCACTGCAGCTCACACACAGAAAAATGGATGTGGATCACTGACACCTCCCTATCTCCTATCCCACACCACACAGCAATATCGATTGTAGTTTGTAGAACACAGTTTCCCTAAAATTCAGCAGCAGCCTCTCCCTAACAGGATTGAGAAGAGATCGTAGATCAGGATTGAGTGCAGACCCCACCCCCCACACAGCAATATCGATTGTAGTTTGTAGAAGACACTGACCCTATAATTCAGCAGACTCTATCCCTAAATGCCTACAACTCGCCCTGCCTAAACACTCCGACCTGTCCCTCAATTCTATCCGGACACAAATGTTTTTTTCCTGCCTGTCTTTCCCTAATCAGCAGCCAGCACGTTGATGTGTGCTCTGTCCCTGATCTAAGCAGCAGAATGAAGACGCTGCGGCTGCCTGGAACTTATAAAGACTTGGTCACATGCTTCAGACGGCCAATCACAGCTACTGAGACATTTGCAGGCATGGCTGGGATGGCTTAAGGCACACCAGTTAAACGATTATTGATTGGCTGTTGAAAGCCCGCCATGAAAAGAGCGCCAAAGCATGCAAAACCCGGAAATAAAACGACCGAACACGGATTTTTACCCGAACATACAGTAAAGTGTCCGTGTCCATGTTCGGGTACAAAAAATCCAATTATTCGGTACGAACACGAATAATACAGTCCGTGTTCGCTCAACACTACTTGTAACCCCTGAATCTTCATTACTAGCCATTCTGCAGGTAGTGTTGATGAGTCTTTGCTTTGGGATGAATGGAAGTCTGGTATTCCTCACTTCAGGAATTTTCAGTTTCACCCAAAATACCTTCTAATTCACTCCCTCTTGGCTTGGCATGCACCAAGAATAGAGATAAAGGAAAACCCTTCCTTTGTAAAGAAATTGTTACTCTTGTCTGTACAACCCATTTCTTCTGAGTCTGCCTGATATCCCATTAGCAGAGACCAGCTCCCTATAGATATACCATGTATATTACACATATAGTATACACTATATATATATATATATATATATATATATATATATATATATATATATATATATATATATATATATATATAGTATCTCACACCTGACATTTTTTGTTTAATATTTTATTATTTATATATTTGTTATTTCATTTCTGGACGCTGAGCAAGTGCATTCAACTTCTTTGGCCGACTATGGCAAGGACTGTTCTGAGTGGAACCTGTCCTGTTAAACCACTGTATGGTTTTGGCCACTGTGCTGCAACTCAGTTTCAGGGTCTTGGCAATCTTCTTATAGCCTAGGCCATCTTTATGTAGAGCAACAATTTTTATTTTCAGATCCTCAGAGAGTTCTTTGCCTTGAGGTGCCATGTTAAACTTCCAGTGACCAGTATGAGAGAGTGAGAGCAATAACACCAAATTTAACACACCTGCTCCCCATTCACACCTGAGACCTTGTAACATGAACGAGTCAAATGATACCAGGGAGGGAAAATAGTTAATTGGGCCCAATTTGGACATTTTCACTCACTTTTGTTGCCAGTGGTTTAAACATTAATGGCTGTGTGCTGAGTTATTTTGAGGTGACAGCAAATTTACACTGTTATACAAGCTGTACACTCACTACTTTACATTGTAGCAAAGTGTCATTTCTTCAGTGTTGTCACATGAAAAGGTATAATAAAATATTTACAAAAATGTGAGGGGTGTACTCACATTTATGAGATACTGTATATACAGTGCCTTGCGAAAGTATTTGGCCCCCTTGAACAATGCGACCTTTTGCCACATTTCAGGCTTCAAACATAAAGATATAAAACTATAATTTTTTGTGAAGAATCAACAACAAGTGGGACACAATCATGAAGTGGAACAAAATTTATTGGACATTTCAAACTTTTTTAACAAATAAAAAAACAGAAAAATTGGGCGTGCAAAATTATTCAGCCCCCTTAAGTTAATACTTTGTAGCGCCACCTTTTGCTGCGATTACAGCTGTAAGTCGCTTGGGGTATGTCTCTATCAGTTTTGCACATCGAGAGACTGAAATTTTTGCCCATTCCTCCTTGCAAAACAGCTCGAGCTCAGTGAGGTTGGATGGAGAGCATTTGTGAACAGCAGTTTTCAGTTCTTTCGACAGATTCTCGATTGGATTCAGGTCTGGACTTTGACTTGGCCATTCTAACACCTGGATATGTTTATTTGTGAACCATTCCATTGTAGATTTTGCTTTATGTTTTGGATCATTGTCTTG
Organism: Pelophylax lessonae; assembly: GCF_965119305.1. Lineage (NCBI taxonomy): Eukaryota > Metazoa > Chordata > Amphibia > Anura > Ranidae > Pelophylax > Pelophylax lessonae. The sequence continues at coordinate 92,643,750 of NC_138779.1, forward strand.
TTGGAATACAAATCTCCGTCCCAGTCTCAGGTCTTTTGCAGGCTCCATCAGGTTTTCTTCCAGAATGGTCCTGTATTTGGCTCCATCCATCTTCCCATCAATTTTAACCATCTTCCCTGTCCCTGCTGAAGAAAAGCAGGCCCAAACCATGATGCTGCCACCACCATGTTTGAAAGTGGGGATGGTGTGTTCAGGGTGATGAGCTGTGTTGCTTTTACGCCAAACATAAGGTTTTGCATTGTTGCCAAAAAGTTTGATGTTGGTTTCATCTGACCAGAGCACCTTCTTCCACATGTTTGGTGTGTCTCCCAGGTGGCTTGTGGCAAACTTTAAACAACACTTTTTATGGATATCTTTAAGAAATGGCTTTCTTCTTGCCACTCTTCCATAAAGGCCAGATTTGTGCAGTATACAACTGATTGTTGTCCTATGGACAGAGTCTCCCACCTCAGCTGTAGATCTCTGCAGTTCATCCAGAGTGATCATGGGCCTCTTGGCTGCATCTCTGATCAGTCTTCTCCTTGTATGAGCTGAAAGTTTAGAGGGATGGCCAGGTCTTCGTAGATTTGCAGTGGTCTGATTCTCCTTCCATTTCAATATTATCGCTTGCACAGTGCTCCTTGGGATGTTTAAAGCTTGGGAAATCTTTTTGCATCCAAATCCGGCTTTAAACTTCTCCACAACAGTATCTCGGACCTGCCTGGTGTGTTCCTTGTTCTTCATGATGCTCTCTGCGCTTTAAACGGACCTCTGAGACTATCACAGTGCAGGTGCATTTATACGGAGACTTGATTACACACAGGTGGATTCTATTTATCATCATTAGTCATTTAGGTCAACATTGAATCATTCAGAGATCCTCACTGAACTTCTGGAGAGAGTTTGCTGCACTGAAAGTAAAGGGGCTGAATAATTTTGCACGCCCAATTTTTCCGTTTTTTATTTGTTAACAAAGTTTGAAATATCCAATAAATTTCGTTCCACTTCATGATTGTGTCCCACTTGTTGTTGATTCGTCACAAAAATTACAGTTTTATATCTTTATGTTTGAAGCCTGAAATGTGGCAAAAGGTTGCAAAGTTCAAGGGGGCCGAATACTTTTGCAAGGCGCTGTATATATATATATATATATATATATATATACATATATATGTATATGTATATATATATATATATATACTGTACATATACTGTATATACAGTATATATATATATATATATATATATATATATATATATATATATATATATATATATATATAATTGACAACATATACATGTAGATCATCACTGTCATCAGTTATCTGCAAATGTAGTATATTGCTGCTGGTGAGTTTACGTTTGCCTATGCCGAAAAATGCATGTGTTACAAGAGAATCAATCTATTTTAGCCTTAAAGGAGTTGTAAACTCAGAAGGCTTTTTATCTTAATGCATTCTATGCATTAAGATAAAAAACCTTCTGGGTGTAGCAACCTCCCCAGCACCCCCTAATACTTACCTGAACCCCTTATCTCTCCAGCGATGTCCACCAGTTCCTCGGTCATCCAGGACTCTCTCTCCTGATTGACTGAGACACAGCCCTGGCACCATTGGCTCCATGGGCTGTCAATCAAATTCAGTTAGCCAATCAGGAGAGAGAGGGGGCAGACTGAATGTCAGCTTAGTGTCTGAATGGACGCATGGGGCTGCATCTCAGCTTGGGTGCCCCCATAGCTGCTTGCTGTGGGGGCACTCGATGGGAGGGAGTAGCAAGGAGCAGCAACGAGGGACCCGAGAAGAGGAGGATCTGGGCTGCTCTGTGCAAAACCAACTGCACAGAGGAGGTAAGTACCGTATTTATCGGCGTATAACATGCACTTTTTCCTCCTAAAAATGGAGGAAAAAGTAGCAGTGCGTGTTATACGCCGATATAAGAAAAAAAAAATGTCCAGAAAGCACTAGCAGCGCCGAGAGGTAGAAGGGGACGGAAGGCGCCGAGGAGAAGGGAGGATCACTGTCATTGGAAGTCCCGCCTCCTATGCCGACGTCAATCATAGGCGCCGGGACTTCCGATAACAGCGCGTCCTTCCTTCTCCTCGGCGCCGCCCGCCCCCTTCTACCTTTCGGCGCTGGATGCTTTCTGGACAAGTGATTTCTTTAGTGGCACTGGCGCTGGTGAGGCTGCAATAATGGGCGATGGCGAGGCTGCAATAATGGGCGCTGGCGAGGCTGCAATTATCGGCGCTGGCGAGGCTGCATGTAAGGGCACTGGCGAAGCTGCATATAAGAGCATTGGCGAGGCCGAGGCTGCATGTAAGGGCACTGGCGAGGCTGCATGTAAGAGCATTGGTGAGGCTGCATGTAAGAGCACTGGCGAGGCTGCATGTAAGGGCACTGGCGAGGCTGCATGTAAGGGCACTGGCGAGGCTGCATGTATGGGCACTGGCGAGGCTACATGTATGAGCACTGGCGAGGCTGCATGTATGGGCACTGGCGAAGCTGCATATAAGAGCATTGGCGAGGCTGCATGTAAGAGCACTGGCGAGGCTGCAATTATGGGCGCTGGCGAGGCTGCAATTATGGGCACGGGCGAGGCTGCATGTATGGGCACTGCGCTGGCGAGGCTGCAATTATGTGCACTGGTGCTGGCGAGGCTGCATGTATGGGCACTGGCGAGGCTGCATGTATGGACACTGCGCTGATGAGGCGGCATTCGTGGGCACTAGTAAGACTACATTTAATTTTTAAAAAAATGTTCTGAGTTCAAAGCTGTTTATTTTAAATTTCAGCTTTTTTCCTGAAATTTCTGCCCTAAAATTTAGGTGCGTGTTATACGCCGGCGCGTGTTATACACCGATAAATACGGTATAACATGTTTGTAATTTTAAAAAAAACAAGACTTTACATTCACTTTAATGAACAGAATGAATTTTTACCTGTTTGCCAATTTTTGGTTAAAGTTTCACATAAAGTTACACCAATGCATCCTCAAAAAATTAAGCTCAAGTAATACATACCTGGTTAGGTACCGAAGTGATCAAGAGGGCCTCCAGTCCTGGGTCTATGGTTGCAGGCAAGAGTATGCTCATGTGCATGCTGTTGTATTGAGGCAATATTTACACAGTGCCATCCCTTCAAGAAACAGCCTCTGCATGTCCCTTCAGGACAACTTCTAGGGACGATTTATTACGAAACTCTGTATCAGTCTTTGAATATACATGTTGTCTCCAGGCTGTTATGAATTTTCCTCTGGCCCATTACTCTTCAATTTAATCATGTATTGAAGCCAACCATTTAGTCTCTTTAATCAAAAATTACTTCAAATTCCTCCTTATCAACCCTCAGCACTGGTGGTGGCGGATCGCATCAAAAGGCTTTAGCTGGGACATAAGGAGAAGCAGCAAGTCCATATGGATCCCTTATAAAGGAAAAAAGCAAATGAGGCTTAACTGATGTCTGTTAGTTGAGGTCTCAGGCATAAGGTGAGCGCCAGTCCAATAGCGGTGGAAGAGGTGAGAGGTGGGAGAGACACTGGCACAGCACATGGGTGTGCACACAAAGCTGGATGTGAAGAGACTGCTTTGGGAGATACCAGTGGGACATGATCACATTAGGGCACCACTGTTTTGTGTGGTTGCTGCACTTTGAACTTTATTTATTTATTTATGTTTTTATTTGTTTTAAAGACTGTTATCAATATGGGAAACACTTTATTTATTGCGCATTTATTTATTTACTGCACTTTTTTTTTACTTATTGACATATTTGGACATATCATTTTGTGCACTAGAAATATTTAATATTGTTAAGCCTATTTACTTATATTCTTATTATATAGCTGTATATATAATATATATACACTGCTCAAAAAAATTAAAGAAACATTTTTGATTCAGATTATAACATCAAGTAAATTAACTTTTGGGATATTGATCTGGTCAGTTAAGTAGCAGACGGTGTTGTTAATCAGTTTCAGCTGCTTTGGTGTTAAAGAAATTAACAACAGGTGCACTAGATGGGCAACAATGAGATGACCTCCGAAACAGGAATGGTTATACAGGTGGAGACCACTGACATTTTTTTCCTTACTCATCTTTTCTGACTGTTTTTCATTAGTTTTGCATTTGGCTAGGGTCAGTGTCACTACTGGTAGCATGAGGCGATACCTGGACCCTATAGAGGTTGCACAGGCAGTCTAAATTCTCCAGGATGACACATTAATACATGCCATTGCCAGAAGGAGAGCTGGAGGGCCATAGAAGGTCCTTAGCCCATCAGCAGGAGTGGTATCTGCTCATTTGTGCAAGGAGGATCAGGATGAGCATTGCCAGAGCCTTACAAAATGACCTCCAGCAGGCCACTGGTGTAAATGTCTCTGACCAAACAATCATAAACAGACTTCATGAGGTTGGCCTGAGGGCCCAACGTCCTCTAGTGGGCCCTATGCTCACTGCCTGGCACTGTGGAGCTCAATTGGCATTTACCATTAAACACCAGAATTGGCAGGTTCACGACTGGCGCTCTGTGCTTTTCACAAATGAGAGCAGGTTCACCCTGGGCACATGTGAAAGACGTGAAAAGGTCTGGAGAAGCCGTGGAGAACATTATGGTGCCTGTATGCAAAAGGATGCAGTGGTGATATGTGCGCTGTCACTTGGGTATCCAAATGAGAGGAATTCCAATGGTGTGTTACAGATAGTAAAATTCTTGTATAACTATGAAATTAGGATCTAATCCTACACCATCTCTAGTATTTTCACCAAATACCAATAAAGAAATAAAATAAGAGATGAATCGGCGCTAGTGGAAGAAATCTCAAAGAGCTCTAAATGAGCTGACCATATATCATAAAACCTTAGTAAAAACGTCTGAAAAAAGGATAAGATCAGTCACAATAAAATATCAATGGTAGGTCTGGGGCTAATACATCCGAGAGTTCCCCAAATAAAATTAACCAGATTGTTGTATCAAGCAATCCGAATCATAAAACCAAATATGTGTCTGTCTTCAAACCAAAAGTTTCAAACCAGAAAATCTTAAAAAACAACCAAGCAATCCGAATCATAAAACCAAATATGTGTCTGTCTTCAATCCAAAAGTTTAAAACCAGAAAATCTTAAAAAAACAGCCAGATAATAGCATCATGCGATTCAAATCGCAGGATTAAATGTTTTCAATAAATACTAATCCAATGGTCTCTTAATCCATCAAAAAAAGTTAATATCAAAAAATGGTGAATAAATATAAATCGATAATGACTGAAGTGAAGCAAACAATAATTATGAGTCAGCTAATAATTCATATATAAAGTGCAAATGAGTGTGGAAAATCCGTAATAAACGAAAATATTTGAATCTTCTCAATGAGATAAAATATAAATAGATGTAAATATAAATAAATAAGTGAACAACTCTGTAAGTGAATATATCAATAAGTAGATGAATAAATAAATAAATATATAGTCCTTGTGCAATTAATAATAGTCCATGTGCAATAATTAAAAAACTATTAGTGATCAGGTGAAGTTCATATGTGCACATATAATCAAGTGACAATTGGTGATTCCTTTCTTGAAAACAATTGTGAATTTCCAGTGATGTGATCCGAAGTGAGCAGGAACAATATAAGTGCAATGGCCGCTCACCTCACTGCACCCTTAAAGGCGCTTTAGCTGATATCTGACACTGGAATTGGGATGCTGGATTTCTCCGGTGGCTTTTGGGCTTGTACTCCAATTAGGATACTCTGACATCCACTACTTGCTCGATTTCTACCGTTCCCAGAAAAGCTCCAATGTTCCCAGTACACTCAAAAAAATATATTGATGCCAATAGTGAAGTATGTATTAAACTCACTTTATTTAGAAAAAAAGCAGGGAAACACTCACATTTAAAATCAACGTTACAGGCAGCCGCACTATTGCGGTATGAATCCTCTGGGTACTTCCGGCTACGGCCATGAACCGGAAGTCGACGTCACCCGATGCCTCCCGACGCGTTGCGTCACAGACCACGTGACTTTCTCAAGGGATCCCTTGAGAAAGTCACGTGGTCTGTGACGCAACGCGTCGGGAGGCATCGGGTGACGTCGACTTCCAGTTTCATTGATATTTTATTTTGACTGTTCTTATCCTTTCCTTTTTTCAGACGTTTTTACTAAGGTTTTATGATATATGGTCAGCTCATTTAGAGCTCTTTGAGATTTCTTCCACTAGCACCGATTCATCTCTTATTTTATTATGGTGCCTGTAACATCATTCAGCATGACCGCTTTGGTGGTGGGTCAGTGATGGTCTGGGGAGGCATATCCATTGAGGGACGCACAGACCTCTACAAGCTAGACAATAACACCCTGACTGTCATTAGGTATCGGGATTAAATCCTTAGACCCATTGTCAGACCCTACGCTGGTGCAGTGGGTCCTGGGTTCCTCCTGGGGCATGACAATGCCCGGCCTCATGTGGTGAGAGTATGCAGCAAATTCTTGGTAGATGAAGAAATTGATACCATTGAATGGCCCCTACGCTCACCTGACCTAAATCCAATAGAACACCTCTGGGACATTATTTTTCGGTCCGTGGGACGCCACGAGGTTGCACCTCAGCCTGTTCAGGAACTCAGTGATATTTTTTTAATATTGATTTTTGGGGTATCTTTGAACTTAGCCTGCTGAAGGTTGATTGTTTTCCTTTCCATAACATGATGTGGCATCCTTTCATTCCTAACAAATTACCCAGTCCATATCAGTACAGATATCCAGCATAATAATTTTCCCCATTGAGACCTGATGTGTTTTCACAGTGTTCCTTACATTTTTTTGAGCAGTGTGCATATATATATATATATATATATATATATTGATACAGTATATATATATATATATACGGTATCTCACAAAGTACACCCCTCACATTTTTGTAAATATTTTATTATATCTTTTCATGTGACAACACTGAAGAAATGAAACTTTGCTGCATTGCAAAGTAGTGAGTTTACAGCTTGTATAACAGTGTAAATTTGCTGTCCCCTCAAAATAACTCAACACACAGCCATTACTGTCATTGGTAACAAAAGTGAGTATACGCCTAAGTGAAAATGTCCAAATTGGGCAAAATTAGCCATTTTCCCTGCCCAATGTCATGTGACCCGTTCGTGTTACAAGGTCTCAGGTGTGAATGGGGAGCAGGTATGTTAAATTTGGTGTTATCCCTCTCATCTCTCATACTGGGCACTGGCACCTCATGGCAAAGAACTCCCTGAGGATCTGAAAATAAATAATTTCACAAAGATGACCTAGGCTATAAGAAGATTGCCAAGACCCTGAAACTGAGCTGCAGCATGGTGGCCAAGACCATACAGCGGTTTAACGGGACAAGTTCCACTCAGAACAGGCCTCACCATGGTTGAAAAAAGAAGTAGAGTGCACTTGCTCAGTGTCATATACAGAGGTTGTCTTTGGGAATTTGACGTCTGAGTGCTGCCAGCATTTCTGCAGAGGTTGAAGGGGTGGGGGGGGGGTGGTGGGTCAGCCTGTCAGTGAGTGTTTAGACCATACGTCGCATGCTGCATCAAATTGGTCTGCATGGCTGCCATCCCAGAAGGAAGCATCTTCTAAAGACGATGCACAAGAAAGCCCGCAAACAGTTTGCCGAAGACAAGCAGACTGAGGACATGGATTACTGGAACCATGTCCTGTGGTCTGATGAGACCAAAATAAACTTATTTGGTTCAGATGGTGTCAAGAGTGTGTGGCGGCAACCAGGTGAGGAGTACAAAGACAAGTGTGTCTTGCCTAAAGTCAAGCATGGTTGTAGGAGTGTCATGGTCTGGGGCTGCATGAGTGCTGCCAGCACTGGGGAGCTACAGTTCATTGAGGGAACCATGAATGCCAACATGTACTGTGACATACCGAAGCAGAGCATGATCCCCTCCCTTCAGAGACTGGGCTGCAGGGCAGTATTCCAACATGATAATGACCCCAAACACACCTCCAAGATGACCACTGCCTTGCTAAAGAAGCTGAGGTTAAAGGTGATGGACTTGTCAAGCATGTCTCCAGACCTAAATCCTATTAAGCATCTGTGGGGCATCTGTGGGGGCATCTGTGGGGCATCCTCAAATGGAAGGTGGAGGAGCGCAAGGTCTCTAACATCCACCAGCTCCGCAACGTCGTCATGGAGGAGTGGCAACCTGTGAAGCTCTGGTGAGTTGGCTTACCTTTTCATGTTTTGTGGAAAAAAAAAACAAATCCTTTAAGAGACATCTTATATGTTTTTGAGCATGCACAAGGCATACAGTACACCTAAGATAGGGAATACCTTAAAGCAATGCACCTTGTTTTATATAGATAATAAAGTATGTGTAGTATTTTTTCATTAGTGCAAGAGGCTATTCAATAACTTTTTGATGAAGGTCTGGGCTATGTTGGGTGTTGAAGGAGTACCTTTCATGGCTGTGAAACCAGACATCTTGGAAATCAGTCAACTATCAAACATATAGGAGTGCACCATTTTCAATTGAAGGTGCCTTGGAATTGTCACTACTGGGAAATGTTGTGCAGGTCGTTACATAGTTTTAACAGTCTATACCCAGGTTGGGCCACCTGGATGAATCAATTCTGATTTTTTTGTGAGCACCAAAATGCACAGCCAGCAGATGATCATTATAAGTCTTAGGAAAAGGAAGTTTAGTTCCTGGGGTACAAAGATTTTAATGCCAACCCTATGAAGACCTTCCTAATCTTGCAACAACAGTCCTTCAAATCTCAAACTTTCTCCTAAGACTTGCTTATTTCATGACAGGACAGTGTACAAAATTAGCAAAAAATTCTGAGCCTCAGAGTAGTATCAGATAAAGCAAGAAGAGATGGCCTTGCGGTTCGCGGCAAATTTTGCTTGTTCGCAAATTCGCGAAAAGCCAGACTTTTGCCGATGTTCGCGAAGATGTCCTTCGCCGCCATTTTCTTTTTCATTCAGAAGAACTTTGACCCATGACACAGCCGTCAGGTGGAACGGGACAGCCAATTGAAACATTTCAGCACATGGACATGCCCCCTACCCTATAAATAGACCTGAGCTGTCGGCCATTTCACACTCTGCTTTTTGTCAGCGTAGTCAGAGGTCTGCTGTGTTCATGAGGGAGAGATTGCCAGACACAAATAGCTCTGTTAACATCCACAAAAGTCCTTTTCAGGGCTGGTATTTCGGTATAGGTCTACTACAGTCTCTTTTCAGGTTAGGGACAGGTATCCAGTCTGTGCTTTAGGGGCAGTTAGAGATTGGCAGCAGTGACACAAATCGCTCTGTTAATGTCCACAAAAGTCCTTTTCAGGGCTGGTATTTCTGTATAGGTCCAGTCTCTTTTCAGGTTAGGGACAGGTATCCAGTCTGTGCTTTAGGGTCAATTAGAGATCACAGCAGTGACACAAATCGCAAATCGCTCTGTTAATGTCCACAAAAGTCATTTAAAGGGCTGCAATTTTTTTGGTATTGGTGTGCAGTGCACTTTATGGGGGGGGGGGGAGGGGGGTAATCCACAGTATAATATACTTTGTAGAAAGCATATTACAACAGCACTTTTAATGTATTATAACTGGTGTGATAGACCAGTGGCCCCCCCAATACCACATATTGAAGTGGGGTGTTATCTGGGTATACTTTTACAAGTGTATTTGTGTCCTGCAACAATATTGCCTCTTTTGCTGTGTTAAGTCTGATGCACACAGTGCCAAACTCACTGGCCAATTTTTTGAACAACTATGTGATAGACCAGTGGGTCTGTTAAGGTTTTGCCAAATTGTGGAATGCATGCGGACCCAATTTACAGATGTCTGAATGTACTCTATATGTATTTGACATGTATTTACCGGCTGCTGTCAGTTCTGGCTGACTTATGAAAAAAAAATAATATTTTTTTGCTGTAAAAAAAAAAAAAAAAATGTAGGGCAACTTTTCCAATTGCAATACTTCTGTTATGACATTGTCCATGTGCTGGGACTATTTGTGCACAGCTAGTATGTCTTTTGTGGCTGCAAATATGACCTAAAGGTTTTTAAAGTTCGCCTCCAATTAAAGTCAATGGGGCCCGCCACGAACTTGCGGTTCGTGGACTTTTGAGAAAATTTGCGGCTGACGTTTGTGAACCGCTCCGGCCGATGTTCGCCCATCTCTAAAAGCAAGCAAGCTCCACGAGTTCAGAAAACATGTGTCAATACTTACACTTTCCCATTATTTGACCCAGGATGATCAATGACATGAAAGGTAAATCTGGAAAAGAACAGAGCTCATTTGGCCTTAGGTGTTTTGCTGTTCTGAGATACTCCAGATTGTTGTGGTCAGTAAAGATTAGAATAGGATATGACGCATGTAGGGTCCGTGATCAATAGGTGGTATAATTGTGGCCACAATGAGAGGTTACTTAGTTGTGCCTTACAGTAAAGTGAAAAAAAAAATTAAATAAGGGTGCATTCACACCTGATTATTTTTAAGGTAGTGTAGCACCCTCTGTGTGTGCTAGGTTTTTTGGTGTAGGTTTGCTAGTGTAGATACATTTATTTAGCTCAGGGCTAAGCTTGAGCTGTGAATCTGGGTCTGGGTTCAGTGAGTCATGCTGCATGACTCGTCCTGGCAGCTCCTCTGGTGCCTCACCCTGGTCTAGAGAGTTGTAGAAACTTCTAGAGCTAGTGGTTGGAGTTTAGGAGGAGTTCCAGCCAATCCCCAGTAAAGGTCTGGCAGGGGACAGGCCACCTCATAAATAGGCATGAGAGGAAGTCAGGTGGAAGATGGAAATACAGTGTTGAAGAGACTGTCATTGGCCCTTAAGGGTGCCCCTTAGCCTTGGGGGAGGTGACCTTGAGCCGGACCTTGGGAGCTGGAAGGATCCTTCCACAACACACAGGGGAAGCCCTTCTTGGAGGTACAGGAGCAAGGAGAGAGGACAGTGGGTGCAAGCCAGCACTACTGTGGACTTACCAGGGGGGAAACTGCCATATGTAGCTAGTTCTCCCTGAAGACATCCGTGAGTTTAAGTCTTCATCCCTTCCCTGGGAGATCTCCTGAGAGTCAGCCAGGTGGGCTGGTAAGTGTCAGTCTGGAGGACTGTGATGGAGAAGTTAGTCTGGAGGTCTAGTAAAAGGGGCAGCTGCAGCCAGGTGGGCTGGCAGCGCCTAAAGAGGTGTTGCTGAAATCAATAGCCACAGGAGGAAATGTGACAGCAGTGTCACTGTAATTATGCTACACTACAAGGGGCCTCGGGTTTCTGCCAGTAATGGGCCATCACCTGACTGAGAGCTTCTCAGAAATACAAACATTGATTTAGCTGGGGTCTGCAAGTAAGAGTGTGATTCATGTGTTTTCAGTAACTCACCCCCCCCCCCCTTAGTATTGCCATAAGTTTCCTATAATTTTTTTTTTTTTTAAATAAGTTTTTATTGGGTTTTCAGAAAAAAAAAGGGTAAATACAAACATTGTAATGAAATACGTCATATCCATGTGCAAAACAGCAGATAACTCTGGACGTGAAACTCACATCCACAAACTTACATACTTCTACTTGAGTAATTACCAGTACATTGCATTACAACAACAGATCAATGAGCAAATGAAATCACTGGAATATGCCTTGTGTAATTTAGACCGCTGTGGCCTTCTAGCCCGGTCAGAACCCACGCGGCCCCCAATTGGGATCACCATGCGCCGCGTAGGACCGGCCAGGCCCAGGCCCTGTATAAAGAGGGGTAACAACACAAAGAGGGGACAAAAAAGGGTAGGAAAGACACTTTATGAAAACAGGTGAGGTGGTAGAGCATCAAATAGGTCACCTAGGAAGCTCTATATGCTTCCCACAACTGCCATCTGGTTTTGAAACTATGAAACGTCAGATTGGAACTTGACAGAATGCTTTCATATTCATGAGATTCGTCCACAATTTGAACGACCTCACGAAGGGAAGGTGAGACATTGCTCTTCCAGTTGCGAGCGATGACTAGCCTTGCTGCATATAGAATATGCTGTACGACAACTCTACACATCGGTGGGTACCAATCCAGCCCGATACCCAAGAGTGCCAGCTCAGGATTCAATTTGTTTAGGATACCTGTGACCTCCGCTATCAGCCTATGTACCGATGACCAGTAACTCCTCAGTGACCTGCATGTCCAGAACATATGGAAGAGCGTCCCTACATGTCCGCAATCTCGCCAACACATGTTAGAGTAAGAGCGATGGAACTTTGCAACAATGTACGGGGTTCTATACCATCTCAAGTGAATTTTCATCGCTCCCTCTCTAAAGTTAGCACACCTAGTCAATGAGTAGTTTAATCTAAAAGCCTTCAGCCATTGTGCGCCAGTGAATGTCCTGTTTAGGTCCCTTTCCCATTTCAGTTGGTGATATGATTTGGTAAAGTGCATACGGTCCTGCATGGCACTGTAAAATACACCAATGCCATGTTTGGAAGAGGGAGCAGTGAAACAGTACTCGAAGACTTGTCTGGGGAAACAAATATATGTGTCGGGTAAAGATTGAGCGATGTGTAAGATACGTTTATAAGTCAGGAATTCTGTCTTAAAGTCCGGGAACTTGGCACAAAGGACCGAGAACGGGATGTAAACGGATTGAGGGTTTAAGTCTGAGAGTGAAGATAAGCCATATTTAGCCCAGTGAGTCACATGCAAGTCAGGTGATAGTGCCTGTAGTGTGGACAGTGGAATGGGCATACGGCGGGTGTCAGAGGAGACGGAAGCATTCTCCCAAAAATATTTCCAGGCCAGTAGTGTAGCGGAAATGGTAGGATGGGGATCCAATGGTCGTTTACTAGATAGATTCGCGGCCAGCACTAGGTCAGCCAATTGTACTTGTGGAGTACTAAACTGCTCCAGGGAGCACCACAATGGCAGGTTGTGAGTTGAGAACCAGGATTTAGACTGTGCCAGAATGGCCGCCATGTGATAGGCTCTCACATCTGGGACCCCCAAACCTCCCACCCTGACATGTTTGGTCAATGTCTTATGGGACGTCCTGGGCCTCTTATCCAACCATAAGAAACTTCTAACAATGGATTGCAGTGCCTTGTAGAAAGCAATTGGAGCTATGATAGGGAGGGCCCTAAACACATACAGGATTCTCGGTAAAATCAACATTTTAAATGCTGCGTTCCTCCCTGACCAGGAAAGGAAGAATTTCCTCAATCTCAGTAGATCCTGTGTCGTGGTGTGTAGCAGGGGGGAAAAATTGGTCTTATAGAGAGCGTCCGGTGAGCTAGTCAATTTAATGCACAAATAGTCCAATGAGTCCCTTTGCCACTGATAATGTACTACTTGTTGGATTCGTGTCTGCATACTGTGTCCCACGTGTATCCCTAGGAGATTGGATTTAAGTTCATTGACCTTGTAGTAAGAGACTGATTGGAACTCTCCCAGAATGTCCTGAACATGCAGTAGGGACTTCTCGGGGTCTGTGCAGGCCAATATGACATCATCTGCGAAAAGTGAGATAACATGAGGGGGGGAGTCTGCCAGTTTAACACCCGTGACACCTGGGTGGGATCTCATCCTCTCCGCCAAGGGTTCCATGAGCATGGCAAAAATCAGGGGCGACAATGGACACCCCTGACGAGTGCCATTGGTAATATGAAAACTTTCCGAGAATAAACCCTCCGTAAAGACCCTAGCAGATGGGACTGAGTATAAGGCCATAATGGCCTGGACAATCTCCCCCTCAAAGCCGAACTTCTCCAATACCTGCCGCAGGTATCCCCAATGTATCCGGTCAAATGCCTTTTCGGCGTCTAGCGACAGGAGCACCGTGGGGATCCCGCGAGCAGCTACATGATGAATAAGGCCCACCAACCGTCTAGTGGCATCCGTGGCCTGCCTTCCGGCCACAAACCCCACCTGATCTGGTTTGATGAGATCTGGGAGGCACTGGGAAATACGGTTGGCAATGATCCTAGCATACACCTTTAAATCTACATTTAGTAATGAGATGGGTCGGAAATTTTGCGGCTTATTAGGTTCCTTACCGGGTTTTGGCAGTGTGACCACCGTGGCCTCCAACATTTCGGCCGGAAAGGTAGCCATAGTCAAGGCCTGATGAAACACCCTGCCAAGGTAAGGGATCAAGATGTCCAGAAATGCGGCATAATATTCGGAGGAGAAGCCGTCCGGTCCCGGAGACTTTCCTTTCGGTAAATATCTGATAACTTTGACTATTTCTTGATTAGTGATAGGGGCATTCAACTGCGATAATTGAGAGGGGCTTAGGCTCGGGAGGGAGATAGAAGACAAAAAGTTTTGGATGTCCGATGATGATGGTTGCGGCGTCGAATCATCTAAATGTAGGTTATAAAGTGAACCATAATACTGGCTAAAGGCGTCTGCTATGTCCTTCGGGTTGGAGAGCCGCTCTCCCGTGGCATGATGTAGTAAGTACTGAATTTTTTGTTTCGATATTTTATCTTTCAATTGAGCCGCCAACAGCCGACCCGCTTTATTGCCATGGGAATAGTGGGAGGCCTTGAGCTTACGAAGAGCTCTGGAGTGCTGACCAACCAGAAGGACCCTCAGTTCTGCCTGAAGTTTGGAAAGCTTGTCCGCGTTAGCCGCAGTTGGAGTACATTTATTAAGTTGCTCTATTCGTTTAATGGATTGAAGGATAGAGTCCAATTGTTGTCTTCTACGCCTCCGTTCCCTCGCCCCCTCTGACATCAATAAACCTCGCATAAATGCCTTATGGGCATTCCACATTGCGAAAGGACATTTAACGGAGCCATCATTAATATCAAAAAATTCAATGAGTTTAGAACACATAGTCCTCCGGACCTCTGATTTGTCAAGTAGGCTGGCATCAAATCGCCACCTGTTGGCCCTTGTGGTAAAGGGCACGTCCCCGATTTGAATAATAACAGGGGCGTGGTCCGACCACGTTATGGAACCAACAGACGCGCGAGTGACCCGCTGCAACAAAAATTTGTTTGTGAGAAAGAGATCGATCCGCGAGTAAAAATGATGGGTTTTGGAATAGAAGGAATAGTCTCTCTCTGACGAATTGTGGCAACGCCACACATCATAAAGTTCCGTTGCAGATAGAAAATTGGCCAGGTCGGCACGATGGAAGCGTCTAGGGTAGTTCAGTGAAACATCCAGTTGGAAATTGGGGACAGCATTAAAGTCACCACAGAGAATGACATGGCCCTGAATAAGAGGTTGAATTTGTTTCCAAAGCCATTTCAAGAAAGGGATTTGACCCGTATTGGGGGCGTATACCGCCACTATGGTGTAGGTGGCTTTGTTGATGTTGCATGAAAGAACCAAGAAGCGACCTTCTGGATCTGCAAATTGAGACAGCTCGCTGAAGTCCAGGGAGTCCCTAACCAATACAGCCACTCCGCACTTTTTCTTAGGGCCGTTAGCATAATACACTTGGGGGTAGTCTTTGGATGAGATTTGTGGGTGGTTGCCAGCCATAAAATGGGTCTCCTGGATGACCGCCAGTTCACATTTCAAGGTCTTAAGCTCTCTCCAGAGCATATGTCTTTTGTGAGGACTGTTCAGGCCATTAACATTGAGCGAAAGCATTTGGAAGGACATCGTGAAGGGTGAGGTTAGGCAAGCCTGCACAAGAAACTGAGAGGCACTTACTGGTATCGCGTTGAAGTGAAAGTCCTGATCCTGGGCACACTGGGTAGTTAGGTAGGTGAGGGGTATCCGACGAGGGCA
Organism: Pelophylax lessonae; assembly: GCF_965119305.1. Classification (NCBI taxonomy): domain Eukaryota; kingdom Metazoa; phylum Chordata; class Amphibia; order Anura; family Ranidae; genus Pelophylax; species Pelophylax lessonae. Next base: position 92,659,445 of record NC_138779.1, read on the forward strand.
GCCGCCCGTGAAGACCGGTCAAGGTGGCGTATCCGGAACACCGAGAAGAAAAGAGCAGGGTTAAGTACAAAGTCTAACAAAAGTAACAAAGGGGAGTCAGGAGAAGAGTGCCCTTGGCAGGTGGCACGAAAAGGGTAAAAAAAGGCGACTCCTCAGGGGGGTCTGTACGGTATGAACCGTTTGAAGAGGGGGTATAGAGAAACAATCGTTAGCCGAGCATGTCTTCTGGAGCATGGTCGCTGGGAAGTGAGAATTGTAGGGGGTCACCACAATCATTAAAAGGAACGTTACACAGCCCAGTTTCATTCCATCTGAGAGGGATTTGATTCTCCGTCTGGATCTAGTATTCCCCATTTTTTCAGCAGAGCCAGGCCGTCCTCCAGCGAGGAGATCCTGTAATCCCTGTCCCCTCTGGTTACCACCAAGGTTGCTGGGTAATTCCATCGGTACGGAATATGATGGTTCCTGAGGGGTTTGGTAACTGTAAATAGATTACGCCTTCTATTCATTGTATGCGCAGATAAATCGGCATAGAAGGATATATTGTTTAAAGCAGGGGGAAGATCAGTACCTTTCCTCACCAGGGACATGAATTTCTCCTTCACTGTGTAGAAATGAACACGGGCTATAGTGTCCCTGGGCAGGGAAGCAGCAATATGTTTCGGTTTAGGCAGTCTATGGATGCGATCAATTGCCATGTCACACAAGGGGACATCTGGAAGAGCTTCCTGCATGATGTTGGTGAGGAATTCAGCTAGCTCATGAGGTTTCACTGTTTCAGGGATCCCTCTAATTTTAATATTATTGCGTCTAGACCTATCCTCAAGATCTGCAACTTTCGCCTTGAGCCAGGTAATGTCGTCCTCATGTTCATTATGGGCATCCACCATGGTATTAAAGGTGTCAGCAAACTCCCCCATTTTGGTCTCCACATGATCCACCCTGTCACTGACTGCTGCGACCACAGTACTGCAGCGGGACATAAGTTGAAGCATATCAGCATGTATGGAACTCCTTAAAGACATCATCATTTCTTTTAATAAAGAGTCCATGACAGGTTTGCCTGTAGTGGGGAACGAGGATATGGTGTCATGAAACACCAGAGTGTCATCTATGATTCCACCCTGGGCCCCCTCATGTTCTGGAAGTTGCAGCCTGATTTTCGATTTGGCTGGGCTGGCACATGCAGAGCTAGGGGTAGATACAGCCTGTATTCCCTCACAAGTGTCCGAGGGCTCTGCAGGTGACAGCTGCGGTCCCTTAGGCCGTGCCGTTGGAGGGGATGAGTGAGGAGGAGGCCGCGAGGCGCCGCTGGAGGAAGCGCCGGCGCCATCTTGGCTGTGCATCCCGCCCGCCGGGTGGAAGAAGTTGAGGAGCTTACCAGGTTTGGTTTTCCCCTTACGTTTCCCCGGGACCTGCGGGCGACTTCCAGGCATCCTGATGGTTAGTTCGAGTTGAGCTGCGGTGACCCTCCGCGGTTCTAATGGCTCCGATCAGACTGCTTGGCGAGGAGCTGTGCTGCTAAGCGTCCATTTCTCTCGCCGGCCGGCTCCGCCCCCAAGTTTCCTATAATTTAAAAATGTAACATCTTCTCCTGGTTCAAACTATGGAAATCCTCTTAACCACTTACCGCCCGCCCGCCGTCATATGACGGCGGGACGGTGCGGCTATTATCCTGGGCGGACGTCATATGACGTCCGCAGGAAATGCAGGGCGGGCGCGCGATCGCGGGCGCGCCGCCGTGCACTGCCGGTGTCGGCGTGTCCCCGGGACACAGCCGGTCACCAGCAGGGGGGAAACAGCCAATAGGCATGGCTGTTTCCCACGTGATCAGCTGTGTTCCAATGGCACAGCCGATCACAATAGCGGAGCCCGGAAGATGACCGCGCATGCGCGATCGGGAGCGCGCAGCGTGGTCATGTCGGTGGCACTGTGTTCCGTAGGAACACAGCTGTCACCGGCGGTAGTAAACAGTCACTGACAGTGACTGTTTACTAAGTGATCGGCTGTGAATCCATTCACAGCCGATCACAAAATGTAAACACAGAGCAGTAACTGACTGTTACTAGCTCTTCTCTCCTCATACAGTTTCCAGTATGAGGGGAGCAGAGCTAGAAATAGTGAGTTACTGCTCTGTACACATGTAAAAAAGTAAAATCACACAAATAAAGGTCCCCCCACACAGTCCTCAGCCCCCCCCAATGTCCAGAAATTGACACCCATAAGGCTACGTTCACATGTGAGCGCAGCGATCGCAGGCAGAATCACCGCGATTCTGCCCGCGATCCGGAAATCATTGCAAATTGCGGGACGCCTGTGCGTTGCCCGTTTTTTGCAATAGCACCCCAAACGCTGTGCGATGTTGCTGCCATTTCCGCCTGCCAAATCGCGGTAACATCACGCAAACATCGCATGACGCCCAAAAAAAGGTACAAGAGCTTCTTTGGGGCGCCATGCGTTGTTTGCGTGATGTTACCTCGATTCGGCAGGCGGAAATCGCAGCAACATCGCACAGCGTTTGGGGTGCTATTGCAAATCACAGGCAACGCACAGGCGTCCCGCAATTTGCAATGATTTCTGGATCGCGGGCAGAATCGCAGTGAATCTGCCCACGATCGCTACGCTCACAAGTTCACCGGTCACCAGAGACTGCCATCAGTACCACCGTGCACCATCGCCCGTCACCTGTTACCCATCAGTGACCATCGCCCGTCACCTGTCACCCCATCAATCACCGTCACCTGTCACCCCATCAGTCATCGTCATCTGTCACCCCATCAATCATCGTCACTTGTCACCCCATCAGTGATCGTCACTTGTCACCCCATCAATCATCGTCACATGTCACCCCGTCAGTGATTGTCATCTGTCACCCCATCAATCATCGTCACTTGTCACCTCATCAATCATCGTCACTTGTCACCTCATCAATCATCGTCACTTGTCACCTCATCAATCATCATCACCTGTCACCTCATCAATCAACATCACCTGTCACCTCATCAATCATCGTCACCCCATCAGTCATCGTCACCTGTCACCCCATCAGTCATCGTCACCTGTCACCCCATCAGTCATTGTCACCTGTCACCTCATCAGTCATCGTCACCTGTTTGCCATATACATGCAATCACTTACTGACCGCCTAACGACTATATGCGTCGGCCATTAAAAGCTAAATACTGGGGTTATGGCAGCAGATAGCCCCCATAACCCCGGTATTTTTTGAAACGGCGGGCGGTCGGCTTTCAGATAAGGGTGGTCCCAGTGGCGGATTCGCCGCGGAATTACCCTTACGGTGCAGGGGAAGAGGTGCCCCCCCCTCCTGCCGCATCCCAGACGTTTTCCCAGCTTACCGGACCCGCCGGCAGCGGGGAAAACTATCCGGTCCGGATCCTCAGAGACAGGAAGTCGAGTGAGGGCAAGATGGCCCTCACTTGACTCTATGGTCTTGGAGGACCGGAGCTACGTCAAAAGACGTTGCCTAGCAACCGGTTTAAAGGGCCGCTTTTTTTTTTCTTTTTCTTTTTTTTCCTCTTTCAACAATTTTTATTTTTTTTTTTATTTTTTAGTGTAGTTGTGAGGTGTGAGGTCTTTTTGACCCCAGATCTCACAATAAAGAGGACCTGTCATGCCTATTTCTATTACACGGGATGTTTACATTCCTTGTAATAGGAATAAAAATGATCAAAACATTTTTTTTTTAAACTGTGTAAAAATAAAAAAATAATAAATAAAATAAATAGGAAAAAAAAAAAAAAAATTAAAGTGCCCTGTCCCCGTTAGCTCGCACGCAGAAGCAAATGATTACGCAAGTCCCGCCCACGTATATAAACGGTGTTCAAACCATACATGTGAGGTATCGCCGCGATCGTTAGAGCGAGAGCAATAATTTGAGCCCTAGACCTCCTCTGTAACTCTAAGTTAGTAACCTGCAGAAATTTTTAAAATGTTGCCTATGGGGATTTTTAAGTACCAATGTTTGGCGCCATTCTGTGAGCATGCGCAATTTTGAAGCATGACATGTTGGGTATCTAATTACTCGGCGTAACATTATCTTTCACATTATCGAAAAGAAATGGGCTAAATTTACTGTTTTCTTATTTTGTAGTTCAAAAAAATTGCATTTGGAAGACTGCTGCGCAAATATGGTGTGATAAAAAATATTGCAACGATCTCCGTTTTATTTTCTAGGGTCTCTGCTAAAAAAAAAATATATAATGTTTGGGGGTTCCAAGTAGTTTTCTAGCAAAAAAAATGATTTTAGCTTGTAAACACCAAGTGTCAAAAATAGGCCCAGTCTTAAAGTGGATAAATGGACAACTTTGTGTAAAGCGCTACTTGGATGTTAGGCCTATGTATGTGGCCAGGCTGTGAAAAAGTGTTACACATGTGGTATCGCCATACTCAGGAGGAATAGCAGAATGTATTTTGGGGTGCAATTTTTGCTATGTACATGCTATGTGTTAGAAATATTGCATAAATGGACAGCTTTGTGTAAAAAAAATGTGTTTTCATTTTCTTTCCACATTTTTTTTCTTTCCAAAAACTTGTGGAAAAAAATTACATATTCAAAAGACTCATTATGCCTCAAAAATTATACGTTGGGCTGTTTGCTTTGTACTGTAGCAGTATAAATTTTGGCCAAAATTTGTGAAGAAAAATTACTCATTTGCTAAATTTTATGACAGAAACAAAGAAAAATGTGTTTTTTTCACAATATTTTCAGTCTTTTTTTATTTAAAGCACAAAAAATAAAAAACCCAGTAGTGATTAAATACCATCAAAAGAAAGCTCTATTTGTGTGAAAAAAAGGACGCAAATTTTTTGATGGGTACAGTGTTGCATGACTGAGTAATTGTCATTCAAAGTGTGAGAGCGCTGAAAGCTGAAAATCAGTCTGGGCAGGAAGGGGGTGAAAGTGCACTGTAGGCAAGTGGTTAAAGATAGTAGGTGCTAAGTTATTTTTGGCAGTAAAGGATACGTTGACCTTTGTAAAAAAATAAAATAAATAAATGGCCATCTTTTTGTAGGTAAAAAAATAAATGGGCATTTATTTTAAGAAGATCATGAGTTCAATCTCAGGATCCTGCATACTGTCATTATATCTGTCTGCTAGTGCCTTATACGGGCAGGCAGTTACACAATGACAGGAAGCCTCAATTAACTAAATCTAAAGTGCTCAACAGTGCCCTGGTAGTTCATTGAGAACTACAAGCCATCAGCTGCAAAGGATGTTTGTACTTGTATTCCTCCCAATGACAAAACTCTGTAAATGAATAACACAGCCCAGGTGGGCAGCGCCCCTTTCTTTATAAATTGTAACAGTGGGTGCAGGGAGAGGCTCCCTGGCCCGATGTAACATCAGGAGATGGGGGGGGGGGGGGTTGGAGGCTGCTGCAACAGTAACATGTTATACCCTAAATATTGGTGTAACATGTAACATGTTACAAAAGGTTAACTTATCTTGTAACTCTATCCTAGAGTTTCAAGATAGTGAGAGTGGTGGGTGTGAGTGAGATCTGATATTGATTTCCCTAAGGAAATTGAGTTTGATTTATTATCCGAACTAACGCCATAGCCCTATAATACAGATTAAGATCTGGGAGAAATATGCCTCTGTCTATTTTTATTCTGCAAAGTACAAAATATGCTAGTGTAAGCTTTTCATTGTTTCAGACATACAGTATGTGTGAATCAGTGTACATATTTAGCCAAAGAATGTTTGAGGTAGCCCTATGGGAACTGTATACTGTAAATATATAACTCAAGGTTATACATTCATTTTATGTACAATTCTCTCTAAACACATAATGAAACACTGCTGCCAGTGTTTAAGTTCCCTTCAAAGACCAGACATAGTGGATGGGCTATTAGAGTTTTTTGTTTATGTCCAGTGGAATAGTAATGGGAGGATATCTGACTTGTTATAATTATCTTGAAGGTTAGACAACTGGCTAAACAAGTCAACTCTGACACCAAGATGGGTAACTTTTTCTAGATTGGGATACATTAAAAAAAAATATCATCAGCGTATGCTGAAAGTTTGTATTCGTTCGCTTTCAGTGTTTACTTACCGGAAAGAAAAGAGGCAAGGCTTCACCGATCCCAAGCCATTGGGTTAACCCAGTGATGTTGGCCCCTGGAACTATACAGGCACCATCAGGCTGGACACCACAAAAGCCACAATGTCACTTTTTGCACTTGGAGTAAAAAAGGTTTGACCTCCGCATAGTAAGAACTGTGAAAATTTGGAAAAGACTTCTACAGGAGCTTATTCTAGCTACAGCCGTGGCCAAAAGTTTTGAGAATGACACAAATATTAATTTTCACAAAGTCTGCTGCTTCACTGCTTTTAGATCTTTTTGTCAGATGTTACAATGGTATACAGAAGTATAATTACAAGAATTTCATGTGTTAAAGGCTTTTATTGACAATTACATTAAGTTTATGCAAAGAGTCAATATTTGCAGTGTTGACCCTTCTTTTTCAAGACCTCTGCAATTCGCCTGGCATGCTGTCAATCAACTTCTGAGCCACATCCTGGTTAATGGCAGCCCATTCTTACATAATCAATGCTTTCAGTTGGTCAGAATTTGTGTTTTTTTTTTTCTTCATCCACATCTTGAGGATTGACCACAAGTTCTCTTTTTCTTTTTAAATGGTTTTTATTGAAGGCAAAATAAACATGGTACAGCAATATGCAGTGAAAATAGTAGGTACATGCCTAGATAAAACAAGGTACATTGAGATACAAAACTGCTGTATATAACATACAAACAACATGTAGCAAATGCAATACATATATGGGATCGACCCGGCCTCCCGTCTGGGATGTAATGAAGGTACGCTCAAACTGTAGGCGTGGCCAAGGCCACGCTGCGTGGATGGACCCCAACACAGAAGGGGTCTCAACCAAAACCAAGGTATAGCTCTTAAGTGAGTACGCCAGGGGCCGAGAGGGGGGGGGGGTTGGGTTGTCAGGGCCGGAAGGCAAGTTGGGTAAGTAGGGGAGGGTAGTGGGGGGGAGGTAACAGCAGGTGCCCTGACCACAAGTTCTCAATGGGATTAAGGTCTGGGGAGTTTCTTGGCCATGGACCCAAAATGATAATGTTTTGTTCCCCAAGGCACTTAGTTATCACTTTTGCCTTATGGCAAGGTGCTCCATCATGATGGAAAAGGCATTGTTTTGTCACTAAACTGTTCTTGGATGGTTGAGAGAACTTGGATGTTTTTGTACCATTCTTTATTTATGGCTCTGTTCATAGGCAAAATTGTGAGTGAGCCCACTCCTTGGCTGAGAAGCAACCCCACACAGGATTGATGGTAGCGCTGACCTTTTCTTCTCCAGACAAGGTTTTTTCTGGATGCCCCAAACAATCGGAAAAGGGATTCAAAAGAGAAAATTACTTTACCCCAGTCCTCAGCAGTCCAATCCCTGTACCTTTTGCAGAATATCAGTCCGTTCCTGATGTTTTTCCTGGAGAGAAATGGTTTCCTTGCTGCCCTTCTTAACACCAGGCCATCTTCCAAAAGTGTTGGCCTCACTGGGCGTGCAGATGCACTCACACCTGCCTGTTGCCATTCCTGACCTAGCTCTACACTGGTGGTGCCCCAATCCCACAGCTATTTCAACTCTAGGAGACGGCCCTGATGCTTGCTGGACTTTCTTGGGCGCCCTAAAGCCTTCTTCACAAATGCAATGGAAATGTTTTTTTTTTTTTTTTTTTTTTTTGGATTAAGCTCATTTTAATGGCAAAGATGGACTTTGAAAATAATTGCAATTCATCAGATCCCTCTTAATAACATTCTGGAGTATATGCAAATTGCCATCATAAAAACTGAGGGAGCAGACTTGTTTTTGAATAAACAATGTATACAGGTTTTTTTGTGCAAAGAAATCTCCACACTGTGGAGGATCCAAATAAAACAAATGTGTAAATGTTATCTCTCTAATATCCTATAATAATCAAAAATAAATAAACGTGCAAATGTGTACATACAGGTGCATCTCAAAAAATTTGAATATCATCAAAAAATGTATTTTGGTAATTCAATTCAAAAAGTGAAACTCATATATTTTATATAGATTCGTTACAAACAGAAAGATATATATTTTAAGCATTTCTTTCTGAATTTTAATGATTATGGCTTACAGCTAGTGAAAACCCAAAATTCAGTATCTCAGAAAATTAGAATATTACATAAGACTAATAAAAAAAAAAGGTTTTTAATACAGAAATATTGGCTTACTGAAAAGTATGTTCATGTACAGTATAGTATGCACTCAATACTTAGTCAGGGCTCCTGTTGCCTCAATTACTGTATTATTTACTGCCTGAATTACTGCGGTGTGGCATGGAGGCAATCAGCCTATGACAATTCTAAGGTGGTATGGTAGCCCAGGTTGCTTTTATAAAGGCTTTCAGCTCATCTGCATTGTTGGGTCTGGTGTCTCTCATCTTCCTCTTGACAATACCCCATAGATTCTCTATGGGATTTAGGTCCGGAGAGTTTGCTGGCCAATCAAGCACAGTGATACCATGATCATTCAACCAGGTATTGGTAATTTTGGCAGTGTGGGCAGATGCCAGTTCCTGCTAGAAAATGAAATCAGCATTTCCATAAAGCTGGTCAGCAGAGGGAAGCATGAAGTGCTCTAGAATTTCCTGGTAGAGGGCTGCGCTGACTTTGGACTTCATAAAACACAGTCGACCAACACCAGCAGATGACATGGCTCCCCAAATCATCACGGACTGTGAAAATTTCACACTGGACCTCATGCAACTTCTGTGCCTCTCCATTCTTCCTTCAGACTCTGAGACCTTAAATTCCAAATGAAATGCAACATTTTCCACAGTCCGTTATAATTTACGCAGCCATTTCATCTGCTGGTGTTGGTCCACTGTGTTCTATCAAGTCCAAAATCAGAGCAGCCCTCTACCAGGAAACTCTAGAGCACTTCATGCTTCTTCATGGTCCCCTGCTGACCAGCTTTATGGAAATGCTTATTTCATTTTCCAGCAGAACTTGGCACCTGCCCACACTGCCAAAAGTACCAATACCTGGTTTAATGATCATGGTATCACTGTGCTTGATCAGCCAGCAAACGCGTCTGACCTAAACCCCATAGAGAATCTGTGGGGTATTGTCAAGAGGAAGATGAGAGACACCAGACCCAATGCAGATGAGCTGAAAGCCGCTATCAAAGCATTCTATCTATCTATCTATCTATCTATCTATCTATCTATCTATCTATCTATCTATCTATCTATCTATCTATCTATCTATCTATCTATCTATCTATCTATCTATCTATCTATCTATCTATCTATCTATCTATCTATCTATCTATCTATCTATCTATCTGTCTATCTATCTGTCTGTCTGTCTGTCTGTCTGTCTGTCTGTCTGTCTATCTATCTGTCTATCTGTCTGTCTGTCTGTCTGTCTGTCTGTCTGTCTGTCTGTCTGTCTGTCTGTCTGTCTGTCTGTCTATCTATCTATCTATCTATCTATCTATCTATCTATCTATCTATCTATCTATCTATCTATCTATCTATCTATCTATCTATCTATCTTAACATTCAGAATCTGGAAAGCACTTACCTTTTAACATAATGGCTGCTTTACCTATATATAACAAAATACGGAACTATATGCTGGTTTCCTCAGTGCAACGTGTTTTAGTTTAGTTACTAGTCATGTTGGCTATCTTCATTTCTCTACCTGATTAAGTACGTTGAGATACGATACAGTCTATACAGGTCTCTGTTCACATATTTAGCAGACATTTGTGATGCCTTTGATTTACTGTTCTCAAAGAAGTATGAATACTTATCATTCACAGAAGCCATATGCACTATTTGCATGTTTCCTGCTTGTAAATAGTATTTTTATTATGTAACTGATTTATAACACAGCCTGACATGATTTAGAAGGGCTACCTTGGGCATGTGTACAGAAAGTCACTACTGAACAAACTGTAAATAAAGACTCCCACACACCACTAACCTGATTTAAACATTCACCATGTAATTATTCACCAATTGTGCAAAATAAACCTTTCAAAAAATAAATACTCACAGGCTGTATCCCAATACAGTTTTTATTCTAACTCACTACCATACCACATGGCCATAGATGCATTATGATTACCTGATTCATGGTTGCGGTGATTGTAGCCATGCTAGTGCATTTGGAACAACTACAACAACCACTAACAGTTACATTTTGTGGGACATTTTGATAATATCTAAATGGGCTTTAAAGGACATAGTATCTTGAAACACTATGTAGCTTGTCATAACAAGGATCTTACAGGAACACTCCTCACGAGTATTGACAGGTACACCCCATACTGGAGAGGGAGCTCCATAAGGAGAGAGATTTCAAAAGTGAATTTATGAGCTGCAAATGGTTTCCGATTGAGCTGTAAATGGTTAGCCTATAAAACCCTCCTGCCACAAAAAGTCAAATAAAAGTCTATACATTTTCTTAAACACCATTTTTGGGATCACAACAGTGGAATTTCGGACATACTATATAGAAAGAGAATTAGTATTTTCATTTCATGAGATTCTTTTTCCCAAGAGATAACATAAGGGTCCTTCAAGTTTTCAGTAAAAATTCAAGAAAAATAAAGTGTATGCTACCCCCATAGGGGCCACTGGTTAGGATGGGTCCCCTATTTTCTGCCTCAACCTCTTCAAGAACTTCCATCCCTCTGACTCACTAGTTTAAGTGTATAAGCATGTATCACTAAAAAGGGACCCTCAGTAAGAGTACTTTGTCAAATAATCAGGCACTGAATTTGCTAGTAAAGGCAAACTTGGTATATTGTCACACAGTATGGATAGTAAAGAAAGAAAGCATGAAGATGACTTGGCATTAGTAAAAACACAAATTGACATGAAATCCTTAGCAAACACTAGGCATAAGATGACACTTAGCACCAGTGGCGTAGCGTGGGTTGTCAGCACCCGGGGCAAGGCAAGTAATTTGCGCCCCCTACACAAACCTACTAGACCACTACACAGACCTACCCCCCCCATACACTGACACCTACACTGACCCCCCTTCACTTACCCCCACTACACTGACACATACACTGACCCCCATACACTGACCCCTACACTGACTCCCCCTTACATTTCTATACACTGACCCCCCCATACACTAACACCCCCTACACTGACACCTATACAGACCCCCCTACACTGACCCCCCCATACACTGACTCCTACACTAACACCTATACTGACACCCCCTACACTGACCCCCCCCCCCATACACTGACAGCTACACTGACACCTATACTGACCCCCTTACATTCCCACATACACTGACCCCCTATACACTGACCCCTATGCTGACTTCCCCCTACATTTCCACATACACTGACCCCCTAAACTGACCCCTACACTAATAGCTTTACTGACCCCCTACACTGACCTCCCCCATACACTGACATATATATATATACTGACCCCCCTACATTTCCACATACACTGACCCCCCCCTACACTGATCCCCCCCATACACTGACACCTACACTGACACCTATGCTGACCCCCCTACACTGACACACCCTCCTCTACACTGACCCCCCCATACACTGACACCTACACTGACCCCCCCCCATACACTGACAGCTACACTGACACCTATACTGACCCCCTTACATTCCCACATACACTGACCCCCCCATACACTGACCCCTACACTGACTCCCCCCTACATTTCCACATACACTGACCCCTACCGTAATAGCTATACTGACCCCCCATACACTGACACCTATACTGACCCACCTATACTGACCTCCCCCATACACTGACACCTATACTGACCCCCCTACACTGACCGCCACATACACTGACACCTATACTGACCCCCTACATTTCCACATACACTGACCTCCCCCCTACACTGATCCCCCCCATATACTGACACCTACACTGACCCCTACACTGACACCTATGCTGACCCCCCTACACTGACACACCCTCCTCTACACTGACCCCCCCATACACTGACACCTACACTGACCCACCCCCATACACTGACACCTACACTGACCCCCCCCGTACACTGACAGCTACACTGACACCTATACTGACCCCCTTACATTCCCACATACACTGACCCCCCCATACACTGACCCCTACACTGACTCCCCCCTACATTTCCACATACACTGACACCCACTACACTGACCCCTACACTAATAGCTATACTGACCCCCCCATACACTGACACCTATACTGACCCCCCTACACTGACCTCCCCCATACACTCACACCTATACTGACCCCCCTACACTGACCCCCACATACACTGACACCTATACTGACCCCCCTACATTTCCACATACACTGACCCCCCCTTACACTGACACCTACACTGACCCCTACGCTGACCCCCCTACACTGACACACCCTCCTCTACACTGACCCCCCCCATACACTGACACCTACACTTACACCCCCTTCACTGACCCCCCCCTCCCTCCCATGTCCACTTCCCCTACACTGACACCTATGCTGACCCCCCTACACTGACACCCCCCCACTTCCCTGGGCCCTGGGGGCAGGCAAGACATCACTTACCTTGTTCTGTGCCAATACACTGGCGACTCGAGGAGGGGAGAGACAGCATGTCGGTGGCCGGCTGGACAGCAGGGGGAGACTCCGGAAGTGGTGCTGCACATGCACCGAGCCACAGACTGGCATCTTCATCCACGACCAGCCCCGCCCCCTGGCCGCATGACACCTTCAGCGGTCCGCCGCTCGTCTTGCACAAAGCGGCGGTCACTGAGCCAAGAGGTGGAGTGCGGGCGGGCGGGCAACTTCAGAATAAAGGGACACTTTGATCCCGCCGATTGCGGGCGTGGGATGCGCCCCCCTAAATGTTGCACCCGGTGCCAGTGGCCCCCCCTGCACCCCCCACGCTACGCCACTGCTTAGCACCGAAAAGCAACAATGGGCAGTAATGTGGCCTATTTAATTTTGACTATACTAGGCCTAGGCTCACTGAGCAGAGGTACTCTTTAAATGAATATTGAGTAGGGGCTAGAAAAAAATGGCTTGGTGGTGGTGGTGGTTGGGGGGGGGGGTAGGGGGGTTGAGCTGTCCTTTAGGTTGTTCTTCTGCTAGCTGATATTGGGGTCCTTTAATGAGGTGTTGGTGCATTAATTGAGTCTCAATAAACCAGCATGCAGTTATGCAGTTAGGTGCTGTAATGATGAAGTATAGGTGCTGCATAGATATGGTATGGGTGCGATGTAGGTGAGGTATAGATGTGCTATGGGTGTGGTAGAGGTACCATTTAATTAATGTCTCTAGTGGCTCAGTCCCTGCAAACAGTGTGAACAATAGGCAGGGAGCCCTCTCACCATTCATAATGGCTGTGAACCTTTGCTGCGAAAGGGGCCCCCTCTGTCTCTCCACAGAATGCCTCTGTTGATAAATAATGGGAAGAGGAGGGTGAGAGGATTCTCTGATCTCCCTGTGGCAACTGTGCAAATGTAATGCTTTAGTCCATGCAGCTCTCCGTTGAGTGTCTCCACAACCAGGCCTTAAACTCAGTCCCCGCTGGTCTGGTCTCCCAGCAGTCAGGTCAGCATTGGTTTCTGTGGCGGCAAGAAGAAGCGGTTTCTTGTATAGTCTGATGAAAGTCCTCTCGCCTCTCCCCCTTCTCCTTAGTGTCCTCTGGGAACTGTAGTATAAAAGGTTAATTGGTCCTATTCTTTGGCTGATATCTCAAACTACAACTCCCATGATTCAACACCCTAAATAGGAGTCCCTGAGCTTCTTGGTTATAGCTCTCCTCCTGCTGGCTGGGGGGGGGGGGGATAGTGCAACATGACATCCAGCATCACATTAGAGCATGAAATAAAGGGCAATGTCTCCTTATCCATGTTGTTGTAGCCCAGCACCTGGCTACACCTAGCATACAGTATCTCACAAAAGTGAGTACACCCATTTTTGAAAATATTTTTTTATATCTTTTCATGTGACAACACTGAAGAAATAACACTTTGCTACAATGTAAAGTAGTGAGTGAACAGCTTGTATAACATTGTAAATTTGCTGTCCCCTCAAAATAACCTAACACACAGCCATTAATGTCTAAACTGTTGGCAACAACAGTTTACCAGCACTGCCTTAACTCTCTTGGGCATGGAATTCACCAGAGCTTCACAGGTTTCCACCGAAGTCCTCTTCCACTCCTCCATGACGACATCACAGAGCTGGTGGATGTTGGAGACCTTTCACTCCTCCACCTTCCATTTGAGGATGTCCCACAGATGCTCAATAGGGTTTAGGTCTGGAGACATGCTTGGCCAGTCTGTCATCTTTACCCTCAGCATCTTCAGCAAGGCATTGCTCATCTTGGAGGTGTGTTTGCGGTCATTATCATGTTGGAATACTGCCCTGCAGCCCGGTCTCCCAAGGGAGGGGATAATGCTCTACTTCAGTATGTCACAGTACATTTTGGCATTAATGGTTCCCTCAATGAACTGTAGCTCCCCAGTGCCGGCAGCACGTATGCAGCCCCAGACCATGACACTCCCACCACTACGCTTGACTGTAGGCAAGACACACTTGTCTTTGTACTCCTCATCTGGTTGCAGCCACACACGCTTGATACCATCTGAACCAAATAAGCTTATCTTGGTCTCATCAGACCACAGGACATGATTCCTGTAATCCAAGTGATTAGTCTGCTTGTCTTCTGCAACCTTTATTGCGGGCTTTCTTCTTCAGTTTCAGGGTCTTGACAATCTTCCTTTAGCCTAGGCCATCTTTATGTAGAGCAACAATTCTTTTTTTCAGATCCTCATAGAGTTCTTTGCCATGAGGTGTCGTGTTGAACTTCCAGTGACCAGTATGAGAGAGTGAGAGTAACAACACCAAATTGATCACACCTGCTCCCCATTCACACCTGAGACCTTGTAACACTAACGAGTCACATGACACCGGGGGGGGGGGGATGACTAATTAGGCCCAATTTGGACCATTTCACTTAGGGGTGTACTCACTTTTTTTGCCAGCGGTTTAGACATTAATGGCTGTGTGTTGAGTTATTTTGAGGGGACAGCAAATTTACACTGTTTTACAAGCTGTACACTCACTACTTTACATTGTAGCAAAGTGTCATTTCTTCAGTGTTGTCACATGAAAAGATATAATAAAATATTTACAACAATGTGAGGGGTGTACTCACTTTTGTGAGATACTGTATGTGGTGGCACATTCCTGCTCTCTGTCCTGTAAATACTTTTTCCAACTCCACACATGACTGCCTCAGTTCTGTAGCTTAACTGTAGGTTTCCAGCTCTATATGGATTGGACGCATCCAGATAATTGTCCACAATATCATTGAAATCCCAAGCTTTAAGAACTCTAATGGACACAAGAGGTGCTTATTTTTTCCAGAAAAGCATAAAGTACTTCCACATATTTTACCGCCCCTAAGGATCTCTTGAATTAGAAGTGATTGTAAAGGCAGAAGTTTTTTATCCTAATGCACTGTATGCATTTAGAATAAAACTCTCAGTGTGTAGCAGTTCCCCCCCTCCCCCCAGGCCCTTTATACTTACCTGAGCCCCATCTGGATCCAGCGATGTTGCACGAGAGACTTGGCTGTCCAGGACTCTCCCTCATTGCCTGAGACAGCAGCGAAGCGCCATTGACTTCCACTGCTGTTAATCAAAGTAAGTGAGCCAATGAGAGAGGAGGCAGGGGCCTGGCTCGGGTGCCCCCAAAGCAAGCTACTTGTTGTGGGAGCACTCAAAAGGAGGGAGGGGTCAGGAGTGTCGAAGAGGGACCCGAGAAGAGGAGGATACAGGCTGCTCTGTGCAAAACCACTGCACAGAGCAGGTAAGTATGAGACACTTGTTATTTTTACCAATAAAAACCCCAAAACTTTAGTATTACTTTAAGGAGTACGTAGGATTTAGCGCTCTCTGGATCCAATTCCTCATCAATGAGAGAACTGAGAGATGCATTTCCTTCTTGGTGGGGGGAACCAGACAGACTACTGCTTATGGGAGCCCTCTCCCCAGTATTGGCTGGGGATGCATTTTGAAGATTGAGTAGCTGTTTGAAAAATGTCCCTGCAAACTTTCTCCCGCAGACCAACCACTTACACATTATAAAAATGGAGCCTGTTTTCAGCATTTTCTAACCGCAGTGCCATGAGTTTCACTGTATGTTGAAGGTCTGCAAAACTATCAGCGTGGGTCAAGGTGGAATCTTCCACTGTGGAGACCTGGGTTTTATCGGCTGTGAGACAGCCTCTAAACTTATCTATGTCCTTCCATATGGGTCAACGTTCTAGAACTAGAGTATCAATCTTAGTCATTAAAGAGGTTTTACTTGCCTCTATAGATACAAGGATGGCTATAGTAGAAGAGGGCTTTGAGGGCACCTTTACAGCTAAAAGCAAAAAATTCTGCATGGTCTCTTCTCCATTTTAGGTCCACTTCACCACACCATCATTATTGCCACAAAGACCTAGATTTTAGTCCTACAGGACAAAATGGCAGCTGCATGTGTAGCCTGGTCCTTCTCCTGACAGGAGGTTGTGTTTCTCTCAGAGCATTTTAGATAACACAATTAGACTGGGACTAAGTCCCTGACCTCCAATGAGGGTTTTGCTAAGAAGAATGGCAACTAAAACCAATATCATGAAATTAGCAGGACTGCGGGAGTAGCTTCCAGCCATGCTTATCCATGCTTACATTCTGGGTACACCCCTGCACGCCCCCATCCCCACTGCCCGGTTACAATGGTTGCTCATTTTGCAATCATAAGTTATGTCACTTGCAAATAGCAATAAATAGAACAGGACCTTGTGCAGAGCCCTATGGTACACACCTTGTGACTTGTATCTGTTCCTAATGATCTCTGTTTACAACCACACTCTGATATCTATATTTTAGCCAACTGTGTATACACTGAAAAGCCCAAAGTTTAACCCTAGCTTGTACAACTTCTTCACAAGATCATTATGTGGAACTGTATAAAATATAAAATACCTTGCTTGCTAAAACAAAGATAGTCTATGTCCACAGCACCACCCTGGTGCAAAACATTTGTGATATAGTCCAAACTTTTAGTCAAATTGGTATGACATATTTAGCCCTCATTAAAGCCATTTTGCAGAAGATTTTGTATTTTCAAATGGTCCTGGTTCTTGTGAATAGGTGAAATATTAGTTGTCATCCAGTCAACTAACTGGGGAACTTGTCCTGTTGGAAAATATTAATTAAAAAGATCAGTTAGAGGTTCAACTACTGTACCTCAATAGCTATCCCTGAAGAAGTCACGTGACCAGTGACGCAACGCTTCGGGTTGAGTTCTCATGGGTTTTAATGTAATCAGTCATTTTGATGTTTTTTATAAAATTTGGTTTAAGTTTGCAATATCTCCCTATTCTGAGTGATATATCCAACTGGAAGTGAGGAGCTTGAGAATTACTAGCCCGCAGAGATTGATCAGTGGAGTGAATTGTTGGTCCAGGGAGGCAGACCATAGTGGTGGAAGTGATAAGGACCTTGAGCTCTCTGTTGAAAAAGTGCTTTTTGACCAATTCGTCATTCTGTGAAGTGAGCAGTTATTTCACCTGTTGGTGGTGGTCACATCCTATTGTCAAAAAAATGTTTAAAGATGTTTTGACACATTGCTGATTAATTACAAGTGTCACTTTGTGGACTAAGCATATGCACGCTGATATTGAACTTAAAAGCACATTTTTTTGGACTTATGTTTTTTACTTTATTTTTTATTATTAATTTATTTTTACACTGTTTTAAATGCATGTCTAATTATTTGAATCTTTTGTTGCACAATTGATTGCTAGATTGTATTAATTGTTGCAAGCACATAGAGAGATTTTTTTCTGAACAAGCGCACCGTTTTATCTGAATATTATTGCTTTATTTTAGTGCTGGAGGTCACTATTGTAATGGTTGCAGCTGTTCTTTCTTCTTTTTTCTGCCCTTTTTTTTTTTTTTTACTAGTATAGATACTAGGATTGTTTTTAATTCATTAATTGATCACATCACTGCACGCTCTTGTACTTAGCAGCTCATAAGTATTTATACTCATAAAAACTATCAAAGCCAGTTTTCTTTAGCACCAAACTCCTGCTGCTTTTAAATGACATATGTTCAAACTATGGACTTTTGTCCGCTACATTTTGGTCTTGATGCACTAACAATGAGAAAACTGCCCAGAGTTTAAGTTCCACCTTTACATAATAAATGAAATCCCAATGGGTCTGCATTGAGTAGAGTAGGGTTTGTACTAAATTCAAGGAACGCCTAAAAACCTGTGGGAAAAATTCCAATTTATTATTAGAAATTGAATAATGGGATGACATTTTGTGTTGGACAAAGTACAAACCCAATTCCAAAAAAGTTGGCACACTGTACAAATTGTGAGTAAAAAAGGAATGGACTAATTTACAAATCTCATAAACTTATATTTTATTCACAACATAACATTGATAACATATCAAATGTTGAAAGTGAGACATTTTGAAATGTCATGCCAAATATTGGCTCATTTTGGATTTCATAAGAGCTACACATTCCAGAAAAGTTGGGACAGGTAGCAATAAGAGGCCGGAAAAGTTAAATGTACATATAAGAAACAGCTGGAGGACCAATTTGCAACTTATTCGGTCAATTGGCAACATGATGGGGTATAAAAAGAGCCTCTCAGAGTGGCAGTGTCCCTCAGAAGTCAAGATGTGCAGAGGATCACCAATTCCCCAAATGCTGCGGCGAAAAATAGTGGAGCAATATCATAAAGGAGTTTCTAAGAGAAAAATTGCAAAGAGTTTGAAGTTATCATCATCTACAGTGTATAATATCATCCAAAGATTCAGAGAATCTGGAACAATCTCTGTGCATAAGGGTCAAGGCCGAAAAACCATATTGGATGCCTGTGATCTTCGAGCCCTTAGACGGCACTGCATCACATACAGGTATGCTACTGTAATGGAAATCACAACATGGGCTTAGGAATACTTCCAGAAAACATTGTCGGTGAACACAATCCACCGTGCCATTCGCCGTTGCCAGCTAAAACTCTATAGGCCAAAAAAGAAGCAAAATCTAAACATGATCCAGAAGTGCAGGCGTTTTCTCTGGGCCAAGGCTCATTTAAAATGGACTGTGGCAAAGTGGAAAACTGTTCTGTGGTCAGACGAATCAAAATTTGAAGTTCTTTTTGGAAAACTGGGACGCCATGTCATCCGGATTAAAGAGGTCAAGGACAACCCAAGTTGTTCTCAGAGCTCAGTTCATAAGCCTGCATCTCTGATGGTATGGGGTTGCATGAGTGCGTGTGGCATGGGCAGCTTACACATCTGGAAAGGCACCATCAATGCTGAAAGGTAAATTCAAGTTCCAGAACAACATATGCTCCCATCCAGATGTTGTCTCTTGCAGGGAAGACCTTGCATTTTCTAACATGACAATGCCAGACCACATACTGCATCAATTACAACATCATGGCTGCGTAGAAGAAGGATCCGGGTACTGAAATGGCCAGCCTGCAGTCCAGATCTTTCACCCATAGAAAGATTTGGCGCATCATAAAGAGGAAGATGCAACAAAGAAGACCTAAGACAATTGAGCAACTAAAAACCTGTATTAGACAAGAATGGGAAAACATTCCTATTCCTAAACTTGAGCAACGTGTCTCCTCAGTCCCCAGACGTTTGCAAACTGTTATAAAATGAAGAGGGGATGCCACACAGTGGTAAACATGGCCTCGTCCCAACTTTTTTGAGATGTGTTGATGCCATAAAATTTAAAATCAATTTATTTTTCCCTTAAAATGATACATTTTCTCAGTTTAAACGTATTATATGTCATCTATGTTGTATTCTGAATAAAATATTGAAATTTGAAACTTCATCATCATTGCATTCTGTTTTTATTCACAATTTGTACAGTGTCCCAACTTTTTTGGAATCGGGTTTGTAGATAAACAATTACTGGTTTTACTGGATCTTCAGTCGGTAAAACCTGTAAGGGATTCAAGGAATAGTAAAGGCAGTAAGTCACTCCCAGGTCATTTCAAGGAGAGAAAAAAATATTCCTTAAACCCCTGGTATCCAAAAGCAACAAATCAATGCTTTATGAAAGAAGAGGAAAGATCGTGTGCCACCCATTTTGTTTATGCAAGCCACCTGAGTTATGTTTACACTGTCAGACATGTTGAGAACTGATTAATGGCATCGTTAAAGCTTGAAATGCTTTGCAAGCCACTCAGTACTCTTTGATACAAAAGTACTGGTGAGTAACTTGTAGAAGCCCTTATATTGACTTTGGAATTGCCAACCCTCGCAACCTGGTGAGGACATATATTATAATGTTATCAAGGTAAACATTTTCTCGAAAGGGGAAGAACTAGCAATAGGCAACATTTTAGTTATGAAAAGGGGGGTTTGAAAATGCATTACCAGAGGTGGCAATCTGAATGCATGAAGTAAGCAGTGTGCCACATCCTAATGGGAAATGTAAGGAGACTGGATTGGAAATATGGACTTTATAGGCACATAGGTAAAAAGTATCAAAATCTATTATTATATAATAATGACATACAATAAAAAAACATCTCAATATTTGGCATAGATAACACAACCATAAAAACCCAAAATAGCAATGCCGGGCATGGTGGTGGTCCCTCCATAAGTTCCAATGGCGGATGCACTGTGGATCAATTAGCAGATTCATAGTCTGACTTTTTGGATCTAATATTACTTCATACTAAGTTCTTCTTGTGGGAATGCCATGCAGATGCTTTGGGGCAATAACTACCACTACGAGGTTTTCAGCAAACATCAAGTATCCTTGATACCCTCAAGCATCTATGGGATTGCTTCCCCTTTTTGGGACCCCTTGACATTTTTAAACCCATAAGTAGAGGCTTACCTACTAGCTTCCTTGGCCATACTGCATTTTTGGCAGGATCCACACTGCATGTTCCGACCATCTTTACCTATCTGGTCCTATACTGTCCAGTGGTGAGTTACTCTCCGGAGAAAGCGTTTTCGTGAAACATGTCGAGCTGACACTCTAATCATCACCACATAGCACTGCGGCCAGGCCGACATCCCCTGATTGGCTTATCCCCTTAGGGGATCCAGCTATATGACCGGCATTGCTATTTGGGTTCTTATGGTTGTGTTATCTATGCCAAACCTTGATGTTTTGTATGTTTTTATATTGTATGCCATTATTATGCATTGATACATTTTGATACTTTTTATCTATGTGCCCATAAAGTCCATATTTCCAATCCAGTCTCCTAACATTTCAGTTATGTTCATTTGTTTACCCCTAGGTAGCCAATAAATTAGAACAAATTGCAGTTCTCTGCAGTGCATCAGGGCTAACATTAAACTAGAAGACAGAGCCATAGGTCTTTCATTTATTCTGGCTTGTTGTAATGCAGACATATTTTCCTCCTTTAAAGTGGCTCTAAAGTTAAACAGTTTGTACCTTAATGCATTCCCAGCATTAAAGCGGGAGTAAACTTCCTTGGTTGATTTTTAACATAATAAGGCTTACCTATAGGTACAGTAAATATCTCCTAAACGTGCATTGTTTAGGAGATATTTACTTGCGAATCCGCCAGTGAGGTCCCCAGCGCATGTGCTCTGAAGGAATGGCATACTCGTGCCATTCCTTCAAAGCCCTGTGCCGTGAACAGCAACTCTTGCGTGCATGCGTGTGAGTGACATCATTGCAGATCGTCCAATCACAGGATTAAAGCCTGCCAACCCGGAAGGCAGACTGGGTGGAGGTAGAAGCCCTGTCAGCGGTGAAAACGTGCCTCTGGGGAGCCTCAATTTAAGGCAAGTTTCCCATAATGTGCTTGTATGTGATGCATGCGAGCACATTATAACTTTTCCTTGCAGGTTATTTTTTTTGCTTTTTTGTTTTTTAAAGCTGGCATTTTATTACCACTTGAAGGTAAAAAAACTCCCCACTAACTGCTCCCCCCCCTCCAAACACTTACCTAAATTCTGTCAATGATCCAATGCTTTCCTGGCTGCAACTCTCCTCCCTTTACATCCTGCTCTCACAGGAGACACAGGCAGTGTACCCCTGCTGTCAGTCAAATCCTGTGTGGAGGGAATTGGGGGCATGAGCAAGCACTGCTGTGTGTGTCTTTGGACGCACACAGCTCGGCTCAGGAACACGCTCACATTGGTGCCCCCTTAGCAGTTGGCTTGCTGAGGGGGCACTCAGGAGAATAAGAAGAGAGTGCCAGCAGGGACCCCATAAGAGGAGGTAAGCGACCTCTCTAAGCATGTAAGTATAAATTCTTTTTTTTATCATTCATCACAGAGGAAGGGGAGGAACAGATGTTCTCCTTTGTGTTCAGCAGACCCAACTGCTTGCAGCAGTCCTGGACTCCCTGGTGGTGGGAGAACGGGGGCCCATTCCGAGCCCCTGAGTGATCAAGGTAGCTGTAGTGCTCAGATCACTTTTACAGTAAAAAGCCAATAGCGGCCAGCAGTCAGAGATGGAATTGGGTGCCTATGGTGGGATATGATGGCCCTGTTGTTGGGGGGACAGGTAAGCTTCATATACCTCATTGCGTCGCTTGGTCTCCATACTGGAGCCTGTTCTGGCTCATGGTTGACCTAGGGATCTGACCTGAGAAGTCACGAAAGTAAGGCTTTGCAAAAGTAGAAATGAGGTAGATTCTTGTGATGAGCAATGCTAGGGGGTGCTACATTTGAAACAGGGACGTTTTACAGAAGTCGATTGTTAGATTCACTTTTTTACAACCACCTTGCCCACACACTGAACATAGCTACTGAACCAGATGACTTTTGATCGGTGAATGGCCAGCTTTGAAGTGTAAACCATCCTTTAAGTCCATTTTATTTTGGTGTGGTTGTGGCTTTGTTGTGCTTTGAGAACAGTGGGCAGATCCGGCAACATACACACTCTATATCAGGCCCCCCCCAGGCCACTTGAATACGGCCATTGGATCTCTGGATCTTTCAACATCCATGTTACTTGTGAATACACTAAATGTTAACATCCACCGCCCATCCCCACCAGCATTATATCCCTTGCTTAATATGGCCTCAGACTTTAAGCCCGTACACACGATATGAAAATTGGAAGTAAAATTTCGTCCGACAAACGATCTGCCTATTTGCGGATTGTTAGTATAGTGCTTTCAACAGCCGATAACGACTTTTCGGACGACAAAATCTGGATGTGCAGGCTATAAAATTTTTATCGTACACAACTTTTCCTTTAATTAGTACAGTTATCGTCCGAAAAAAAATCTTAAGAGCAAGACTAGGCATGCTCAGAAACAAAAGAACACATACAAAACAATTCAACACATGACATCACTTCTGAAGTTGAATTTTCGTATAAAAGTAACCTCTTCACTTTCGATATGAGACTAGCATGCAACAAAAATCGGGCGCAAGATTGTTCAATAATCTGATCGTGTGTACGAGGCTTTAGCTTGATAAGGGAGCACTAAAAAACACAAATAAATTTGGCGTTAGTATGACAGGACCAGCGCTCTCTCCATGATAACTGTCATAACACCTGTTTAGATTCCATGTGACGAAATGAAAAGTATGCCGTTTGCAATAAACTTTGCATAAAATAGTTAATTTGCATTTAATTTTAATGGTCCAAAGAATGTCAGGCAAAATGGTCAGCCCTCACGCATGTTCACTTCATCAAATCTGGCCCTCTTTAAAAAAAAGTTTGGACACCCCTGCTCTAAATAAATACACATTAAAGTGGAGCTCCACCCAAAAGAGGAAGCCCTGCTTGTTTGCCTACTCCCCCCTTCGCTGCCACTTTTGGCACCTTTTGGGGGAGTTTGCCCTCCCTCTCCTCCTTTCCCCGCCGCCAGGTCATCCACAAAGCGCAACGCGTTTCACCATCTTAGCCGAGATGGTGGCGACAGCACCCAAGAGCCAATTGAAATATCGGTTCGGGTGAAGACCGCTGGATTCGTGTACAGGTAAGTGTCCTAATATTAAACGTCAGCAGCTACAGTATTTGTAGCTGCTGACTTTTAATTTTTTTTCTGAAGGAGCCTGGAGCTCCTCTTTAATGACTGTTTTCCCCAAAAAAAGTATTTAGCATTCTGTAAAGAAAATCATGGGATTTACACACGATGCACAACTACTTTCCCATTTGGTTTTACTCTCTTGAATCAGCTCACCATCGCCCAATCATATGCAAGTAAAAACAATTTTTTTTTTTCATTTTTCTTCCACTTGATTGGGTTTACTTTGCAAAATGAACTTTCACCATATTTACTAGGCTCTAGGGAAAGTTCTCCAGCAAAGTGAACGGCCAATTTGTCTTTGGTAAATTAACCCCAATGTGCTGCAAAACATTATTTTTACAAATCACATAGAACTTAAACGTACTCCTGTCACTGTTTAAAGCAGAAATTCAGCTAACTGGACTAACAGGAGAATCCTATAAAAATGCTACAACCTACTGGTTACTGAATATTTAGTATTTTGGTGATTTTCCCCTTTAAATAGCTAATTTGTATGTACTTCCAAAAACAAGAGTAAGCATGTGTACTGTATTTTGATGACCTAATAAGCAATTTTTTAGTTTTTCATTTTTTAATTAATTTGTAAAGTAATGTGCAAATTGTTGGGTCTAGATAAATTCTGTATTATAATAATAATATTAATAGCTATTACATCTAGTCTATCTGAAGATTTCTACTGACCTTGTTGATCTCCCATCAGCTGACTTTAAGCTACCAGGTTATATTACCAAAGAGATATCCTTTCTCCCATCATCATCTGTCTCTAATTCTAACCTGTCAACATGTTTAAAAAATATATGCTAGGTCATAGTATTGCAGCATCTAGATATTTCTTTTGTGTCCAAGTGCTCTGTTGTCCAAGTGCTATGGTTTCATGGAAGAATACCAGCAAATACACCAGGAGTACCGCCAGTGCTGCTAGATCACAGGATAGTTAGCAGAGATTGCAACACATTGTTGTGTCACAGGGATTTACTCTGATAACCTTGCTTAGCTCTGTTCCTTCTAGTAAAGCAATCCTACAATTAAGCATTGAAGAGATAAAACTAAAAGCTCTGCTCCAGGCAATCAGATAAATAAACAGATGATATTCCTTTATGTACACTGTCCTACTTGCCAAAAAATGTGTAGTTCAGGCCAATCAGTCTTGTGAGTCATGCAACCTTGCCAGACATCATAGCCAAGTTAGCAACCTCACCATTTTCAAAGTAAGTTTAGAGACAATTTATATGCATTTTGGAGGCCTGTTTTTGAATGCCTGTTTTTCAATCCCTAGGAGGATTTTACATTGAAGAACCTCACCCCAACTGCCATAGCCGCATTTGGCATATTGTTGCAGCACAGTCCCTTGGAGTCCCCTTAAATTGGGGAGACTGGAGAAAGCAAGATAAAACAAACCACAGGGAATATCTGTGGACTGAGCTGAGCTCTCCCACAGGTGGTGTGTGTGGATTACACTCTATTTGCTAAGGTGGGCTCAAACCTTTGGGCCCATCTCCTTGGGATTGCAGTCACCCCCCTCCCCATTGGCTAGCATAATTTATCAGGGTTTATTGCTATATCTTTCTCTGAGTATGTAGTGTATTGGCCCCTTTAAATGTATGGAGTAGTTTTCCTAGCTGTGCCAATCCGATTCCTGGGATTTTACCGGAAGACTGTGGGGAGGCTATTTAAGGATTCTGGCAGCGTCAGCTGGCCTGTTTGCATGGAAAAGGAGCTCCCTCCCTCCCGCCTGTCACTTGCACTTTATGTGGTGCTGACACCCTGGAGTCACGGGGGGTCTTTGTTAAAGGTTAATATGTTTGTTTTCTGGCCCGAGTTCAGACAACTGGGCCAAAAGTTTAAAGTAACCTGTGTATTGTAACCTGTTTAATGCTTTAATGGTTAATGATGAATATTTGTTCATGTTATCACCAATAAAGTTCAATGCCAATTTCTTGCCATTTTTGCCTTATGGTTTTCTTTTCTTGTCATTTGGTTGTATTTGGGGGATTGTTGTTGGGAGGGTTGAGGTGTGTCCTGCAATTTCATAGCAAGGTGCCTCACTGGGAGAAAAATGGGTTCTTTAAAAGCACACAGTGTGAATAAATTGTCATGCACAAAGAAACATTAATAGCATATAAAACCAAAAATCTGAAATAGCCCAGAGTGACTAAAGGAATCTAGGGGGAGTGTACACTCCAAAAATAAAATGAGTGGGTAGTTGGAAAAATGAAAAATAATAACATCGGAGTGAAGAGTACATAAAAAGGAATAAAAAAAACACAGCGGTCACATGAATGGAAAGCTCCCGATCGCAACTATGATTCCCACCGGCTACTGTGCTGGAGGTGAGCAGGGAGCGCAATCTCAGTACAGTAAGTTGTTTTAACAGGGCCGCATATATACAGTGGGTACGGAAAGTATTCAGACCCCCTTAAATTTTTCACTCTTTGTTATATTGCAGCCATTTGCTAAAATCATTTAAGTTCATTCTTCTTCCTCATGAATGTACACATAGCACCCCATACTGACAGAAAAACACAGAATTGTTGACATTGTTGCAGATTTATTAAAAAAGAAAAACTGAAATATCACATGGTCCTAAGTATTCAGACCCTTTGCTGTGACACTCATATATTTAACTCAGGTGCTTTCCATTTCTTCTGATCATCCTTGAGATGGTTCTACACCTTCATTTGAGTCCAGCTGTGTTTGATTATACTGATTGGACTTGATTAGGAAAGCCACACACCTGTCTATATAAGACCTTCCAGATGCCAATGCATGTCAGAGCAAATGAGAATCATGAGGTCAAAGGAACTGCCTGAAGAGCTCAGAGACAGAATTGTGGCAAGGCACAGATCTGGCCAAGGTTACAAAAAGATTTCTGCTGCACTTAAGGTTCCTAAGAGCACAGTGGCCTCCATAATCCTCAAATGGAAGACATTTGGGATGACCAGAACCCTTCCTAGAGCTGGCCGTCCGGCCAAACTGAGCTATCGGGGGAGAAGAGCCTTGGTGAGAGAGGTAAAGAAGAACCCAAAGATCACTGTGGCTGAGCTCCAGAGATGCAGTCAGGAGATGGGAGAAAGTTGTAGAAAGTCAACCATCACTGCAGCCCTCCACCAGTCGGGGCTTTATGGCAGAGTGGCCCGACGGAAGCCTCTCCTCAGTGTAAGACACATGAAAGCCCGCATGGAGTTTGCTAAAAAAACACCTGAAGGACTCCAAGATGGTGAGAAATAAGATTCTCTGGTCTGATGAGACCAAAATAGAACTTTTTGGCCTTAATTCTAAGCGGTATGTGTGGAGAAAACCAGGCACTGCTCATCACCTGTCCAATACAGTCCCAACAGTGAAGCATGGTGGTGGCAGCATCATGCTGTGGGGGTGTTTTTCAGCTGCAGGGACAGGACGACTGGTTGCAATCGAGGGAAAGATGAATGCGGCCAAGTACAGGGATATCCTGGACAAAAACCTTCTCCAGAGTGCTCTGGACCTCAGACTGGGCCGAAGGTTTACCTTCCAACAAGACAATGACCCTAAGCACACAGCTAAAATAACGAAGGAGTGGCTTCACAACAACTCCGTGACTGTTCTTGAATGGCCCAGCCAGAGCCCTGACTTAAACCCAATTGAGCATCTCTGGAGAGACCTAAAAATGGCTGTCCACCAACGTTTACCATCCAACCTGACAGAACTGGAGAGGATCTGCAAGGAGGAATTGCAGAGGATCCCCAAATCCAGGTGTGAAAGACTTGTTGCATCTTTCCCAAAAAGACTCCTGGCTGTATTAGATCAAAAGGGGGCTTCTACTAAATACTGAGCAAAGGGTCTGAATACTTAGGACCATGTGATATTTCAGTTTTTCTTTTTTAATAAATCTGCAACAATGTCAACAATTGTGTGTTTTTCTGTCAGTATGGGGTGCTATGTGTACATTCATGAGGAAGAAGAATGAACTTAAATGATTTTAGCAAATGGCTGCAATATAACAAAGAGTGAATAATTTAAGGGGGTCTGAATACTTTCCGTACCCACTGTACAGGCACTTGGCGTAAAGGGCCTAACCGGCGAGTTGCCGCATATTTGCGTATGGCCAGCGTCAAGGGGTTAATTTGCATTCCTAGAAAGCGGAGATAGTGCATGTTTTAAAAAGCTTCACTATGCTACTGAAAGCTTACATTTACCTGGTTGTCATGTAATAAAGCAGATCACTGCTCACAATAGTTACATAGTTAGTCAAGTAGAAAATAGACAATAGTGCACTTAGTTCAACCAATAAAATATATAAATAGAAAATAGAAAACCTCCATATACAGAACCCTATATTCACAGTTGATCCAGAGGAAGGCAATGTATTTTCAAATAGGCCCCTAACTGTCATGATAATATTTTTTCATATAGGCTGGGTTACAGTGCAAAGATGGTTAATGTTTGGGTAAAAACTTTCGTCACATAGAAGCTGTTGACATCTGGTACATACATCTTCTTGGGTTCTCCGACACAAATAACTTCGCACCTTCTATATTTTATCCTATCACATCTCAAAGTGATGATTTGTGCCAGGTTAGTCCATTTCAAATAGTGGCGGTGAGCTTAACAAGAGACAAGTTACATTTACATACACATTACAAAATTATGAGATCAAGAGAACTTCTTTAATCCTACTTAAAATATTAAGTAATGGATAATGTTAAATTATATAGCACAGAAGTTCTTTTTTACATAAGGCCTAAAATAAGGATCTTGAAGGAAGATAGCAGTATGTCTTCCTTTCTATGCCTGGGTATTCCTATGTGCTTGAAGAATTCAAAATGTTTAAGATTATAGGTTGATGTACTAAAGGCAAATAGCCTGTTCACTTTGAAAGGGAATTTTCGCCAGAACTTGGTAAATGTGGTGAAACTTTACCTTGCAAATAACATCCAATCAAGTGCAAGGGAACAAATAGCATTTTTTGCTTAAACAAGATTGGACGATGGAAGTCAGCAGGGATTCACCTCATTCCATACAGTCTGGAGAAAATTCCCTTGTAAAATGCAACTTTCCTTGCTAAGTGAATAGTCTGTTGGGGAATACGAAGTGGATGTGGTGCTGCTTGTTCAATAAATTAATAGTGTGTCTAATATTCACAACCAAATTTAAACTGCAAAATTTACCACAAAGTGACCACTGCTACTTGTACTAATGTATCACAATAAATGCATACATGTATGTGCAAATAGCAAAAATAAAAATAAAATAAGCAAATGTAATTAAAATCGAAATCCAGTGCTTATATGTACAGGCATGACAAGTGTAACTAAATATATTGGTGTGCAATTTTTTCCAGTGACAGAATATACCAGCAGTAAATATTAGTGTTCTGGTAAACAATAAAGTGACAAGTGCTATTAACTAAAAGTCCATAGTGTTTCATCTGTGTCCTTTTAGGACACAACAATGTCATCAGGAGTGGTGAGGACCCATATACAGCCAGATTGGGCTGTGAATGCTGATCCACCCCTTGGAAGGGTATGATTTTTGGTGAGTGCGGTAAAAGAGGGGGAGCATGAGCGGAGAAACCGGCACAACACACCTGTTTCTATGAATATTTACAATACTATACTAAGGACCTTTAGCCATTGGCAATTGACAGTTTTTCAACCAGTATAAGGACACAGATGAAACACTATGGACTTTTAGTTAATAGCAGTTGTCACTTTATTGTTTACCAGGACACTGGCTTATCAGTTAATTTTTACTTTAATTTCACAAATATTTACTGCTAGTATATTCTGTCTCTGGAATCAATTGCACGCAGATATATTTAGTTACACTTGTCATGCCTGTTTATATAAGTGTTAGATTTCATTTTAGTTACATTTGCCTATTTTATTTTTATTTTTGCTATTTGCAGATACATACATGAATTAATTGTGAAACAATAGCACAAGTAGCACTAGTCACTTTGTGGTAAATTTTGCAATTTAAATTTGGTTGTGAATGTAGCACTATCCCCATAGAGCTTGCTGTATGATGACTTATTGAACCTCCTCTGATTACCGGCACACAGTCACTTATAGTAGAGTTCACACACCCATCCTTGCTCCCAATGGCTTGTTACTCAATAATTTGGACAGGGGTATTGGTTTTGAGCATTTATCGTAGAACGTGAATGGGAGAGGAGAATAGTGGGATACTCCAACTGGAACTATATACAGTTGATAAGGACAACTCTCACTTGGCCTCACCAGGTTGCTTGTGGAAGCAGTCACACTGCTTGACCATACTGCCACGTGTTTTGATAGGGTTAAGTCTCCTTGCTCTTTCTCCAGCAATAGACATGGTAAACTACATCTTCAGGATACTCTCTAGAATGCCCTTTACTGACACCCGTCCACGGACTCTTCTAGCTGCAGAGATGGCCCCACTCAGGTCAGGCCCCTTGACAAAGATCTGTACTCACTCCCGGGGATAGCCTCCATGACTCAGACTTTTAGGTCAGCTGTTGATTTTTGTTTGGGTAAAAAATGTCTCAGGACACTATGATCGTCGCAACCTTTTTCCCTGAACCTGGTATGTTCACTGAAACATTTACGGAGGGTACAGGTCATTCTACCTACATAGAGTAGCCCACATGGGCATGTCAGGCAGTATACCACATATTCACTAGAGCAATTGTGAAATTCTTTAAAGGTTTATATATATTCCCTTTGGCAGTGAAAGTTTTCTGGCCATGCTCAATAAATGAACAAGTGAGACACAGTATTTTCTTACATTGTACTATGAGTGGAATCAGAGAAATGTGTCTGACGTTGGTGGGAACAATCTTTTTAATTTGGCTGGGAACAACTTTAAAATTGAACATTGAATGGCTAACACTACATTTTCTAACATCACCCCCCTATACAATACACTCATCTAAGACCCAAATCCATCTTTAACCCCACACACAAAAAAGGGCCTTATCTACAAACATTTTACCAGGTGGTGTACTCTGACCTCATCCGGATGTGTAATACCACTCCAAAAAATATCATGAATCTCACTCTACAAGAACAAAAACCCCTAGATGAACTAGCCACTAATAAGGATATTGTCATTAAATCTGCAGATAAAGGGGGAGGTATAGTTGTTCAGGATAGGAATGACTACCTTTGAGAGGCCTTTAGACTCCTGTCTGACAACAATACATATACCAAACTATCACATGATCTGGGAGCTACAACACATCATCCATAACAATCCATTTGCTGCCCAGTTAGTCTTCTATGATCGCTATATCGATGATATAGTGATCATCCTCCTTTCCTATATGTCTTTCCAGAGTTGTACACACTCTTAGAATGGCTGCCGCTGCTACTTTTATATGTTACCCTGCTAACTTTTTAAACACATAAGTTATCTGCAACAGTGACAGATGTGGTGGTTGCATTACATAATTGATGAGGTTGAATAAAGACATCAGTCTGTCCAGTTCAACCTGTGTGGGTCTGTGAATGCATTTATGTCTTTAGCACTGCCCATATCCCTGTATATTGCTTAGGCTAAGATGTCTATCTAAGAGTTTTTTAAATCATTAACACTTCCAGCTAACACCACCGATTGTGAAAGGGAGTTCCACATCTTTACATTTCTAACAGTAAAGAACCCCTCAAGCAGTTTAAGGTTAAGTCATTTCTCGTCCAACTTCATTGAGTGCCCACCTATCCTCTTGAGTGACCTGAGACTGAAAAGTTTTCTCCCTATGCTAGAATAATCATTTAGTTATTTATATAGTGTGAACAATTCATTTAAATTTTTCAGTATAAGAGCATTTTCAGCAAGTACAGAAAATGTATGTTGATATTACCAGAAGTGGAGTGTTCTTGTCTCTTCCTGTGAGCTAATCTGAAAGCACAATGTTATCTTCCTTTTAGAAACTAGTATCCCCCATCCCCATTTACTGAAGATGGACAGAAGAAAATATTTTTGAGTGCACTCTGGGTAGCAATCATGTTTTCCTCCATTGATACTGTGGGGTGAGTAAGTGTAGCCACATTAGCACAAGTATGTTTTTTTTCAGAATTGCAGATTGCTCCCCCATCCTAGTCTTAACCACTTAAGCCCTGGAGGATTTGGCTGCTCAAAGACCAGGGCCTATTTTGCGATTTGGCACTGCGTGACTTTAATGGACAATTACGCGGTCGTGCGACGCTGTACCCAAATTAAATTGATGTCCTTTTTTTCCCACAAACAGAGCTTTCTTCTGTGCGATTTTTACTTTTTGCGCTATAAACAAAAAAAAAACGACAATTTTTTAAAAAATAACAATATTTTTCACATTTTTTTTTTAAATTCTCGAAGAAAATTTAAAAATCTAAATTTTTTAACATTTTAGGCCAATTTGTTTTCTGCTACATATTTTTGGTAAAAAAAAATCGCAATAAGCAGATTTTGATTGATTTGCGCAAAAGTTATTGCGTTTACTAACTACGGGAAAGATTTATGTAATTTTTATTGTTTTTTTTTTAACTAGTAATGGCGGCGATCTGCGATTTTTTTTTGCAGGACTGCGACATTGCGGTGGACAGATCGGACCCCTGACTGACATTTTTGACACTTTTGGGGGGACCAGTGACATTACTACAGTAATCAGTGCTATAAATATGCACTGTTACTGTAAAAATGACACTGGCAGGAAAGGGGTTAACTTTATTAGTGATCAAGGGGTTAAGTGTGTCTTCAGGGGCATGATTCTAACTGTCTAGGGGCGTGGCTTGTGATGTAACCACAGAGACATAGGATCCTACATAGCAGGATCGGATAGTCTCTGCAGTTACACCAGGGAGAATGACAGGCGGCTGTGTTTACATCAGCCATCTGCCTTTCTCCCTCTTCAGCGGGAGATCGCGAGTGGCCGGCGGACATCGGAGCCGCCGGTCACTCGCGCGGGGAAGTCAGGGAACGAGTAGGGGCGGGAGCGCGCCTCCGGCGACGCGCGCTCGCCCCCTAGAGGCTCGTGGGCGAGCAACGTACCGATACGTCGCTTTGCCCAAGAGGGGCTGACCGCCGCAGTATATGTACTTGCGGCGGTCGGCAAGTGATTAAACCAGCATAGTACACAGCTGAAGAACCCTCTCCGTTCTCTGGCCAAGCAGCAGAAATTACATTTTCATAGCTCCCAACTGTCCCTGATTTTGAGGGATTGTTCCTCTTTCCTCCTCATTTTTCCCTCATTTTGGTCTGATCTATATAGTTGTATATAAAATGCACTTTTTATCTTTCAAAAAAGGGTTTCTCAGTGCTACTCTTTTCATCCAATTTTTAAACTGCTGCATTTGTAAATTTTAAAAGCCAGTTTAAAAAAATAGTAGTGGTAAAAAAAAGCACTTTTGGGTTTAACTAATAATATTTTTTTTGTAAAATTGGAGGCATGACAGTGGTGTGTCCTATGCCTACATACTTTTGTTAATAGGTGTCCCTCATTCCCATCTCAAAAAGTTGGGAGGTGTGCATTATCTGTGGAGCTAAGAAGAGAAAAACAACTAAACATGGGCTTATTTGTGGCATATTTATTGAGAGAAACTGACAGACATTTGGCTTGGATAGTTTGATGGTGATAGAAACTTTACTTGGTAAAAGCCTGAGTAGCAGGATAATTTTTTCAGATTTTGTTTTGTTTGGCTCTTTTCACATTTGCATTGCCCACTCTCAATAAAAAAATGTTTATTATTATTTTTTTGGATTTTATTCTTTGTCTTTCACCCTATAGACATAAAGGCATACCATAATTAAATTAAAATACCGGTATATCTCCTGTCTAGTTTGATCACTTAGTTTTAAAACAAATAATATTAATGTGAAAAGTGGCAGTTTATTTTATAACTTGACCCCTTTATAATATTATTAAAATATGTTTTTGCAACAAAGCATTGCAAAGTTATTTACAAATGAAATAATGCTTTTTTGTTTTTAAATTCACACTTTTTTAATGTCACACTAAAAGTAGAGCAAAGAGAAATAGTTGTAATATTAATGTTAAAAAAAAAAAAAAAGAAAGAAAGAAGAGCAAAAAAAAAAAAATGCCTATTGGGAGAAGGGGATAGAGAGATATTTAGGACTGATTAACATAAACTAAGGATTAAAGTGGAGTTCCACCCTCATTTTATACTTACCTCCATCTTCTCGCTCTGGGTCACCTGAAAAACAAATGGCTAATCGCTGGAAGAATTTGCTGGCAATAACATCCAAGAGTTGCAGCCAAGGCAAGAATTGCAGGGTGTAGAAAAAATGCCCTAGGAACTGCTATTTGCCCAAAACCCTGAACTGGTTAATAAAACAGTGAAAGAAAAATACTATGCATGATGTGCTGTAACCTTTAGTAACTAAAACGATTTTGTTAGTTTTACGAAGCCATAGCAAAATGGATAATTGTTGGTGTGGGTGGGGCCAATAGTGAGTGGGACCAATAGTCAGGTACCCCAAGTTAGGGCAACAAACACACAGGTCAAAGGAGTTAACAGATACTGTCTTTTGAAGATGAAAGTTTCAGAAGTGGTAATGATGTTTGTAGAACACAGTAATTAGCACTTAGCACTAGTATAATCACTGACGGCAACAGGTACAGAATACTTGCAGTACGGGTACAGCAACACTTGCGAGAACAGTAAATTTTGCGAGAACAGATGCAATTCACTTTTCACTTTCAGAAACAGGCACTATAACATTCACCAGTAGAGTGCTTTTCCTTAGAAAGAGTTGGTGCTAATATTGTACGTAAACCAGCTTGGACCAGAATGTCCTGGTGCTAGCACATGGCTATAGAGCAGTATTTTTTCAGGCACAGTAGTCAAAGTACAGGCAAGGCTTTTGTTACAAGGACTGCATCTGCTGGTGGAGTGGCTGACTGCAGGATGAAAGACACTGGCGGCAATGGAAGAGTTAGAAAAGTCTTCAGTGGCAACTCATGAATGTGTACATTGGTAACCCTATGCTTGGCCTCCTCACACTGGAACCTTTCTCTATGCTCAATTTTTCTCCCTGTCAAAGCGTATTCTGGTCCCTACACTTTCCACTTGCAAAATGCACACTAACCTCAGCAGGGGACTGCTATTTATTAGCACTGCCCCAACTAAGATGGTTGGGGAAGGTCACAGGGGTTGCAGTCTCCAATCAGACAGCTCCACTCTATCCCCATGGTGGCAAGAAGCCACCTGTGGGGTGGAGTAGGAACTACACCTGCCAACACTCATTTACAGAGAGTTGCTTTACTAGGCACTTTCCTCTTTTTCTTATTAAACAATGTAATGTGACCATTTTAGATACAAACAATGGTGACATTTTCATTTAAATGAGGTCGTGTTTCACACTTAATATGCAGCGTTTTAGCTGTGAGTAACGCAGCTTTTGAACTGATGGAATTGCGGAATCAGATTAATTATTTTTTATGGTGTTGTGCTGTACCTACTGATTTTTAATTGCAGTTAAATGCAGAGTGCACAGGCATACCTAGCATAAATTATAATTTTCCAGGATCTCAGTTGTATGCCATATTTATAAATCCTAGTTTATTTTTGTACTAGAAAACATTCTTTTACTGTTTAAATTGGAACTTCACTCTATCAATCAACATTGATTATTTTGAATCCTCTTGCTACTAGCATTAGTAAATAGATAAGAAAGTATATCATATTTACTTGTTTTAAACTTTTTTTTCTAATTTCTTCAGTTACTTCCTGTTTTTTTGCCTAGGCAAATTATGTCATACAACCCAGGGGTCTTCAGGAGGAAAGGGGGGTTTTCCAGCTAAGCACACTCTTTTACATGTGTAGCAATATTTCCAGGCATTGGGCCTGACATGGGTCTGCCATGGTCACCGGTAACACCAACAGCACAAGTGTGAGATCTGAGTCAAAGAACAGTCCGGCATCTTTGTTTATTTAATATAGGGATGGGAGAAGGGAATGAGTGGGATACTCCTCTGGTTCAACTAGGTACAAATTGGGACACGTGAGAAAAATGCCTTTCAGCGCTGACTTGACGCCGGCTGGATGCCGACCAAGGCTTGCTGGCGCTTGAAATCACTGACTTGCTTACACTGTCCTGAAGAATGACTTCTGACACTCTGGTTAGCTCAGAAGTCCTTGACACTGCTCCCTTCAGTCCTTCCTGACTGAGGTAGCCTTTAGTAACACTGCTGCTGCTGCAACTCTCAACACTGTACACTGCACGCTGTACACTACCACTGTACACTGAATACTTCAGGGCCCAACCACTGGCACACCTTTACTCTTCAGGGTCAACACTGGCACCCCCTTTCCTTTTTTTCCTGCACTGGCTAGTAAGCTCCTGGATCCCTCTGACCTTCTCCGGAGTGGTCCCCTCTCACTAGGCAGACCCCTAGGGGCAGTTTGCAGTACTCACGACTGGGAATGCTTTCCTGAAACTCATCCCCTCTCAGCTCCGCTGGTCCTCAGCACACCGGATCCTCTCTGCAGCTCAGCTCAGCTCTCTGTCCCCTCAAGCAAGCCGCCTGGGACACCCGATTCCTCTTCACAGGAGGAGAGACAGCCGTACTTTCCCTCCTGGGACTCTGCTTCCCGCTAAAGACACTGCATCATGTGCTCCACTCAAACTTATACCCACTCCCAGAATGCTGTGCGGCAGAATCTGCCTTTCTGGGGTAGATACAAGTCTGGGTGTGCCATTGGCCGGGTTTCCTCCACTGCCAAATGAGAGCCCTCATTGAGCACAGTGGGGAGACTCCCCAGTCTCAACAGCCACACCTGGGAACCATGACAACCTAGCTGAAAATCATGGCCCTGCTGATAAGCAGACAAGGCCTACTACACTTTAACTAGCACCTACCTTCTAGGGTGCTACACATGCATGCTTTAGCAAGGGCCGATGGATTCCAGGAAGTAAATGCTACATGAATCATTTGCCCTTACTCAAGATGGCCATGACCAGAAATGCTCGGGGGTTAATTTTCAAAATGATTTCTCAAAAAATAAAGCATAGAGACATGGATGGATGGGGGAGTTTGCTTTAAATATAAAAAAATAGTTAAACAGTGTTTTTGGCTTGTGATGTACAGGTGCAGTGAAAAACTACTTTAATCTTTGTTTACACCAGCGGGTGGATCTTCTCACACTTTCCCCGACGATCGGGGAAGAGAGACAGTGATCGCCGCCTCTCCTCCTCTGACCCAACTCCCGCTGTGTCTAAACACAGTGGGAGTCTCGCTGCCGAGACAGGTAGGAGTCCAGTGACGTAGGTCTACGTCGCTGGACACAGGGCTGCCGCTGTGCCGCAGTAGCAGCACAGATAGCATTCCTAAAGTGGTTAAATCCTCTGCCCTTGTTGTTTTAACTTTGGATAGTAAAACATTTTTTTTTTCTGCCAATAAATACCTTATACAGCCCACTTCCGCTTTCTTGTCTGGTAAAAAGCCTAGGCTTATGACATCATGCACAGCTCTCCTGCTCACTCTCATGAGAGTTTGCCAGCAAGTGAGGAGGAATGAGTCATAGAAAAGCCAATGGGAGCTGCAAAGCTGGAGGGGGCTGGGTGAGGGTGGGGATAACAGGAGACTGTAGAGATCTATTAGGATCGATCAAGAGAGGAGAATATGAAGGCAAGCAGTGGTGTGAGTGTGTCTGTCTGTCTGTATATATATATATATATATATATATATATATATATATATATATATATATATATATGTGTGTGTGTGTGTGTGTGTGTGTGTGTGTGTCTGTGTGTGTCTGTGTGAATGTGCATATATATATATGTGTATGTGTGTGTATCTGTGTGTCTGTGTGCCTCGGTGTGTCTGTAGTATAAATCCAGGAAGAGAACAGGCAGCAGCTTCAGCTGCCCACAGTTAAAATGGCTGCAGCCAGACTTAGTGGAGGGAGATTTGTGCAGCATATTTGGCAAGTACAGAATCAATATATTAATTAAGTAATATGCAAAGTGGTTGGAGGGAAGCTTCGGAATGGCAAATATGTTTTTATTGCAAATTATGTGAGCAGACTGCAGTTCCTCTTTAAAGTATAACTAAAGGCAAAACTTTTTTTTATAGTTTTGGATAGGGTGGAGAGGGATTAGAACCCCTGTCTGTTTTTATTGCTGTCTGTGTTTACCCTCTCTATTTGTTCTGTTTACCATTATCATTAAAAGTGAAAGTAAAGAAAAATCCCAAATTTTGGGTTGTGCCCAGAAAAGTAACAGAAGAGAAATCTTCCAATGGAGACATGGGTTCTGGTGACCTGGGATCCCTTAATTTCCTTTTACTTCCCGTTTGGCTATGGGACAGGAAGACAGGGGTTATACCCTCCCTTGCTCTATCCAAAATGAAAAAAAAAGTACAGTCTTAGTAGCTTGGCATTCAATGACTCGACTCAAATGGCATCTTGCAGATCATAGAAAGCTTCAATCTAAACCTGTGCAGATCATAACAGGACATCAGATAGGTAAAAAAAAATAAAAATCATAGTGTGTCATAGTAGCTCCAGCAGAACATGTGGTGAATGGAGTCTAAAGCGTGAAAAAAAAAATGGGTGGGACTTACTACACAATAAACAGACAATGCCCGTAAATCATGATAAACCTAACTCTGTATAGCTCGAAAGCCATACAAGTATTTGAAAATGTGTATTGTGAAGCTACTGTATATACAGGACTGACGACAGGACATTTTACAGCCTGATTCTATTAGATATTTAGGTATTGAGGTTTTCAGCCACTATTAGCAGGCTTTAGCTTGCCAGACTCTGCTACAACAGCTATTTACCACTGAGCTCATTAAGAGGCTGTGCAAATTCTGGGCTAAGCAGGATTTTTGATACTGCTAGAAGTTTTATGACCTACTGCTAATGGAGTTTATTCAGATTTATGATGCTCTGCTTTGTGCTGTTTCAATCTGGTCTGTGGTCTCCCAGTTTGGTTACCTTCCCTCACAGTTATAACATTTAAATCTAATTGCTTTGTCACAAACTTGTGAATTTTGGGGAAATGAGAGTGGCACTATGTTCAGCAGGACCCCCCCCCCCCCCCATTCTCCCTAAACAGCCTTGGGTTGTCAGACCGCATTATTATCACATTGTGTGCTTAAGGCAAAGACTTTGCATGAATGTAAGGAGATTTTCCAGAAATGTTAAATATGCTATAGATGCTGTGCCTATTTACCTCAAACCATTTTGCTAAAAACTAAAAAGTTGTCATCGAGTGCAAAGAATGTAGTAGTACTAAACGTGTTACAGGTATGCATCCTAACTCACTTCCTGACAATCCACAGACAGTGCAGACAGTCTCCCACTTCCAGACAATCCTTTCTGACAGTCTAGATACATCAGGTCCTGCTTCCATTTATGGCTGACTATGGAATTCTGTGGGGAGGACTCTAGTCCCAAATGCTGTGCCAAGGACGGTCTAGTCAAGATATACCAAGAGGGTTAGCCAGAGGAATCTACCAGGATGTACATCATACTAGATGAACAAAGAAGCAGTTCCTTGGTTAAACCAAAATTCAATAAAATCTTTAGCATAAAAGCACATGCATCACTATATACCAGTGATGGCGAACCTTGGCACCCCAGATGTTTTGGAACTACATTTCCCATGATGCTCAAATGCACTGCAGAGTGCATGAGCATCATGGGAAATGTAGTTCCAAAACATCTGGGGTGCCAAGGTTCGCCACCTATGCTATATACCCTCAGTAACTGTTCTGGTTGTGTAGGGACTTTTGGCAGAAAGGTTGATGAGAAGATTTTTTTTCTTTCATTGAAGGGAGACATCCACATATCTTTGCCACCATTATTGAATGTGGCCATGTGACCTGACAACAAGGTAGAGATTATTGCTTTGAAGTTGGGTATTGGCATCCAGATCTAAGGATTCTTGCTATGAATGAACATTTTCAAAAACAAACGCAATATGAAAGCACTGACAATACCCAAACCAAGTAATTTGCCTAGTTTACATTTTAAAAGTCAATATACTGTATACTGAACAAAATTATAGACGCAACACTTTTGTTTTTGCCCCCATTTTTCATGAGCTGAACTCAAAGATCTAAGACTTTTTCTATGTACACAAAAGGCCTATTTCTCTCAAATATTGTTCACAAATCTGTCTAAATCTGTGTTAGTGAGCACTTCTTGTTTGCTGAGATAATCCATCCACCTCACAGGTGTGACATATCAAGATGCTGATTAGACAGCATGATTATTGCACAGGTGTGCCTTAGGCTGGCCACAATAAAGGCCACTCTAAAATGTGCAGTTTTATCACCCAGCACAATGCCACAGATGTCACAAGTTTTGAGGGAGCGTGCAAATGGCATGCTGACTGCAGGAATGTCCACCAGAGCTGTTGCCTGTGAATTGAATGTTAATTTCTCCACCATAAGCCGTCTCCAAAGGTGTTTCAGAGAATTTGGCAGTACATCCAACCGGCCTCACTACCGCAGACCATGTGTAACCACACCAGCCCAGGACCTCCACATCCAGCATCTTCACCTAAAAGATCATCTGAGACCAGCCACCCGGACAGCTGCTGCAACAATCGGTTTGCATAACCAAAGAATTTATGCACAAACTGTCAGAAACCATCTCAGGGAAGTTCATCTGCATGCTCGTCGTCTTCATTGGGCTCTCCACCTGACTGCAGTTCGTCATCATAGCCAACTTGAGTGGGAAAATGCTCACATTCTATGGCATCTGGCACTTTGGAGAGGTGTTATCTTCATGTAGGAATCCCGGTTTTCTTAGATCTTTGAGTTTAGCTCATTAAAAATAGGGGGCAAAAACAAGTGTTGCGTTTATAATCTGGTTCAGTGTAGCATGACAAAGTATCAGCAATTGCTTGGGTTGCTTGAGTACACATTGCCGTGATCTTGATGCTTAGTAGGGATGCACCGAAATGAAATTCTTGGCCGAAGTCGAAGCCGAATAATAATGAAATGCTTGGCTGAAGGCCAAAGGCCGAATACCGAATGCGGTGTTTCGCATTTTTTCCATTTATTTTGCCGCGAACAGGGGGGCGGGGCGTGGACCTAGTGTGAAGGAGCCGCAGTCAGGAGCAGGGGGCGGGACGCGCGCGTGACGTCACACCCCCTACTCGCGGCCGGACAGGACAATGGCGGCATGTGAGAAGGGAGCCGCGAGCCGCAATGAGGAAGGTGAGCGGTCAGGGCGGAAGCTACAGAGGATCATTACATACATTATAGCAGAGGGTTACTGCAGAGGACATTTACATAGATCATAATAGAGGACCACAGCAGATCACTACAGAGGATCACTACAGAGATAATAGCAGAGGATTATTACAGAGATCATAGCAGAAGGTCACTGCAGAGGATCATAGCAGAGGACAATTACATAGATCATAATAGAGGACCATAGCAGATCACTACAGAGGATCATTACAGAGATTATAGAAGAGGATCACTACATAGGATCATTTCAGAGATCATAGCAGAGGATCATTACAGAGATCATAGCAGAGGATCATTACAGAACAGGGGGGCGGGGCGTGGACCTAGTGTGAAGGAGCCGCAGTCAGGAGCAGGGGACGCGCGCGTGACGTCACACTCCCTACTCGCGGCCGGACAGGACACCGGCGGCGTGTGAGAAGGGAGCCGCGAGCCGCAATGAGGAAGGTGAGCGGTCAGGGCGGAAGCTGACATTGTTCGGCTCATAATTATTTGGCCTTTTGACTTATTCGGCCGAACACCGAAAGTGCTATTTTCTCTATTTTCGGCCGAATAATGTTCGGCCGCCGAATATTCGGTGCATCCCTAATGCTTAGGTTCATGATGTGGCAATTTTAAATTGACATAAAGTTTCAAAGGTGGCACAGCCTTTCAAACATGCCCATTCAGCTCAATGGAACTGTGCTGCAACAACCAGCCAAATGCTTGGCTTGCCGCTGTGACACAGTTCGTCAATGGAAAATTCTCATTTGGCTGGAAAAAAAAGCTTCAGGCGCTGCTGCCACCAGAAAGGATAAGAGGATAATTGATATCACCCTGCCAGGACTGCCTCAAGTTTGCAGCCCGAACTAGAGGAGAGGTGTGCCAGCAATGCAATGGTCCTAAAAATGCCCCATGAGCACAAACATTTGATCTTGGATGGGTAATTGTGAGTTATGTGTGTTTGGACACGATGCAATATCCATCTAAGGTCAACTCCTTTAAAACTCATGCAGTAGGAATTAGATATATTCACTTCAGAACATGACCCCTATCATTAATATGTAAAGGAGAAGCTTATAAACATCATCCAAGGGTCTGTGATGACAACTTAAGGCCCGTACACACGTACCGATCGTCGGCATACAAACGTCGGTGGACGAAGGATCTGCCGATTGTACGCCTGTTAGTATGGTGCCTCCGACAGATGTCTGCGCACAATCCGCGGACAAAAGTCTTTCGTGCAAACATGAAAATATTTGTATGCCGACACCAGAACGGACGATTGTTCGCCTGTCAGTACACAATTCGGCCGACAGACCGCAGATTTGCAAGACTGGGCATGCTCAGAAAATAGAAAACACAGGGAAAGTTAACCATTACATGACATCACTTCTGCAGTCGGCGGACAAAATTCTTGTGCTGTCCTTGTGCTGTCTTTGCACTTTTCAGCAGACACCGACATCCCGGGGAGAAAAGAGGAACATTTGTAAGCCGACCATCGGTACGTGTGTACGGGGCTTTAGGGTGCACAGTGTTCTGCACTACAAGAGATGACAACAAAATAGTCCTGTCAGTTAAAGACAGAATCAATCAGAATGATGAACAAGACATTTTTCAGCACATTTTTTTACTGGCAACAGGTAATTTGCCTTGTTTACATTTTAAAAGTCAATACAGCATGATAAAATATTTGGCACTTAAGGATACAGTTAAAAAACTAATTCTGCAATACATGGCACAGAGAACAATGGGCATGACCAGATTGCATCTAATAGTGGAAGTGGCTTAAAAGTGGATGAAAAAACAAAACCACCCCTTGACCACCTACCTCTATATGAATATAGCAGCTGCTTGGGTGAGTACACATTGTCGTGACCTTAATGTTTAGCTTTGCGGTGTGACAATTTTATCTCAACATAAAGTTTTTCAGGCAGCTCCATCTGTCAAACTTGCCTGTTGAGCTCAATAGAACTGAGCTAAAGCAACAAGTCAAATGCGTGGCTTGCTATTGTGGTAGAGTTTAGGGTGCAGGAGTGCGCTTCTTACAGAATGCAGGGTTTAGAAGTGCGTTATGTAAAGAGTGCAGAGTTCAGGAGTGTACTAAGTACAGGGTGCAGAGTTCAGCAGTGCGCTACATACAGAGTGCAGAATTGAGGGGTGCGCTATGTACAGAGTTCAAAGTTCAGGAGTGTGCTAAGTACAGAGTGCAGGATTCAGGACTGTGCTACGTACAGAATGCAGGGTTCAACAGTGCACTACATAGAGAGTGCAGAGTTTGGGAGTGCTCTACATATAGTGTGCAGGGTTTAGGAGTGAACTACCTACAGGGTAAAGGGTTAAGTAGTGTGATAGATACAGAGTGCAGGGTTTAGGAGGGCGCTTGTCAAAAAACAACAAATGAAAATTCCCAGCTCACTTACCAGCCAGTCTGCAACAAATCAAATTGACCCTGTCTAATAGTTCATGTTAAAAATAAGGGGTTTAGCTTACACACATTTGCAAATATATATGTAAGCTGCTGAGGCCATGTCATGGCACCCCAGTGTACTGCAGTTCTAACTCTATATTTTGAGAGTCTCCTGAGTTGGAGCGCATATATAATAATGGGTAGGCAGGTATGCCTGGAGGGAGCCTAAAGGTATAGGGATGCACTGGACACCCAGCAATAGCACAAAGGCAGCAAAGGTATCCAGTGCGACCCCTAACAAATTCACCAACAGTACAAACAAATAGCAACCACTCCAACCTATAACTGGCCTTTGTTTTTATGACATGTGTCACCCTTCCATATGCTCCTTGCGTCAAAGGCCAGTTATAGGTTGGGATGGTTGCCATGTGTTTGTATTTTGGGAGTTTGCAGGGTTCAGGAGAATTCTACTTACAGAATGCAGAGTTCAGGAGCACGCAACAGGCAGAGTGCAGGATCCAGGAGTGTGCTGCGTACAGAGTGCAGGGTTGTCTGCCACATACAGAGTGCACAGTTCAGGAGTGCACTGTGCACAGAGTGCAGGGTCTAGGAGTGTGCTGCATAAATAGTGCAGGGTTCAGGTGCGCTCTAACTACAGAGTGCAGAGTTCAGGTGTGCGCTACATACAGAGTGCAGAGTTCAAGAGTTCAATACATATAGAGTGCAGAGTTTGGGAGTGCGCTACATATAGAGTGCAGGGTTTAGGAGTGTGCTATCTACAGAGTGCAGAATTCAGGAATATGCTATATACAGGGTGCAGAGTTCAGAAGTGAGCTACCTACATTATGCAAAGTTTAGGCTGCTCTACAT
Source organism: Pelophylax lessonae (assembly GCF_965119305.1). Taxonomy (NCBI): domain Eukaryota; kingdom Metazoa; phylum Chordata; class Amphibia; order Anura; family Ranidae; genus Pelophylax; species Pelophylax lessonae. Next base: position 92,703,966 of record NC_138779.1, read on the forward strand.
ACAGAGTGCAGAGTTAAGGAAAACGCTATGTACAGAGTGCAGAGTTCAGGAGAACACTATGTACAGATTGCAGAGTTCAGGAGAACACTATGTACAGAGTGCAGAGTTCATGAGTGTGCTACCTACAGGATGCAGCGTTCAAGAGTGTGCTTTGTACAGGTTCAGGGATCAGGAGTGCAGTGGCGGCTGGTGCTCAAAATTTTTGGGGGGGCGCAAAAAGAAAAATGTAATAGGTATTGCTTCGCGCCAAAAAATGCAGTAAAAAAATTGCGTGACTTTGAAGCTGTGCCCCCTTCAATGCAATGAACACTGTGCTGTGCCCCCTTCAATGCAATGAACACTGTGCTGTGCCCCCTTCAATGCAATGAACACTGTGCTGTGCCCCCACAATGCAGAGTTCAGCGTGCATGCCCCTTTCAATTCAGAGCGCCACAGCATTGTCCCCAATCACTGCAGAGCGCCACAGCATTGTCCCCAATGATTGCAGAGTGCCCACAGCATTGTCCCCCAATGATTGCAGAGTGCCACAGCATTGTACCCCAATGATTGCAGAGTGCCACAGAATTGTACCCCAATGATTGCAGAGTGCCCACAGCATTGTACCCCAATAAATGCAGAGTGCCCACAGCATTGTACCCCAATGATTGCAGAGTGCCCACAGCATTGTCCCCCAATGATTGCGGAGTGCCACAGCATTGTACCCCAATGATTGCAGAGTGCCACAGAATTGTACCCCAATGATTGCAGAGTGCCCACAGCATTGTACCCCAATAAATGCAGAGTGCCCACAGCATTAAACCCCAATGATTGCAGAGTGCCCACAGCATTGTACCCCAATGATTGCAGAGTGCCACAGAATTGTACCCCAATGATTACAGAGTGCCACAGAATTGTACCCCAATGATTGCAGAGTGCCACAGCATTGTACCCCAATGATTGCAGAGTGCCACAGAATTGTACCCCAATAAATTCAGAGTGCCCACAGCATTGTACCCCAATAAATTCAGAGTGCCCACAGCATTGTACCCCAATAAATGCAGAGCGCCACAGCATTGTACCCCAATAAATACAGAGCGCCTCAGCATTGTACCCCAATAAATGCAGAGCGCCACAGAATTGTACCCCAATGATTGCAGAGTGCCACAGAATTGTACCCCAATGATTGCAGAGTGCCACAGAATTGTACCCCAATGATTGCAGAGTGCCACAGCATTGTACCCCAATGATTGCAGAGCGCCACAGCATTGTACCCCAATAAATGCAGAGTGCCCACAGCATTGTAAAGCATTGCAAAATTTTGAAAAGTTCGATCATCCCTAGTGATTGGCTGTTGGGAGGCGGGAGGTGATTGGCTGGGAGTCACACAATCGGCTGCCTCTCTGCTTGCAGGGCTTCTGTTCTTCTGCCTCTCGAGATTGTCCCGTCTCCTGCTCTCTGTTCTGTGTGTGTAAGGTAGGAGAGTGAAGTGAGGACATGGCTGTAAAGTTGTTAAGGATGATTAGGGAGCAGGGGTCATGTACAGGGGGTAGTGTGGTGTGTGGGGATTCATGTAAAGGGGAGCAATGCTGTGGGGGTGATATGTTAAGAGGGTATTGGTGTGTGTTGATGTAAAGGGGGCAGTGCTATGGCGGTGTGTATGTGTGTGTGTGTGTGTGTGTGTGGGGGGGAGGGGTGATGTAAAGGGAGACAGTGCTGTGAGGGGGATGTGAAGGGGGCAGTAGTGTAGGGAGATGTGAGAGGGGCAGTACTTTGGGGGTGATATGTGAAGGGGGCAGTGATGTTGGGGGGATAGGTGAAAGGGGCAGTGCTGTGGGGGGATGTGAGAGGAACAGTGATGTTGGGGGTATGTGAGAGGGACAGTGCTGTGGGGGGATAGGTGAAGGGGACAGTGCTGTTGGGGGGATAGGTGAAGGGGACAGTGCTGTGGGGGGGGGGGGATGTGAGAGGGGCAGTGCTGTGGGGGGATGTGAGAGGAGCAGTGCTGTGGGGGGATAGGTTAAGGGGACAGTGCTGTGGGGGGGATGTGAGAGGGGCAGTGCTGTGGGGGGATGTGAGAGGGACAGTGCTGTTTGGGGGATAGGTGAAGGGGGCAGTGCTGTGGGGGGATAGGTGAAGGGGACAGTGCTGTGGGGGGGATGTGAGAGGGGCAGTGCTGTGGGGGGATGTAAAAGGGACAATGCTGTTGGGGGGATAGGTGAAGGGGCAGTGCTGTGGGGGGATAGGTGAAGGGGGCAGTGCTGTGGGGGGATAGGTGAAGGGGACAGTGCTGTGGGGGGATATGTGTAGGGGGGCAGTGCTGTGGGGGGATAGGTGAAGGGGGCAGTGCTGTGGGGGGATAGGTGAAGGGGGCAGTGCTGTGGGGGGATATGTGAAGGGGGCAGTGCTGTGGGGGGATATGTGAAGGGGCAGTGCTGTGGGGGGATATGTGAAGGGGGCAGTGCTGTGGGGGGATATGAAGGGGGCAGTGCTGTGGAGGGATTTGTGAAGGGGCAGTGGTGTGGGGGGATATGTAAGAGGGACAGTGCTGTGGGGGATATGTGAAAGGGGCAGCACTTTGGGGGGTGATATATGAAGGGGACAGTGGTGTGTGTGTGTGGGGGGGCTAGTGATGTGAAGAGGGACAGTGCTGTGTGTGTGTGTGGGGGGGGGGTGATGTGAAGGGGGACAGTGTTGTGTGTGTGTGTGAGGGGGGGGTGATGTGAAGGGGGACAGTGCTGCAGTGCTGTGTGTGTGTGGGGGGGTGATGTGAAGGGGGATAAGCAGCTGCACAGAAAATGTGCAGGGGTACCATTGACTCTTAAACGCAATGAAATGCAAGGTGCGGTTTCCCACACATGGAAAATGCATGGTGCAAACGCACCATGCACTTTCCATGCGACTGCATTTTAAAAAGGTGCCAGGGCTTTTTCCCAGCAGAAAACGCATACACAGCAGCCCATTCCAATGAATGGGCTGTCGTGCCTGCACAACTGGGCTGTGATGTAAATAATCCGAGTCATCACGCAAAAATGCAATCCGGACCTCTGCTGGAAGAAAATTTTACTAATCGGACCTCCATGAATTTTAATTCAATACCCCTGCTCTAGGGTCTCTGCAACAAAAATATGTAATGTTTGGGGGTTCTAAGTAATACAAATTTTTACTTGTAAACAAAAAGTGTCAGAAGAAGGCCTGGTCTTAAAGTGGATAGTGCCAGAAGTACTCCTTGGATGCGCCTCTCTATGTGGCTAGGCTGTAAAAAAGTCTCACACATGGTATTAACACTTTCTGTATGTGGATGATGGCCACTGTAATTATTTTAATAAAAAAAAAAAAACATCTAAGTACTAGAGTTGAGCGAATACCTGGATGTTCGGGTTCGGCCGAACTTGAAAAAAAAGTCCGGGTTCGTGACCCGGACTTAACCCGAACTTTGTCCTGATCCCGAACCCCATTGAAGTCAATGGAGACCCGAACTTTTGAGCACTAAAATGCCTCTAAAACAAACATGGAAAGGGCTAGAGGGCTGCAAATGGCATCAAAATCATCTTAAGAGCATGGCAAGTGCTCTGCAAACAAATGTGGGTAGGGAAATAACTTAAAAGAACATAAAAAACAGCAAAATATAAAATAATCATCTTGAATGATGTAGGAGGAGGACGAGGCCCATATGGAGTAGGAGGTTGAGGTGGCGAAGGATATGGCGGTGTAGGTGGAAGCGGCGGTGGTGGTGGAGGAGGAGGAGGACGAGGCCCATATGGAGCAGGAGGTTGAGGTGGCGGTGGAGGAGGACGAGGTAGCCAACACTGGTTTTTGTTTTTAATTTTATTTCTTTTTAACCACTTTAGAACCGCTCACAGTAATACTACTGCGGCAGAGTGGTTCGTTATCGTCCAGCGACGTAGTATTAACGTCGTTGGACACTCCCCCTTCTGAGCGGCGCTTGCGCGCCGCCGGAGGCTCGCTCCCGCTGTTTTCATTCACAGCGGGAGTCGGGCCAGGGGAGGAGCAGCGGCGATCGCCGCTGCTCTTACCCGATCGTCGGGGATCGAGTCTGGAGATCCGCCCGCTGTGTGTAAACACAGCGGGCGGATCTCCATAGTGACAGGGAGTGACAGATCGGACTGTTCAGCATAGCTGGACATCCGATCTGTCCATGACTCACACAGTCACCTCCCCCCCTACACGTCAGTAAGCACCAGGCATACATTAACCCCTCCCTCTCCAATAAAATTAACCCCTTCCCTGCCAGTGTCATTTTTACAGTAACAGTGCATATATATAGCACTGATTACTGCAGTAATGTCACTGGTACCCCCAAAAGTGTCAAAAATGTCAGTCAAGGGTCCGATCTGTCCGCCGCAATGTCGCAGTCTCGCAAAAAAAATCGCACCAAAAATGACAGAAATCTTTCCCTTTGTTAGTAAACGCAATAACTTTTGCGCAAACCAATCAAAATACGCTTATTGCGATTTTTTTTACCAAACATATGTAGCATAAAACAAATTGGCCAAAATTTTTTAAAAAAATTGGTTTTTACATCTTTTTTGGGGGGAATTTCATATAAAAAAATGTTAAAAATATTGTTATTTTTTCAAAATAAACGCTCTTTTTTTGTTTATAGCGCAAAAAGTAAAAATCGCACAGGTGATCAAATACCACCAAAAGAAAGCTCTGTTTGTGGGAAAAAAAGGACGTAAATTTCGTTTGGGTACGGCGTCGCACGACCGCGCAATTGTCAGTTGAAGTCGCACAGCGCCGAATCGCAAAAAGTGGCCTGGACGGAAGACAGCAAAATCCTCCGGTGGTAAAGTGGTTAAATTAGGGTACATAACAAAAAGAGTGAGAAAGATATAACATACAACAATGGCTGGGTAAGGCTGGTATACATGTCTATTCTGCACAAGGTACGGACAAGTCCTGTGGGATCCATGCCTGGTTCATTTTAATGAACGTGAGCTTGTCTACATTGTCTATGGACATGCGGCTGCGCTTGTCTGTGATAACGCCCCCAGTCGTGCTAAATACAAGTTCAGATAATACACTGGCTGCAGGTCAGGCCAGCATCTCCAAGGCCTAAAGGGCAAGCTCAGGCCATGTGCCCAATTTGGAGACCCAAAAGTTGAAGGGGGCAGACCTGTCATTCAGTAGGTCTAGGCGTGTGCACACATACTGCTCCACCATGTTAGTGCTGGGTGGTGGTGCTGCTGGTGGAGCTCCTGTTGCAAGGAGAGGACGTGGTCGATCTGTGGCAGCTACATGCACAAGTGAAACACCTTTCTCAGCTGCGAGTAGGCGACAGAACCTTAGAGCAGTATTTGGCATTTATTGAATAGCGGACTAGAACAACAGTATACAACGGGTGTATCTCACACGTAAAGATACAGACTAGGCCGCAATTTAATATTTTTTCCCTAAATTGGTGTTTATTGAATAGCGGACTAGAACAACAGTATACAACGAGTGTATCTCACAGTAAAATATGCAGACTAAGCCGCAATGTAATATTTTTGCCCTAAATGGGTGTTTATTGAATAGCGGACTAGAACAACAGTATCCAACGAGTGTATCTCACACGTACAGATACAGACTAAGCCGCAATTTAATATCTTTCTGTCCCCTAAATAGTTTTTTTTTATTGCAAGGCGCAATACAACAGTACGCAATGGGTGTATCTCACTGTAACATATGCAGACAGGGCCACAATCCATTTTTTTGTCCCCTAAATAGTTTTTTTATTGCAAGGCGCAATAGAACAGTATGCAATGGGTGTATGTCACTGTAACATATGCGGAGAGGGCAGCAATAAACTCTTTTGTCCCTAAATAGTTTTTTTTTATTGCACGGCGCAATAGAACAGTATGCAATGGGTGTATGTCACTGTAACATATGCAGACAGGGCAGCAATAAACTCTTTTGTCCCCTAAATAGTTTTTTTTATTGCAAGGCGCAATAGAACAGTATGCAATGGGTGTATCTCACTGTAACATATGCAGACAGGGCAGCAATAAACTCTTTTGTCCCCTAAATAGTTTTTTTTATTGCACGGCGCAATAGAACAGTACGCAATGGGTGTATGTCACTGTAACATATGCGGACAGGGCAGCAATAAACTCTTTTGTCCCCTAAATAGTTTTTTTTATTGCAAGGCGCAATTCAACAGTACGCAATGGGTGTATGCCACTGTAATGTATGAATGAAAAACTGAAAAATAATTTTTTTACCCTAAATACTGTAAAATAATTATTTTCCCCTCACATTGGTGCTTTTTGAAGAGGAGGTTAAAAAAGCAATGTCTGTCTGACATGACAGTCTTTAAAGTTAAATATGAAGGAAAAAATGTTTTTTCTTTTTTAAATGCAGATTAAGCGCACACATATGCACTGAGGCTGCATGAAATGTGCAGCACTGCACGCCTAACAGACTGATAAAATTTTTTTGTTTCTCCCTTCTCCAGTGGCGGAGCTAGACTTTTAAAACAGGGGTGGCAAAGGGGGGGGCAAGGTATTATTTTGGGGGGTCAATATATAAAGTGTCATTTAGTGTCAGATTTGTCCACCGCAATGTCGCAGTCCCTCTAATAATCGCTGATCGCTGCCATTACTAGTAAAAACAATTAAAAAATAAAAAGTTTCATAGTTTGTAGATGTAATAACTTTTTTGCAAACCAATCAAAATACACTTTTACAAAAAATATGTGTCAGAATACATATTAGCCTAAATCTATGAAAATAGGGGGGAGCTGTAAAGCACTGTGGGGAGCTGAAGAGCCCTGGGGGAGGGGGGGGGGAACTAAAGAGCACTGGTGGGGGGGGGGGCCTGAAGAGCTCTGGGGGGTACTGGAAAGGGGGGGTGTAAAGTATGCATTTATTAGATACAGAGCAGAAAAATACATCCACATCAGCAGTTCTATGGCACATCATTCTTTGTCAGTTAAACACTCTGACCTATACATATCTGTGAACACTTGCAGATTAATATGTGCACAATGTTCTAGGTATATTGGGGACAGTGGCGGCTGGTGCTCAAAAATGTTAGGGGGGGCGCAAACAGAAAAATGTAATAGGCATTGCTTTGCGGCAAAAAACGCTGTAAAAAATTGCGTGACTTTGAGGTCGCAAAAGCGAGAAACGGGCCTTCAGTAATTAAGGTATAGTGTGCCCCCTTTCAATGCAGAGTGACCAGCGTGCCCCCTTTCAATGCAGAGTGACCAGCGTGCCCCCTTCAATGCAGTGACCAGAGTACATGCCCCCTTCAATGCAGTGACCAGCGTACATGCCCCCTTCAATGCAGTGACCAGCGTACATGCCCCCTTCAATGCAGTGACCAGCGTACATGCCCCCTTCAATGCAGTGACCAGCGTACATGCCCCCTTCAATGCAGAGACCAGCGTACATGCCCCCTTCAATGCAGAGATCAGCGTACATGCCCTGAACGCAGTGACCAGCATACATGCCCCCAATGCAGAGACCAGCATACATGCCCCCAATGCAGTGACCAGCGTACATGCCCCCTTCAATGCAGTGACCAGCGTACATGCCCCCTTCAATGCAGTGACCAGCGTACATTCCCCCTTCAATGCAGAGATCAGCGTACATGCCCCCTTCAATGCAGAGATCAGCGTACATGCCCCCTTCAATGCAGAGACCAGCGTACATTCCCCCTTCAATGCAGTGACCAGCGTACATGCCCCCTTCAATGCAGTGACCAGCGTACATTCCCCCTTCAATGCAGTGACCAGCGTACATGCCCCCTTCAATGCAGAGATCAGCATACATGCCCCCAATGCAGAGACCAGCATACATGCCCCCAATGCAGTGACCAGCATACATGCCCGCAATGCAGTGACCAGCATACATGCCCCCAATGCAGTGACCAGCGTACATGCCCCCAATGCAGTGACCAGCGTACATGCCCCCAATGCAGAGATCAGCGTGCGTGCCCCCTTACCTACCTGGAGCGGCAGCGGGCGGCTTCTTCTCAGTCCCGGTGACCGGCGGCGCGTCTCCACGAGTCCTTCCAGCAGCAGCGGCTTCTTCTCAGTCCCGGTGACCGGCGGCGCGTCTCCACGAGTCCTTCCGCCTCCTCCTCGGCTAATGGCAAGGGGTTTGTCTTGTGGCCAATCAAGAAGCGCGTATCGGAAGCGCTTCCTGATTGGCCAGGAGTTGGATCGGTGTGACAATAGCGAATTTTCATTCGCTATTGTCACGCAATGGGTGGGCTCGGGATGCACTGCTCTGCGCCCCGGGTCCACCCTTTGCATCGCCCTATTAGAGCCTCTGGCTCTAATCAGGTGATGCAAAAAAAAAAAAATCCCATTGAACGCCCCTACATGCAGATTAGGGGGCTGGACGCATGGATGGGGGGGCGGCGCCCCTGCGCCCCCCCTCAGGCACTAACCTTCTTCCTCCTCCCCCCTCAGGCACTAACCTTCTTCCACCCCCCCCTCAGGCACTAACCTTCTTCCTCCTCCTTCCCCCCCCTCGGGCACTCACCTTCTTCTTCCCCCCCCTCTCAGGCACTCACCTTCTTCCTCCTCCCCCCCTCAGGCACTCACCTTCTTACTCCCCCCCCCCTCAGGCACTCACCTTCTTCTCCCCCCCCCTCAGGCACTCACCTTCTTCTCCCCCCCCTCAGGCACTCACCTTCTTCTTCCTCCCCCCCCATCAGGCACTCACCTTCTTCTCCCCCCCCTCAGGCACTCACCTTCTTCTTCTTCCTCCCCCCCCATCAGGCACTCACCTTCTTCCTCCCCCCCCTCGGGCACTCACCTTCTTCCTCCTCCCTCCCCCTCAGGCACTCACATTCTCCCCCCCCCTCGGGCACTCACATTCTTCCTCCTCCCTCCCCCTCAGGCACTCACATTCCCCCCCCCTCGAGCACTCACATTCTTCCTTCTTTCCCCCCCTCCCCCCTCGGGCACTCACATTCTTCTTCCTTCGGCTCTCAGCTGAGCTGAGCAGCGCTGCAGCCAGAAGAAGACGGAGGGGGGTGGAGGCGGAGCCAATGCTAGGCGGCAAGGGGAGGAATTTGAAATCCTCCTCCGCTCGTCATGTGACAGCAGAAGAGGTTCTCGGAGCGGAGGAGGATTTCAAATTCCTCTCCTTGCCGCCTAGCATTGGCTCCGCCTCCACCCCCCTCCGTCTTCTTCTGGCTGCAGCGCTGCTCAGCTCAGCTGAGAGCCGAAGGAATTAGGAGCAATGCAATGGCATATTTGACACTCGGGGCGGGGGCAGGCAAATAACTTAAAACGATGACGATCCACACACGAGACCCGGGACTTTTTGGTTGGCACACTCGGGGCTGAAGCTCCGTTCAGCCCCCCCCCCCCTGCCAACACCACTGGCTGTGTAAGTAGCAGGAGTCCGGTCTTCCCTGCTCTCCATCCGCCTCCCTCCGCAGCTCCCGGCCGTACGGCGATCCCCTGCCCTGTGATTCCTCCGCTGCCATGCACCCGGCCACCCACCCAGGATTGGGGTGGCAACAGGGGTGGCAAGGACTTCTTCTGGGGTGGCAATTGCCACCCCAGCTAACCCTCTGGCTCCGCCACTGCCCTTCTCCTCCTCACTTGGCTCAGGTCAGGGCATAAAGATCGTTCTACTGCACCCCCACACAATACAATCAATGTAGATCGCTGTCTGATTAAAGCAGATTGTTCCTATCTATGCTTTCCCTAAAAGCAATCTCTCCAACCTGGCCCTACAGTAAACTGCTATCTCTCCCTCCTGGCAAAAACATTGTTCACTGCACCCCACAAAATCAAATCAATGTAGATCGCTGTATGATAAAGCAGATTGTTCCTCCTATGCTTTCCCTACAAGCAATCTCTCCAGCCTCGCCCTATAGTAAAGTCCTATCTGTCCCTCAGCAGCAGCAGTCGTATTAGCGGAGTGATGCGCGGCGCTGTGTGACTCCAGCTTATATAGAGTCTGGGTCACATGCTGCACTGGCCAATCTCAGCCATGCCATTACTAGACATAGCTGTGATGACTTCTAGTGCACACTAGTTAAACACTTGCTGATTGGCTGTTGAAATTGCGCCATTAAAACCGCGCCAAAACATTAAAATCACGTTACCGAACAACGGACAGTACCCGAACATACAGTGAAATGTCCGGGTTCGGGTCCGGGTACCGAATACCCAAAAGTCCGGTACGAACAATACAGTCCGGGTTCGCTCAACCCTACTAAGTACATTTTACCTAATCAATATACAGCTGTCCCATGACCCAGCTCTTTCCCAACCTGTTTTATCATTTGGCTTAATGAATATCAAAATACATTACTTCATCAAAACAAACATGTTTCTTATTATTATTGTTATACAGGATTCACTGTATATAGCGCCAACAGTTTGCATAGCGCTTTACAATATGAGGGAAGACAATACAGTTACAATACAATTCAATACAGGAGGAATTGGATGGCCCTGCTAGTTAGAGCTTACAATCTAGTTTCTTGTTTTATATTAATATTTCTTCAGTTCAGGGTGATACACTGATGGTTTACCATGTACAATTGTGCTGTCTCATCAGAGTAAGCCCAAAGCAGGTGTTGACACAATGTGATTTCTGCTGTGTTATGGAAAGCATGCATATTTTTATTGCTTCATTCTTCTTGGTGTTCCAGCCAGTTGCCCTTCTGCTCTTTTTCATTCTGACAACACCAAGCATGAAAGCAGATCTATGCTGGCTTGGTCAGTTTGTATCCTTTTGTCTCCTTTTTGGAGGCATAGGATGTCGTGCCAACACATGCTGTGCCCATATCTCCTGTACTCATAGGTGTGCACAGCCTATTGCATTAGGGTGTGCACCCCAAAGCTCAAATATACTAAAGCATAGTAAACTGTGTTTACTAAGCTTCTGTTTGTGAATGAAAACAGTGAATGAGTATGTTTACTGTGTTCATTTAGAAAAGGAAAGGGCTGATAAATGACATATTGACTAGCCCTTTCCCCTGCTCTCCATCCTAAAACATACCCACAGTAGCACTGTGGGGGGCAACACAAGGGGAAGCCAAGGCAGTAGGAGGAGTCGGCACACCCCCAGCCAGTGCACGCCTATGCCTGTAATCAGTTTATCTGTCATGCCCCCCTATCAGTCCCCATTCTTCTCTCATGCATTCCAGAAATGTCCTTTCTGTTTTTAATGCTGGTACTGGTGGCAGCTGATATTTATCTTTCATCCATTTGGGTTACTAGTATAAAAAAAGACTGACTGACTGACTGTATGTCCCTGTTTCCCTGTGTGTAGCTCAACATCCAGCTAAAACCCTTTTATTCTGCAATAAGCCAGACTGAGTGCCATTTTGAATCTTTAATTAACAAAACAGGGTAAGTGAAACTATTGAGAAAAACCAAATACATACACATATAATCAGTATACAGGAAATACAGTGAATAAGCTAGGCTGTAGATGGCTATAAGTAATTCTCACCAGCGATGCTGCATTTGGGGGATGCAAGCTGGTTCCTTCTTTCAGTCTCTAAGATGGAGTCTGAGTTCTCAAGATGCACATGTTCCTCTTGCGTAGATTGAGGAACGATGGGAACTTTTGTTAAAGGTAAACAGTTTAAATTTCTGCAAAACTGTAAGTTTACCACTGGCTTCATCTTGTGGTAAATTCTGATATTGCAGGCAAAACAGCTTAATGAATATCCTGTTAGAAAACAAAATATAGTTGGTAGTACCCTGCGAAGCGCCTCCATCCCTATTATACATACAATTGCAGAGTTTTGCTCATTGGGACTTTAGATGATGCCAAACAGTTGGCCGAAGTATACAAATCCATTACATTAGTCCATACAGTAATCAATAATACATTGTAAATGTCGACAAGAAAAATCAACCCCCAAAGGAGAAGAAAACATTTTTGGGGATTTTTAAGGTGCCAATAATTTGAACATCAAAACATTATTTAAAATGTACAAATTTTATTTCAATCGTTAAAAACCAAGGATTAAAAATAGACATACAACATGATTAAAATCAATTGTTTGCTGTGTACATTGCTAGAGAAATTCATATATATATATATATATATATATATATATATATATATATATATTTGCAGTAATGTCATGGAGTAGCAATCCCGACATGTTTCACCAGAACGGTTTCCTCAGGGGATAGAATTTAAACTACTTCTAAAGTAAAAAATATACATATAAGGAATAGATATTTACAACATTAAATACATTTTATGTGTACATCTGAAAAATTTGTCTTATGCTTTACATCAGCGGTCACTAAATGGCGGCCCGCGGTCCATTTGCGGACCGTATGATGCTTCCGCCCAGACCGTGAGGTCGTATTCAGCCCCCTCCTCACTGCGGCTCCCGGCTCACTCGCAGCCGGTGTTGTCCTGACGGGCCGTGAGTAGGGGTGTGACGTCACACGCGTGTATCGCCCCCCTGCTCCTGACTGCGGCTCCCTCTCGGGACTCGCACAGCTGTTTGATGACGTGCGGCCGGCGGAAGTGACGGGGGTATAGCAATCTCAGCGGGTATCTGTCAGAACACTGGGCAGCGAGCTAGTGCGTGACACTATGTGCACGCCCCGCCCCCCTGTTCGCAGCTTTTGGCTCAGCTCCTGGCTCCAGGTATGTGGAGCACATTTTTAGGGGAGAATAGCTGCACAAGCTTTAAGAAGTGTGCAGAATGGCATATTTTGTTGTGCTCATTATAGTGCCCCATAAAAAAAAAAAAATGTGACCATCAGAGTTCTCCCTTGACATAAAATGTGCCCATCAGCGTGCCCCTTATTTTATGCTAAGGGACATGCTGATGGGCATATTTTATGTTAAGGGGCACTCTGATGGCCATATTTTATGTTAAGGGGCACTCTAATGGGCATATTTTATGTTAAGAGCAATGCTGATTTACACGTTTTGTTTTTCCCATCAGAGTGCCCCCTAACATAAAATGTGCCCATCAGAGTGCCCCCTAACATAAAATGTGCCCATCAGAGTGCCCCCTAACATAAAATATGCCCATCAGCTTGCCCCCTAACATAAAATGTGCCCATCAGCGTGCCCCTTATTTTATGTTAAGGGTCACGCTGATGGGTATATTTTATGCTAAGGTGCACGCTGATGGCCATATTTTATGTTAAGGGGCACTCTAATGGGCATATTTTATGTTAAGAGCAATGCTGATTTACACGTTTTGTTTTTCCCATCAGAGTGCCCCCTAACATAAAATGTGCCCATCAGAGTGCCCCCTAACATAAAATGTGCCCATCAGAGTGCCCCCTAACATAAAATATGCCCATCAGCTTGCCCCTTATTTTATGTTAATGGTCACGCTGATGGGAATATTTTATGTTAAGGGGCACTCTGATGGGAATATTTTATGTTAAGGGGCACTCTGATGGGCATATTTTATGTTAAGGGGCATGTTGATGTGCATATTTATGCTGTGGTACACACTGATGGGCATATTTTATGTTATGGGGCACTGTAATGGGCATATTTTATGTTAAGAGCAACACTGATTTACACGTTTTGTTTTGCCCATCAGCGATCCCACCATCATAAAATGTGCCCATCAGAGTGCCCCTAACATAAAATGTGCCCATCAGCGTGATCCTTAACATAAAATATGCCCATCAGCGTGCCCCTTATTTTATGTTAAGGGTCACGCTGATGGGCAAATGTTATGCTAAGGGGCATGCTGATGGGCATATTTTATGTTAAGGGTCACGCTGGTGGTCACATTTTGTTCTGCCCATCAGAGTGCCCCTAACATAAAATGTGCACAGACTTGAGATTCGGACCTCGGCCCAATGAAAATTTTAGCGACCGGACCTCCTTGAATTTTAATTCATTACCCCTGCTTTACATCATTGCAACAATGAGTATATTAGACTCAATGAGTATTGTCACAATAATATCAAAAGAGAGTACAGTTGTATGTTTACCAAGTATATATCATTACAGGGAGAAAAGAAGAAAAAAACAAAAAAAACACAAAAAACCAAACCCCCCAATTATGGGGGAAGGATTTGTTTAAATCTATAAGCGATAACAAAAAGGATGCTTACCCAAGGTGATGCGTCTAACTTGAATATGTATTTATAATATATCAATTGATTGTTGTCAGATCAAGGTATACATCAGAGAGTAAATTGGTCAACGGCAGGAGGAGTGGTTGCATAATTTAATTTCTATTTGTGTATATATAAATAGAAACAGAAAAAATTACACTAATATATAATGATTATATTATGTATATATATATATATATATATATATATATATATATATATATATATATTGTGGGGTTGATTAGCTCGGTGGTAGGCGTGGATGATCCCTTGGGGGGGTTCGTTACACAGGGAGATAGCCGAGAAGTGGTTGCAAACAAAACAGTTTGGTTTATTCTTGCTATTTTCTTCACACAAGTGCAAGCATCAAAAACATCAAAATAAAAATAAAACACAAAATAAATCCTTGCCACTGTGGACGGCTACCTTCTCACATACCGGAACCTATCTTATGAAGTCATATGAGACAAGAGTTCCCCTATGAGTGGGATTTTTAAGGCAGAAACCAGGACTTGAGTATCTATAGTAATAGGTTTTATTAGTCAATGATCTTACAATTATTTACACAAGACAAATAGTGGTGCATATAAAGAAAACCACATGGAAATATAAAAAACACAAAAAACATGGCCATAAATACGTCTCTGATGTAGAAACTGTCTGAGATATCTGGAAGGGACCAGACGCGTTTCGGTCTTGCCTTTTTCAATAGTCCAACAGAGAGAACCAGATCTCAGAACTGAGTGATTATGGTCCCCAAATCCTGTTTCACCACAAGGATCCCAAACTGAGGTCCGTATAAAGGGGCGTCGTAATTATTGATAAGGTAGTGCTCGTCTTCACAATGCCCTTTATGTAGTAGAATGTACAAGGCTTCTCCAGTGCAGGGTCCACAATTTGGACACGTGGTCTTAACGATCCATGGTAGAAGAGTAATGGCAGCACCACTTAACATCTGAGCTGATATGAACGCCCCTATATTTTCTTCATTCTGGTAAGGGGCTAGTCCCCACTAAGGTGGTCGGATCTTTCTGCACCTGACAGTCTCAAGAGGTTTTTTCCCTTTGAATCTCTCCACATCCCTGTGGGAATTTAATTGGGACTAGAGACACTTCCCTTTTTCTTTGCACATTTCACAGTGGTGTTATCACTTCGAATTGAGTGTTACAACCCCGCTGAGGGTTATTGTTTTCTTCCATTTATCTGCAGATTTATCACTTGCATCTATGTTTGTGGATTTTCTTATCCACCACCTGTCACAACCCCGTTGAGGGTTATTGCCTTTTTCGTTTGTTTTGGATATTTTATTTATCACTTGCATCTGTGTTTGCGGACATTCCTATCCAAACTTGCATTCTTATTTTTTAATTCGAGTGCTGATCATCACGGAACACAGACATTTCCTGCACTCTTATGCACATTCATTCACAGTGCACATACAGTTTTACTGTATAATAAACCCGGCACACACCCCAGAAGTGTGAGTGACACTTCATATAGTGTCAATTCCACTTTTGACTTGTGACACATATAAATTTAGCGCACCTGATTTTCTATACATACGGAAATGTATCTCCTGTCTGTGACTACATCCACAGATTTACCTGACTTCCTGTCACAATATATATATATATGTATATATATATATATATATATATATATACCTGAATAGTTCATGTACAGGATATAGTAACATCCAATTAATTTTCTTAATAGAATCAGGGATATCTTCTGATCCAGATTATATCCTGAGCCCAGTTATCAAGTTTGGTGCATGTATGTAAGGACACCAATCTGGGCACAGCTGAGGAGAGGAGGAGGAAAAGCTGAAGTTTTCAAAGGAAATCCTTAAGGAATTAAATACCAGAGATCCTTAGGTCAGCCGGGTAAAAGTTACATACCTTGATTTTAGTGGAATATTTCACAGCAAATCAGCCGCGTCTGGCAATGCACTCGCCAACACTGGATTTTTGTGTTGCTTGCTCCTAAATACCCCTCCCAAAACCGCGTTGTGCATCTGATGTCACGACCATATGTGCAGGGGCTGCCGCTTGCGACCTGGCACTTGCGCCCTCAATAGGCATAATTTCTGCAGCCACTCCTCCTGCCGCGTCACAACGATAACGTCAAGAAGCAACACGATGCATAAAGGGTGACGCCCATCCTGTCCACCGGTTGACGAGGAGACACTAAAATGGAAAACAAAAGGGAGACACACCAACAGAAAAACAGGGAACACACAGATAAATGAAAAAGAAAAAAAGGAAGAAAAGGGAAGGTAGTAATTAGAATTAAAAAAAAAACCCAAAATAGGAAATAGTGAAGGAAAAAAAAGGGGAGAGGGAGGGGGAAGAATGAGAGGGAGAGGAGGGATGGGAATTCACTGAAAAGGCACTCCTGGATGGACCTTCCAAAGTAGTGATCTTCCATCTGAGGGCGCTTGGACGTCCGTACAGTTGACCATAAACAGAGGAACCCCCGATTATTAAAAGTATATCAAATGGCCAAAATAATCACACATATAAAAATAAAATAAATGTGTTGCCATCAGACAACGAAAAGCACCCCCTGGGCTACATAATCCTATAGCACATACACACCCTTAATTTATTGAAATTGTATATTTTGATGGGTATATATATCGTGAAGTATGATTAAGGAAATGGATGGATGGATTAGCGCACTATTTTTATAGGTAGGGTTTAAAGCTGATGGTTTCATTTAAACCTGGAGGTTTAGTACTTTGCACAAAATCCATTTCGTTTCATGTTGGAGGAGGAGACAATCTACCTCTCCCCCTCTTTCATGAATAGGTATGTGTTCCAAGCAAAAAAACGCAAGATAAGTTAAAATTGTGATATAAGCCAATATGGCGACTAATGGGAGTTTCCATTCGCTTCTTTGTAATCAGAGACACATGGTATTTAATGCGTTGAAAAAATTGCCTTTTTTTCTTCCCGACATAAAAGGTGCCACAATCGCACAGCATAAGATAGACTACTCCTACAGTCAAACAGTTGGCATAGAAATGAGGACAATAAAGGCGACCATTGGGCAGAACAACCGTAGCAGCATTCGAGAGGTAAGGACAGAATTTGCATCTGCCACATGGGGCAGTGCCTTTTTTATTCTGTAAACCTTTATTTCTAGAATGATATTGGCTTTGCACTAATTGATCATTAAGTGATTTGGATTGTTTAAAGGTGATTTCTGGTGTGTATTTCTTTTATACTGCTCACTTGTACCTGCGTACACTCTGATCATCCTTATATTTATTTTCTACTCACCTCACCATATTTCCCCACTTCTATTCCCACTTTGTTTTTGGTTGTGTTGGCCCCCACTTTGCATGTGCACTTTGAAATTCTGTTTCCATGTATTGATACATTCACATTTACACGTCACTCTGCATCTCACAATTATATATTTTCTAATACCCCCTAGGAGTTCTTCATTACTTACAGCTTACACACTATTTATTGTATTTATTTTTGCCCTTTCTTTTTCCTGTCTGTATGTTTTATACTTTTTAGCTGCATTTCATATAGCTTCTGAGATGTCATCCCATAACAATAAATCCTGTAGGAGTTTTATTGATTGACTTTTTAATAAATGGTAAGGATATGTATATATGGCTTATGTTTTGAGATCCTACATTCCGCCTTCCAATTTTTTGGAATCCCCCCCCCTCTGATGCCCCGATTTAGCCTGATGACTCAAACCCCTCCTCCCTTCCCCGTTTTTTTCTTTTTCCCCTTCCTTTTTCCTCCCCCTTTCCCTCCCTCTTATTTTTTTTTTTGCTGATATATTATGTTTGATATACTGTTTATTGATATGTATTATTATTTATTCTAGATATTGTGATATTACAAGAATTTGTCTGATATGAATATATTTTTGGATCCTGAAGAAGCTCTGTAAATGGAGTGAAACGTGTAGATCCACAAGCATATCATAAAGCCCATGTTTCAGTCATGTTATGCATTTTAGATATGTATATTAGATATGTATATGTATTATACATATATATAACATATATATGTTTATATGACTATAAGAAAAATATCTTTTTTTTGTGTTCAATATCTATTGCTTGTAATTTTCAATAAATATGTAATATCCTTTTTTATTTTGTGTCTGTGTTGCTGATATATAGGCACATTCAAATTCCCACATCCAGTGTTTGGTAGATTTATTCCCATCTTGTTACATTCCCTTCCCTCTCCCTCCCCTCACCTCACCCCTACCAGTCGCCTACCAACCTGGTTATATAACTATTTCATACTCTACTTTTTGTAAGTACACCTGGCGATGATGATGTGAGTGATCCAAGTTGGAAATTAGCCCAGTCCATCAAGAGGTTCCAAGAAGTGTTGCCTTTACAGTGGAGTGATCTTTCTCACTCAGGGGAACTGCTGATTTAGGCCTGGTGGTAAAACACGGGTCTAACTTTGAGGTGAGAGGCCATCTTTAGGTGGTGGAGGAAGCACTAGCACTTTCAAGCACCCTATTCAGCCAATTTTTGCACAGGGCGGAGGAAGAAATACGATTATTTTGCACTATTTGCACTTTGATTATTGCATGTACTTTACTATTTGGCTTATTTGCACAATGGCATTGTTGCTAGGCACAAAGTAGCGCTGTATATTTTAATATACCTTGATTTCTGTGTTATGCAGTGACAAGCATAGTTGGTATAGCAGCTGCTCATTTGCAAAATACACATCTATTTATTTATCTTTTTTTTTATTGACAATTTTTCACATTAGTTACTCTGATTTTTTTCTTACCAAAATTCATAGAGTAACTACGTTGAGCCGCTCGTTTACGCTCCCAGTAAATAAACGAATGTCCCAGAATCCATACTGTGCGCTGCAAACCTGAGGGATTTAAACAAAAAGATTAGGCCTGACAAAGTTTGAAACAGTTTGATTTCCACCTCCCCATATCCTTAATGGCCGACTCTTCCAAACCCCTCCTGGCTGTCTCTGACGCTGCTCCTATTCTGAACGAGTGGGAAGTGAACTTAAAATTATGTAAACATAGCATTTTTAGGCATTTGTGCAGGATGTAATTTAACTGATATTTTGTAAGGAGGGGCTAAATTTTGATGAATCAGAAAATGCCCTCCCCCCATGGATCTGACCTTCAAAAATTGCTGAACGACTGCCATTGGGCACACCACTTTATTAGCCTGAGCCTTCAAAGTAATCCACACACCTTTTCCCAGAGTATCTGTTTTCGAACATCTGAGCCAAATATACACTCCATCTTGATCCATTACCACATGCTCGTATAAAACACCACCACCAACCTTTTTTGATACGAGCAAAAGTTATGAAATGCAAAACGCCCCATAAAAATCCAGAACGAATGCTGTCTTGAAAGGCAGGGCTTCCAAAACCAAGTAACACCCCACTGGCGTTGCCTCACAAAGACAGATAAGAAACTCAATAGAGAAAGGTCTCCTATCATCTGCCACAAAAGCCGCCCTCCTGTAACATTTGAGCACCTGCTTGACTGAAAAATATTAGGAAGGACCACCTCGCAAACGTCAGAAAACAGGAAATGCCAGCTAGTGTTTTCCTCAAATGACTATAAGAAAATTGCTGCTGCATGAGTGAAGCTACAAATTCCAAAATGCCCCCTCTGATGGACTGCAGCTATCAAAACCTTTCATGTCTGCAAAAGACATCCAACTTCTCCAAGCAGCTGAATAACTTGCCAATGTTCTAGGAAGGAGCAACCAATCCTTTAATAGCTTTCGCCACTAAATTCCAATTACATCCCACAGATGGTCTGGACAACAGATACCCTCCAAGTCTGCTTCCGGCAGCAGTTAGCGAAACTGGTCCATCTGAAACTGAAATAACGAATCAACTATGTTATTCAGCGCTCCCGGAGTGTATTTAGCTTTGAACCAGATGCTAAACTTCAGACATCAAAAAACTATCTACCTTAAGACCCTAATCACAAATAGAGATCTGGAAGAGAGGCAATTTACCGCAAAAAGGACTCCTTTATTGTTCATCTCTACCAAAATTCGCCTGGTTGCGAAATTTGCTCCCCAAAGCTCAATTGCCACCAAAATTGGGAAAAGCTCCAGCAAAACCACGTTTTTCATCACATTCTTACTTAACCATGCTGCACAACACCAAAGTGTCTTCCAAATGGCAGCAAAACCCTTTGAACCCGCCACATCTGTGAACAAGTTAAAATCCGGAGCAAAAACAAAATCCATCTGAAAAAAGGACTGTCCATTGTACATGTCCAGGAACCTAGCCAACACTAATAAATCTTCCTAAGGAAAGCTAGTCAATCTAATATGGGTTAACGGAAACTCTAAACCAGAAACTGACAGACAGAGGTGACGCGAAAAAATATGACCAACCGGCATAATTCTAGATGCAAAAGCCCAAAACGCCCAAAAATGATTGCATTTCTTTTAAAAGTACTTTCTTCTTTCCCAAGAACAGCGCCAGTAAAGACTTCAATTTCAACAATTTTGCCTCCAGCAAACAGAATTCTATTCGTTGGGTATCAATGCAAATGCCCAAAAAATCTAAAGACCTAGTAGGCACGTCTTCTCTTCCGCCAACAGGATTCCAAACAACTGAGAAATGTCTCTAAAAAACTGCAACAAATCGAAACAACCATTTGATTCTGGGGGCCCCACAAATAAAAAATCATCCAAATAGTGGATCACACTATCTCTGCCTTTTTAAAAACAAATCACCCAGTGAAGGAATGTAGAAAAAGTTTCTAAATATGAGCAGGACAACAAACACCCTTGTCAAAAAATAGGAATCTTCAAAATAAAAACTGAGCAAATCGAACGCCGAAGGGGAAATTGACAACAGCCTGAAAGCTGATTTTATATTGGCCTTAGCCAGTAAAACCCGGCCCAAAGGACTGAATTTTGACAATTGCATCCTCAAAAGTTGCGTATGAAACCAAGCACAATGCCTCATCGATATCATAATTAATTGAACTACCCTTGGGGAAGGACAAATGATGAATAATGCGAAAAGCATTAGGCTCCCTCTTAGGTACCACTCCCAAAGGTGATATGCGAAAATTCTTGAAAGGTGGATATTGGAAAGGGCCTGCATTCTTTCCTTCCTCAATTTCCCTTAACACTTTTTCCCTATTTGTGGAAAATGTTCCACTGATTTTAAATTGCCTACCACCAAACAACCTTCCCCTGAAAAAGAAGGTAAAGGGAGACCATGCTCAAACCCATCAATGAGGAAATGTGCCCTTCTCCCTGTTTAGGTACTTGTCCAACCATGGGTGCAATTTTTTCAGTCTCACTTGCATGCAGGCTTTTTGGAAAAATATCCCTCTGCAAATGATTGGGCCCTGCGTTCAGATTCCTTTTAAAGCACTTGACCACTAGGTGTGCTCCTGAATAGGGATTATCGAACTTTTCAAAAGTTCGGTTCGGCCAGAACATCCGAACTTCCCGAAAGTTCGGCCCGGATTTCAGAACCCCATTGAAATCAATGGGACCCGAACTTCGGTAATCAAAAAACACAATTTTGAAGCCCTAAAACCCAATAAATGCTCCTAAAAAGTGCATAGGGTTCTGGGTCATACCACAGGGACTATTAATCACACAAAAAAAGTTCTTAAAAATTGTCATTTTTGATAGAGAGCCAATTATTGAAAAAAAATTTCTTTGGATTTAGTATCTGGGGGGTCTAAAAAGTGTACCTGTGAAGTTTCAGCTCTGTAGCATGTCCAGAACCATAAAAAAAAGATTGTTTGTATTTTGTCACTTATAGAACAGGTTAGTGGCTTCTCTCTTTTCACACCTTGCCGGTTTAGTAGCAAGCGTTTTTTTGGGCATTTTTGGGGTCTTTACAGGCAGGCAAAACATCTGAACATGTGTATAGGGGGTATATATACACACCCATGTATGTATATATACACCTAGACATATATAGGTGTGATAGTAGCAGAAATATATACTTGCGCTAATGAAATCATTTACACTAATATAGTTACGCTCCTATCACACCTATATATGTCTAAGTGTAAAATACATATAAGTATGTGTGTATATATACCACTATACACAAGTTCAGATGTTTTGCCTGCCTTCAAAGAACCCAAAAAAATGCCCAAAAAAAACGCTAGCGCCAAAAAAAAACACCCAGGTGTGTTGTTGCAGGCATTTTTTGGGGGTTTTTGGAGGCAGGCAAAACATCTGAACTTGTGTATAGTGGTATATATACACACATACTTATATATATTTTACACTTAGACATATATAGGTGTTATAGGAGCAAAGCCATATTAGTGTTAATTATTTCATTAGCGCAAGCATATATTTCTGCTACTATCACACCTATATATGTCTAGGTGTATATATACATATAAGTATGTGTGTATATATACCCGTATACACAAGTTTAGATGTTTTGCCTGCCTCCAAAGAACCACAAAAAATGCCCAAAAAAACGCTAGCGTAAAAAAACAAAACGCCCAGGTGTGTTGTTGCAGTCATTTTTTGGGGGCAGGCAAAACATCTGAACTTGTGTATACGGGTATATATACACACATACTTATATGTATATATACACCTAAACATATATAGGTGTGATAGTAGCAGAAATATATGCTTGCGCTAATTAAATAATTAACACTAATATGGCTCTGCTCCTATAACACCTATATATGTCTAAGTGTAAAATACATATAAGTATGTGTGTATATATACCACTATACACAAGTTCAGATGTTTTGCCTGCCTCCAAAAACCCCCAAAAAAATGCCTGCAACAACACACCTGGGCGTTTTTTTTTTTTTTTTGGCACTAGCGTTTTTTGGGGCATTTTTTGGGGTTCTTTGGAGGCAGGCAAAACATCTGAACTTGTGTATAGTGGTATATATACACACATACTTATATGTATTTTACACTTAGACATATATAGGTGTGATAGGAGCGTAACTATATTAGTGTAAATGATTTCATTAGCGCAAGCATATATTTCTGCTACTATCACACCTATATATGTCTAGGTGTATATATACATACATGGGTGTGTATATATACCCCCTATACACATGTTCAGATGTCATGCCTGACTCCAAACATGTGCTCAAAAAATCACTATAGACGCCTGCAACCAAAAAGCAAGCTGACAGGGGCGAAGCCCTATTTCTACAGCGAAAGTGACTTGAGAGAAACTAGCTTTTCTCTATAGCGGTCACCCTGATATGGAAGGATTTGGTCACCCTGCCATAGCAGTCACTGTCAGTTCACCCTACACTACATTACGGTCACCCTGATATGGAAGGGTTTGGTCACCCTGCCATAGCAGTCAGTTAACCCTACACTACATTACGGTCACCCTGACACTTCACACTTTCCCTACAGAAACTAAATTTTTGAAGCTAACTAAAGTGTAAAAGAGCACTCTAACTACACTAGATATCCCTTTCCTCACACTAATAAATGCTAGATGACACTTTTAAAGTAAAATTAACAGAACTGCTTATACTCTCTTCCATGTCCCTGTATAACAATGCAAGGAATTTGGCGGGGGCTATCTTATATACTGGGGGGCGTATTCACTAATGATTAGACTATGGACCCTCTAGTCACTCCAATCACATTCCTAGCATTCTTCTGCCCCCTCAATTTGCTTTTGCTAATGGTTCTGGTCCAATCACTGGCTTTTAAAGCCCATTTCCTGAACCATTGCATTTCGGTCGGTTCTGGTTGCCGAATTCCAAACTTTTTCAGCAAAAAGTTCTAAATTCGGCCGAACCTCGAACACCCAATGTTCGAGTCGAACCGATGGTCGACCCGAACCGTTCGATCATCCCTACTCCTGAATAGGGATGATCAAATTTTTGAAAAGTTTGGTTCGGATAGAACACCCAAATTTCCCGAAAGTTCGGTTCGGATTCCAGAACCCAATTGAAATCAATGGGACCCGAACTTCTGGAATCAAAAAACACCATTTTGAAGCCCTAAAACCCAAGAAATGCCCCCAAAAAGTGCCTAGGGTTCTGGGTCATGCCCCAGGTACTATGAATCACACACAAAAAAGTTCTTAAAAATTGTCGTTTTTGATAGAGAGCCAATTATTGAAAAAATTATTGAAAAAAAGAGATTTCTTTGGATTTAGTGTCTGGGGGGGGGGGGGGGGGTCTAAAAAGCGTACCTGTGAAGTTTCAGCTCTGTAGCATGTCCAGAACCAGAAAAAAAAAAACAGATATTTTTTCTTAGAATTTCAGTAGCCCAGGGATGGTGTTACCCTCCTTTCACACCTGGGCGTTTTTTGGGCGTCTTTGGAGGCAGGCATGACATCTGAACTTCTGTATAGGGGTATATATATATATATATATATATATATATATTTGTGTGTATATATATATATATATATATATATATATATGTGTGTATATATACATATATATATATATATATATATATACCCCTAACCCAGAATCTGCATAGTGGGGTCACCCTGGCATAGCAGAGTCAGTTCACCCTAAACTACATACTACACTACGGTCACCCTGACATGGAAGAGTTCGGTCACCCTGGCATAGCAGAGTCAGTTCACCCTAAACTACACTATGGTCACCCTGACATGGAAGAGTTCGGTCACTCTGGCATAGCAGAGTCAGTTCACCCTAAACTACACTACGGTCACCCTGACACCTAAAATTTTCCCTACAAAAACTAGATTATTGAATCTAACTATAGTGGTATATAGTATCCTAACTACACTGCATATCCCTTTCCTCGCACTAATAATTGCAAAATGACACTGGAGCAGCAGGAGTAACATAAATGCTTCCACTCTATTCCACAGCCTCTCTATTACAGTGCTAGAGGTTTGGCGGGGCTGTGTTATATACTGAGGGGCATATGGCGGGCGTATTCACTCCTGATTGGCCTCTGGACCCCCTAGTCACTCCAATCGGCTTTTACTGATGTTTCTGGGCCAATCATGGGCTTTTAAAGCCCAGTTCCTGTCCCATTGCATTTTGGGCGGTTCTGGTGGCCGAATTCCAAACTTTTACCGCAAAAAGTTCGGAATTCGGCCGAATTTCGAACACCCAATGTTCGGGTCGAACTAATGGTCAACCCGAACCGTTCGATCATCCCTACTCCTGAACAGTATGAGCATTCATGCCTATATCTACACAACGTATTCTATCGGCATTGGCTCTCATTGAAAGCAAATCAAAAGCCTTTTCTAAAGGGTGCGTTTAAAAGGTTAACCGTAGTTTGTTAAGGTGCGACATGCCACGCCCTACATCCTTCATTCCCCAATTTAGCGAGGAATAGTAGGACAACTTTTGCCTGAACGTCTCATCGTAATAGTGCCACCCAAGCCCCCCATAACTCTTATAGGCTTCCAGAATGTGATCTAAATGTTGGAATAAACCTCCACACCTCTTTGGATGCTTTTCCACCATTACTTCAGCAAAGATGCAATACGCTTGCAACCAATTGTGAAAAGACCTGGGGATAGCTCTACACCTATCATCCTCCTGTTTTTCATCCCCTCTTCTATCCAATTTAACCATGAAATCTTTATGGTAGAGTAAAATTGACAGCATGTCTATAAAATCCCCTTTCCATATCTTCTCTTTGACTGCTAAGCCTAAGTGATAGCCCAGGGTTGACATTTCACAGGGCATTATTTCCTTCATGCATGATTCCGGAACATTAACCCTGGCCTGCATTACAGAATGTAAAGGAAGGACATTTGTATCCCTAAACATATCCATATTTACCATAGCCTCTGTGCTGTGCTGGGATAGCCTTTTATCCTCATGAGAGTTAGAAATAGCAGTAATAGAAGGGTTAAACACAGAAATATTAACAGACTGTTGAGATGAAGTGTTAGGGGGAACAGAGGCAGGTATTATAGGAGACAAAGTTTTTACCAAAGAGGACAGTGAGTTAACTAAAACAGACAAAGTATTTATTTGAGAAAACTCACCAGCTGCTGGAGGGTGCACAGCCTCCTGCCTAGCTGCTTCCTCCAGCAGCAAACCTGAAGCTGGAACCTGCAGCCCCTGCCTGGAGGCCTGGGACCCCTCTTCCATGTGCCAGCTCCCCTGTAGAGAGCGGACTGACTTAGTGTAACGGGAGTGGTGGAGAGGGTGGGGCCCCCTCTCCATTCTCAATACAGGCTGACTGGCCTTGTCGCTCCTCCCTCCTCTTCTCCCTGGTGACACTCAAACCGTCCTCTTCTTGATGGGGCGGCACGCGCGCGACCCATTCCGCCGCCATCTTCTGCTGCTCCTCTCAGCGGCTTGCGCTCATCCTCAGACTCCTCCGCACCTGCCCTGCTTCGCTTTGGTGCATGACTCCGCAGGGACCTCTCAATCAGTGCAGGCGCATCTTCCCTTCTCGGCACCTCGCCGCTGTGCTTGGGGGAATTCCTCCATTCCACCCCCGATATGCCACTCCAGCTGTCCTCTTCTTTCCTCTTCAGCCAGTGCCAGACAACAGTGCAGCTATGCTTCACCTCCCTCGCCTTCAGCCTTTTCCATGAGCTGCCTGAAAAGGGACTCCATTGCCAACAGCAGTTAGGAGAGCTCTTCAGCTGATGCCCAGGAAAAAGGGCAAATCCTAGACCACCTTGACCTTATATAGCCTTCCGCAGCTTCCTGCAAAACTCCCCACCAGTCCTATTGGCTAATCCCTGTTTCCCAAAATTAAAGTGACAGTACCCTTACCCCTATTTAAACTTTAAAATAAAACAAATAAAACTTTAATCTGATGAAAATTGAATATGGGGGAGGCCACAATCCCAAGTAAGTGGGCTCATATTGTGCCTCCTTTTCCATTCTGTGTAGCAGTTAGGGACTAAAATGGTTTCACTGTATCACGTACCTGGTGGAGACCAAGCTGTAGAGAGGTCTTCTCTTGCACCTCCTGTCCAACACCCCTGGTAGAGATGACAGGCGGTGTAGGACACAGAGTGGCACGAGGGCCGGTATAGCAGGTGGTGTCTTGACAGGAGACTGATGGCTGTGGGTCACCGGATGAGCAACTGGAACTCGGTGATGCTGGATGAGAAGGCAGGAGTGAAACCGGAACACAAGCCAAGGAGTCCTCAACAGCCGGACAGCACGAGTACAGGAACGTGAGGCAGGAGAGGAGTCAAGATACAAGCCAAAGTCGGTACACAATCTGGCAGCGAGGTACAAAAGCATAAGGCAAGAGCAGGGTCAGACACAAGCCGAGGTCACAGGCAGGCAGGCAGGAATCCAGAGGAGAGTCAGGGGCAAGCCAGGTCAGTACAACAGGTAATCCAGAAGCAGGTCAGGGCAGAGGTAAACAGGAACAATCTGAAAGACCACTCAGCAATATGCTCCTGTCACTGCTCAGTATAAATAGGCCGTTTAGCGCCAATTACGTGCGCATGCTGCGTACGCACATTCGCGCGTTCGCGCATGCGCATACACACATTCCTTCCTGGGCATGCGCACAAACGTCTGTTTGGGTCCAGCTGAGCGTCTCTTACACACTGCCTTCCGAGCCTACTGATTGGACAGTGAGAGAGGAGCAGTGTGCTGATGAGGCCATTTCTATGCTCTCCTTTCTGTAAGGGAGAGCATAAAAATGGCCTCACAAACACTGCTCACAGTGTTTGATAGCAGAGTGCACAGCAATGTAACCTAAATGCATAAATCTACTGGCATCCCCTATCTTAGTCTGAATCTTGCTGTACAGAAAGTTGATTTGCAATCAATTAAGGTACATATATTGCTCCATTTAGTAACGCATTTTATCATTTTTAAAAGAAAAAAAATCTATAGAATTAAAAAAGCTTTTTACATTTCTACTTATTTTCTGGGGCTCCGCCTAAAGTGAGTGCATCATTGCATCATAGCAATTTTTGATTGCATTTGCCTTTAGTTTGTTTCCATCTCTAAGACACAAGAAGTGAGATTTGGCACAAATAAAGTGACTTGCAACCATTTTCACAGTCCACCACAAGTACTTTATTTTTTTTGTGTCCCTTTGGCATGATAATTGTTTACTTCATTGAACATTTAGATCTGCATATCAGAGTGTGAGTTCCACTGAGGTGACCTATGAGCCAGTGAATACCAAGGCTGGTGATGATATTTGGCTGTGAAGGAGTAGAGTCTTTAGCTGGTCAGCACCTGTTACCTGATTTCTTCCTGTAATCAGTATGACATTTGATAACATTTTCAGCAGCCAGCAGAGCCCTAATAAATGTAATGAAGCCTGTATGCTGCATGAAGAGTGGCTATCTTCTTAAAAAGTGCTGTGATTGTGGAAAATAATAAATAGAGGCAAACAGAAACTTGCGCATAGCACTAAAAGAAATTGAGAAACACTTATTAAACCAATACTGTGAAGGAATACAGGAGATGCACCTCCATCTAGGAATACAAGTTGCCTGGCAATTAAAAAATTAGAGAAAAGTAGGAAATCTGTCTTGTTCCAGTTCAGTAAGAGCTTTTTCACACTGATGGGGGTGAGTACCCCCCCCCCCCATCACCCCCCTGCCCAAAGTTTGGAATTCTAACAATACAGCCTGACAGGGCTGTACAAGTCTTGGCTATAATGCTTTGCTTCATGGCCATGGCAATTTTAACTTTGACTGCCGCGTTTGACAAGTGGCATTGCCTGTCAAGCTCGGCCATTGAGATCAGTGGAGCCGCAACTCAAATGCTTGGCTCGCTGATGCAAAGCTGTCCCGCAATGTAAAATTGCAAACACATGGTATGTATGTGAGCCGCTCAGGCTGCTAGGAAGTGTAGTCCTGTGCCTGCTATTGTGAGTGTTGGCTGGGAAGGATCCTGCTAGCGCTCCAGACAATGACAGATAAGAGAAGAAGATCCCGGGAGCCGCACATCAGAACAAGACCTGCTGTGTGTAGACAAGTGGCAGTCTCAATATAGACCCCCAGCAGGCCACGCCCCCAATGTGTTTCACTCCGTCCACACAGCAGGTCTTGTTCTGATGAGCGGCTTCTAGAATCTTCTGTAAAATTACCATTCAGCAATTTAAAAAAATGGAAAAAAACAAAAAGGCAGGGCTTGGAGATAGCAGTAGCCCCTCCTGAATGTCTGCTAGCTGCTACTATACTGCCCTCTGGAACAGCGATCCACTTTTGATTGATTTTCAGAAGGCGCTACGCATTAATGACAATGTGAGAGAACCCTAAGGCTGGCCATACATGTTCAATTTTCTTGTATCATTTTCTGTTAAATTTACCAAAAAACATATAATATGAGGTCAATACTAAACAATACTTTCAATTGTATCCAATTAGGCAGGCCTTTGTACTACATAGTTGAAGGTACATTTAAAGAAAATTGTACAGAAAATTGTAAGAAAATTGTATAATGTATAGCCATCATAACTCAGAAAGTATTTAAGTAACAGAATTGTCATGACAGACATATTGCTATAAATTTGAGAAAAAGAACTGCAGCACCTGCAACCTCCATTTTCACTCGGTATTGGTTTCCTTTAGAAGGTGCCTTGCTTTCAGACTGGAAAGTTTAAAATGGAAATGCATACAGGGACGCAGCATACATTCTTGGGCTTTTATTTTCATCCTGGCACACTGTTGTGACATGGTGTTCTAGAAACACTTCCACACAAAGCTGGGATTTAGCAAACAAGGGATTTACAGCTTTACATGCAGTATCAACATGCACAAACCTGATCAACTCAAAAGTAACTTGGAATTGTTGCTTTCACTTTGCCTATAATGCAACCTACAGGTAGGTTGGCCATAATTATAGATTTAAGAGAGGGTTGGACTGTACCACATGGTCGCAGTTCTAATAGAAGGTCTTCTGAAAGCCCTGCTAATTGGATGTACTGGTTATACAGGATGTACAATTGCTAATTTACTGAAAACATTATATGTAACCTAAAGTGTATGTAAAGGCAGAAGGTTTTTACCTTACTTCATTCTATGCAGTAAGATAAAAAACCTCCTGTGTGCAGCTAACCCCCCCCCCCCCCCCCCATGCAGCCCTCACTAAATCCATACCTGAGGCTGAACTCAATCCAGTGATGTGCACACGAGCCAAGGCTCTCTTGGCTCTCTTGCCATTGGCTCCTGCTGCTGTCAATCAGAGCCAGAGACGAAGGAGTGGGGGGCAGGTCCAAGCTAGACTCTGCATATTTTATGGACATAGCATGCACAGAGCAGGGCTCAGAAGCAAGCATGCACAGGTGCCCTCATAGTAAGTGGCCAGCTATGGGGGCACTGAGAGTGGAGCCCATATGCTGGTGGGGGACCCCAGAAGATGAGAATCAGGGCTTCTCAGTGCAAAACCACAGAGCACAGAGCAAGTAAGTATAACATTTGTTAATTTAATTAAAAAAAAAAAAAACATGAACCTTAAAGTGTTACTAAATCTAGAACCTGCATTTACTATATCTGGTCTCCCACAGTACACAGAAATGCAATAGTTTTAGTAAATATAAACCGCTAAATAACTTTTTTCATCAGCAGTTAGAGCAGTCTTGTGACTTCTATCAGTGTCTGTTTAAAGCTTGTAGGAAGAGTTTTCATTCTGCACTGCCTGTTCTATAAGACTTCAGGACCCCTGACCCTCTGTGTGGACAGTGCTGATTGGCCCTGTGCTGATCACATGCACTTTTGCCTTTTCTCATTAGCAGTATATAGTAGTCCTGTGACTTCTATCAGTGTCTGGCCAAGTACTGGTTAAAGCTTTTAGCTTTAACCAGTACCCTCTGCCTGGACAGCGGTAATTGGCCATGTGCTGATCACATGTATCCTCTCAAAAAGATTGTAACTTCATCTCCAAGCCCATCTGTAGCAGGAAAATTGTAAACGTCTCCAGTGTGCAAAGTAATCCCTATTCAGGGCAGCATTTTTTTGACTTGACAGAATTTTCCCTAACATTCGCAGCTCCTTAGGTTTCAGCAGAGTCACGTCGCCTGGCACGCAGCGATTGCTCATTCACATCTAGCCAGTCCGCTGCCTCTTTTGCTGTATTGAAAAAATGCACCTTGCCTCTAGCAGTAACCCGTAGTCGCGCCTGGTATAGCATCGTACATGGTAGGTTTAGTCATTGGAGGTGTTTAACATCTTGAAATTTAGCATGTTTTTTCTGTACTTTGGCAGAAAATTCAGGATAAAATTACCCCATTATATTGTATAGAGGATTGCTCCCAGGCCAGCCTAAGTACTTTTTCCCTGTCACGATAGTGCAACAAACGAGCCAAGATAGGTCTGGGGGCAGCACCGGAGAGAACTTTGGTGGGGTTTGGTGCCCTTTCTATCGCAAACAGGGGGGAGAAAGCATCCTTTCCAAATATTTATAGGAGCCATTTTTCAATGAATTCTGTGGGGTCGCAACCCTCAACTTTCTCTGGTAACCCCACAATCCGTATATTGTAACGTCGCAGACGATTCTCAATATCATCCGTCTTATCACTTATAGTGTGTGCCAGGGTGTCTGTAGCTCGTGATTCATTTATTAGAAGGGGCAGCATTTCCCCCACATCACTAATGCAGCCTTCCACTGCCGTGGTTCTCTCTCGCATCTTCTGGAGGTCATGTCGCAGCAGCGACACCTCCTCTGTGAGCCCTCCTAGCCGCTCTTTAACAGTATTCACAGACACTATACACTGATGTACAGCTTTTAAAATGTGGCTTAATGTGGGTTGATCAGTTTCCTCCTGAACGCCTGCAGATTCTTCAGCACATGCATCAGGAGAGGAAGTCTCAGCTCCTGTGTCTGGTCCAAGCCCCTGAATCATGACTGTGTCCTCCTCCATCTCCACATTAACTGATCCCAATGCACCAGACAGCTTTTGTGCGTAGTACAACATGTCTTTAGGGGTATCTTTCCAGTGGCTCTTACCCGCTTTACTACCCGGCTCCTTTATTTTCTCAGCTCCTCGTGGGGTGCCTTTCTGCTGTGCTGCGACTGCGCCATATTGGATTTCTAAAGCCGTGCCATCCTCTCTTCCTTTACGGGTCAGCATCTCGCCCAGCTGTACAGGAAAGGTATCCTCAGATTCCTTTTGGTAAGCAGAGTAAACTGCTGCCAGTCTCGCTCAGGTCGGATGCCAGAGGAAGAATCGGTGACAGGATCTTCAGGGGGAGCTTTGTGTAGCTGTACCGCTCTAATGCCTGGTTCAGCCACTCCCCCCCGTACCCTCCCAAAAAGAAAGAAAACAAACTCTCTAGCAATCCACACCAAACTGAGCACGTGCAGCTTGTCCCTAGCCTCTGTTCTATCAGGAGATATTTTTGGGACAGTGGAAGAAGGGGAGTAACAGAGAATACAGGTATAAAGAGCTTTTTTAACCAATGCGAAGGATCAACCCCTAAGGTTCCACAGTGAGTATAGCAAGCATGCTTTACTGCATGTTAGTATTCCCCATGAATAGGCTCCAGTGCGCGGAGTGAAATGCGTTAGGGGCGTGGGCTGGTGGGGTCCAGGCTAAGATTGCCACTTGTATACACACAGCAGGTTTTGTTTTGATGTGCAGTTCCCAGGATCTTCTGCTTTACTGCATTTTCTGTACAGACTGATTTTACTGTTTTGGGTTTAGTAACACTTTAGCAATTTATTATAAAGTTGCAAAACAGAATGGGCTTTTCCATAAAATTTCTGCCAATTCTTTCTGCCAACTGTTTGTTTTAAATGAAATATCTTTACATATCCTTCAACGGTCTACATCCTACACTGGTCTTGGCTTTGCTTACTTTTCTCTGCTCTTAGTATGATTAATTGTTATGTTTTCTTTGCTTTCTTTTCTTCCTGTTTTTTTTTTTTTTTTTTTAAGCTGGACTCCAGACAAATATGCCGTTGAAAAACTTACATCTGTTTATTTTACTGATATATGAATTTATAGTTTTCTTCAACCAGTTATGGGATCCAGCCACCCCTGTCAGACAACACACCCAGCTTCAGTACTGCTTTGCAATCCTCACTGCAGATGAGCATCAGAACCTGGTTCAGGACTTTGCCCAGCGTGCAATTGAACAATAAAGACACCAAACTGATGTCATTTTTGGGAGAATGGGTAAGATTCAGTCAGGTTTTAAATGCTGTGTAGATCAAACAACAAAGGGACTTCCAGCGCTAACTGTGATATCTCTCACTCTCAGGAATGAATAAAGTCAAATTACCGTGTGGTGCTGCTGCTAATTAATGCTGATTCAGCATAAGTCAGTGAATGGGGGGGAGGGGCAGCAGCGCTATCCCACGGTACATAGTCTACAATGTAACTCAGGCAGGCTTGATGGAAAACCTTGAAAAGTTTATTTATAAAAATTATATATAGTGATGATGATTAAAACATAATAAACAGTGATGATGATTAAAACATAATAAAATGTATTTGGAATACATTTTATTATGTTTTAATCATCATCACTATATATAATTTTTATAAATAAACTTTTCAAGGTTTTCCATCAAGCCTGCCTGAGTTACATTGTAGACTATGTACCGTGGGATAGCGCTGCTGCCCCTCCCCCCCATTTAAATGCTGTGTGCCCACTGGAGAGATTTTCTTTCACTTCGTGTCCAGTGGTACTTTTGTGATCCCTATATCCCTTTTAAGGGTTACTTATGGTTACAATGGATTTTAAATACCTTTATCCGAATCTAAGTGACCTTTCTGACTTGGTATGGTGGCAATGTAGATAGATTCCAACATCAAAAGGCAAAGCTTTTGGGACCTTGTTATAACGTGCTTGTTACTGAAAAATGCATTAATAGGTTATGTATCATTCATTTTAAATGGCATTCCAACTCACTAACCCAATGCACCTTTGATATACAGTACAAAAACTGCAGCACAACGCACGATAACCCACTACTACTGCATTGTATTCCAGTGCATTTGGTAAAAATTGTGTATGTCTGATTTTTGCCTTTTTTTGGTGTGTTGCCTATTGCCTATTGCCTATTGAAATGTTAATGCATGACACATAGATGAACCAGTGGAAATGGGCCCATGACATTTACAATTTGAATATTTTTATTTTTGCCAAACATAATTTCTTATTCACAAAAAGGACATAACAAATCACATTTGAATAAATACACATAATTGCCAGAAAAGAACCATACACAGTGAAAATGGTGTTCCTTTATATTGGTGGTCAGGGGAAAGATGCCCCTTCACATTGGTGCTTCAGGGGGGAAGTGTCCCTTTCACACTGGAGGTCAGTAAAAAAAAATTCCTATACATTTATGGTCAATAAAGAAGTGCCCCTTACAATGAAGATCAGAGATTACATTGATGGTCAATGGGAGAGGTGCCCCTAGCATCTGGAGGAACCTTCAGTTAAAGGGATTGTAAAGGCAGAAGCTTTTTTTTTTTTTTGCATTCAACCTTTTCCAGTCCAGGGCCTCCTTTCTGCACCCACCCTCAGTCAAGGGCCTCCTCTGCACCCTTCCTTGTCTAGGACCGCTTTTCTCTGTACCACCCCCCTAATCCAGTTCCTTCTCTGCACCCCCCACCTTCCTAGTCCAGGGCCTTCTGCACGCAAACCCCCTCTCCTAATAAATGCCTTCCAGTTCCAGGTAGGTTCTCCCATGTAAATTTCTACTGTAGCTGGGATGCCTCACTCAGAAAAAAACATGGGTTATTTGGGCAGGACTAGGATAGAGACCTAATAGCGCTCCAGCACTCTGCTGGGGGTACCACCTGAATCGGGTACTGCTGCTCTAAGCGTGCCACTGCCTCCTGATCAAGTCTAATGGACAAGCAGCACCTACTGCATAGTCCTACAAATACCAAAGAAACAAATAGTAGGAGGGAGACCGCACAGTGCACTAGCGCTGAATAACTCCACTCCTCCTGCCCGCCTGCCTGATAGAAAAGCATTTCTGAGCTACTCTGCACCTACCCCCAATAGAGATGCTGACAGTGCTGCGCTTTAGGTAATCATTAGCCAGTTAAATCTGTCATAATGTTATAATATTGTGCATACAAGGACATTATGGCCAAAAGTTCATGGGGCCCCATATAAAAAAAAAAAAAAAAATTGCAGAGGTATAACTCTTTTTTAAAGTGTGTCTAAACCTCAAAACCTTTTCAGTCTAATACATTTTTTAGATGCATAGATTGTGGATCTTGCCAGAAAATGAGTATCCTTGCCACTTCCTTTGAGTTGAAACAACAGTATGAAGAAAGTTATCTCTGGAATGTAAACTACTAGTCCCATCAATCCACCACGTAATGGAGATGAACTGAGGCAAATATGTTTGAAAATAACCCCTGGAAAAGTGAGCCTAGACATAAAGAGACAGTAAGTGTTTTATTTGCAACATTAATGGGGAAAATAAAGAGAAAAAAAATCTGAAAACAGAAACCTAAGGCAGGCACCTCAAATGGGGACTGATAAACTGCAATTTGTTACATTTTTGGATTTGGGTTTAGATAAACTTTAAATTGACATTTCATTGTGGACTGGTATAGTGAGATCCTCTTTCTAATTATTAAAAAAATGCACACAAATATACAGTAACAGTTCCAAAAGCTCTTCTACACCTATCACAGTGACTCAGCGTGATGATCAAGGATTTCTTTTTTGACCGCTTAAGGACCGCCTGCCGCAGAAATACTGAGGCAGGCTGGCCCTCCTGCGTGAACCCCCGTAGGTATATGTCGGTCGCGCGCCTGCAGCTAGGGGGCGAGTGCACACCGCTGGTGACGCGCTCCGGCCCCCACTCGGCAGCGGGGACTCTGGTGCATGGGGCAGGTGCCTGCCACCCCCGATCATTCCCCCCCCAGAGAGAGAACGGTCAGCCGTTGTAAACACAGCTGACTGTTCTTCTCTCTGGAATGCTCACAGAGCGCCTGTGATCCTGCTATATAGGATCACAGGTCTCTGTGATCATTTCACAAGCCCAACCCCCATACAGTTAGAATCATTCCCCTAGGTAAACATTTAACACTTTGATTGCCCCTGGGTTAACCCCTTTCCTGCCAATGGCATTATTATAGTAACAGCGCATATTTTTAGCACTAATTACTAGGGATGATCGAACGGTTCGGGTCGACCATCGGTTCGACCCGAACATTGACTGTTCGAAATTCGGCCGAATTCCGAACTTTTTGCAGAAAAAGTTCGGAATTCGGCAACCAGAACCGACCAAATTGCAATGGGACAGGAACGGGGCTTTAAAAGCCCGTGATTGGACCAGAAACATTAGTAAAAGCCAATTGAGGGGGCAGGAGGATGCTAGGAATGCGATTGGAGTGACTAGGGCAGTGATGGCAAACCTTGGCACCCCAGATGTTTTGAAACTACATTTCCCATGATGCTCATGCACTCTGCAGTGTAGTTGAGCATCATGGGAAATGTAGTTACAAAACATCTGGGGTGCCAAGGTTCGCCATCACTGGACTAGGGGGACCAGAGGCCAATCAGTACTGAATACGCCCCCCCAGTATATAACATAGCCCCGCCAAATCTCTAGCACTGTAATACAGGGACTGTGGAAGAGAGTGGAAGCAGTTCTGTTACTCCTGCTTCAAAAGTGTCATTTAGCAATTATTAGTGTGAGGAAAGGGATATCTAGTGTAGTTAGGGTACTATTTTCCACTATAGTTAGATTCAATAATCTAGTTTCTGTAGGAAAAGTGTTAAGTGTCAGCGTGACCGTAGGGTAGTGTAGGGTGAACTGACTCTGACTGCTATGGCAGGGTGACCAAACCCTTCCATGTCAGGGTGACCGCCATAGAAAAAAGATTGTTTGTCTTAGAATTGCAGTAGAGCAGGGATAGGGCTCCACTACTTTCACACCTGGCCGTTTTTGTTGCAGGCGTTTATTGGGCTTTTTTTGTGGACATCTTTGGAGGCAGACATGACATCTGAACTTCTGTGTAGGGGTATATATACACACACACACATATATATGTATATATACACATACACACATATAGGTGTGAAAGTAGCGAAACCCTATGCCTGCGCTAATGAAATTATTTGCAGGGATGTGGCTCCGCTCCTATCACACCTATATGTGTGTGTATGTGTATATATACATATATGTGTGTGTGTATATATACCCCTATACAGAAGTTCAGATGTTATGCCTGCCTCCAAAGATGCCCAAAAAATGCCAAAAAAAACGCCTGCAACAACACACCTGGGCGTTTTTGTTGCAGGCGTTTTTTTGGGCATTTTTTGGGCGTCTTTGGAGGCAGGCATAACATCTGAACTTCTGTATAGGGGTATATATATACACACACATATATGTATATATACACATACACACATATAGGTGTGAAAGTAGCAGAACCCTATGCCTGCGCTAATGAAATTATTTGCAGGGATGTGGCTCCGCTCTATTGAACAAATAGAAGAATTCTAAAGAACAATTTCTGTTGATTAAGCACAAGATTGCAAGCCATAATTGCTAATTGTCAACAGGAGAAGGATAAGGCAAACTTCCATGATTGAAAGAAAAATGACACCACACAAAAAGAAAATAGGTAGAAATGAAGAAAAGGAAAACCACCCTGGAGTGTAAGAAAAAAGGACGCAGTAAACCATGAAGAAATAAGAAAGAATATAAGGAAAAATAATAGGAAAAATTAAAATAAGAAACGAAAAGTAAAAAATGAAATGAAAACTAGAACATATAAAATAAAATGAAATAAAAATATATAGAAATAGAGAAAAACAAGGAGGAAGACAAGAATATAAAACTTCCATAAGTATTGGAGTGCAGAGACAGAACCGATTGTCATAATTATTATGTGTACTCATACTATATGTACAATGCTGAAAAAAAGGAAAAACCATATAAAGACACATAGAAAAATGTTATCAAGAAAATCTTACTCTTTGCAGCCAAATGGGAGCTATAAAGAAGGCAGCATCCACTCATGTATTCACATCGATACAATGTAACAATTATTATTATTATACAGGATTTATATAGCGCCAACAGTTTGTGCAGCGCTTTACAATGTGAAGGAAGACAATACAGTTACAATACAGTTCAAAACAGGAGGAACTAGAGGGCCCTGCTCGTTAGAGCTTACAATCTAGAAGGGAGGGTCAAGTGAAACAAAAGGCAATAACCGTGGGGGATGGGTTGATGGAGAAAAAGGAGGTACATTTGTTAGGGGTTGGTAAGATAGGCTTCTCTGAAAAGGAGGGTTTTCAGAGATCGCCTAACAATCTTTGGAAATCTAAAGATCGCAAAAATATAAAATCTAAATGAGAAATACATAAAAAATATATATATATGATATAATATACTATATATATAACACTTAACATGTTGTGGAATAATAAACCAATAAAGAAAAAACAAAAAAGGGAGAAAACAGAAAAGCAAAAACAAAAAAAGAAAAGAAAAATAGAAACGAGAACAAAAAACAAATAAAAAGGTCAGCCATGAATGTTATGGATAAAAAAAACTTATCCTAACCGCAGATGTTAAAGAAAAATCTATCAGAAAACAAATGATGTAAGCCAAATGAACCATATAATGTTTATGATAGGCACAACATCTAAAAAAAAAGTAAAAGAATTATTGGATCTTCACTATTTAGAGGCCAGCGGATCGAAAGCGGTGCGGAGTTGGGTGAGCCTTCACGCCGCAAGTGCTGAGAGAGTCTGTGATGCAGCAAAGAAGGAGGGAGAACCCTGAAAGGCTGTGACGGTTGCCAGTGGACACTGCCGAGATACTGAAGTGGATGGCGATTTGGAGAACCGCAAGTATACTTAAAGTTGCACACACTGTTCACACTTAAAGCAGACCCTGTATATACTTATACCCTTTTACTGTGGATTACAAATGTCACTTAAATAAGTGACCAGAGTTCCAACTGCCGGTGAAGAATTGCAAGGCCTTGCTAGGACAGTGACTACTCTAGTAATTCATCATTAAAGGGGGCCCCCTGCAGGTGTTAGAGTGTGATTATCTCAGTTGCTAGATTTAATGCTTGAAGTACATTTAAAGAGATAAACTGATATCGCTGAGTTATACAAATAGTTCAAGTTATATGAAGCCAGATAAGATAGGACTTTCTGACAGTCACTCTCACTGATCATTTAATACAGGTATATATATATAT
The DNA here is from genome assembly GCF_965119305.1 of Pelophylax lessonae. NCBI lineage: Eukaryota > Metazoa > Chordata > Amphibia > Anura > Ranidae > Pelophylax > Pelophylax lessonae. Next base: position 92,743,058 of record NC_138779.1, read on the forward strand.
ATATATATATATATATATCCATAACTTGTTATATTGTTACTTTGGGATTTTGTGTCTTGGGTCCCACAGTCATATTTGGGACACAGGGAATCAAAATCCTGTCATAACATTTTATTGCCAATCCGGTTGTGTTGAACTTGTACCTGTTACCTTTTTGCTTGTATTCAGAAACTACTATACTGATACTTAAGTGTCACGGGTATCACTATCTTAATATGTCTGAACCTGTCATGCCTAGCGGTTTAGAGTTACCTCAGGGTCCAGGGAGTGCAAAGGAAGTACAATTACCCAGCAGCCCCCATGGGGGTCGTGCTAAATACAATTTCCGGGGAAATTGCGGAAAGTGTTCTTGCCGCCACCACACTAGTTTAGAACATTCCGCCATTCATTCCTGAACATTTTGATATAACATTTGTGTAGGTGGCCTTAAAAATAAGGGAGTGGCAGCAGTTTAGAAATTGGCCCCAAAGCAATGAATGGCGGAATGTTCTGGAAACTACCGGTGGCGGGAAGAACACTTCACACAATTTCCCCATTGTAGTTTTGAACATTCCGCCATTCATTCCTATGGGGCCAATTTCATGCCATGAGTTGGAAACAAATGGTCATAGTGTAAAAACTGTTCATCTCACAGCTTAGAGACTTGTACCGTAAAAATCTCAAGACCCCGGCCGACATTTTGTTGTATAGTATGTCTATGAAACATTAAAATTGAAGGCACAGTTACAGGTTAGAAAACGGCCTTGAAATTTGAGACGGTTTCAGTGGAGTTTCAATGAATGTCAATGGACGGCGTGAGTTGAAAACAAATGGTCATAATGTAAAAACTATTAGGGCGATGGCTTAGATGTGGACATGTTAAGCGGCAGCAGGGATAGGCAAATGTTTTGATGTAACATTTGTGTAGGTGGCCTTAAAAATGAGGGAGTGGCAGCAGTTTAGAAATTGTGGCAAGATTTCTTCGCTTACCCTCTAACTATTTTTAAGCCCCACTCTAGTTTTGAACATTTCCCCATTCATCAAACAAAAGGAGGTGTAGCGCTAAGGCCAATCGGAACAGTCCATATATAGCACTTGTTTGCAGATTGTGGGGGAATAGGTTGATCAGGCAGAAGAGAAGATGAAAACCACCACCAGACACCAACCACACTGCCTCTTACACTCCTGCTGATTCTGATAGAGCATAAAGCATCCCACAATAGACTCAGCCAATCTCCTTTACTGGGAACGACACTCTAATCCTTTTTGCAATAGTATTATCTCCATATAGTGTGTTTCTGACCATGAAGAGGTTTATTACAGAGGATATTAGGGTGTAATTAGACCATAAAAAAAGTGTTTTTGACTCGTGCACATCTTTGCACCTCCTGCACGAGCAATGAGTCTGTGTGCATGCACCGTGGGAAGTGGGAGCACTGCGCAAGCACGGGACTGCCCTGTGTGTTAGTGGCGGCACCGCCTCTTCTACGTTACTGACCATTCTGATTCTGTCATTCATTCCTATGGGGCCAATTTTGCCAAATTTCGCCACAAAAACGAAGATATTTCGCAAACCTTCCAAAAAGTAATAGCAACACGACTGGGAACGATCTGCTCGCTCCGGTATATTACTTGTCTATGTAGTGTAAAGACTGTGGGAGGAGTTAGGGTGCCAAATTTGCCCATAGGCTTTCACTATAATAAGAATAATATATATGTGAAAGAATAGTAAGTGTACTTGCCATAGGCAAGAACACTTAATTAAAAGCACTACATACACTGGAGGTATCAGCATGGATTATAATGGGAAACATATTTCAGTGTCAGGATTTGTAAAGCCGAAGAAAGTTACAACATGATCATCTACTACAGTAAATAACATTTAGGAATAAATGATTGGATCTTCTTGATGTTGTCTAAAATATAGCCTTTTTATTGTGTTATTTTGTGCTATGAAGATTGGAGGTGAATGGGACCGATGATGGCTCAGCGTTCTAAAGTGGGGAAAACCAAGACCTCCAAGGATGTATCTTGGTAAGATCTCATTATAACAGTCCTCAAAACATAAGAAACAAGGATGTGACTCATTCCTCCAGGCTCCAACTACAACTAGACTTCTGATTCTAGGTGAACTGAGATTTTAATTAACCCACTAAGTTTCCATCTGCTATTTAACACCTGTTACATTATTTAGTTGTGTACTGCACTTCTGCTAGATATAACTACTTACTCAGTATAATCTTCTGCATCTTTTCATTGAGCTGATCACGTATCAGTTATTCCTGCAGCCCACAGAACAAATTGCTAGCAGATAACTCTGTCAGAGTATCAGGAGTTTCAAAGAAATACTGGCAAATGTTCACACCTAACATCATCAGTGAAATTTTACTCTCACCGGTAACCACAAGCAAGGTGTGGCTAATATGAAGATATAGTGCCTGCAAAGTGTCACCAGACCTATAATCAGGACATTTTGTCAGATCATTTAGATGTTCACACAAGTAGAAAACTGGGCATATGTCAAAGTATAATGACACCTATACCCACTGAATCCAGTAGCTAAATGAGAGTATCAATCTGGAATGCCTGTGAGTATCATTAATTAATAGTACTCCGTTTCTAATTATTTGAGCTCCAAACCTGGTACATAAACATATATATAGCAACAAATATATTAATAGCAGGCTTAACTGGAAGGTAATTTTTCAAGTGTAACTTGGACTGTAACTGATAACTACTGTGGAACTTCTTCTATGTTGCTCCTGTGTTATTCTTCTGCAGTGTGGACAGGGTAAAACTGAATATTCATTTATGCTGCCATCTTTAAGAAGACCACATTGCAATGCTCATCTATGGAGTGTCTCTAGTGCAGGGGGCAGCCATCTTGGCTGGGTCTGATTCGAGTGTGGAGGTGTTTGTCTGATGCAACATAGCAAGGGGAAGAGGTCTGCAGTTGGGAAAGAGCACACAAGGTTGCAGCGAAGGGGGAATAGTGGTGTGTGGACAGTGTTTATACTAGAGCTATCTAATGTAGTGCTGCCTAGGAGAGTACTAATAAGAGACTGAACTGCTGCTGGATGAAAGGATCCCTGTCATAGCTGACCACAATAAGGTGAAAACTGACAGAAGCAAAGAGATTGAGAACCTTCTCCCTGTGAAGGTGTGATTTGGATGCCTGGTGAGATCAAACTGTACTAGAGAACACTCCCACTGCTTGTAAGGGAGGAAAAGAGGGACTATCTCAGCAGGATGTGATGCCAGTGGGTGCCTTTGATTCATAACAGACACCCTTGCATTATAATTTTTAGCAAAGTTTGCATTTGGCTGGATTGGACTGCCATTGTTGTTCAAAGTTTGTCTGTTTAGTGCATACGAATAGCTGATAGCATACTCTGGTTAAAGAGTTTTATGTCATCATCACCACACTAATTAAATGCACATATCAGTACAGATTGACAATGCCCAAACACTTAAAAAAGCTCTACTATGTCACATTGTTCATATGGACTGGCATTCAGAAAAATGTTAATGGCATATGGACTGGCTTAGACTGGTGTATAACATTTGCATGAGGAGTAGTTTATGCAGGTCAGACTCACAACCCCAAGTCCCAGATTCACAATACCAGGGAAGAATCCACCAAGTGGGGGCTGCCCACTTTGGTTGGGCATATGCTCTCTTCTGTGGAGAAAGGCCCTCAGGGACTGAAACTACTATCATTTTCCACTGTCCTGGACCTGTAGATCTCTCTGCAGCTAACTGCACTGTGTTGCATTGCTGTACCGAAGATGAAGGCCAAATGCAGAGTCCAGTGCCAATGGTAAGGACAAGCCCTGTTTCTTCCATGTGATGGGGTCTGTGTATGGTACCTTGGCTCAACTATGGATAGAGATGGCCTTGCTGTTCGCCCGGCGATCGTTTCTCGGCGAACTTTGCGTGTTCGCAAATTCGCGAAAACACGAACGTTTGCTGATGTTCGCGCTAATGTTCGTGAAGCCATGTACTTTTACATTCTGAAGAACTTTGACCCATGACACATTCATCAGGTGGTACAGGACAGCCAATTGAGACATTTCAGCACATGGACATACCTCCCTACCTTATAAATAGACCTGAGCTGGCTGTCATTTTACATTCTGTATTTTGTCAGTGTAGGGAGAGGTTGCTGTGAGGAGCAGGGACAGACTTTTAGTGACACAAATTGCTAGGTAATAGGTCCACAAAAGTCCTTTTAAGGACTGGTATAGGTGTACTATTCTTTTGTGAGCAGTATTTAGGGGTGTAATACACTTATAATATACTTTCTAATATAGAAAGCATATTATAGTGGATTTGTATTGTGCAGCATTGTGACTGGTGTGGTTCTGCAGCAATACTACAACTACAAAGAGTGACAAATGTAGATGTGAACCAGGGCTTAGAGAACCAGGGTTTGTAGAACCAGGGCTTAGAGAACCAGAGTTTGGAGTACCAGGGCTTAGAGAACCAGCAGGGTGATATATACTTTCAGAATAGTGTATTTGGGTACTGCAGAATTTTTTTTTTCTGTAACACAAAATATTCGATTATGAGATCGCAAATGCGCTTAATACTTCTGTTATATCAGTGTCCGTGTGGTGGGACTATGTGTGCACAGCTAGGAAGTATTTGGGGGCTGCAAATATGACCTGTAGGTTTTTTTTAAGTCCACCTGCCATTAAAGCAGGCATGTCCAACCTGCGGCCCGGGGACCGCATGTGGCCCGAAAATGCAGGCAATGCGGCCCACTGCCCACTCTGACAATTTAATTTTTTTTTGCTGGGGAGGAAGGAAGTTGAGTCAGGGGCACGGCCGCAGCAGCCACCAACTAACTGAAGGCAGAGGTTGCCTTGGAGGGGAGGGGATGCGAGCGTGGCCAGATTACAAACAGAGCGGGGATCTCCTTCTTACCCTGCGGCCGCTGTCATATCAAGCCCGCCTCCTGGACTGGCTCCTATGATAGACAGCACATTGGTGACGTCTATCATAGGAGCTAGTCCAGGAGGCAGGACTTTGTATGACAGCGGTCGCCGAGTAAGCAGGAGTTCCCCGCTCTGTGTAATCCTGCAGCTCTCCTCTCTCTTCATTGCAGACTGCGTTGGATGGGCACGCACTGGTGAGGCTGCATTGGATGGACACTGATCAGGCTGCATTGGATGGGCACGCACTGGTGAAGCTGCATTGGATGGGCACTGTTTAGGCTGCATTGGATGGGCATGCACTAGGCTGCAAGTGCCGTGCGTTCTCCCGGGTGCTGCGGGAGACTTAGGATGTCTGCAGTCCGAGACAGAGCCGCTGCTTCCTGTATAGTTTTGACTCTGTCACAGGCGGAGTGATATGAAATGCACTCCGCCTGTGACAGGAGCCATACAGGAAGCAGCGGCTCTGCTCTCTACTGCAGCCGCTGCTTCCTCCAGCAGTACCCACATGACCAGCATTAGCCGCCAGCAGTACCCGCCAGCAGTAATCGCACCAGCAGTACCTGCCAGCAGTCTGCAAAATAAGTAGAAAAGGTATTTGCATTAGCATGTGTAAATTGTTGCAATATGTTTTTTAATAACTAGTTGTGTTTTGTCATAGTATGTCATGTGCTTGTTCATACATGTATGAATAAGGACATGACATTTTCTGGTTGCCTATGTCACATGTGCTAGGGGTGCAACTAGCCTCCAGCACATAACTGTTAATATCCCAGTATGTGCAGTGTTTCTGACTTCTACCACCATGACCACTTCAAATCACTGAAGTGGTTATGGTGGTTAGAGTGTTCCTTTAATATCTCTCAGAAGAAGTAAACCTCTGTATACTGATTCCATTTCATTTCATCATCCTCTAGTTGTGTTAAATTAGTGCTGGGGGACTGGGCGCGATGGCGTGGGAAGGTCACGTCAGCGTTTTATTACTTATATACCTTAACTACTGTATATATTTTATATGCGACCCGAGAAAATTTCTCTACACTCAATGTGGCTCAGAGAAGCCAAAAGGTTGAACACCCATGCATTAAAGTCAATGGGGTTCGCCACAAACTTGCAGTTCGCCAATGTTTGAGCATGAGCGCGCAAACGCATTTGCGAACCGCCCCGGGCGGTGTTTGCCCCATCTCTAACTATGGACATCAACCGCTTAAATCCAGAGTCAGACTAAATTGTAAATGGCTGGTTATCAGTGACCATCATCTCTGTGATCAATCTGTCCAGCAGTTGGGATCTTCCATCCGAATTTGGCCACCTGTTTTTTTTCTGAAACATATCTGTTATTGTTGCCTGCTGTGATACTGATATTTCACCTTGTGATTCATTGAGTTTTTTCTGTGCTGCATGATATAATTTAACACGATGAACTCTTAGATGGGCCCAAAGATTTGACGTATTTCTGGTTTTTGCAATTGCTGATCCCATGCTTACATTGTTTGTGCACGTGTTGCACACTGCTGCTTTTCCTGGAGATGGAGACGAGAAATAATCCCATATCACGCTTTTACTTTTTCTATCTGCATCCATCTCCATTGAAATTTGAAAGACACAAATTGAATATAGTGTTAAAAAAAACTGGCTGTCTGGCACCCTGTGGTGGGTGGATAACTTCAAATGGGAGAGTAATATTTATCAACAATATCTCTCAAGAACTATGAAGATTTAATCCCACTTTACACTGTGAGACCTATAGCCTGTTGCCATGATATCTGTGACACCTAGATGTGTATTCCATGTATTTCAATGGAGGAGACACACAGAATGTCATTGGCAGTCTTGTCCTATTGTCTGTTTTGAGATGGAATGTGTATTGTGTTAAAGTCTACCTGTCCCATTGTTAAATGTTAATGACCTCACATTGTTCTGTCCAGATGGCCAGATAATTAGTTCAGGTTAATTCTGTTCCTGTATACAAGTTCATCTGCATATGATAATGTAATCATGCAACCCCTGACCTTAGTGTGGCAATATGATCAGGAGAGGGTGGCCATGCTGTATATAAATTCTGTGTGACTGTTCAATAAAGAGTTCTTCTTCACCCTTAATCAGAGTCCTGTCTCTTATTGGGGGAATCTGCTACAAGGGATTGCTATGCTCTTCATACTCCCTTGAATCATCACTAAGCTCTTGTAAAAGCCTGTTCCTGTTCCTGTGCCTGCTTCACCTCTGGGGAAAGAGAGGTTCACCCACTGCTTTGACCGATGGCCTAAGTAGCCCTTTTCTTGAAAGTCCTTTTTAAATGTAGTAGTCAGGATGGGGAATCCTTACTAACTTCCCTTTTTCATCCTTGATGCGGATCGACCAGGCCTGGCCCAATCCGTCTGGGTGGCGGACCTCCATTCGGCCCAGGTAGATGGACCGCCCATGGTTCCACTGTGTCTTGACTGACAAAAAGTTCTTCAGAGATCCAACCTGGAGGAATTTCTATAAGGCTTAGGGACAAACAGGAAGTCCCATATGGCTTCATTACACCAGGACTCTCTTTTTGCCTGGATCTCTATCATGATCTCCCATGGAGCATAAGGGTAATCATACCCGTATTCCATGGCCACTTTCTTCTGCAGCCACCGCTGCATTCTTAAGAATCTGGTAAGGGTTTTCCAGTTCCCTCTCCCAGCTGGAGAAAATGGGGTCTCTTCTGGCCTGATTAAAAAGTCATAGGCCTCATTTTGATCCCGAGCCCCTGCAGAGTTCTTGGGTGGTGTTAAATCTGGGACCCAACTGGCATAGGCCTCACAGAACCCCAAACTCTTGGCACGCTCTCCCCGCACCACAGAGTCCCTAGTCTCTTCATCTGGCGTTTCTAACACATCAGGACAAAGTGGACTGCTCTGCTCTTCAGATCCCCAGTCCCACTCAGTTTCATCTTCGGACTTCCAGACATCAATTCCCTCTTCTAGGGACCCAAACCAATTCTGGAAACTAGGAGACCCCACATCGTTGACCCCAGCTTCCTCCTCACTGCTTGCACTCACTTTAGCAGCCCTGGACACCCATGGCCATCTTTTCTCCTCAAGTTTAATGGGAGCAGACTTAGCTTCTACTGCTGCAGTTTTCAATGCATCAGGTGGCCACTCTACAGCCCTCACTACCTGCATGTATCCTTGCTCTGGCATTCGGGTCTCCTTCCATGAGCAAACCAGACCACTGCCAGGTTGCATGGCCCCCAGCTGCATCATTACTCTGAACATTCCTTTCCCACGACCCTGGAGAGGCCCCGAATTTCAAAGCTGACAAGGCCCGAGTGACTCCGGTCTCCCACGACACACACAACCTTCACTCCTCTCCGCCCGCAGCAGCAGATGGCCGCAATGCCCACACTGGCTTCACGCTTGCACCCGCATAGTCACACTCAAACACTGGGGACATACCAGGCCTAAGTGCTCCATGCCTCCTCTGGTGCATAGCGCCAGTCTTCCATCAGGCACCATCCGCATTCCGGTATCCCACAGGATGGATGTCTTCAGATCTCTGGTCTGCTCCCTGGTCTGCCCAGCAGGTTCTCCGCTAACAGGTGGAACGATCGCTAATGCCTTCTGACTCTCTCCGGCACACTCTATCTTGCTCCTCCACACACATGTCTCCCTCTCAGCCACACCCGAAGGCGGAAGTAATTTATGGACTTCCCTTGGCACTCCTGATTGGCTGTGCATGAGCGACGTCTCCACCCACATTTCCTTTCTGGTGGTGGCTCCTCCTGCTAAGCAGAACTCTTCAGCATGCGCTATCCCGTGCGGTACAGTAACCCCTCCAATGCCGCGCTCTCTCACCTCAGCCGACATGGAAGTCACTGCAAAGCGAACTGTGCCCCTCACCAGACATGCATCCACTCTTCTTGCTTGTAACAGGGCTCCAGCTGCGCCACCATCACCTTGAGCCAGCTGACCCTCTTTGCCATTCCAGAGAATTGTCCTCCTCTCAGCACATGTACAAGCAAGGCCCACCACCATACTGTCATACAGCATACTGTCTCGCTATCGCTATCCACACCTGCCCAATCTGAGTACTCTCCATTAATCACAACCCTTTGCAACCTCCCCTGGAGCCAGTTCTCTATCCAGGTACTCACCTTATGGTCCATACCTACCTTCCTTAGTTTGAACAGTAAGCGTTTGTGGGGAACAGTGTCAAAGGCCTTTGCGAAGTCGAGGTACACCACATCCACAGGCTTACCTTTATCTAGGTGGCAGCTCACTTCATCATAGAAGGTTAATAGATTGGTTTGGCAAGAACGATTTTTCATGAATCCATGCTGATTACTACTAATAATACCGTTTTCATTACTAAAGCCTTTTATGTGATCCCTTAACATCCCCTCCAAAATCTTGCAGACTACTGATGTTAGGCTGACCGGCCTATAGTTACCCGGGATATATCTCGGTCCCTTTTTAAATATTGGTACCATGTTGGCTTTTTTCCAATTAGCTGGTACCATACCCGTCTGTAAACTATCCTTAAAGTTTAAGAATAATGGTCTGGCAATCACCTGGCTGAGCTCTTTAAGAACCCTCAGGTGCAAGCCATCCGGTCCCGGTGATTTATTTATGTTAAGTTTCTCTAGTTTAGTTCTAAGTCTATCTTCTGTTAGCCATGGCGGTATTTCCTGAGGTGTGTTGTTTAGTTTGGCCTAACAAGCTGAGTTAGTGTAGCCCCCCAATTCTTTCGTGAAGACTGAAGAGAAGAAATTATTTAACACTACCGCCTTTTCCCTGTCCTCTGTGGCCAAAGCTCCCTTATTGTCTTATGGGGACAATGTGTTCTGGCCTCATTTTCTTACTGTTTATATACTTAAAGAATTTATTGGGGTTCTTTTTACTCTCTTCCGCTATATGTCTCTCGTGTTGTATTTTAGCCGCCCTGATTTCGTCTTTGCATTTCTTATTACGCTCTTTATAATGCTTGAATGCTGCCAATGACCCCTCAGTCTTGTATTTTTTGAAGGCCTTTCCTTTAGCATTAATATGCATTTTTATGTTGGAGTTTAGCCACCCAGGGTTTAGTTTGCTCTTTTAAATTTATTTCCCTTTGGAATGCACTGGTCAATCCCTTTGTTAAGTATGCTTTTGAAGCACTCCCATTTTTCCTCCTTGTTCTTTATTCCCAGGGTTCTATCCCATTTGATATACACCACTGTGTATTGCTTCTGTAATGTGGGAGGCCTCACCATCCTTGAAAACAATGCAGGACTGCTGGTCCTGAAAGAAATTTGCATACAGTCCTATGTAGACTATCATAGCTAAAATGTACAATTCCAAGTAATCAGATCTGTTTAATACCAGCCTATGCTGTGTAGATATATTTGTAATGCCACGTATTTCCCTGTATTATGTACATAAATAAAATAAATTATAATAAGATAATTGCTATCGCTAAATAAAATAAATTATAATAAGGTAATCGTTTTCCTTAAAAATCCTTCCAATTATTTCCAATGGGCATATGACATAGTGAAAATTAGTGTGACCTTTGCAGGAGAGCAGAGCCACACAGACTGAGCCACAGCAATGTAATGTGATAGGATCAGTCTTGGACCCAATGCCAATTTCTCCTTGGCAAAAGCTACAAACAATTAGAACGATAAATAGTAATATGTTTTATCAGACTAGGGGTATTAGCTTACTCTCATTCCTCAATTAATAAGAGCTGTAATAAGACAGCCCTTGAGAGTGGAGGCAGATGCGAACTGAAGACTGACACTTCACATGGTGTTATACGTCTGATGAAATAAGAACTACCAAATGTTAATGGTATGCTTCTATTACACATTAAAGTTTGCCTGTAAACTGCTATAATCAGCTTGATTTTCTAAAGGAAATTAACAATAGTAGAAATAAATATTTAAGGAAGAATGGTTTATAATCCTTTCTATAATTAATCTGGCCATGGGCGTCCGCAGGTAAGGGCAAGGGGGAGCAAATGCCCCCCCCCCCCGGAATTGCACCTTTAAAGTTGCTGTTAAGCCACTTTATACCATCCTGTCTGGTCTATTTAATAATCCTGTGTGCCCCTGTGTCTGTGTTTTAAAAAAAATAAGCCGTTGTTTACCAGTTTTTATAGCGCCGAGCGCTACTCAAGTGGCTCTCTCCATTCCCCGTCTGACAGCTGCCTGCCCTGTGTGGGGCCGATTATTCCTTGCTGATGTCAGTCTGGAGGGGAGGGGGAGAGGAGGAGAGAGGCGCTCTGAAAACTTGTAAAGAATGGCTTATTTTTATAAAACACAGACACAGGGACACACAGAATTATTAAATAGACTGTAGACAGGAGATGAAACTTTAAATGAAACTACTACAGCAGGAGGGGAGGGGGGGCACTAACACAGGAGCAGACAGGGAGGGAGGGAGGGGGTAGAGAGGAAAGAGGAGGATAGGAGAGCTGCAGATGACGGAGGCACGTAAACTGACCACGGTGTCAGGGCTCAGCAGCCATGGCATACCGTGGTCAGTTTACAGAGGGGAGGACATAGCCAGGCAGGATCAGCCAGGTATTTTAGGTGATAGAAGGGGCTAAATTACACAGCACAAACACTGTGCTGTATAACATGCTTTAAGGGAACAGGATCAATTATTATTTTTTTTTAGGTTAATCAATGCTTTAAAAATAAATGCTGCCATTTTCCCTTTAAAAATAAATCCCTAAAATAAGTATTATGACCAAGCCCCTCCCCCTTCATGACATTGTTGAAAAGGGGCAGAGCATGGGTGACCTTAAAATGATGCTTCCCCCCCCCCCCCAAAAAAAAAAGGTTCTGCGGATGACCATGAATCTGGCTAATACCAGTAGTGAAAATCTAGAAGAAAATTATCTTAATCAAAATTAGACATGTGCAACAATAAACATTCATATAGCATAAAATAAAATGTGTAGTGCCCTAATTCTGTGATATCCAGAAGTTATCCATACACCTTAACTTTTATGTCATCTGGTAAGAGTCTTATCTACTCTCAAACCGGCCACGAGGTGGGTAGAGCTGGGCTATCTATATCACTGCACGCATCTTTTCGTTTGGAGATATATTGCACCTTATTTTTCACCCGTCTGGTAAGGGGAATACCTGTACTTTAAACAAGCACGTTGAAACACCTTTCCCTCATTTGTTTTCATTGAAATCACTTGTTTGGCATTGGGATCTCTTCATTCAAGGACTTATGTGAACTGTTGCATATATGGACCTTTTATGAATTTTATGGACTTTTATGTTTTAGATCTCATCCTATTTATTTATGATATTGGTGTCACTATTGTTTACATATTTATGTTTATAAGTTTCACAGAATTAGCACACTACACATTTTAATTATTTGTACACTTAATTATCCTCACTGGGTAATCGGATTTGAGTTGCAGCTTTTTTAATTGATTCATTTATCAGCGCTCCCTTTACACATACCATTCATATCGCATGTAATGAGTAATCAATTGATTTACAATGTATATCAATACTGTAAACAGTGACCTTCTAATAACAATGTGTAAACAGTGCTTATTAACCACTTCAGTCCTGGAAGGTTTTACCCCCCCTTAATGACCAGGCCAGAAATAGATGCGATACAAGTGGGCACGATGACATCAGCGTCCTTGCTCTGCCCTCCCCGGGTGTTGTTTTATTAATAGGGATACCAAGTGCTACCCCACGGCTTTTGTGTCTAATGAATCTTCTTGTGGCACCAAAGACTATGAAGTGGGAGTTGTCCCAAATCTAATGTATAACACTGTCCCTGTGTGGGATTTCCCTTTTTTTTTTTATTTATGGGGAAATGTCAAGGGAGTAAGGCCCCAGCTGGATCTGACTCCTGCTGCCCCCAAACTGCTGGAGGAGAATAACAAGGAGAAAGAGTCTGACAATTTTCCCCTGGAGGTCCACGCAGGTGACAAAAGGACCACCCTCTGGAGATAGACCTGCACACAGCCTGGGTTAAGTTTGGCATGGCCCAGCTTAGGGACCCTACTTTACCCTGGGCCAGGGAACAGGTAAACGTGGTAAATGGGATGCCCCAAAAGCCAAAGGAGGAGGCTATATGCCCTAATTTTTCTGCGGAAAATGACCTGTTATACAGAGTAGATTAAATACCAGGAAAGAGACTGGAACATTTGCTAGTACCATAATACCATAGACCAATGGTACTAGACTAGGCTCATGTACTTTGGGGACATCTGGGGGTGGATAAAATTAAAGAAAATATTATAATGATTTTATTGCCCAGGCTTACACAAAGATGTAAAATTGTATTGTGAGTTATGCCCAGTTTGTTAGCTCACTGCTCTGCTCTCCAATTTCCGGAGTCCACTGGTACATTTACCCATCATTGAGGTGTCCTTTGACAGGATTGCCATGGATATCATGGGTCCCTTTGTTAAGTACGCTATGTGACACCAGTATATCCTAGTTGTCTTGGACTATGCCACCTGGTACCCAGAGGCAATCCCTTCAAGTAACCCCCTCAGCCAAGAGTGTTTCTCTTATATTTTTACAAGTGGGTATTCCTCAGGAGCTGTTAACTGACCAGGGCACACCCACTCAAAAGCGTAGTGAAGCATATTGCTCAAATGAAGGAGTGGATTGGAAAAATGATGCCCATTGTTAAATCACACTTGCAACTGGCTCAGCAGGCTCAGGGCAATATGAAGTTGTAGAATGGGTGGGGAAAGTTAACTATAGAGTACATCAGCCTGGCTAAAGAAGCCCTACTAAATCTACAATGTGAATTTATTGAAGCCCTGGCAAGCCAGAGAATCCCTTATGATCCAAGCATCCTTGGCCATTACTGCCACAGGTTATTCTACAACGGCTGGGGTAGAAATTGCTGAGGCACCATCAGTAAGCCAAAAACAATAGACCAAGGAATTTCTGCTAATAAATAGAGAGTTCTTTTCTTATTTACCAGGATTAACTTCAATTATAAAGAAGGATATTTTGACTGAGCCAGGGGTGAAAGTTAACTTAAAACCCTATCGCATTCTAGAAGCTCGGCGCCAAACAGTCTCAGAGTAGATAAAGAGGATGTTGGATCTTGATGTAATAGAAGAATTGCATAGTGAATGGTGTAGTCCAGTCATCCTTATTCTCAGGCTGGATGGCATCATTAGATTTTGTAACAACTTCCAAAAGCTAAATGAGGTGTCAAAATTTGACACTTATCCAAGGGTAGATGAGCTAATTGAGAGTCCAGGACATGCTTGGTATAGCACCACCTTGGACATTAGAATGGGTGGGGAAAGTTAACTATAGAGTGCATCAGCCTGGCTAAAGAAGCCCTACTAAATCTACAATGTGAATTTATTGAAGCCCTGGCAAGACAGAGAATCCCTTATGATCCAAGCATCCTTGGCCATTACTGCCACAGGTTCTTCTACAACGGCTGGGGTAGAAATTGCTGAGGCACCATCAGTAAGCCAAAAACAATAGACCAAGGAATTTCTGCTAATAAATAGAGAGTTCTTTTCTGATTTACCAGGGTTAACTTCAATTATAAAGCAGGATATTGGGACTGAGCCAGGGGTGAAAGTTAACTTAAAACCCTATTGCATTCTAGAAGCTCGGTGCCAAACAGTCTCAGAGTAGATAAAGAGGATGTTGGATCTTGATGTAATAGAAGAATCGCATAGTGAATGGTGTAGTCCAGTCGTCCTTATTCTCAAGCTGGATGGCATCATTAGATTTTGTAACAACTTCCAAAACCTAAATGAGGTGTCAAAATTTGACGCTTATCCAAGGGTAGATGAGCTAATTGAGAGTCCAGGACATGCTTGGTATAGCACCACCCTGTACCTTACAAAGGAGTATTGGCAAATATCACTTACAGAATGTGCTAAGGAGAAGACAGCCTTTTTTACTCCTGAGGGGCACTGGCAGTATAAGAGAATGCCATTTGGCCTACATGGGGCACCAGCTACTTTTCAGCAGATGATGGATCATGTCTTTAATCCCCACCGAACCTATGCATCTGCATTTAGATTACAAGTTAATTTTTAGTGCCAACAGGGAGAGCCACTTGTCTAAAGTGCAGACTGTTGTTAATGCCCTCTGTGGTGATGGTCTGACCACCAATCCTAAGAAGTGTGATGTAGGATTATATGTAAGGTACAGACCCTGCATTTATATGTGTAGGGCTATATATACACACACACATATATGTATTTATACACATACACATATATAGGTGTGAAAGTAGCAGAACCCTATGCCTGCGCTAATTAAATAATTAGCAGGCATAGGGCTATGCTCCTATCACACCTATATGTGTGTATGTGTATAAATACATATAAGTGTGTGTGTATATATACCCCTATAAAGAAGTTCTGATGTTATGCTTGCCTCCAAAGACGCCCAAAAAATGCCCAAAAAACCGCCTGCTACAAAAACGCCCAGGTGTGTTGTTGCAGGCGTTTTTTTTGAGCATTTTTTGGTCGTCTTTGGAGGCAGGCATAACATCTGAACTTCTGTATAGGGGTATGTATACACACACACTTATATGTATTTATACACATACACACATATAGGTGTGATAGGAGCGTAGCCCTATGCCTGCTAATTATTTCATTAGCGCAGGCATAGGGTTCTGCTACTTTCACACCTATATATGTGTATGTGTATATATACATACATGTGTGTGTATATATATATATATACCCCTACACAGAAGTTCAGATGTCATGCCTATCTCCAAACACGTCCACAAAAAAGCCCTATAAAAGCCTGCAACAAAAAGTCGGGTGTGAAAATAGCGAAGCCACCATCCTGCTCTACTGCAATTCTAATACAAACAAACTTTTTTTCTGGTTCTGGACATGCTACAGAGCTGAAACTTCACAGGTACACTTTTTAGACCCCCCAGACACTAAATCCAAAGAAATCTCATTTTTTTTTCAATAATTTTTTCAATAATTGGCTCTCTATCAAAAATGACAATTTTTTTTTGTGTGATTAATAGTCCCTGGGGCATGACCCAAAACACCTAGGCACTTTTTAGGTGCATTTATTGGGTTTTAGGGCTTCCAAATGGTGTTTTTTGATGACCGAAGTTCGGGTCCCATTGATTTCAATGGGGTTCTGAAATCCGGGCCGAACTTTCGGGAAGTTCGGGTGTTCTGGTCGAACCGAACTTTTCAAAAGTTCGATCATCCCTACTGGTAGAAAGTGAAAATCCTGGGGTTGATTTACTAAAACTGGAGAGTACAAAACCTTGTTCAGTTCTGCATAGAAACCAGAGCTTCCAGGTTTTATTGTCAAAGCCTAATT
Source organism: Pelophylax lessonae (assembly GCF_965119305.1). Lineage (NCBI taxonomy): Eukaryota > Metazoa > Chordata > Amphibia > Anura > Ranidae > Pelophylax > Pelophylax lessonae. Next base: position 92,759,267 of record NC_138779.1, read on the forward strand.
GAACAAACTGAAGTTAGAAGCCAATTGGCTACCATGTACAGCTGCACCAGATTTTGCACTGTCCAGTTTTAGTAAATCAACTCCCTTGAGTTACAAGTGCAGACTGGCCTAAATATTAGAAGACGTAGTATTCTCCAGTTGATAAATGTTCAGAGTGCCAATTGCATTGATAGAGCTAAATTTGAGAAAAAGAGGCACCTTTTGTATTTAACATGATTTCAAAAAGGCTGTAACTTCAACAGTTTTATTGGAAGAGAATCATGTTATATTTAAAGCTTAAAATAATTCCCCTCAAACTTGATGAAAGCTGGTTAAAAGTAAGAAAGGGTGGGATATATTTTTTTTTTTATATCTGAGCGATATTTAGCTTTGGTAGGGATTGCGCCTCTAGAAACAAATTTGTCAGCTGTGCTTGATATCCCCCTCCCAAATCTGCTTTTTATGCTTCCTCTGTGGCTGCAGCTGGCTCTTCTATGTTAGTTATAGGCTCAGACTTTTCCTGATCCATCAGTCAAGTCACATCTAGTCCCCTCTACTGAAGCATACTATTAAGGCCAGGGCATAGATCCCCCCCCCATCAAGAGTTTTAGGGAAGTTTATGGAACTACTTAGGAATTTGGCAACCAGCTTCAGGGGTCAGGTGACATTTATCAACATCTCTCAGGAGAGGAGAGACTGTCTTTAAAGAGACAACTGCAAAGACAGAGTTTGTGCCTGGACCGAAGAAGAAGGTGACCCAAGCATGCCTGAACCAGCAAAACCTGGTAGGACAGTCTCTCCTGTATCCATTGTTTTCTAATTATTTCATAAGATGAACAATGCTTTTTTTGCATAATTAATCAATGTGTGCATTCAATTCATGCATCATTCACTCATTTATTACGAGGATATTTACCTTTTTTTTTAGGTGTTTTTGTATTTTATGTCCAGTGTAAGGTAAATTCCTTTCATTACTTTTAGAAGCAGTTCAGTTCATAGTCTTACAAGCAATGTTTAAACATTTCACTCCTACACCTGGATTGTGCAGATTATCTCAATACTTTTCATTAGTGTTAATAAACCCCGTGACAGGGATTAAAATATAGTAATTAAACTGCTACAAACTGTAACAATATAGATATGCAATCATTACCATTTACATAACAAATCCTAACTTTTTTACTTCTTTTTTAACAGATATGTCTAAGCAATGTAAAGGTTTAGACTGAGCCATAAACTGGTATTTTTAGCCCATTTTGCTAGTAGTATGTAATAATTTGTGCAAAGGGTAAAACAGTATATCATCACAATGAAGAAAAACGTTTTAAATTGCAAAGCCATCAGCATCTTTGCATGTAAAGTCACAAATATGCAGAGATGGTGCAAAGACATCACATAATTACTGCCTGCTTTATACAAAGATTAATAAGGTACCTCTGCCCAGACACCCCTGTTCATCCAATAGAAATGCTTCCTTTATAACAATTTTCCTTTATAACAAGCAGAGAAAGCTTGAAGTAAAAACTGTTGTACTTAATAGCTTACAAAGTGTACATTTTATGCATAATAAAAAGGATAATTTAAGGAATCGTGCAATAAGGGGAAATAATCAGCATGTTGGAATATCTTTAGCATGAAAAAGAATTGTCTGTTTTTCAGCTTAAAATATCATTTAAAAAAACTGAATCTTTTTATTTTTTATTTTTTCCAATGTTCCTACTGTAATAAAAGGAATAGTGTATATTTGTGTATGAGAAATACCTGTTTGTATTGAAAAGTGTTAGCTGCCTGTAAATGAACCGTTATCATTTTCCACCTTTATAATTGAATTTGGCTGTTCAAAATTATTCTTGATCATCAGTCAGATTCAAGGTTGAAATTTCAATGCATGAAAAGGATGTTTCAAGAGATATGTGAAAAGTATCAACCAATAACCTGCATGTATATCTTTAGTATAAACTTTTATTCAGTTTTATTCCGTTTTTTGGTGCATCAAAATATGTATATTTTTATTTTTAAATAAAAATATTAAAATTAACATTTAACACGTATGTATCTTTTTAATTCTACTTTTCCCCTTTATATATTTGTTACTCTTACAAGAACAGTAGGGAAAGTGTGTGTAAATGAACATACCTGGCGCCCATATATGGATACCTGCATAGTGTTCGCTAATAATTCTGCATCAGTTTCCACGTTTTAAAGCAGAACTTTACCCATATCAACTTGATAAAAAAAAAGTTCTTTAGCAAGGAACATACATTCCACATGAATAATTATGCTACCAAAATGAGTGTGTACTTTAAATTGCCCCCAGCACTGCTCCTGTTTCTTCTTGCCTGAGGCAATCATAAAGCAGAACTAAACCCAGCGATTTAACAGTTTAAAAAAATAAAATAAAACAGTTACATTCCTGGAATGCTGAGTTTGATAACCGTCACATTTGCTTGTGTCCTCAACCAAACTGTCAAACCAATAAATTGCTGGTATGATAACTGATCACATGTGCAGCACCATGGCAGTTTACGGATTAAACATAAGCAGCTTTCTTGGCTGTAAAGGAAAGGAGGATCTAATCTTAAGGCCCCTTTCACACTTGTGCAACTTGTACTGCGACTTGGGACTGCAAAGTCGCAGTACAAGTCGTACCATATTATTTCCAATGAGTACCATTCATATCTGTGCAACTTCAAGTAGTACTGCCTGCACTACTTTGGCCTGTCTTTGATGCGACTTGAGGTCCATAGACCTCAAGATTACAGAGGCATGGCTTTAAGTCATGACAAAGTCGTGTCAAGGTCGTGAGACTTTCAAGGTCGTACGAGTGTGAAAGGGGTCTAAAGTGGAACTTTACCCATAACTACTTGATAAAAAATAAGGTTCTTTAGCAAAGAACATGCATTCCACATTAATACTTAAGCTTTCAAAATTAGTGTGTGCTGTAAATTGCTTCGGCATTGCTCCTGTTTCTTCTTGCTGTAGGGTGCCATTTTGCTGAAGCCCAGAGTCCCAACAGTAAATCATAAAGTGGAACTAAACTCATAAATTTATTGGTTTAAAAAAAACAGTTACATTCCTGGAATGTCCGGATTGCTAACTGTCACATTTACGTGGCTGTGTCCTCAACCAAACTGTCAAACCACCCAATGGCTGGTGTCATAACAGAACAACCTGAGATGATTCAGCAGGACTTCATTTTCTGACTCAAGTTCCACTTTAAATTCAATTTGGCTGTTATTCAAAATTATTCTTGATTATCAGTCAGATTCAAGGTTGAAATCTCAATGCACTGTAGGCTCAAGTGGCAAAAATCAATTAACAGCTATTATCTGAATTAGTATATGGAACAGCTAGAAGAGTTGTTTTTCAAATGTAATCCAGCATCAAACAATCATAGTGTATTAATATCTTGAAACCCAGCATCTAACAATCATAGTGTATTAATATCTATGTTTGAGTGATAGGTGCTAAGCAGTTGAAATTTAAACAGTCTGAGAGCCTGGTGCCGCCTTTGATATGTTGGCCCGATGGGATAATTTTCCATAGCACTTGTCCAAGCACCCGCATAAAACATACGATAGACTTTCTATTAATCCTATCTAGCAGCTTGAAGTGCTTTCATTAAGAAACATAAAAATTTATGGGTTTTTTCTATTATCGTAGCCAAATTTATTGTACCTACATTTGACAAACAATTGTCATTTAAGCTATATAGTTAAAGGCTAAGTCTACAGTTACTGATATTGTAGCCTTTGGTGGATGCTGGTAAACTGAATCAGCCTTAGAAGAGTTTAAGTCTCCTTGGGACTCCAGTGGTAAGATGAGATATACAGCTTTAGACATCAAAGTTCTACCTACCCTCCCCAAACCCCCAGCTCTTAAGAAGTTATGCAAGGGGCTCTTCCCACTGCATTCCACCAAATGTAAAATGCATGGAGAATTAATTTAGTTGGAAATGCATACTCCTTGAAATGGCCATAGTGGGAGTATGGAGGTGAGGCTTTGCTTTGGAAATGTTGTTAATGAACAGTGTGCAGTATAATTTTATACAAGGCATGTCAAACCATAGAGAAGCAGAAATCTGACTTTAAGGGTCCAATTAGGTCAGCTGAAGATGACACTTACCCAATAGTAACAATTACAATATACTATTACTTTGGGATTAAAACGCAGAGTGCGCCAGGCAGACTCTGTCTTTCTCAGCGGGGGATCGATCCGCGGAGACAGCTGTCAGGTCCCCATGCATCTCTATGGGGGAATCGGATGGGAACGGACCATCAGTCTGTTCTCATCCGATCCCATCCGATCCGCTTGACTGATGGAAAATAGGGCTTCCATCTGTCCAGATTTGATGGATCAGATCGGATTTCAGCAGACATGTCTCCGCTGACATCTGATGCCCCATAGAGATGCATGGGGTGACCGTTCAGATCCGCCCAAAAAACTGACAGGCGGATCTGAACGGTCCGCCTGTGTGAAAGGGGCCTTAGTAAAGGATTTTATGTATGCAATTGCCATCCTGCAAAATATTGACTTTTACAAAGGTATAGAACAAAAAGGTAAAAAACATGTTTCTTAGGGTTCTATCTAGTAAGGCAAGACCTTCAAATAAAAGCTATAGGAAATTACAAATGTTGCAGGAACCTGTATACCAGGGCTATATTCTGTCTAGAAATGCAAGGTCCTCACAAAGTGGCGTGTTTTCTCCTGTTAACAGTAAATTTCTAGTCACTGTTTCTGGCTTAACATGCAGGCAGCTGGAGGAACCTGCAACACCATGAAGACATTTTTTTTTTTATTTTCATTAGAACCTTTTAAAATCACAGCCTTGTTTGCTGTCTATAAACCCACTGGAAAGATTTCCTGTCATTTTTCTTTCTATTTGCTGAGTCAAAGGCAGATTCAAAGGGGTGGGGGATCTCCCCAACAGGGAAAAAGATAGCAAAAAAAAAAAACATTTTTAGGTAGAGTGGGAAAGGATTAGAACCTCTCAGGTTCTGCTTTCCTTTACAATTTTCCTTTTTCTTCTTGTCCAGGTAACAGGATATGATAGAACAGGAAATAAAGGGAAATCTTTCCATTAAGGATACAAAGAGCATTACAGTCTTGATAAAAGCCTTCCTGGTTACAGTAAAACCTTGGATTGCAAATAACTTGGTCTGTGAGTGTTTTACAGGACAAGCAAAATCTTTTTTTTTAATTTTAGTTTGATAAACGAGTGAGGTGTTGCAATACGAGTAGTGTCATATCACAACTGAGTATAAAAGAGAAGAGAAATCCCATTGTTAGTCAATGAGAGCTGTCCTAATTAGCACTATTGAAGTCGTTCCGACTTTAGTAAAGCTACCTGTATTACTTCAAGGCGACTTCTATCTGACTTGTGCTCATAGACCTAATGGAGGGTTTGTAAGGAAAAAAAAAAAAAAAAAACTAATGCTCAAAGAAGCTAAAAAAATCATGCACAAGAGCACAAACAACACAAGCTTCTTCAAGCTGAAATAAAAGCTCAAATGCCTGTAAAAGCAGCTTTTTTTTTTTTTTTTTTGAGCTGCAGTGTGCATGAGCCCTAATCCTAATTGATGTGATTTGGATCTGACATTATAGAAAGATTACCCGGGCATTCCCTGAAGTTGCCTCACAGTTGCATTGAAGTCACATTGCTTTAATCTTTTTATATGGACTATAGACTGAAGGACTTATGAAAAAATGGTTTTAGAATGAATCATCTGAAATTCCATTATTTCTTATAAAGAAATTTTCTTTGATATTTGAATGCTTTGGATTACAAGCACATTTCTGGGGGAAAAAAAATCTGTAAAATAGTTTTGGCTTTATTCGGTAAACAATCATAAACTTCAAAGAAGTCTTAAACTGCGAAAAAAAAAACAAAGAAAATCTTCTCCCTGCAAGTTAATGTCATAATGTGCTAGTATGCATTGCATGAGTCATTGTGGCGGCATGGCTCTCTCAATGGATAGCACGCCGTCCATTGAAAGCACAGTGTGAATGTGTCGGTGACATCACCGGCGCTGCTTAGGTAAATATCTCCTATACTGTACACGTTTAGGAGATATTTACTGTAAGCCTTATTATAAGCTTACCTATAGGTATGAATACAAAAAACACCTTTACTACCAGTTTAGAGCCATTAATAAGTCTCTTTTATTGGATCAATGGACTAGAAGTTAACAGTGTGCCTTATTACACAGCTACACTCCTATCATTTTAATAGAAGTTCCATTTAGAAAGAGCTTCTAAATTTCTACACAAATTTTAAAAATGTCAAATAATTAAAATGTGTTAATTGCCCTTTATTCAAATATATAAACAAGGGCTATCACTGGTAATGAATATTTACTGGTTAAGAATAATGCAGTAGGTGATCAGACAAACAAGTATGTTGTACTAAGACCCTGCAATGACAAACCTCAGTGGTAGTTGAAAGCCACATATGGCTCATCACCCACAGTTTGGAGAACATTTATATAAAGGACATATTCAGATGATAAGCCTGTTTTACATACTGTGCAAAAAATTACCAGGCCAATAAAGGTACAATTAAAACCATAATATAAATGTTAATGGTGAACTTAGTGATCACATAACATCAACATTAGTGTTTATTTAGACCCATTCTTTCCATCATGTGTCTATATCAATTACCCATTTTGTAATGACAATCACCCTAGGACATGGTGTTCAGGTTTCAATAATTATGGCACTAGGAAGAAAAACATTCTCCTCTTAGTACGTAAGGTTCTCTGATCTAAATCCCTCACTCGTTACTTAGATGATTGACAACAACAATGTAACTAGCTGATCTGCTGGCTGGTCTGGGGAAGCTTTACACTAAATAAACTTAAGTAATGGCTTATGGAGAATAGTCAATGCAGTGATTGTTGTAATTCTGTTGTCTTATAGACGGACTACAACAAATTATCACTGCATTCCCCCGAGCAGCTTTAATTTGCAGCTTGAAAATCTTTAGACATGTGTTTGTTCTGTGACTCTAATCCTTCTTTATTACATAAAGCATTGTAGTTATTACAGATTTAGTATCGCTAACACTCTCTAAAACCTATGTAGGAGGCTCTATCTAGAGATTAGTCATCTCTAAGCACATGCAAATGCTGTCACCTCTTTTGTATTGGTTCCTCTGTTTGATCCACAACCACATTTTATACTTCTAGTAACAATTTTAAAGCAGGATGCACTATAAGAAGCCGTATGCTCTCTACCTTGTATACAGTGCAGCCACTGGCAATGGGATTTGGGGAGGTGGCTGGTTTTGGATTTTCATAAAGGTAAAACAAGACAGACAATCTGGGACAACTAATTTTAGGCAGGATGTTTTGTAACTGACAGGTAACTGAATGTATAGAAGAAGTCACTACACTTTGTGTTAGACCGACTGTTGAAGTGTGTCTCCTAGGACTAGTTGATGCCCCTGCCCCTAACAGAGTAACACGTACCCATTTGATATTATTTTATTACACTAAAAAGATGATAGTTCTCTCTTGGAAAAAACCTACTCCTTCCGGTGCTCAGGCCTGGAAGGCACTTATCAATAAAGCCCTGCCTTTTTATAGAGCTAAGTATACTAGTAGGGGAATACCCTATAAATTTGAGAGTGTGGGGAGGGTGGACGCACAGTGTATCTTCAGTGTCTGATTAAATTAATATGATGTCTCCTGGTGGTAGTAAACTTCTTCATGCATATAACGTTGATAATGACTCTGTGGGGTTCGATTTCAAGATTCCCTTAGTGTAAGTTGACTACTCATACACATAATTTGGGTTTTGATGATCAAAGTCTTTAGATCCAGTTAAATACTTGGAACTAGGAGCCAATTTAAGTGATTTTATGTGAATTTATGTCTGGGTTGCAAATATGGCAGAAGTTATTTTTGCTGTATGATAGTTAAGAGCTGTACTATGGTACTCTAGTGCTCAAGTGCTGTATGTTTAGCGTGACGTGTACCGCCTGGAATTGGGCTGATTTCAATTGTACTTTGTATTTTCTTTGTATTGTTATGAAAATGTGAATAAAAATAATTTTTCAATAAAATAGCTGACAGGTTAAACGGTAAGTGGTAAAATGGTAAAACAGTAAAAGGTATTAGTAATAGATGTAGGGACACTGGTTGGATGTCTGACAGAGCTAGTAGGTACATGTCAGAGCTAGTAGGTACATACATAACTGTTATAGATAAGTGTTAATGGATTTCACATTAACAGGTTATTAAACCTCACTGGTGCAGTAATGCTCATTAGGCACGTACATCAAGTTGGTCTTGCAATCTTCAAATACAGAGCTTCTGTTACCTAGATCTTCTCAACTAGATGAATATTACCCCCCCCCCCCCACTGTAACTCATGCTGATTAGAAGACTTAAACAGCCAGGTCCTCACTTCTCGCTAAGCTTACTGACTGATAGGGTGTTGGTCATTCCCCATCTGTTAAAACGAATATGTACTATCCAGTACAAACATATGATTGAACTGATGATTGATTACCAGACAAATGGATCTTGTGTGTCTCCCTTCAATAAAATCTAACAATTCAAGGTTAACTCTTGCAGTTCGTGCACTGCTCAATTATAGACATAATTATGTTAAAGGTTAACCAAATTTTTCTAATTTTTTTTTTTATAAAGCTGAAACCAATACCTATTAACAATAATTTGTATGCTTTTATTAGAAAAAAATCTGACCCAACATTTTTCATTTACTAACATTTTCACAATACAGATGTGTGTGTGTGTGCATACTTTTTTTTTCTGTAGGCTTAGGCTGGCCATACACTATACAATTTTCTTATTCAATTTCCTTTAGATTTACCTTAAACTATGTAGTGCAAGGGCCTGCCTGATTGCATACAAATTGAAAGTGTTTAGGTTTGACCCTATATTACATGGTTTTGGTAAATCTAAAGGAAAGTTGAACAAGAAAATTGTATAGTGTATGGCCAGCCTTAGAGTAGATCATAGACAAGATATTCTAGGCAACAATATCTACTGTCAGGTAGCCACAACAAGGACATGGTGAGAGAGGGCAAATCAAGAGGTCAACCAGACTTTTGCATTAAAATCTTAAAATTTGTGGGTAACTCCTACAATTTATGCACTTCCTGCTCAATTATAGACATAATTATGTTGAATATTAATCTAATTTTTCTAATAAAAAATATCTAAACAACAAAAGTTTGTATGTCTTTATTAGAAAAAATCTGACCCAATATTTTTCATTTACAATAACATTTAAAAAAAATGTGTGCACACTTTTTTCTTTTCTTCTGTAGACTAAAGCTGGATACACACTATCCAACTTTTGTGGTTAGTTTACCTTTTCTATGTAGTGCAAGGGCCTGCCAGATTGCATACAAATTGAAAGTGTTTAGGTTTGACTTCATATTATATGGTTTTGGTAAATCTAAAGGAAAAAATTCTTCAGAAAATCTTATAGTGTGTATGGCCCATTAGTAACAATATCGACTGCAACAGATAACCCCAGCTGGTCATGAGCATTGTGAAGGAGGGTATGTGTCACCTAGACTTTTGCGTTTATCAAGTAGACTGGTTGGCCCCCTGCAATCTGGCTGTTTAGCAGTAGACGGGGGTTAAAAGCTAAACACCCTCTCACACCTAATTATTAAAGTGTAGTGGGGGAGGCTAAGGAGAGAAACTAAATTCTTTGGCAGGAACAGCCTGACACCAGGAGCTGACCAAACAGTCCAGTGAACAACCTGGGGGCTAAAGATTTGAGCAGAGGTAATGTATCCTAAAAACCCTTATGGGGGTGAACTTTTATTATTGTTTGTGTGCAGACAAAAAAAAAAAAAACACAGCAAGATACCCTAAAATACATCCTGACATGCAGACTGGTTCCTTACAATTGCTCCATTTGATGCTGATCCCTACACTACCCATCCTCAAAAAATGTACCATGTACTTTTCCAGATAAGTGATACATGTGTGCACAGGGAACAAATTAAAGGATAACTAAACCTAAGACCAAACATTTTAATATATTGCCTCTCACTAGTCCTTATATGTGGTATCTGAATTTGTTTTGTTTTTTCAGGCAAAGAACAATTTTAGCAAGCACAGAAAATACCTGCTGGTCTTGCAAGGAAGACAGCGTTCTTGTCACTTCCTGTGAGCTGAAAGCAGAAAACAATCTTTTTTTTAAAAAAAAAAGAAACTAATAATCTCCCCATCCCCAATATGATGGGGATTAAAAAAGGCAGACACGTTTGAAGTTCAGAAACAGAAAGTCTGTTATCCACAGGTTTATCCGGTGAAATTAAAAGAAGCCCAAAAAAAAAAAAAAAGGAATGGAGCCACTCCATTTGAGGACTTGTAAACTGCAATATAATAAAGTTTTAGATTTAGATATGTTTTAAGCTTGGACCTGGAGTGGTCCCACCACATCGTATTTACCTTTTCCATATACTTCTCATAATGCTTTTATCTTCCCTAGATTCTGGGAGATCTTCCATATCTGAGATAACATGATCCTATTTAATAATAAGAATCTTAGGAAATAGCTTACTGCAAACGTGTGACATCCTTGTGACAGAAAAATACCTAATCTTGAGATGTATCTGATGGCAATAAACATGGAAATATGGATGAAAAAAAGTTCAGAGAAAGAGGATAAAGCCATGAACACTTCATTTGCATACTAAAATGAAGCTGGATACACACTATACAACTTTTGTGGTTAGATTTCCTTTTGATTTACCTTCAACTATGTAGTGCAAGAGCCGTCCTGATTGCATACAAATTAAAAGTGTTTAGATTTGATCTCATATTATACGGTTTTGGTAAATCTAAAGGAAAAAAATCTATAGACAATTGTATAGTGTGTATGGCCAATTACTTTGTTCCTGTACACCTGGTTATTTTGGGCTCTCAAAAACTGAAATATAAGTTTTGGGTGAACTGGATCTTTATTACAAGCTAATTTTCACACAAAAAAGAAGAAAGAAATGAAAGTGAATAAGGCTGTTTTTTTGCAGCCTTTCAAAGTTACATGACATTGTTATGTAAAAAGTCTACAAATAAAATACACCGACAATTTATTTAAGTGTAATATGATTTCCTATATTTAGATTGAAAATATTTGGCAAAGCTTTATTTTGTAATAATTAGACTAGAGCAGCTGCTATACATTGGCTTAGATGTGAATAAAGCTACATATCATATATCACTTATATATGAAAGGCCTGAAATTCCATGGGTGCCTGTTGAGAAGGCGGTATTTGTCTTTACTTTTTTGGGTGGATATTAATGACTAGCTCTAACGTTTTTGCCATATTACATATGCTTTACATATTATCCAAGCTCAATGATGGCAAACCCTGAATTCAGCTCACCATTATGTAGAATATGCCTGATGGTCCTCCTTATCTATATATTAGCAGCCTTCAAAATGTACTTGAAAAAGTTGGAGCCTCCCTATTTACTTTGACATTTTCAATTTCCTAACTGTGTCACTCTGCACTATAAACAACTATTTTGAGATGGATCCTTTTACCAAACATAAAATTGCATTTTCTTTATTCTAAGGGTGGACCATAATGGGACTCTATGGCATATCCAAGTGGTCTGTGCATATGGATGTGCTTATGGAAGTCTATTGTCGACATAGGCACATATGTGAAGAGTCATAACCACATTATTGCAGTCCCCAGGGAGTGGTACAGGAGAAAGAAATCCAAATTAAGGCGTGAAAGAATTTAAATGAAAGATATGCTGATAACAGCAGTAGAGAAATCTGAAAGCCTATACAGTGTAAAGCTGCATAGTTTTTACCTCCATTTTGGTCAAAAGCTGGCTTAAGATGGCCATATATGAATCGAATGGATCTCAATGGAGAAATCAGTTCAATGTTTGTGCTCAACAAAAAAATGGACCATGTATGCTTTACTTTTGTAAGGGCTATTCTTAACAGTTAATTTACTTTATAAACAGTTGCCAGCTTTTAGAGAGGTGGGGAATTCATTTAAAATATACATGGTTCTCAAACAGACATATAGTTAAAAATGAACTTTAGTTAAAAAACTCTATAGCTAACTTGGCAGTAGAAAAGGACATCCCAGGCAGCTGGATCTTGGAGAAATCTGTGCCGAGATGCCGCATTCTTATCCTGTCTTCTAAATCTCCAGCATTCCACTGCCACCAATGTTCCCAAAGTACACCTCTTCCTCCAATTCCCCTCATATTACCTCTGTCTCCAGTGCCTCTCCCAGCACACCTCTGCCTCCAATGCCTCTCCCAGAACACCTCTGCCTCCAATGCTTCTCGCAGCACACCTCTGCCTCCAATGCCTCTCCCAGCACACCTCTGCCTCCCATGCCTCTACCAGCACACCTCTGCCTCCACTGCCCCCAGCACATCTGTGCCTCCAATACCTCTCCCAGCACACCTCTGCCTGCATTGCTCTCCCAGTACACCTGTGTCTCCATACCCCCCAGAACACCTCTGCCTCCAATACCTCTCCCAGCACACCTCTGCCTCCATTACTATCCCAGAACAACTGTGTCACCAATGCCCCCCAGAACACCCCTGCCTTCATTGCCCCAGCACACCTCTCCCTTCAGTGCCTCTCCCAGCACACTTTTGCCTCCATTGCTCTTCCAGTACACCTGTGTCTCCAATGCCCCCCAAAACACCTCTGCCTCCATTGCTCTCCCAGTACAACTATTTCTTTAACGCCCCCCAGCACACCTCTGCCTCCAATGCCTCCCCCAGCACACCTCTGCCTCCAATATTCCCCAAGGACACCTCTGCCTCCAATGCCTCCTCTAGCACACCTCTACCTCCAATGTCCCCCCATAACACCTGTTTCCCCTCCTACCCAGCACACCTTTGCCATTACTGTTCCCCCCCACCACAACTCTGCAGCCTAACAGCATATCCCTGCCATTTGTTCAGTTACAGTACTCCCCATTTTATTGCTGATTCTCTGGTGTACACGCTGAGGGCAGACCTGGAGGGTTTGAGCCAGCCCACAATGTCATGTGACTGGGTTGCACAGACACTTTTCAGCATCTATTCAGAAGCCGGTACCTGCCCAGGAGAGATGTGGCCTGTCATAATGTATAGCAATGTGTGCAGATACATGCTCAATAATTTGATTAAAAAATGATTAGTGGTAAAGAGGGACTGTGCCAGAAAATCCAGGACAGTTAACAAGTATATTTGTTTTTTGTTCAGTTCAGTAGGCCCTCGTGCTACATAGTTGTTGATATATATTGCAAAACATGGTTGTGTAGCCAGATCAGATATACAGTACTTGGGCACAATTGTCCAATCTTGCCGTTTTTTTATTGTTGTTGAAAAAGGTTTCCACATGCAGGATTTGCCTGCATCTCTCTCTCATGTAATCCCTACCACTAATCAGACATTAAAGCTTGGCTAAGCTAAACATTTATGTTTTTGAAAGGTATATCTGTGGCACATGTTCATGATGACTGTTTTGTGCTTGAATGTCTGAATGTTCTATAATACTACGCGCTCAGTCAAATGATGGTCTGCTAAAGCAAAGCAAGACTTGTTTGGTTATTTATTGAGTCTCTTTGCCAGTGAGCTTCATAGCTGCACCCTTTTTAAATTATTAAATTAGCTTATTCCACTTAATCCACTATACAAACATGGTTCTAACAAACTAACAAAACATCCATAATAATAATACCTTGAGGTAAAATATAAATAAACCAAAACAAATAATCGAGTTTTAATACAGCGCAAAGTGAATATTTATCCCCTTAATAATGTGTAACAAAAATATATACAAATGAAAATATCAACTACAACAGTATAACTTCAAAACTAGTAGCAATGATAAATGTGTACACAAATCCCCAAAGAACTCAGCCATGTCCAAGAATGAGGGAAAACAGATCTTGCATCTTAAAAGTGCAATTGCATATTTCTGAAAGTGTGGCAATATCTTTTGGTGGATGCAGATCCATGTGGCTGGAGTTGTTTGGATTGTAGCTTTAAGGATGGACATTTGGTCAAAACCACACGAGAGTAAAGAAAGAAGCTTTGCTACATTTGTTTTTCTCTCTCTCTCTCTCTGTATCATTTTGTATCAGTTTCCAGGGATGTCTTAATGCATGGGCACCCCTGGGCACTGCCCAGGGGCCCCAGGTGAATGGGGGCCCCATAATATTCTTTCATTGCATCATACTTTGCATCATAGTTGCCATCAGCCAGCCAGCCTGTGACAGCAGCTTCCCCATGCTGCTCTGCTTGAGGAGACTGTACTATACATTACTGCCCCCTATACTGTGCCCTCCTGCCCTCCCCCCATACTGTATCATTGTACCTCCTCATGCTGTCCCCTTTTGTCCTCTGTACTGTGCCCTCTTACCCTCCACCCCCTGCATTGTGGTCTCCTACCCCTGTATTGTGCCCTCCTGTACTGTGCCCTCTTAATCCTCTGTACTGTGCGCTCCTGCCTCCTCTAAACTGTGCTCTTCTGCCCCCTGCCAGGACTGTGCCCTCCTGTCTCCCCCCCCCCCCTCTGTACTGTGCCCTTTGTGTTGATTAGACTTTGATTTATGGCATTTTTTCTTATTGTTTAAATTAGATTCCATTGAAAGTACTTATACATACAGTATATGTTTAGATTTAGCAAGTACTTATACTTTAATTCTCAGGAGTAGGTGCAAAAAATTAGGGCAGGCTGGTAGGGGCCTACGTGCATTACTTTGCCCAGGGGCCCAAGTTGCTATTAAGACACCCTGTTAGTTTCTACTCATTCTGGGTATTTATACAGTATATATATATAGATACACACACTATATTGTTAAAAGAATTGGGACACCTGCCTTTACACGCACATGAACTTTAATGGCATCCCAGTCTTAGTCCGTAGGGTTCAATATTGAGTTGGCCCACACTTTGCAGCTAAAACAGCTTCAACTCTTTTGGGAAGGCTGTCCACAAGGTTTAGTAGTGTGTCTATGGGAATGTTTGACCATTCTTTCAGACATGCATTTTGTAAGGTCAAAAAGGGGTAGGAGAAGAAAAGCAGCGCCACCTCAGTGTAGATTAAAAGGTTATTTATTACATAAAAACAATGTAGTAACTCACACAGAGGAAATAGTTGATCAGCAAATGGTGATGGTTCATCTGTAACACTGTAGGGATGTTAGGGTCAGCGATCGCCTGAGGAAGGAGCGCGCATGCTCTGAACGCGAGCACCCCCCTGCCACTATTGGATGTAAGCCTGGATACTGAACGCTGCCAGAAACACAGGAAGTGTCGGACTCCACCAGCACAGCCAGGACCACAGCCGCCACAGTGTACTTCCCTAACATCCCTGCAGTGTTGCACATGAACTATCACCATTTGCTGATCACCGATTTCCTCTGTGTGAGTACTACATTGTTTTTATGTAATAAATAACATTTTAATCTACACTGAGATGGCGCTGCTTTTCTTCTCCTACCCCTTTTTGTCTGTTGCAGAGTCCCTTTAGCTCTGTATGAAGCCTGTAGCCACCTCCACCATCCATCTCCACTAACCCCAGGGATTGAACTATCCTGTATACCTCCTAAAAAGACTAACTACAGCCACAGTTGAAACTTTTTTCATAAGATCGAATGTACTTGACTCTTTCACTGGCGCAGGTCGAACATTGTGTATATGCACCTTTCTTATTTTGTGAGGTCAGACACTGATGTTTGACAAGAAGGCCTGGCTCACAGTCTCTGCACTAATTTATCCCAAAGATGTTCTATCAGGGTGGGGTCAGGACTCTGTGCAGGCCAGTCAAGTATCTCCACCCCAAACTTGCTCATCCATGGCTTTATGGACCTTGCTTTGTGCACTGGTGCTCAGTCATGTTGAAAGAGGAAAGAGCAATCCCCTAACTGTTCCCACAAAGTTGGGAGCATGAAATTGTCCAAATTGTCCTGGTATGCTGATGCCTTAAGAGTTCCCTTCAGTAAAACTAAGGAGCCAAGCCCAACCCCTGAAAAACAATCCTAAACCATAATCCCCCTTCCACCAAATGATTTGGACCAGTGCACAAAGCAAGGTCCATAAAGACATGGATGAGCGATTTTGGGGTGAAAGAACTTGACCGTCCTGCACAGATTCCTGACCTCACCCTGATAGAACACCTTTGGGATGAATTAGAGGGGGGATTATGAGCCAGGCCTTCTCGCCCCACATCGGTGCCTGACCTCACAAATGCGCTTCTGGAAGAATGGTCAAACATTCCGATAGACATTCTTGTAAACCTTGTGGACAGCTTTCCCAGAAGAGTTGAAGCTGGTATAGCTGCAAAGGGTGGGCCAACTCAATATTGAACCCTACAGATCAAGGCTCCATTCACATGAATGCATTTTTTCATGCTTTTTGCAGAAACGCATTTCATTTTTTTAACATCGGTTTCTATAGAACCCGTTTGCATTAATGCATTTTTGTGCCTCTGCGTTTTTGGAAAGGGTTGGGAAAAAAAAAAAAAGCAAAACACATGAAAAACATATCAAAAGCGTGTCAAAAACGTGTGTCCGAAATTGTGGAAAGCACAGCAAAAAGCACTGCTGAAACACTCAAAAACAAAATGAATATAGTAGGTGTGAACCGAGCCTATGACTGGAATGCCATTAAAGTTAATATGCGTGTAAAGGATGTAAATATGTGTCCCAATACTTTTGATAATATAGTGTGAGTGTGTGTGTGTATATATATATTTACACACTGCCTGGCAAAAAAAAGTCACCTCCTGGATTTACCTAAGCAACTAACTAAACTAAGCATGCAGTGACTATCCTATAGGATAGTTACTGCATGTGCCCAACGAATGAGGTTAGCTGACTACCTGAATATACTGAATGACCAGGTTATTCCATCAATGGATTTTTTTTCTTCCCTGATGGCACAGGCATATTCCAAGATGGCAATGCCAGGATTCATCAGGCTCAAATTGTGAAAGAGTGGTTCAGGGAGCATGAGACATAATTTTCACACATGGATTGGCCACCACAGAGTCCAGAACTTAACCTAATTGAGAATCCTTGGGATGTGCTGGAGAAGGCTTTGCGCAGTGGTCCGACTCTCTCATCATCAATACAAGATCTTGGTGAAAAATGAATGCAACACTGAACGGAAATAAATCTTGTGACTTTGCAGAAGCTTATCGAAACAATGCCACAGCGAATGTGTGCCGTAATCAAGGCTAATGGTGGTCAACACGTGTGACCTTTTTTTTTTGGTGGCGACTTTTTTTTGGGCAGGCAGTGTATATACAGTGGTTCACTATATTGAAAATGTAGCATTAAAAGACATGCTACAAACCATCAAGCAGCTGCCTTATACTCCTCCAGGCATTGACAGGGGTGCAGACATGTCCTTTAACCCTTGTAGTACTCAATTTCTAAAGCCCACTGACAGGTTGTCCAAAGATAGATAAAGGTTAAATAGACAGACATAACACTCATATCCTTCATGTTGGACATAACTGTATACTAATATAGATATTACATAAAACTACACCCACTGTACCCTGTATAGGTATTCGATTGATATATTGGCAAATCACTTACAAGTGAAGAAAGACGAATCCAACATCTACACCTCTTAGCCACTCCAGGGTACACCCCAAGTGGCGATGCACAATTGGTTTTTCCAATTAGTACTGGTGTATGATATACTATGAGCATGAGTGTCATTGTTGTTTGTTTGTTTTTGAAGTCACCAATGTGATTTCATTTTTTGATGTTTTTACCTATACTATGTTTGTATATCCAATAAAAAGACTTTCCTTTATCCATACTCATATGGCATGTCACTTTTAAGTCGATGAGGGCTATCTTTTTTCTTGTTGCAAGTAAAGAAAGGGAGGTTTTCCTATTGGTACACAAATAGGTTATTTGGCTATTAAGTTGTTGAATGCCCTAGTGCAGCAGGTCGCAATGAAATGTAAAACAAAAAGCTGAATTAAAAAAAGGGATGCTAGCTGTTTTTTTAACTAATGGCATCCATGAATACATAAGTATAGTATTAGAAAACTTTTTGGTACAGGGAATTTATGCAAATGTCTAACTACTAAAGTCTGTGAGGGTTTACATTTATTGGGCATGTGTTTTAACTAGTTATGTAACCATGCAATGTTAAAAACATTGTTAGATGTGCGGTATGTGTGAAGGGTGAAAAGATAGTTATCCAAATATGAGGCTACGAAAAAAAATCCAAATATGAGGCTCATAAAATGACAGGCTAGGAAAGTAATCCAAGCACCAAAAACCCTTTCTTTCTTGTCATATAAATTGGCACACATATATCATAGCACCCACATTGTATACTTGAGCGTGATGGTAAAAATGGATGCCAACATCAAAGGTTTTAAAGCAGCAACCATGCTTTTTTGAGGCAAGTACTGACATCAAATATAACAATAAAAGACAAAGTACTGTAAATGTCATTCCATCAAAATTGAATTCAATAATTAGAAAATCTCAGGTTATCTTTACTTTGTTGATTTAGAATTGAAATACAATTGACCATTGCTGTATTAGAGCACCATACTAATGTTTTAACTTGAAATGGAAAATGAAGGGTATATTAGCGTATACAGTAGCTTTAAAGCAAGTGATATATTGTCATCTTAGTAATTCAGATGTCTGAGCTATGATCTCATTCGCAGCCTTACTAAGCTATTTTCCATTACTTGGAAGTCTATGGAGGGAGGGGGCAGTAGGAACAAATTCCTACTTTGCATCTTTATTATAGAAGCCCTGATTGGTTACTCATACATATATTTACATACAGCACCATTAAAAGTTCAACCTCCTAATCCTCATAAGCTTTGCATCCCTTACCCTCTGTGAGAGACTAAATTTGTCTCTGTTGCATGTTTAATCAACAATCTGTTACCCTATACTTTGTGTCTTAAATAGGAGATACCCCTGAAAGCCAGCAAACTGAGAAGAGGCTTAGTTGCTCATACTGTAGTCCGTGCATGGTCTGTAATTAGTAGTGGATGGATTGGTTAGATATTTGCCATATGAGACTCAATCCTATGACACACCATGTCAAAACAGGATTCATATTACAATGTATTCTTTAAGAACTGAAGCTATGCATAGTTGAAGTACATAGTAGAACTTGCTGAACAGATGATAAACTGGTTAACTACAGGGTTCAATGTATTGGCAGTAGCTATGTGGAAACATTTCCTAACTGCAAGAACAGAAGAGTGAATGTGACTTTTCATTCATCATGCCTGGTATGGGAATCAAATATAGCAGACTATTTTCTTTGCAAGTTATTAATTGCATTCATAATTAAAGCAGTATTAAACCCAAACACACAATTGTGTTGCATTATATTGCAGCTAATCCCAAAAGAAAAAAAAAAACATATTGTTGCTGTAACGTCTTAAAAAGTTTGAGTTGGAGTTTGGCTTCAATGTGTTAATTTATCTAAATCTGCTAGTCCATTTAACACTCCCCTTACCCCACATTAACAATGCTGCTATCCAAATGTGCCCCTATGCTCCTTCATTCATAGTGCAGGCACCAGGGGAAAACAAAGGGAATATGCCTAAAAAAAGAAAATGAATGCAACCACCATATCTAAGGATTGGTAACCTATAATATATGACTTTTTGGTTTTAACTTTAAACCAATTGGCTTTTCTTCCAAAATTAAGGAGAGCATTATCCCACTAAACATAACAAGCTACATTTGGGGAAATAGGTGTGCTATGGAGGATTTGATCCCTATAATTGATTACTAAAGGGCAAAGGTATTGATAAAATATCACTAAAAATAAGTGAATTATTCAAAAATCTCTTTGCTGGCACTCTGCTTTATTTCCTACTGCAATCCAATTGCCCAGCACTAACATTGAGTAGTCTAATAGTATTTTTGAACACTTTTGTCATAATAAGCATTTTTAAACCATTTCTTAGTTTACTGGGGTACTGCAAGATGTCAAGTGTAGTGACCTCTCTCTTTTGTTCAGAGGCTAAGCAACCAATAGGATTTTGCTATTCAATGTAAACATTTGAGCACAGAAAATCCTGAAGAATTTCCATGCTCTTAAACATAATTTAGTTGCTGACTATTGTAACCGCAAATTACAATACTTCCTACTGTGTAGCTCAATAACTTTTTTTACCATATAAATATACACAGTTTACATATATAACCTTGAAATAATTATATAGAAATGCATTACTTTGAACTGTGGGGGAGATGTACTAAAACTGGTGCACACAGAATCTGGTGTAGCTGTGTATAGTAACCAATCAGCTTGTTCAGTTTGCATGATCTTCCTGTACCTGAATGCATTTCCTCCGTGTACTCCGGTTTACTCCTGCACTCCAAAGACATGGTGATAGGTTAATTGGATGGATCTTGTATAAAATAGCCCTTGTATGTATGAATGTGAATTAAGGACCTTAGATTGTAAGCTCCTTAAGGGGAGGGACTGATGTGAATGTATAAGTACCTGTAATAAATAAATTAATTATGCTTTGACAATAAAACCTAGAAGCAGATTGGTTACTATGCACAGCTGCATCAGATTCGGTGTGCACCAGTTTTAGCAAATCTCCCCCTATATGTTCTATGTATATTGTTAGTAAATGATATGTCATTATGAAGCACTGTGCTGGTCTTAGTATAAGTGATTACCCGCAGTATGGCTTAAATGAGGAACTCTCGTAATCAGAGTAAAATATTTTTCAAACAATATGTGAGACTGCACCCTGAATAGTGTAATTTTACTGCCATGTTTGAAAAGTTTAACACTTCATAAGTGAATACATTTCAAACACAATTCCCAGTTTTCTTATATGTCTATCATTGAACAAATACTATTTTGGAAAGTTGTAAATAGTAATGTTACAGTATCGGTATACTATGTGGTTGACCTGCCATACCTGCCCATATCACTGCTACCTAATCAAGGTCTAAGCCTCCCCCCTTCATGGTGGGCATATCCCTAGTGGAGGGTAGGAATCGTCATGGTCTGGGTCTGATAGGAAAGGACTTTAAATGCCAAGGTGAATGCCAAGCAGGATACAGAAGCACTATAGGCCATCCCCACAGTTTGGGGTCTGTGTAGGGCTCCCAGTGTTATACCAAGGTTACACGATTCTAGATGCACTGTTTCTATTGTTGATTTGGAAGACAGTAAGACGTTTATTGAAGAGTTGATTGCAGAATGCAAAGAAAAAAAAAAGCTAGTGAGGTAAATTGTTTTCCTGTAAGGGAGAAAAGGTTTATCACCTTAGGACACTAGCAAAAAAAAAAAAAAACTGAACTCACTGAGTGGGGTAGGGTTCTTGGGGTACACCCAAGGGGGTTATATCCAGCAAAACTATGACTATGCACCCTGTGTCCTGTACAGAATGATTAAGATATACAGTAGATTTTAATTGCAGGTTGTAAAACCACACAATGTGGAAAGATACAAGAGGGTGAATGCTGCTGCAATGTATTGCATTTATAAAAACAAAGAGTAAACATATGCTTTAAAGACTAGAAACTGGGTCTTTGCTATCATTACCACCTGTCCATAGAACAATTTACTTGTAGCTAAATACATTCATTTAAAGTAAAACATAAAAAACTATAGACTATAGAATCCTGTGGAGCACTAGTATGTATAAAATCCCCTTTCTTGCAAACACACTTGCTCTCCCTAATCCATTCTTCTTAAGAAATGTATAAAAGCAGAACACAACACAGCTGTGTCTATCTGTACCAACTTGTCCAACAGCTGCCGCTAGTCTTCTGTATCTCAAACAGAAGCAAGAATGAACTGGAAGTCTATTTTACTATATGTAAAGTGTTTGGAATCTAGGGCTTTAGAAGTATAGAAATCATTCTGGAAGGGTGTGAGGTATGGAGCGGGTGTGCAAAGAGCAGCAAGGGCAAGTAATACATATCTGCATCTGCTAGCTCAGCGGTATGTTGAATTTGAGATGTTGCATCTTGAGGCATTGTGCCCAAGACTATTTTATGGGAATATTTCAGAGATTACTGTGGATGTCACGTCCAAGGTCAGAATCAAAGACTGTACATGCAAATCTGGACTATATATTTTAAGTCACAAGAGAGTGTTATA
Organism: Pelophylax lessonae; assembly: GCF_965119305.1. Classification (NCBI taxonomy): domain Eukaryota; kingdom Metazoa; phylum Chordata; class Amphibia; order Anura; family Ranidae; genus Pelophylax; species Pelophylax lessonae. Next base: position 92,781,352 of record NC_138779.1, read on the forward strand.
TAAGATTGTAACATAATATGTATATGTCTTAAACACATTTTTTATACTCGGTATGTAGTACACCCCTCAGTGGCTTTGTAGTTACCATGCTGATAAAGCTACTGTTAGACTTAAACAGGTTACAGGTTTAGCTGACAATCATTCTGGGTACGAATTACTGTTGAAGTTATCTTGACTTTAACATTGCTGGATAGTAGTCAGGAGGGAAATTTACCCCTTTAATCTCTTGAATTTATAGAGAGATAAGTTCAGCAAGGTCATCTACAGGCCAAGCAAGCATACATTCTACCTGGACCTGTATGTGTGTATATTTAGTGGCTGAAATGGTACTTAGGCAATTGAAATTCCTGCGTACTGAAATCCCATGATTAAAGATAAATTCTGAATTGATGTTATAGTTAATTGCATTTTGATTAGCGCTCTTGTAGGCTTATTTGGTAAATCGGCGAGTAATGGTGCAGTATCCAATCAGATTTTAAATCTCTCTAGCAAAATAAGTGACAGCTAGCATCTAGTTGAGTGCTTGTGTTACTACATAGTTTGCATTACTAGTAACCTTTACTTTACCATTTAAGCCCATATTGTGTTATTGGATAAGCTCCTTTGAATCTGGCCACTAGTATAATTTAAATAGACCAACACTAATAATACCTCTTACACTGATACAGACTGACACTAACAGACTAACACAGTTTGACATTGACATTGACGTAGTATGACAGCAACATTTCTTTTACAAATATCACTTACGGGTTCTGCTGATGACACACGTCTAGCCTTACGGACTAACCAGAGTATATCTGAGCTGAAAAGGGGCTCATGGAATACAGCTTACCAAATAGACCTAGACAACTGTGACCATAGGCAAAGAAGAAGACAGTAAGCTGGGAGCCAGGTAGGAATAACTGCATGGCAGTAATAACCCTACTAGAATTTTCCGCAATCAGTATGTGCAAATTCTAATCCTATACTAATTTCAAGATTTTTGCTAAAAGATAATCTACAACAGGAAATAACATTAATAAGAACAACAATAACAGTAATAATGGTATTTCAATAAAAATGCATTAGAGTTTCCTATCTTCTGTGTTATTATACAAGTGAAATATTCTTAGCTGTTACCTGCATCTACAGGCTTACTTTTCTAACTGCCGCTAAGCACAGGATACCTACTGAGCTTTCAGGAAGGTAGGTAAAGATTAAATATTATTTCTGCCTTGCCTACATGTGTTAAAGGGTCACTCCATCCAAAATGAATGGTTTCTTTAATCTCACTGGAACTCTGGTGGTGAGTTACGTTCCCAGGTCTGTAATGCTTGCACCAGTCATTGTAAATGGGTCTTTTTCTCCCTGCTGGACTTTTTAGATAATGGCAGGAGGAATGGGAGAACCCAAAGGTTGGTGGGTCCAGAAAAAGCTTCAATATAGGCAGGAACATCTTACCACTGAAGATCCCAGGATTTAAAAGAAGCCAGATGGTGATAAAGCCCACTAGATGCCACCTATAACTGCAATATAACTTTTGGATGGACTACACTTGAAATAATAAATAGGTCAAGTTAAATACATAGTAACTACAAAGATGTAAAGCTCTAATTGGCTAATTAATAATGCAATAAAAGGTTCAAAGGGTACAGTAGCCAACAGCAACTTGTCAGGTTCTATTTACAAACATTAGATCAGTTGAAGATGAATTGTGATGGGCTGCTATTGATTACTGCACTTTTTGTATATTAAAACACTTTGGAAAGTCAAAGTCTACCATTTTTTTTAGGTAGGGTGAGAGAGTAAGAACCTGTTGGGTTTTACTTGTGTTGGTGTTCCATTGAGGACATTTATTCTTACTATCTGCTGTGGTAAATGGTGTCACCTGGGACAGGATGTGTGGGGAAATCTAAAGAGCTTACAGATTTTTTTATCTTGCTGTGACCTCATTGGGAAATGTAATTTCATGTCCCATCCCAACTACTGGTATCACCTGAGAAAGGAAATTAGTTGAAATCTCAGACATCAATGAAAACCCAAAAGAGATTCTAACTGTTCCCTACTCAACCAAATAAAAAAGTAGACTTTTACTAGTTTTGTTATACTTGCATGAAATAAACAAAGCAATTTTCTTGTACCACCTCTACATGTTTTCTAAATCAATTTTGTTTTCTGTTTGTGTGCCAGAAGTTTGATTTATTGGCCAATACCATTGCTTTCCACGTCATCAGCCTTCAGCTTAGAAGCTCTACATGCTCTACTAATGAGTTGCCTGAACCTGCCTTGCTTTTTTAAACATTAATATGCCTAAAAAAAGTACCATTAGAGGAAATCTTATTATGCCATACATAAACCAAAGTAGCATGCATTAATATTGGAGGTCCCTTAACAACGCAACAGAAAATGAAAACCCATTGCATACAAAATCAGCTTGAAGTTTCTCATTCAAACCTGCTGAAAGCAGAGACAAGACTGTTTGCTATGACATGGCTATAGTTACCATTCTTAATGGTGTTTGCAGCATCCTTTTTTTGGTCATATACACATACACTTTTCTAACAATTTCAACCACCAGTTTTCAACCAGAAACACCAAACAGATCAAGGCAATCTTTTAACAACCCTGCCATGTATGTATACAGAATAACATATAAACTGTGGGTGATAAGTTGCCTTAATCTATAGAAACTGAAAGCTGGTTAAAATTGTTAAAACAATTTGACCTGTGTAAGGCCAGCATTAGAGAGTTTTCAAGCTTTTTTCCGTGCAAAAACCCATTCACAAACAAGTTTACACTTGCATAATGTTACATAATATGCATTGAGTTTTAATGTGACATGTAACTCAGGAAAATCAGACCTCATCATCAGTGTGACAGTTTTATATCTAGTGAATAGAGGCATACTTAAGTGTCTTATTTGAGTCTGCAAGTAACAAATTATATACCACAAAGTCACTTGTCACAAGGTGGCAGTGTGATAAGAAATTTTGGCCAGCATTAGACATTTCCTGAGATCTTATCCCCGAAAATTATATCTTTTTAGAAGATTGCAAACTACCTGAAAAAATATAGACATACAAGGCAGAGAAATCACAAATGGAAGGGAGTCAAAGTAATAGTAAGAATTGTGTTCTGTAGTCACACTAGGTCTGGCCACATGAGCTCTTGTCACACCGTTTTTTTTCAGCTTGTTTTCATCTGGAACGTGCTGATCTATCACTTGACAGATTTGTTTACAATGTCTCTCCTTCGTTGCCAGAGATCTGTTGGACTATATGAGAATATGTCCTCACCGGTTCCATATCTAATAAAAGAGGCTCGGAAAGTTCAAGGTAGCGGAACATGCTGAGCGGTCATGGGCTTAATATACAGCCAGATAAAATGACACCAGTCAATGTTCTCAGACCTAGGTCTTGCATGCTGAATAAATCTGATTAGTTCTTGTTCCATTAAATGTCTTATAGTGATTACTATAGCAGCATGAATTGTGCAGTATCACAAAAGGACTGTTAACAGCAGCAAAGAAAAGCATCTGATATGCCCATAGCAACTGGCCAAACCCCTTCATTTCTAGTGTAAGGTCAATTTCCAACATCACTGAATATCTTCTACAGTATCTGCATTAAACCAGTCTATAAAGTATATAAAGAGTAACTGGCTAATGAAATACTGCGTGTTGGAGTCAAGATACAGAAGTGGCAGGTGCCAGTTAGAACCACTGTATCTAAATTGTTTGCTTTAAGTACAATTCAGGAATTCAGAATATAGACACAAAATTCTTATTTTAAAAATGAAAACTATGAAAATCTTCAGTTTTGATGAGGAAATTTGATAAAGGTGAACTATATACCTTTGTGAAATGTAATTGCAAATTTTTACTTTTTCTGGTTCTCTGGGCATTGATGTAAAACCTTTGTCACGCTATCTAGGAGGATCTGCCTTAACCTTGCACCAAAATGCAGTTTACCATCCCTCTGCTGCCAAAACACTGCATTAAGGAAATAAAATAAAAAATAATTTTGGAGACAGTGATAAAAATGTGTTACATTACTCTCACGCTATCAGTGGACTCACCTAGACCATATGATGTCAGCAAGTCCAGTGGACCCGATGTATGCGGGCATCTGGTGATCCTCCGTGAGAGAATAAACAGGGCAGATCACCGTTCTGTGAGAGGGGAAGATGGAGATCTTGTGTTTCTGTCTTCCCCCAGTCAAAGCATCCCCCCCAACAGTTAGCAAGCACTCTTAGGGGACACATTTAACCCTTTGATTGCCCCTGATGTTAACCCCTTCTCTGCCAATGTCATTAATGGCAATTTTCATCAATGGCATTTTTTAGCACTAATCACTGTATTAGTGTCAGTGGTCCCCAAAAAGTATCACATAGTGTCAGATTTGTCCACCGCGATGTCACAGTCCTGCCAAAAATTGCTGACCACCGCCATTACTAGTTAGAAAAAAATCTATCCCATAGTTTGTAGACACAATACCTTTTGCGCAAACCAATCAATATAGGCTGATTGGGATTTATTTTATCAAAAACATGTAGCAGAATGATTTTTGGCCTATATTGATGAAGAAATTTGATTTTTTAACATTTTTTTTGTTGGATATGTTTATAGCAAAAAGTAAAAAATATTATTATTTTTTTGTTTTTTAAATTGTCGGCCTTTTTTTGTTTATAGCGCATAAAATAAAAACCGCAGAGGTGATCAAATGCCACCCAAAAAGCTCTATTTGTGGGAAAAAAGAACATCAATTTTTTTTTTTGGTACATGGTGTTGCACGACCATGCAATTGTCAGTTAAAGTGGCGCAGTGCCGTATCACAAAAAATTGCCTGATCATAAATGGGGTAAACCTTCCGGGGCTGAAGTGATTTTCTTTCGATGTGTTTGTGTGTTTTTAAAATATATATTTCTTTATTGCAGTGTTTTGATAACGGGGGTGGAGGCAGCCACATATGCAAGCCTTGCATTTTAATAAAAGGTCTGCTTTACCCCCAGGTCAATCTTAATATTGTAATAGGAAAAGAAATAGCTCCACCCATGGACAGTACCCCATCAAAAATGTAACTCCTTTTGCAGGAGATGTAGTAGTATGATTTCAAGCACTTTGCAAACTTCTACAAAAAGTAAAAAGGGCTTGTGGTGTGTAGTTATTATATGTGTAATGTATTTTCTTTATAGCTAAAGTAGAGTTTTCCCATCATTCTGGCTAAAAATCCCCAGAAAAGATTTCAAGTAAAGATGTTAGGAAAAGAATATGAAGTTGCGAATTGACTGGCTATGACGTTGAACCTAGTTGGCTAAATACTTTGAGCCACTGACCTGGAACAAATATGCTTCTATAAAGTTAGAATTTTGTATATACCAATTTGTTCTGGCTCAGTGATTTACGTTTTATTTTCACAGCCAGACAGCTAGCATCCATATGTTTCTCTCATGACAGGTTTAGTAAAGGGATGATAATATACTAATATCCCTTCGAAAGCAATATTTTACAGTCTAGTCTTAGTTTAGTGCCATTAAAACGATGCTGACGTATCGTTAATACATTAATAACAAATAGGAGCCATTTAATAAAGCAGTAGTGTGTGCAAACTTTGCAAGGGAATTTTCGCTTAGCTAAATTAATGTGGTGACAATTTACTTTGCAAAGAATACCCAAACACGTGGGAAATATTAAAAAATAAAACAGCATTTTTGCTTGCACATGATTGGATGATGGAAGTTAGCACAGTGTCACCTCACTCATTAAGCTAAGTAAAATCCACTGGCCAAGTGAACAGCCTATACTACTTTAGTAAATCATCCCCTAAGTGACTCTTTGTGTCATAGATGTATAATGATACCAAAAAAGTTGTTTGAGCAATTCAATATTCAGGTCAACTGCCAATAGGCACAATTCACAAAATGAACACACTATGATAAAGATACTGACTGTTAATAAAAGGGGCAGTTATTTTCAGATAAACAAAAGAAGATTTGAAAATTGCAGTCACATGACTAAATAAAGATTTTTATCTTTGTGTTTAAAGCTTTGTGAATTAGCCTTATTCCTTTTATTCCTCTATATTTTGGTATTCTCTTCTCTCACAGATATCCTGTTTGGTCTTATTTTGTTGTGAAAATCACCTGGTTCATCAAGGTTTGACCCACCCCTGTACTTGTAGGGACGAGTACAGGGATTGGATCTGTGCCAATGTGGATAATACTCACCAGGAAAAATACACACAGATGTTACAAAATAAAAGCCAAGTTAAACTGTGGAGACTGATTTATTGGGGGTAGATGGTTTCATTAAGGTTTCAGATTGAATTGGGTCCATTGAGACTCTGTAAACTTTCAACTTCATTTGTCTTTAAATATATACATATTCTTAATACAAACTACATATATTATTTTTTAACAATGTGCACAATTTATTTTTTAATTTCATTTTGAAAAACAGATAGTAGAATGTTGATCCTAGGATTGCCATTAGATTCAGGAGAAAAGGTTTTTACAGCAAAGCAAAGCAAATTGGGCTATGCTTTAAAATGGGTTTTGACTTTGATATTTTAGGGAAGAAATGGTAAAACTCATAACTGTGTTATCAGAATGCTCTGGGTATGTGTACTTGGAGTACACAGTAGATACAGCAGTGTCTACTGTTCTCCCATATAAAATATCTATATCTTTTAGGGCAGCACAGACAATGTTTTGAGTTGTTGAATGACTAGACAATTTCACTCTTCTGACATAATGTTAAATATAATAAATCATTGCTCTTTGTAACACATGAAAGAAGAACTAAAAAAAATAAAGCATTAATAAATGTGCAGTTTGAATAGTTTAAAGTATATCTAAATATAGAATATACAGGGTTTGAGTAAGGGATGGTTATAAACCCTTCCTAGTATCGTTTGTCATCTTTCTCTCTGTGAGATGTCCCTTTTATTATTTACTGTACTGTAGACTAAACAGGAAGTGAAAGGATATCTCTCTAATGTCTTAGACATATGTCACGGGAACAAGTATCCAATTTAGAAGATTTTCTTTTTATTCCTGTTCCAACATTTTTGTGCCTACCATGAAATATTTTTATGAAGTCCACTGAGGGACACAGGAATTGTAGGAATTCCTAAACTGTTTGGTTTTACTGCTGCTTATTGGCAAACAAAAAGGTTTAGCCATTCCTTGTATGCCCCCAAGTGCTACCTGAAGAAGCTATGGGTCTCAATTGGTAAAGTAGAGGTCCAGCCAAGCATCCAACAAAAACAGGTGACACAGCATACTACTCTCTGTGTTCATATTTTCCAGCGTGATGTTTGGGCTTGCCCAGCCCCTATGGTAGCTGCAAAGCTTTGCCAAGAATGGAATGGTTGAAGAAATGTGATTGATGATTGCTGGTGCAGTTCTCTTGAGCGCAGAAGGTGGCTCTTTAGTTGTTCCATGATAAGAATGGATGTTACCTGACAACTAATATTCTAAGGAAATATTTATGCATATGAGATTCCTCAGACAATAAAATCTTTAAACAGAGAAGAGAAAGGAAATCCTTAGGTTGGGAAAAATTAAAAGGTGCTAACGTTGAATCTTTGCCATTTAAGAACATCAGAACCAGAAGGATAAGAAAGAATTCCATTGAACACCCATAGGTGTTTCAAGGGTGTGTTCGCCACAATTCAAACCTGCCTAACTAGTTCTTAAGTTCATCATACCCTTGTAAAGAGTAGAATCCCCTGCTGAGGAATGGGGGGGGGGGGGTACGAATCCTAGAACTAGTACTAGAAATATTCACCTGATGGTGGTTATCATCAGAAGAGGAGATCCAAAAGACAATACCAGGCCACATGCCCTCAACCAGGGATGGCTTTTGCTCGCTCCCCCACCCCACAGCACCTTGTCCCCATGTTGATGGGAACAAGGGCCTCTTCCCAACAACCCTAAGCTGTAGTTGTTACGGTCTGATTGGAATCTTGAAGCACCCTTTAACAAGGGGGCCCCCAGATCCTGCTCCCCCCTATGTGAATGGGTATCGGCTACACAGTACCCCTACCGATTCACCAAAAAGTGTACAAAAGTAATAAACACACCAAACATTTCTTAACAAATCCTTTATTTAACCACTGAAGTACCAGTATTTCTTGCTAGAAAATTACTTAGAACCCCCAAACATTATATATTTTTTTTTTAGCAGAAGATCCTAGAAAATAAAATGGAGATCGTTGCAATACTTATAATAATAATGTCACACTGTAATTGCGCAGTATTTTTGGAAAAAATACACTTTTTTGAATTAAAAATAAGAAAACAGTAAATTTAGCCCAATTTTTTTCTATATTGTGAAAGAGAATGTTACGCCGAGTAAATAGATACCTAGCATGTCATGCTTCAAAATTGCACATGCTTGTGGAACGGCGACAAACATTGGTACTTAAAAATCTCCATAGGTGACACTTTAAAAATGTCTACAGGTTACAAGTTTAGAGATACAGAGGTCTAGGGCTAGAATTATTGATTTCACTCTAACAATCACGGCAATACCTCACATGTGTGGTTTGAACACCTTTTACATATGAGAGCGTGCCCTATTTATGCGTTCGCTTCTGCGCGTGAGCGCGGAGGGACGGGGCACTTTTTTTTCTTATTTATTTTACCTTTTACTTTTATTTTTACACTGTCCCTTTTTTTAAAAAAAATTCTGATCACTTTTATTCCTATTACAAGGAATGTAAACATCCCTTGTAATAGAAATAAGCAGGACAGGTCATTTACACTTAAAAGCAAAAGAAAAAAAAAAAAAATTTCATTTTTTTTCTGCAAGAAAAAAAATGGACCCTTTAAGGCCATTGGGATGAAGCGACTTATGACGTCTTTCCGGTCCTTCAAGGCCATAGAGTCAAGTGGGGGCCATCTTGTCCTCACTCGACTTCCTGCCTAGGACCGGATCGTTTTCCCTGCTACTGACGGTTCTGGTAAGTGGGGAAAAAGATCGGGAAGCTGTCCAAAGTGAGGCAATACCTGACATACTCATACACCCAAGCAGCTGGTGCTGATAAAGATCACAGATGGCAGGAGGTGACAAGACTATTGTAGGAAGGCAATGGAAATAGATGGCAGACTTGATGATCAACAAGCTTTGGAAGCAGCAGAATGATGTTTCCGCCATGCTAAATAGTGTGGAAAAGCGCATGGAGTGTGTGCATGCAACAATTTACCTAGCAGTTGATGTCAATGCTCAGTTCCCTGATCCTAAACAGTTACTGAAGAAGGATGTGGCAGGAAATTTAAAAATGGTGCTAAACGGTACCACTTCTGAGATAGATTCTGGTCCTTTAGCCTCACTACACAAGTCTTTAGAAACTGAGTCACGCCAGAGGCATTGCCACAGCTCTGGGCCTGAAGAGAACTCTGAGGCTAACTAAGGCTGGGTTGACATTTGCTTTGGCTGCGGTTCACAGCATGGGGTCCAGTGTGTCCTTGTTTACCGAATCAGGTGCAAATCAGGTCCGAATTTTTTCCTGAATTTGCAGCTGAATTGGAACCAAAGACGCACCCTTTTTAAATGCAGACTGTGGCCGTCCCGAAGCTTTGTGAACCGGCTCCATTGAGAGCCAGTCACACTCTCCTGTCATGTGAATTGGATGAAGGGAAACCGGCATCCAATTTGCAGATGTGTGAACCCCGGCCTTACACAGTACACAAATGTCTGGAAAGGGCCCAAAAGTTTTTTTCCAGGCTAGCTCGGCATTATCTAGTCAAGCACAGTCTGGCCCCTAAAGCTGTAACTAAAGATCTGCTGATATGGATAGCTGCTGTGTACAACCTAGCTCAAGCAGCATTTTTGAAGTCTTGTTTGAAGTCACCAAAGTCAAAAATATCTACAGTGTGCCAAGTATCTTGACTGAAGAAAAGGCTGGCAAAAATGCTATACTGTATAGTTAAACTTTTTCTCTGCAGAGCTGAGGAAAATGCACCCAACGCCCTAGGTCACTAGCAAAAAAATGGTTTGTGGCAGTTGTACGTGGGGTTATATGGCAGCTGGCTTGACATTTTTTTCCGTTTGCCACAGTCCCACCTCCTTTAGGCAGCAGTATAACCCGACTGTAAAGAATTCCTACAATTCCTGTGTGTTAACGAAATTTGGATTTACATAAACTTACTTTCTTGATAATATTTGTGATTAGAAAGAGAAACAATTAGAAAGAGTCTTATTAACAGGGAAACAGACAGCGTTTTGAGCAGAAAATTAAGCTTTTGGCACTGTAGGGTTTACTTACTTAAGCTGGAGAGTGCAAAATCACACTCGCTTCTGCATAGAAACCAATCAGCTTTCTGGTTTTAGTCCCCGTTCTCATTGGTGCCTATTGCCGGCAATGGAAGAGTCCCAATTTATGTGACGCCGACTTTGCGGCACCACACTGATTTCCAAGAGTAGTTTCTGCACTACTTTTTGTGACTTCGGGGGTTATTTCAATATACATCTGTGCATGAAGCTGCACAGATGTCTTTGAAGTCGCCCCCAAAGTTGAAATGAAATGCGGCTTTGAAATAGTGTGAGTTCAGATGAACTTGCATGATTTTAAAGCCGCGTTGAGTGTGAATAAGGGCTAATTACCAAAGCTTAAGTGAACAAGTTGAGGTTAGAAGCTGTTTGGCTACCATGCACAGCTGCACCAGATTCGGAGTACTCCAGCCTTAGTAAATGTACACAAGTGCTTCTTAGATAGAAATAATAGCAAACTTTTTTTACAGTACCACTGTATCCAACATTGGCCCCTGTGTCTATCAAGGCAGTACTTAACCACTTAAGCCCCGGAAGATTTTACCCCCTTCCTGATCAGGGGGTATTTTGCGATTCGGCACTGCGTGACTTTAATGGACAATTGCGCAGTCGTGCAACGCTGTACCTAAACAAATTTGATGTCCTTTTTTTTCCCACAAACAGAGCTTTCTTTTGGTGGTATTTGATCACCTGTGCGATTTTTTGATCATGCACTATAAACAAAAAAGAGCGTCAATTTTGCAAAAATAACAATATTTTTCACATTTTTTTATATGAAATTCCCCCCCAAAAAATGTAAAAATCAAAATTTTTTAACATTTTAGGCCAATTTGTTTTATGCTACATATTTTTGGTAAAAAAAATTGCAAAAAGCGTATTTTGATTGGTTTGCGCAAAAGTTATTGCGTTTACCAACTAAGGGAAAGATTTTTGTCATTTTTTTTTAACGCGTAATGTCGGCGATCTGCAATTTTTTTTGCGGGACTGCGACATTGCGGCGGACAGATCGGACCCTTGACTGACATTTTTGACACTTTTGGGGTTACCAGTGACATTACTACAGTAATCAGTGCTATACATATGCATTGTTACTGTAAAATGACACTGGCAGTGAAGGGGTTAACTTTATTTGAGAGGGAGGGGTTGTGTGTGTCCCTAGGGGCGTGATTCTAACTGTGATTGGCTGTGGCTTGAGGTGTAGGAACAGTGATCAATGGTCCTACATAGTAGAACCGTATGATCACTGTTCTTACACAGGGGAGAATGACAGGCGGCTTGTTTACATCAGCCTCCTGCCTTTCTCCCGCTTTAACGGACGATCGTGAGTGCCCAGCGGACATCGGGTCCGCCAGGCACACGCGCGGGGGGGGTCCGTGAGCGGCGGCGCGCGCTCGCTCCCCAGAGCCTCACAGGCTAGTGACGTACCCATACCTCACTTTGCCTGTGAGGGGCTGACCGCCGCAGTATATGTACTTGCGGCAGGCAGCAAGTGGTTAAATTCTAACTACACCAATGGTACATTTACACTTACTTCATTGCACCCCCTGTCCCCCTCACAATCTTAGACCTCATTCACTTGGTGCTATGAACCATACAGCATGAATGAGTCTTTTGTTTATACTACAGAAGCTCCCTGGAGGTCCATGCAGGCCGCAGGTGCACAGCCTCAAATGCCCACCCACATACCTGGCCCTGCATGCCTGTCAAATTAAAATATGTGGCTGTGTCTGTACAGCTGCTGCATCCCCATAAAAGTAACAAAGGCTTCTTGCATGTAGCTCCAGGCTACTGCAGCAAACAAGAGCCCATTCTCACTGTATGGGCCACATCACCTGTGTGAATGGGGCCTTATACTCACTTTTCCCCAAACCAGCAAGATATTACTATCAGCATAGATATCCCATCTGGTGTAAAAAAAATAAATCCTGGACAGATCTACTCATTTGCTCCCCAATCTTTCCCATGAACTTCCAAGTAGGAGCTCATGCTCATATCTAAGTAGCAATATTTCATTGGATCCGGGACAAGTGAATATAAGGCCTCGTTCACAAGGCTGTACTTAAGTGTACACACTGGTGAGGGTTAGGGTAGAATTTTTCCTGCATGGGATGCACAGGTGTTCAGTGCATCCACTTGCAGGCAGTTTCTTTCATGTCATATGAGATGCAGCAGCTACAAGGACACAGCTGCTACTCCCAAATTGACATCCACAGAGCTGCGTCCCAATTGACGTGGATGCATGGAACACCTGTGCATCCCTATGCAGACAAAACAAGACCCTAACAACGGTGTACACTTAATTATGTGTGTGTGAACGAGGAAGGTGGCCAAGGGGCAGCTTTGCCATACACTTTAACTGTAACCCTTCTCAAATTATGTGATTAGTAATGCTACAGCAAAATGATTTAGCAGTTTATTAAATTATCCTGTATGTGTTCCAATTGTAATTTTTTCTAGTGGTATGGCCCCTTTAATATGGTCTGCACCTAATTCATGATACAGACCTTGTACCAACACATGCACCAGATTCAGGTACATTTACCACTGATACTTTTAGAATCTGTCACAGTGGATGCAACATATTCTTAGAGAATTACCTCCAGTTTGCTTATCTGCTCAATATGACAAACTCAAAGTTGGTGTACAGGGTGAGGCTGTGTTCTGTGTTCCTTACTTTATTAATGTGTTTGATTGGGTTTTAGATTTACTTCATTGGTTGCTAGGATGAAGGCTTCCTGCATCCTAGCAACCAAACAGGCAAATCACACTGAGCTGACAGTACTTGGAGCTTGATGGGGAACTCAGAGAAATGCATTACCCATCAAGTCCACCTTGCCTCTGATTGACAGAGGAAGGCAGTTTGCGAATTCCATGCCACTACTCAGTCCAGTAGCGGCGTTGGAATTTGCCCACTGCCACGCACAGTCAGTCACAAGCAAGGCGGACCTGATAAGGAACTAGTCTTCGAGTTCCCCATCAGGCTTCGCCCACCTGGAAATTCAAATTCATGGCAGCTGCAACTGTTGGATGGGCATAGCCTGATGGGGAGCTCTGAGACTAGTTCCCCACCAGGTCCACCTGGCCTGTGAATGACTGCGCAGAGCAGTGGGTGGATTCACTACCGATTTGGACTGAATAGCAGCTATGAATCCCCCACTATTGTACACTGTAAAAAAAAAAAGTAAAGAGGGCTTCATCAGGCTCTGCCCACCCATAACACAAAACTCCTCAGCCATATGTCTGTCAGTGTGACAGGCACAGTGGCCGAGAGGGAGTTTTGGAGTGAGTACACTAAGGAGGGTCCAGTGTGGACCCTCCTTCCTCAGTACAGACACTGATAGATTAATGTACTTGTCTCTGACAGGTACATGAATTGGACACAAGCATTGTCATTTCTGCTGCTGCTCTCTGACGGATGAATTGGGTGCAAGCACCATCATTGGTACGGTTCCCTGACGGAATTCTAAAGGTGTCTGCAACATGCTTTACGAATTCCTCTGATTGTGCAACCTAATTTATCATATTACTGGAATTAATACTGTTAGTGGAATCCTCTTTAAACTTGCTTTATGACCTATTCAGCAGTTTTTATTGGATAGTTTACAAGTCTTCCCCATCTTTTATACAGCAGGTAAGAAGGGGACTGGCCCTGTGAAGAAGCCTGCAAAGGCCCCTGCAAAAGCAGAGGAAGCTCCAAAGGCTGCTGCAGAAGAACCTGCAAAAGAGCCTGAACCGTCTCCCGCATCTCCAACTCCAGCTGAAGCTCCACCAGCTCCGGAGGAACCTGTAACACCTGTAACACCTGTAACACCAACTCCAGAAACCCAAAAGGATGAAGAAAAAGGTGAGGAAACATAATACATCTACTTGAATTAGTGTGTGAAATAAGCTTTACAAATTTAGCCTGGGAATTTTTGTTTTTCTGTGAGTTGACAAGTAAAACCTTTAAAATCACAAACAATATTCGTTTTTTTTGGAAATGCATGAAACATTCAAAATAAAATTTAGTTTCCTATTTTAAATAATTCTGAGTTTTTAAAAAGTATCTGAATGTTCTTTTGTACTGTCACCGTCATTTTTTTCTTGTTACCTGTCAATAAATACGTTTCTATATTTAAATGTATGGTTGTAAATTGTATGTTTTTGCACGCACTTTGTCTCTTATGTCAATGTTTTGTGACTGTTATATGTATTTGTGCATATATGTATTTATGTGCTTGATGAGAAGGTCGACCTGATCTTAAAAAAATGTAATTTACACAAGGTCATGTTGCTGATCTGCCATTTATGATGCAAAAAAAAAATAGAGAGTGTAGTGCAGTGGTCTCCAAATTGTGGCCCTGGGGCCAGATGCAGCCCTTTGCTTGTATTTATTTGGCCCTTGGAGCACTATTCCTCCCACTGATATGGGACACTATTGTGCCAACTGACACAAACAATGAGGCACCATTACCCCCTAATATCAAATGTGGTGATGTTTACTCCCACTGATGCCAGGAAAATGTATAATCCTACTGGCTACAATCTGGTCCCCCTTAAATCTGAAGGACAATAAACTGTACCTTTGTTTAGAAAGTTTTGAAACCCCCCTAGTGTAGTGTGTTGAGAGGAAAGGAAATAAAGGCATGAGAATCAAATTCATAAACTCATGCTCATGCTCATCCTCTGAACAGCTAGATTACTAGAATATTTACCTTCTGTCTGTTGTAGGTTAATAGTGTATGTTATGTCTGTTTTATAAGTATGATTGAGTTGAGACTCTATGTGTTAATGCATGTCAATATATTTACATCTATTTTGGAATAAATGTCTGGTTTCTTGGGAAACCAAAGTTATCCACTTTGTGGCATTTCAATAGTTCACATTTTTGGAACTTTTTTTTAGGGTTTTCCCTCACAAGTTAAAAAGAGAGATTCTAAGTATTCCATATCTTATTCCCAGCTAATATAAAAATGTGGCTCGAGCTCCACAGTAATTATTGGGCAAATATCAAAGGAGTTCAGTTACCAATCCTAAGAGACCACAAGTTAATTTTCATTATTCTTCTCAGTCTTAGAAAACTGATTTTAGATTGCCTTCAATAGGCTATGCCACATTATAGCACTTTTCCCAATATTATTAAGAAATGCACTATGAATGACACACGTGGCATGGGACAGCACTGGGGCTTAGCGTCTATCTATTCATTCCCCAATTGCTACCTTGGTGGGTGGCATATGATAGATCACGTTTTTTTCTTAAAGGCAATAATATAAAAACACCCTTCTGAAAAAATGACATTATTTTTCAGTTCAAGCAGCGTAATTATCTGAAAATTTTAATTTATGCTGACCCACCCTACATGCTAAAAACTAAATCTGGGCTTGTAGAGGTAACACCTAGCTGGCAGATGGGAACAGGGTCTTAGAAGGAGCTCTGCAAGCTGATCGAAGAAAGATAAGAGAATTTAAAGCAGTGATGCTCACTAATAATCCAAAGAACAAGTAGAAGGCAGACTGTAATGCAAAAATGATATATTATGGCTTCAGATCCACCCTTCCAGGCCACTCTCACCTCCTAAAGGTGTCCTCTGCTGCCTCCACCAGCCTCGGGTTTGCTGGCTCTTCCTGGAAATATTACCCCTATTTCTGTAAATGGTAATAATAGGGAACCAAGAAAGTCTGGCATTAAATAGTAATTTATTGCATTCTGATATCCAGGGCCAGATTAATGAAGGGGCTACTGGAGCTGCAGCTCCAGGCTCCTACCCTCAAGTAGGCCCAGCCACCCAAAAAAACAGGCCGAGAACTGAAAGCAAAGGGCCTACAGGGAAAGATCTCACCCTGGCGCTGGTGGATGCAGGTGGGCAGGATAAGCTGACACAGCACTGCCATGGAAGTGAGTGTGCGGCGAGCCTGTGCCATGTGCTTGTGTCCCGATCCTGCAGCTGTTAGTCCAGAGAAGAAGAGCTCAGTAAATAAGTGGAGGAGGCCCAACAGGGCCCACACCATGCTCCCATCACTAGCCTCAGCCGCAGACATGCTGCCCCATATAATGCTGCTGTTCCTGGTTGCCAGAGAGCTGGCTTTGGAAGTAAAAGGGATGGGGGAGGAAGGAGGAAGGGAATACAATGCTGGAGAATCGTGATGTAATTTTGGCTCACAATTTGTTCCATTTTGTATGATTTGACTGGGATCAGTGGTAGGCTGCTATGGCAGGCTGACCCGCATTCCTTCCATTCTGGGGGCTTCTCATTTCTGATCCCTTATCTGTTATACTGGCAGTGGAAGGGTGCTCATCCTCCCCACCCTTCTCTTCCAGCCTTTTCCATGACAGCTATGCTCCTCATTCTTTACACTGCGTATCCTCTATACCCATCATACTGCATCAGCCTCTTACCCTTTAAATACAATGCATCTTCCTTTTCGTATACATGACATGGGTCCTTATCATTTGGCTCCTCCAGCCCTTTACATGGCATATCCTGCTAACCCTGCACCACCAGTCCTTGCCCTATCAAATTGCATCTATCTTCCTCACAATTTACCTGGCATGCATCCTGGTTTTCCTATACATGACATGCATCCTTTGTATCCAACCAGCTTTTACTTTTTGTATTCTTTTTTGCCCTTTAAATACAATAGAGAGCCCTTTTCCTGCTCCACCAACCCTTTAAATACTATGCATCCTCCTGACCCATTACATGACATGCATCCTTCTTTCCCTTCTCTACCACTACCAGCCTTTGCCCTTTACATGACATGCATCCTCATTTCATTTTAAATGACATACATCCTCCTTACCCTTTAAATACAATTAATCATGTGTTTCCTGCTCTGCTATCATATACCCTTTACAGTAAATACAATACTATGCATTCTCCTGACCCAGTAGATGACATGCATCCATCTTGTGTATTAAATAGCATGCATCTTCCTTTCTGTTCTTTACCAGCTTTTACCCTTTACATATCATGCATTCTCTTTTCATTTTATGACCTGCATCTCCTTTACCCTTTAAATACAATGAATCATCCCTTCCCTTACCATGCATACCCCTAACCCATCACCTGACATGTATCTCTCTTTCTCTTCTCCAACAGCCTTCGCCTTTTACATGATATGCATCCTTCTTGCCATTTAAATCATCCTTTCCCTACTCCACTATGTATGGATGCTGGCCCACTACATGACATGCTTCCTTCTTACTCTTTACATGGCATTCTGACGTGCAACCCCCCAGCCTTTCCATTCTCTGCCACCATTTTCCCTTTAAATATCATGCATCCCCGTGAGCCATTACATGACTTACATCCCCCTTCCTCTTTACATGACATGCACCCTACTTTCTTTCCTCCACCAGCCCTTACTCTTTAAATGACATGCATCTGCTTTTCCCTTCTCTGTCAGCTCTTACCCTTTAAAATGCCATGCAACCTCCTTACCGGTACATCACATGCATCCTCCTGACCATTTTACGTGACATGCATCCTTTCCTTGCTTTACATTCCTTTACGATTTTACATGACATGCACCCTCTTTTCCATCTCTACCAGCTTTATTGGTAATTAAAATATTAAATTTGTTTTAAAAAAATTGTTTGCATTTTCATTTTTTTGATTTCCATAAAAAGACCCACTAAAATCCTCAGCACCAGGCCCATGATGCTCTTAATATGGCCCTGCCAATATCAATCATGGACAGACAACTTGCTCTACAGAAAGCAATAAATGGGTATTTAATGCCATACTTTTGTGGATGGTTAGGTTATCAGTTTGTATACTACTCACAGAAGTAGGAGGCAAAACTGTAGGATCTAAAAAGTGTGGGCCTGGCATTTAGCAGCAGGGTAGGTGAACTAAAGGAGTATGTTTGTTACTTTTCAAATCATTTAAACTCCATAACAATTCCTGTATGTGTGTTTCATCTGTGTATGTAGCCACTTGGCTAGAGATTTAGTGTTCTACGTTAGCGTTAAATGTTAGCGTTCAAAGGATATTCCAGTTGTACGTCTCCCCCTGTGTTATATATGTTGAATAATTGAGAATGTCCAGTTCAGATTATGCTGTGTTTGATTTTACTGCATGAAAATACTAGATGTTTTGTTTGTCTGTGATCTCGGATGTCTATGGTTGGTCCCTTGTTCATGTTTGCATGCTGGATTTTTCAAACGCTCATCATCTGTCATCGAAGGACCAAGCTCCTTGCCGGTTTGGAAGGTGCAGTTGAAGAGCCATTTTGCATGGGGCATGAGAGGTCATTGGAAAACCCCAACCGAAAACATCGTCCTGTCAGGAAACCAGCTGGCTTGTCAGTGTCATGAAGCCTTGATAATTGCACAGTTGTGGTTCGCAGTTGGTGTAATGCACGGTACACATCTGGATAAAAAAAAATGTCAATGCCATTCTCTACATATTTCTGAGTTTCCATTTTAATTTTTGACTTACAGAGTCTATCGAGGAAGATGTGGAGGAGATGGGTAAGTCTTCCAACAGAAGCAGCTTGACAGTAATTCAAGATTGGCACAGCAGAAACATGTCTTATATCAAGAAGAATGAACTAGTGACATCTAGTGGTTTTGTTATCAAAGTGACCCGCAAGCCAAGAAAAAACCTAACAAATACCAAGCACCTATATATTTTACATTTGGCAGAAAAATCAAGAGTAACCACAAAGTAAATCATGGGGCCATTTGGTTGATATATTTAGCATTGCAACATTTTGAAATGTGAAAATAGTCATTTTTTTTTTACAGCTCCATGGTATCACTTATAATAAGAAACAACCTAATTTCTTTAATTATTCATAAATGTTCATTTTCATTTGATTTTCAGCTGACTATTTTGAGGAAATGTCATCATCATATGGTAAGTTCATTACCTTTACAAATATTTTACAAAAAATCAGATAGTGTATTTAACTCAGCAAATGGAAAAAATAAATAAAAATTCAACATTTAACCATCACCATAGATGGACTATATGTTTTCATCCTTGGCAATTATGCACGTGTAAGATCTGCTGACACCTTCTTCTATAGCTTCTCAGTATGAGACAATCTAGTAAATATATTTTATATGCATTTCAATGCATTCTCTGCATTTAGTGTTACCAGAAAGGAAATTTGCTTGTTTTTGGACACACATAAAAAAAAAATTGCTTACAAAGGCAGAAATATTGCAATACAAACAATTAACAAAATAAATGCAAGTGTGCAATATTATTGCTCTAAAAGAAGGTTACAATTTGTATAACTGTACAGCAATGATACTGATACAGAAATAGAAAGGAAGATGCATTAAGATAAGTCCTATCGCCAAGCAGATATATTGCAAAAAAAAGGACTCTGGGTATTTGAATAAAGGATATTTGAATTTAAACTGGACCACAAATGAAAGCCTAGTGTATATAACCATAACTAGAGGCAAAGAAGAAATTGATAAGCAAAGATTGTTTTTTTTTTTTTTTTTTTTTTTTTTTTTTACTGAAGTGTTTATAATCAGTTATTCAGTTTTTATTATATACTTTTTTTTTTAACTATACCTTTTTCCATACAATTGTGTGCATATTTTTGAGCTTCTGTGAACTGGACTGTCCACTAGACTGTAATAAAGCTGTAAAACACATCTAAGCATGTAATATTTTTATTCTAAATAATGTAAATTCCCATTGGAAACAAACAGCTTGAGAAGCAAGCAAACCTGATTGAGAAGACTATCGGGAAATTATACTATATGCTGCTAAAATATTTTTGCCATTTTTTGCTTAATGGTTTCTTGTATGCTATTATTGTTTGATTACATTTTAAGCCTTCTATCTATCTATCTATCTATCTATCTATCTATCTATCTATCTATCTATCTATCTATCTATCTATCTATCTATCTATCTATCTATCTATCTATCTATCTATCTATCTATCTATCTATCTATCTATCTATCTATCTATCTATCTATCTATCTATCTATCTATCTATCTATCTATCTATCTACAGTATCTATCTAGTACAAAAGTTGGCGCAATTGTAAATTGTATTTGCTTTGGGAACAGTCAATGATTTTTTTAAAGGCAAAGTAAGATATGTTATCTTGCTAGTAAGGACACATAAGACGTAGCAGGAGAACAGAATACTTACCTCTATTGGTGAAAATTCTGCTTCAGACTCCCTCCAGTGCTGGTAACATAACAAAGAGCCTCTGCCTTGGTCCCTCTGTTGAAGAAATAGGTCACTGTTGAAAATGGCCAATTTTCCCCTTCAGCAGAGATCATGCAAAGACATGTCTGTGCTTTTTATCATGTCTCCAGCACTGGATGAAACCTAGAGAAAGAAAGGTATGTTTTCACTTATTATTTATTAATTTAATTTTAGCTATTTAATCCTAGTATGAATGGTAACATAGCATTACGGTACCATTTGAATATAGGTTTGCTTTAAGCAATGTAAAGTATTTTCTTATGTTTTTTTTTTCTTCTGATTTTAATGCAGGAAAACGTAGGCTTTATAAGCTTGTCAATTAATAAACATACTCCCTTATGAAATATTTTTGTAAAGGCAGCTTCTAGACCAGGGATATGCAAACTGTGGCCCTCCATCTGTTGCAAAACCACAAGTCCCTTAATGCCTCTGCCTCTGGGTGTCATGCTTGTGGCTGTCAGAGTCTTTCTATGCCTCATGGAACTTGTAGTTATGCAACATCTGGAGGGCCACAGTTTGCATATCCCTGTTCTAGACAGTACAAGTAATACTGGAAAAAGGCTGAAAATAATTAGATTGAGTGTCCTGTTTATATTTCTTTTTTTCTAATTAACATTTGTTCTCATTTAAGATGCAGATCAAGAACCTTCTGACATGACTGCACTGTTGTTGCGGAAACCAGAAAGTGTAACTGTGCAAACTGGTATGTATTACTAAATATTAAACAATACAACTGCCAGCACTTTGATAACCTTTGTATTTTCAAAGCTGCTTTACAGACAGCAATTTAAAATGTAACCTAAATGAAAAACTTTTTTTGTTTAAGTTTTGGTTACAGTGAAGGTGGTGTAGAACACCTTTGAAAAAAACCCAAATTAGAATCCTAGGAGTGTTACATTTTTTGAATTCATGTTTAGTTTTGGACGATTAGACAGATGGGCTGAGGCGGGGACTTGTCCAGGAAGACTGCATACACTGTCTGCCCGGGGTCTACCTTCTCCCCCCCCCCCTCTTCCTCTCCTGGCTTCCTCCTCCGCCCTACCTGGCTGGGGGACTGGTGTTTTTTTGTTTTTTTTTTTACCTTTTTCTGGTTCCCTTATTACAGTGTGGGCTTTGGTAATATTGATGATGACGAATATGGCATATCAGGTCGATCAGGATATTGAACAAGAAATGAGAGCAGCCTTTGCAAGAGAAGAACAACAGGGTTCAGAAAGTAAAAACTAGGATTTTAGACAATTGTTCAAATAGCAATTGGAACATAGTGTCATTGGAGTCTTATGTAGAATCAAAATTATTACTGAGGGTTTGAGGAAAGGGATAATCCCTGCCGAACATCTTAGAAACAAACGTTTCTTAAACATTTGGCAGGAAGAAGCTATCAAACATGGTATGCATATGATGCAATTAATTATAAAGGAGGAACAAATACAATTGGAAGAAATTGAGAATCAATTGAAGGATAGTATTATAAAAATTAGAGCAATATCAGGAGTTGAGTGAATTCCCCAGGTTCAATGAAAGATTAAAAAAAGAAGTAGAGGAATTTCAAAAGGAACAAAAAGTGGAAAAACAAAAAGTTTCAGAGAGATCTGACAGATTTTGAAACAGGATAAATATTGGCTAGAGGTAGATTAGGTCAAGGTTAAAAAATACACAACCCAAGAAAGATAAAGGATATCTAAAGAAGACGGTGTCTTTTTTAGAATTGCCTCAACCAACAGAGAGGGGAGGAAAAATAGAAGGAAACGTAGGAAGAGAACTAGAAGTCGGAAGAACCAACAACGAACAGGAGTCTCATCAAAGAAACAAACTAGACAGGATGGGAGAAACTCAAAATATCTCCAGGAAGTCAACCAGGAAACATCCCAAATAATTAGTAAATCTCAAGAATGCCTAAATGTGATAAATCTAACAGAAATGGAATTAAATAGAGATCATTTGTTCCTGCTGCAAAGAGGTCTGGGGTTCTCTCCAACTATTCCAGGAAATCCCCCTTGAAATATACAAAGATTTATGTTTATTTATACCTAGGGTCAATTTTAAGTTGATGTATTCACAGAATTCTTTTTCAAAAAATGAGAACATAGAAATTGGAGATCCAGAAAAACAAATCGATTTAAGAGAAGTAGATGTCCTGGAATATTTGTAGGGAAACACCTGGCTGGATTCGGAAATCTTGGACCCCCCAATCGTTGGGCTTATCAAATACATAAAAAAAATCCCAAATTTAGGTAATAATCGCTACCCCCAAACTTTTTTGAAGGTGGTAGCACAAGACATTAGAGACATTGATTGGTCCTACTTCACTCCAGGACAGGACAATTTGTCCAGAGGAAAACGGAAGGCATTGAAAGAATTGAAAGAAATAAAAGGGATAGTGATAAAATCGAGTGACAAGGGGGGAAATGTGGTTGAGTGGAAAGAAGAAGATTACACCCAGGAGGTGTACCGACAGCTTAACGATGTTACATGTTATGAAAGATGTACACACAACCCCTTTCCACCATTGGTCACAGAAATAAATAATAAAATGGGTAGAGGCTTCGAAGTAGGTCTAATCAGGAGAAATAAAAAGAGAGAGAGATTATCTAGGAGGAGAATACAATATTCCTACTTCATATGTACTACCAAAGGTTCACAAAAATCCAAAAAAGCCCCCAGGCAGATCGATAGTATCTGGGAATGGTGCGCCCACAGAACATCTGGGATAAACTTGTGGACAAAATGATTAAACATTTAGTGGAAGAACGACCATCTTTTGTCTTGGATACAGGGAACCTTCTTTGAATGCTAAACAATTTGGAATTACCTGAAGATTGCATATTGGCAGGAGTGGACGTGGAATCATTGTACATATCCATCCCCCACCAGGTGGGGATACATGCAGTTGCTGAATGGTTGGAATTAAGACTCCCCTTGTCTGGCCCACATAATGAGTTCTTAATGGAACTCTTGGAATTTATATTGCATAATAACTTTTTTATGTTTGATGGAAAATATTATCACCAGACAAGGGGAGTTGCGATGGGCGCTGCATGTGCCCCCACCTACGCATGTTTACATCTGTGATGGTGGGAAAAAGAAGTTTACACTAATCAGGAATTCAATGAGAAAGTAAAACGTTGGGCACGATTCATGGATGAAGTCCTGGTGGCGTGGAGAGGTAGTGCAGAAGAGTTCCATGAATTTATCACTACATTGAATGAGAATAATAGAAACCTCTTTCTTATAAAATGCATGAGTATGAATTGGAGTTCTTAGACTTAAAAATTAGTAAGGTGGGAGAAAATTTTTTAACCACCACCTTCAGAAAAAAGACAGATGGGAACAAACTCCTCCATTCCACCAGCCATCATCCTTAGTCTTTGATTAGAGGAATTTCTTATGGTCAATTTCTGAGAAGTAGAAGGAATTGTACAAAAATAGAACACTTCCATGAGGAAAGCCAAAAATTAACTGAGAGGATTAGAGCAAGGGGTACCCAAAACCAGTTTTAGAAAACAGTAGACTCAGAGCCCTACGAAAGGACAGAGGGGATTTTCTACAGTGAAAGCATGGTGGAAAAGGAAAGAACGAATTGGAAAAAAAAGGTCTAGTTACTAGATATGGCACCCATTGGGACCATTTGAAGAGTCTATTCACTCAACATTGGCCTATTCTAATGCTAGACCGAAGGTTACTGGACATTATAGAGGATAAACCTTGGATGACTGCGATGAAGGCACCATTCATAGGAGAAACCCTTGTTCGTAGTGAGTACAAGAGAAGCAAATCAACCTCCTCAGAGTTACCAAAGGGCATGTTTACATGTGGACATTGTTCTAAATGTAAATATGTGGATAAAATTAAGGAATTCCAGGATTCACAACAGAAACTTACTTATCAAGTAAATTTCTTTCTAAATTGTTCCTCAGCTTGAATAATATACAAAAAACATGTCCCTGTAAAAAGATATATATTGGGAAAACTCAGAGAGAGTTTAGGAGGAGAATAGGGGAGTATTTAAGCAGCATAGCAGGGGAAGATGAGGAATCTCCCCTAGATATGCACTTCCAGCAGTATCACAATTCCTCTATACAGGGCATTAAATGTGTAGCTATTTGCCAACTAACACTATCTGAAAGGAGGGGAGACCAGGATAAAATACTACTTCAAAAAGAATCCAGGCAGATTTTCAGATCAATAGTATGGTACCCTTAGGTTTGAATAATTTGCTTTCCTTACAATCATTCTTGTAAAATGAGCCATTTGCCCGCACTGTATGGAAGAGGTTAACATTTAGAGTTGGGATTAAAAAAGATGTGACAACAAATGGTTAAATCTAGTATAAATTAGGAAGTCCTCACTCATTCCCCTCATATGCCCAGAAGAAGCTCCAGTCAGTGCGAGGGGCAAAACACGTAGGCGGAGGGGCGCACAAATAGAGCTTTCTTTTTGTTGGCATTTGATCACGTCTGCGGTTTTTATTTTTTGCGCTATAAACAAAAAAATGATGTCAATTTTGAAAAAAATTATTTTATATATATATATATATATATATGTATATATATATTTAACTTTCTGCTATAAAACACATCCAAAAAAAAAAAAATGTAAAAAAAAAATACATTTTGTTTATCAGTTTAGGCCAATATGTATTCTGCTACATATTTTTGGTGATGATACTACGACACAACAGTCACACAACAGTCTCTACAGAAGAGCAGAGAGAAAATTTAAAACAGTTTAGCTATTGGTTTTTATGTTTAACGCCTTCCCGCCGACGTAACACATATAGTACATATATGCAGCCCCACCGCACTGGCCTTTTTCCATTGGGGCGCATATATGTGTATCTCCATTTGTGCTGGAAGCATGCCACACAGCACTCTCCCAGAACGGAGATCAGGGTCTCGCCAAGAGCCCCGGGTCCCGTAATACAATAAGGATCCGGATCTCCCAAATCCAGGGTCACCTGATCGCTGTGGTAGCCTTTGATTGGCTACCACAGTGATCAGTCACTGTGAAGCCCCCCCCCCCCCCCTGTGTTTCTCTCTTTGTGAAAAGAGAGGAAAATACAATATATCTTTCTTTTTTCTTGCAGAAAGGAAAAAAATGTGTGTTTAAAAAAAAAAAAAAAAATAGCTAGATCAAGGTTTGATTAGGGTTAGTGTTTGGGTCAAGGTAAGTATATTTTAGGCAGGATTAAAAAAAAAAAATGAAATAAGCACAATGCACACTATTGCTTTTGGGCTGTACTACGGTTACAAACAACAAATAACATACACAAATATGTGGTATTGCTGCAAACCTCAGGAGCAGGAAAATTTATATTGGGTTGTTTTTTGGCAGTAGGATATGGCAGTAACAAGAAATATACAGCTAAATTTAAAAAAGTTTTTTTTTTTTATTTTGATAAAAAAAAAAAAAAATCAGGAGGTACACCATAACCATTTACTACCAAATCAAAGCACAATTTCCCTAAAAAAACAAGGTATAATCCACCTGAACACACATAGTAGTTGTGGTGATATTTACAGTTTTACTAACACGTATCAAAGTTGCAAAATTGTGCTTAGGCATTAAGATTTGATTTACCCTTAGGAGTGAAGGGGTCAATATCCCTAAGTGGGCAGTGTATAGAAAAGGCTTCCAAAAATTATGCAAACCGAAGCTAAAAGTGAGACCAATCCAAACAATATTTAATATAAAAGTGTATACAATCAATGAAAAAAATACTTCTCCAAAAAACACACATCATACCTTCCACATATATGAGACCCCCCTCAGATATAAAAATGTGTTGGCAGATCCTCATTTTTCTACCTTAGACAAGTGAGTTGCCACCCATTCATTCAGACTATCCAATCTGATGTGAGGGGCTGGCCACTGTATTTTATCAAATTGGAACAGGTAGGATTTTGGTGGGAACAATATTCAAAAACTCATACCTGTGTCAAGGTATAAGTAATGGTTTCAACTGTAGTTCTGCTATGCATAGACACCAAACTCTAATGCTTTATACCTCACAGAACGCAAAACCAGCATAAAAAAATGAAATAATAACAACATCCCCATATTTTACCATACAACTAACTTGCTTGATGTCCGGTGATGGACGAACATCGGACGGGGCGGTTCGCGAACTTTCTCAAATGTTCGCGAACCGCAAGTTCGTGGCGGACCCCATTCACTTTAATGGCAGGCGAACATTAAAAACCTCCAGGTCATATTTGCAGCCACAAAATACTTACTAGCTGTGCACACATAGTCCCATAACATGGACACTGACATACCAGAAGTATTGCTATTGGGAAAGTTGCAAATACATTTTTTTTTTTCTAAATCAGCCAGAACTGACAGCAGCCGGTAAACACATGTCAAATACATATAGCGTCCATTCACACGTCTGTAAAATGGGTCTGCATCCATTCCACAATTTAGCGAAACTTTTACAGACCCATTGATTTTCAATGCCAGTCTGAAAAATTAGGCATTCACAGGATAAAGTGTCGGCCAGTACAGGCCCCAAAGATTAGCCCACAGGTGTTCACCTGACAGCAAAGAACTTTGTATTCTGTGGCTGGAGGTTGCTGTGTGGAGCAGGGACAGACTGTATAATGACACAAGTCGCTAGCTAATAAGTCCACAAAAGTCTTTTGTCAGTGTAGGGAGAGGTTGCTGTGTGGAGATGGGATAGACTGTAGCAATTAGGCATTCAACGGACATAAAAGGCCTTTTATGCCGCTGTATTTACCTAAGACAGGGACCATGAATTGTTATGGGTGGTGGTGCATATTTGTGTGCTGTCATGAGGAATTTGAATCAAACATGGTCTACTGGTCACATGTGTTGAATTCCTCTGAAATCCATGCCTCATTCATTTTTAGAAAATGTGAGGTAGTCAACACTGTCGTGAGCTAGGCGAATGAGCTTATTGGTCACGATCCCCCCTGCTGCTCTGAACGTCCTTTCGGACAGGACACTGGACGAGGGGCAAGCCAAGAGTTCCATTGCAAATTGTGCAAGCTCTGGCCAAAGGTCAAGCCTGCCCACCCAGTAGTCCAGGGGTTCATCACTTCTCAGAGCATCCACATCGGCTGTTAACCCGATGTAGTCGGACACCTGTCGGTCTATGCGTTCCCTGATGCTGGAGCCTTTGCAGTCAATGTATAAGTCGCGGTAAGCCCAACACTCACCTAGGGACGATCCACTGGGGGGATGGAAAATAGGGTTTCCATCCGTTCAGATTCGACGGATTGGATTGGATGTCAGCAGACATTTCTCCGTTGACATCCGATGCCCCATAGACATGCATGGGGGGATCGTCCAGATCCGCCAAAAAAAATGGACAGGTGGATCTAACCGTTCCGCCTGTGTGAAAGGGGCCTAAGAAGGCACCTGGACTCCCATCACTGAGCCCAGTGGGAGCAACGCCGTCAGAACCCACAAAGCTACACTCCAGGCTCTCACCGTCCAGCCTCTTCTCCTTCTCCTCTCTCTTTACAATTTTCCTCCACTCCACCTTCCATCATGCCCTCCTCAAGTTTTTCTAGAAAAAGGCAGGCTTCCGTGGCCCAAATTTTCGAGCGTAAAAAAATGATGACGACGGAAAACCCTCTTGCCCAACGGTTGACCGCTGGCTTGTCGGAACTGATAGCCCGCCAACTACTGCCATATAAACTGGTGGACTTGGAAGCCTTTCAGAAATGTGTGGCAATTGGAACACCACTATGGAAGGTCCCAGGAAGGAAATATTTCTCGTAGAAGAGCATCCCAGAGCTATATAGCCATGTTCAGCGGCAAGTGAATGTATCTCTGGCACACAGTTTCGGTGCCAAGATACATCTGACCACAGACACGTGGTCTAGCAAACACGGGCAGGGAAGGTATATAACTTCTACTGCCGACTGGGTGAACCTTCTGACGGCTGTCAAGCATGTAACCCATGGCACCCGTGTAGATTTGCTTTTACCGCCACAGATTGCATGCAGGCCTGCCTCTTCTTCTCCTCCTCCTACTCCATCCTCCCTCTCCTCCTCGGCTGACTCCTCCTTTTCCACTGCTACCGTCTCTTCCGCTGCGCCGCCCAAGATCCCCAGAACCTATTGGACATGCCAGGTGAGACGTTGCCATGCTGTGCTGCGTCAGTTGTGCCTGGAAGTCAAGAGCCACACTGGTCCTGCACTCCTTTCAGCTTTGCGTTCACAGGCAGATCAGTGGCTAACACCGCTCAATTTGACAGTTAGTAAAGTGGTGCGACAACGGTGCCAATCTGAACCTGAACTTGGTCGTGCAGCGATTCGTTGTCAAATACCCTGGAATCCAGGACATCTTGCGGCAGGCCAGGAAAATCTCGGGCCATTTCAGAAGATCTTACAAAGCCATGGCTCGCCTGTCTGACATTCAGCGCCGACACAACCTGCCCGTCAGACGTCTTATTTGTGAGTGCCCAACGCGATGGAACTCAACCTTGTATATGCTTGATAGGCTGCTCCAGAAACGTGCAGTTAATGACTACCAGTACGAACTCTGCGGCAGGACAGGTTCTGGGGAGCTTGAGTTTATTTCACCGCGCCAGTGGCTGCTCGTGCGCGACGCATGCAGACTTCTGTGGCCATTTGATGAGATCACCAAACTGGTCTGTCGCAGCCAGGGTGCCATCAGTGACATTGTATCTTACGCCTTCTTTCTGGAGCGTGCATTGTGTCGTGTCATTGATCAAGCTGTCGAGGAGCAGGAGCAGGAAGATAAGGAAGTCGCAATGCTTGGATGAATATAGAAAGCATATTCTAGTGGATTTGTATTGTGCAGCATTGTGACTGGTGAGCAGTTCTGCAGCGATACTACAACTACAAGAGTGGCAAACTCAGTTAGAAAAAAGTATTATAACTGGTGTGATAGACCAGTGGCCCCCCAAAATGACTGATTGAAACGGGGTGTTATATAACAATATACTTTCATAATAGTGTATTTGGGTACTGCAGAAATTTTGCCTCTGCATCATCGACGTCACCTTCCCCACCACTAACATTAGAGATCTCGGAGTAGGCAGCAACAGCGGGACCAACCTTAAAAAAAAATTCCCAGTAACTTTTGTCAATGTGTGTAGCAGAGTTAACATAGAAACATAGAAACATAGAATGTGTCGGCAGATAAGAACCATTTGGCCCATCTAGTCTGCCCAATATATCTGAATCCTATGAATAGTCCCTGGCCCTATCTTATATGAAGGATAGCCTTATGCCTATCCCATGCATGCTTAAACTCCTTCACTGTATTTGCAGCTACCACTTCTGCAGGAAGGTTATTCCATGCATCCACTACTCTCTCAGTAAAGTAATACTTCCTCATATTACTTTTAAACCTTTGCCCCTCTAATTTAAAACTGTGTCCTCTTGTGGTAGTTGTTCTTCTTTTAAATATGCTCTCCTCCTTTACCGAGTTGATTCCCTTTATGTATTTAAAAGTTTCTAACATATCCCCTCTGTCTCTTCTTTCTTCCAAGCTATACATGTTAAGGTCCTTTATCCTTTCCTGGTAAGTTTTTTCCTGCAATCCATGTACTAGTTTAGTAGCTCTTCTCTGAACTCTCTCTAGAGTATCTATATCCTTCTGGAGATATGGCCTCCAGTACTGCGCACAATACTCCAAGTGAGGTCTCTTAACGCAGCAAAAGAGGCAAAATGTATGCAGTACCCATACCCAAATGCACTATTATGAGAGTATAACACCCCGCTTCAATCTGTCATTTTAGGGGGCCACTGGTTTATCACACCAGTTATGAAAAATATTTTCTAGTAACTTTTGTCACTGTGTGTAGCAGAGTTAACACAGCGAAAGAGACAAAATTTCTGCAGTACCCAAATACACTATAATATGCTTTATATATTAGAAAGTATATTATAAGTGTATTATACCCCTATATACTGCACACCAAACAATAGTACACCTATACCAGTCCTTTCAGTGCTGGTTCACACTGATGCGATGCGGGAACAATGCGAATATATCTGCGTGTTCTCACACCGAATCCGCAGCACAGACAATTCACACTGCCATATGCGATACGCTGGGGGTGTCAGTACGAGGTTAACAACACCCCCAGCTCAGATTGCATATTGCAGTGCGATCTGACAGTTCGCACAGAATCGTATAGCACTGGTGTGAACCACCATGCGATCTGATTCTGCTGCGGGCCAAAAAAAGGGTCCTGTGCGTGTTCACAGCGATTGCGGTGCAAATTCAGCCATACAAACTGTATGGCTGAATTTGCACCGCACAGACATCGCATGTAATTTTAGGAGCAGTGCGCTCCGAAATACATGCGATCTCTGTGATCGCATCAGTGTGAACCGGCACTGACAGTCTGTCCCTGCTCCACACAGCAAACCTCTCCCTACATTGGCAAAAGACAGAATATAGATAGTACACCTATACCAAATACCAGTCCTTAAAAGGACTTTTGTGGACCTATAACCGAGCGATCTGTGTCACTGACAATCTGTTCCTGCTCCACACAGCAAACCTCTCCCACCACTGACAGAAAGCAGAATATAGATAGTACACCTATACCAAATACCAGTCCTTAAATGGACTTTTGTGGACCTATAACCAAGCGATCTGTGTCACTGACAATCTGTCCCTGCTCCACACAGCAAACCTCTCCCTACACTGACAAAAAGGACAAAAAGCAGAATGTAAAATGGCAGCCAGGTCAGGTTTATTTGTAAGGTAGGGGATATGTCCATGTGCTGAAATGTCTCAATTGGCTGTCCTGTTCCACCTGATGGATGTGTCATTGGTCAAAATTCTTCACAATGTAGAAGAATATGGCCGCCGTGAACATCGCTATATGTTCGCATGATCGGCGGACTGCGAACGAGCAAAGTTCCCTGCGAACCGACAGCCAGGCGAACCGCAAGGCCATCTCTATTGATGTCCAACAACTCCTCTCTGCACCACTTGACTTGTACAGAAAGTTTTATTATTGTGTGCTCTACGGGATGGGAGTTGTTACATTTTTTTTTATCAGAATTTTGAGGACTGAGATACATATTTGTCTCAGATGCTGAGTGAGAACTTAACACTAGTCTATGCTAAGATAGATCAGTTGGTATTTAGGGAGGCACACATTCATAGCTCCCAACTGTCCCTGATTTTGAGTGACTGTCCTTGATTTGAAAAGTCCATCTGTCCCCCTTTCCTCCTCATTTGTCCCTCATTTTGGTCTGATCTATATAGTTGTATGCCCTATTCATCTTTCAAAAAGTGTTTCCCAGTGCTAAACCTTTCACACAGGTTCTAAATAGTTGCATTTGTACATTTCAGAAGCCAATAAAAAAGCAAAAAAAGGTAAAAAATAAAATTTTTAAAAAAGGTAAAAAAAAAGCTCTTAAGAGTTTAACTAATCTTTTTTTTTTTTTATAATTCTGCTTTGAAAGGGTGTAGCAGGGTGTGCGTCCTATGCCTACTTTTTTTTGCTAATAGGTGTCCCTCGGTCCCATCTCAAAAAGTTGGGAGGTATGCACATGTCTGGACACTGTATTTTTAGAATGCCCTCTATATTCTAAATTAACATATCCCTGGCTGGATTATGAATGTGATGTTAAAAATGTTTATGAAAATAAGATGCAGACCGAACCAGATGAATTTAGAACCATATGTCTCCATAAACAAACAGAAAGAGGGAAGAAATTCCTACAATGAGAATACAGGGAGTAAAAAACTTAACAGCAGTTTTAACTATTTTCACTCTATACAAAACCTTAAAACAGGGGTCCTCAAACTTTTTAAACAGGGGGCCAGTTCACTGTCCCGCAGACGCTGTTGGGGGCCGGACTATAGTTTGAAAAAAATATGAACAAATTCCTATGCACATATTTTATTTGTAGTGCACAAAAACAGTACAATTATTTAAAACCATAGCCTCAGGAACTAAAGTGCAAGCAGTGCAGACAAGTCTCTGTATGAACCCTTCAGAGCTGAAGACGTGACACGCCCCCCCCCCCAACTAGTGAATGACTACAAGTTCCAGCATGAACCCACGAGCTCCAAGGGGTCACATTCTTAAATCTTTGGGGCTCAGCCCTTCACTAGTTGGGGGGCTGTCATTTCCTCAGCTCTGAGGGGCTCATACTGGGACTAGTAATCCTTCACTTTTGGGGGGGTCACATTCTTAAATTTCAGGGGGTCATGTTGGGACTTGTAGTCCTTCACTAGTTAGGAGGGATTGTCACGTCCTCCGATCAGAGGGGTTCATGCTGGAACTTGCAGTCCTTCACTTTTAGGAAGTTCATACCTCCCAAAAGTAATGGACTTCAAGTCCCAGCATGAACCCCTGAGATCTAAGGATCAATGCAGCGTCACCAGTGCCCATCAGAGCAGCCTCATTAGTGCCCATCAATGCAGCCTCAGCAGTGTTCCTCAATGCAGCTTGATCAGAGTCCATCAATAGAGCCTCACCAGTGCCCATCAGTGCAGCCTGACAAGTGGCCATTAGCTCAGCCTCATCAGTGCCCATCAATGCAGCCCCACCAGTGCCCATCGCTGTTGGTCCTGCAGGCCGCTGGCCTGTAAGTTTTGCTGGGAGCTAGCCATGGCCTGTGGGTCCTGCAGGAAACTGGCCATGGCCAGCTCCCAGCAGGACGGCAGGCCAGCAGGACTCAGTGGCCAGCAGGACCCATAGGCCATGGCCAGCTCCCAGCAGGACCAGCAGGCATGGCCAGCATACAGCAGGACCAGCAGGCCATGGCCAGCACCCAGCAGGACCCACAGGCCATGGCCAGCACAGGACCTAACAGCCAGACAGTGTTGGGGGCTATTTCCTGTTTTGAGGTGACTGGGTGGGCAGGGCACTGGGGCAGGGTAAATGGGGTGTATGTGGGGGGGGGGTGAGATGGGATGTGGGGGTCAGCTGAGGGTGTCAGGGTGTCTCACCTCAGCGATGCCGATGACAGCTCAGCAGGTCAGTGATGCCGATGACAGCTCAGCAGGTTCTTGCTCGGCCTCCTGGGGGTGATGACCACTTCAAGCTGCAGCAAGTGACCAGCCCGAGCCAGTCACATGCGTCCCCTGGCAGGCTGGTGCTCCCTGCCTCCATTCCAAAGTAAGCTGCTTGCACCCTTTGTAAAAACTTCAGCCATCCAGCGGCGAGCTCCGTTGTATTCCGCGCCGCACCGTGTGCCCCGCCTCTTCCTGCCTTCAAAGTCTCTGGGAGTTGTAGTTTCCTGCCGCGCGCCCCTGCTCTGTTCTCCACAGCCACCGCCACAAGGAACTTGAGCGTGGTCGGGACTACAACTCCCAGAATGCAGCGCGGGAGTAAAACAGCCAATTGGCGGCTGCCGCAGCCAATTTCCTGCACACAGGAAAAAAAATAAAAAATGTCAGTAGACAGCGGCCGTGGAAATCTCCACCCTGCCCCGCAGCCCAACTCAGTTCTGCAATTGCCGGGGGGGGGCGGGTTCAGGACACTGGCGGGCCGGATGCAGGCCGTGGGCCGTAGTTTGAGAACCCCTGCCTTAAAAGAATGTGTTTTGGCTGGTGTTCAGCTAAATTATATATACGTTTATGTAAAGTATGACATGAAATACATTTTTTTGGGGAGACAATGCAATCACCATTTATATGTTATTATATTTTTTTGCAGGAAAAGATTTTGCAGTAAATATCACTGTCAATGGCACTATCGTCACTGCAAAGCCCCAAGTGAAGTGGTTTAAAGGAAAGTGGCTGGAACTAGGGAGTAAAAGTGGAACTCGTTACAAGTTTTCGGATGAGTATATTGAATCATCCAAGGTAGGATGTGATGAAGAGTCTCAAGGGTTTTGTGAAGTTTTTCTATGCCAATTTTATTTTATACAAAATATATATCTGGTGTGGCTTCTGAATGCATTGGAATGTTGAGCTTTCTGAATGCATTAGGCTTGTTTACAAGGTCACAAATTGGTCCCCCTTCCTCAACAAAACAATCCCAGAGTGGAAGACTGTGAGGATTGTGAGAAGTTGCGCTAACAGTAAGTGGGCCAACATAGAGATTGCAGGGAACAGAGGTATATAACTATACTTAAACAATGAGGACTCTAAACTGAACCAAAACCCCCTTTAAACTTGTAGATCTGAGCAGCAAACAAACCAGAATCCCAAAAGAGATGTAGTCCTGAATGCAATGGGTAGCAACTAAAAGTCTTCCAAAGGAATTATAGAAAGTCTGTGGATCCAACAGACAAGTACTCGCTGTTTCTGATTTTCAGATAGCCAAGTGCAGGGCCTTCAGCTATCCAAATTTAAAAGGTAACTCCACTTTCATGGGGGGAAAAAAGCAAATAAAGAAAAAATATTATAGTGTATACAATTGCGATACAAATCATATTGTAATTGAATGTTATTAAAAATTACCTTTCCTTTTCAATCTGCAGCCGCTGTAATTTTCTGAAAATACAATGCAATATGGCTACCTGGAGCTGTTCTGTACACAGAATGTCTACTGACCACACCCCAGAAACATCATTTCCTGCTTGTGTGATTGGCTCACTGATTTTTCCAGAAGTCTGCACTAGGATAAAAGGCAGATTTCTGGCATCCCCTGCAAACAAAAATGTTATTTTTGGTGAAATACTCCCAATAGGAACACGTCTAAAGGAATGCGAGCCCAGCAATTTCCTCATTAGTGCCCTGCAGCTGCCACAGCTGATAGATAATTATGAAACCACTCCCATTAGACCCACTCAGCACAGAGGCACAGAGGAACAAACAGGGATTTCTTCAGAATAACAAAAGGTAGAAATCTGCAACAAAGGTTGTTAAAATCCTTGCACTATACATAGTTCACCCAGAAGGGAATGTTTTTTTCTCAACAAAAGTGGAGTTACTTTTTAAGCACTTCAGTGGCCTATGTACTGGATCTGTAGTGAACTTTCTGAAAGCACTCCAGGAAGGATAGGGCAGAGGTCCATGCCTCCTTGGCTACAGAGAGGCCAAAAACTAAATTTAGCAGTATAGTAGCTCTGAGGGTGCTACATAAACATTGTCATACCTCTCAACTTTAGAATAACACAAAGAGGAAGGCCCTATGGCTGAGTGATATGTAGTCATATACGGTATGCGTAGGGTGCCATGGTAAACTAGAGTCTGAAATTATACACTTTATATACTACACACGTATGCTTCAGTCCTTATACCCCACTTCTTAAGTACAGAGCAACAGCCTCACAGACACACATATACGTCTGCACAGAGGATAGTTTGAAAATGAGACACTTTCATTACCGTTCTCATGCTTTTCTGCAAATGAGCTAACAATTTGTCTAGTCTTGCCTTAAGCTCTTCATCTCTTAGGACATGTCTGGTATGTCCAAATAAGCTTATGGCTGCAGTAGTAGCTGTTTCTAATAAGCAATTTTAGGGCTTTTCTGGAAAAGTGATCAGAGCAGCTGTAGACTACGTGGTTACATGACCCACGGGGTGCTGTTCCCTGAGAACACAACAGTGACATCTGAATGGTGAGTGGGAAGGGATCAAGGAACATCCATTCCCTGATATTCTAGGCTGAATATAAAATCAGGAAGCGATCAACTACTGTATAAGCACTGCTGCCAAATATCAGCTAGAAAGCTCGGTAAACTGATTGAGAGCAGTTCTATGTTTGGTCAGCTGGAGCAGAGCTCAGGAGGGACATTACGGGTCTAATAGACCCATGATGTCTCCATAAAGAGTACCTGTCACTTACAAAAATGCTACCACATAGAGAGCTCGTTAGTCCCCTTGTGATAGCAATAAAGTTAAATATAAAAAAGTGTTATAATATAAAATGGATAAAAAAATAAAAGAAAATTAGGACACCTCTGATGCCTACACACCTGTCTGAACACCTACGTTTATATAGGGTGTGCACATGTATACAAACAGCATTTGTGCAACACACAGGGCTTTTTTTCAGCTTGAACTTGGCATAACTCAGTTCCACCACCTCTGGCTCAGGCCTCCTGCTCACCGCTATTGTTCGCAAACACAGAGGTCCGGCTTCTGTATTTACAAGTGACAGTTTGTCTCACAATGACACCCACAGATCTGATCTCCTGAGCAGCTCTCTCTGAGTGCAGGACTAGAGCTAGCTAGGTGCTTAATAAAGCAACAAAAGTTGGACATGTGGAAGATGATGGAGTTTTTAGGGGGGGGGGGGGGGCAGTGGAGGGACTTGGTACCTAATGCACTCCTGGTATTTAGTGCCATTTAAGATCCTCCCACTGTTAGTGAATTTTGACCACACCAACAATTTGATGCAATTTGAAAGGTGTGTGGGGAAAGGGTTGTGGTTGAGTTCCTGCACCTATTTTTTGAGAAAAAAAGCCCTGGCAACACATATTGGGTATTGCCACACACTCTAGAGTTAGAGAAATACCTTGCCTATTGGTAATTTTGGTTACAGTAATTTTTCAACATCTCATGGGCACACGCAGTATTGCAGCCTGACACATTCGGTACATTCGGTATTTACTCAACAGTCTTATCTTTTATTTTGTGCAAAAAATAGGGGTTATAGTGTGTGTGTGTGTGTGTACGAAGATTCATTTTACTGTATTTTTTTCCTTTAAAATTTTATAAACAGTTTTGCAATTATTATGTATCATCATTCTACAGGGACTCTGCTTTCAGAAAATGTATAATATTTGGGGATTTTAATGTAATTTTCTAGGCAAAAATGGATATTTTAAGATGTTTGGGAAAAATCAAAAAGATTCCCTCAAAGGGGAAGTGGATAATGAAGAACTACTTTAACCACTTAAGGACCGTCCCACGTACATTTACTGCGGCAGGGCAGTCCTTAAGTGAAAAATCACATACCTGTACATGATTCTCGTTGTCAGTTCTGCTGCTTCAGAGCTGCCAATCAGGAACACAGATGTCTCTCTTCCTGCGGTCAGTCCCACACAGCATTGCTGGCCATACATTAGCCGAAAAATCATTCGAAAATTTGTCATATGGTCCATTCATTCTTTTTTCATCCAGTTAATGGGCACAAATAGAAAATTGGTCTTAACTTTTCAAAGCCGAAAAATTGAAGGAACAGTTTGCAAAATTCTGCGGAACGAACAATAAAGTGAAAGGTTAATGTGTTTCTCAGCCAAACTGTTTTCACTAGGCATATGTGACAAAATGAATGAAAAACTGATTCATTTATGTGCATTAAACAATTTATCTATCAAAATTTGGTCATTACATGATGGCACGATCGTCTCCTCTCACGACCAAGTGTTCATTTTTCAAAAATGAGTTTGAATGATTTTTCGTAAAGTGTATGGCCAGCATAAGAAAGCACACCCAGGGAACACAGTTAACCCTTTGATTGCCCCTGATGTTAACCCCTGCCAGTGCCATTTATACAGTGGCAGTGCATTTTTTGGGACTGATCACTGTATTGATGTCACTGGTCCCCAAAAAGTATCACTTAGTGTCAGATTTGTCCACCGCAATGTCGCAGTCCAGCTAAAAATCGCTGGTCGCCGCCATAACTAGTAAAAACAATAATAAAAAAAAAATTTAGAAAGTCTATAAATATATCCCATAGTTTGTAGACGCTATAACTTTTGCACTAACCAATCAATATACACTTTTTGGGATTTTTATTTACCAAAAATATACAGCAGACTACATATTGGCCGAATTTGATGAAGGAAATTCGATTTTTTACATTTTTTTTATTGAATGTGTTTTATACCAGAAAGTAAAAAATATTGTTTGTTTTTTTTTTTTTTTTCAAAATTTTCGCTCTTTCTTTGCTTAAAGCACAAAGAATAAAAACCGCAGAGGTGATCAAATACCACCAAAAGAAAGCTCTATTTATCTAACCAGAGTAAACACATATGAATAGTTAAACATTGTCTATGTTGTAGATACAATATGTTGTAGATATAAGATATAATAAGAATAAGGCATTTTACATGATGCTGAAAAAAGAGCCAACTTCAATAGTCGAATAAGAAGCTGGCCGGATAGGGAGCCAACTTCAGCATCATGCAATTCACAGCAATTGCACCACGTCATACACTTTTTCTGGCAGAAGAGGATGCTGTTTACCCACAAGACATTTCCCAATGGTAATAATACAGCAATAACATCCCATACCACACAATGACAGAGGAACAAGTACTTCCCTAGAAGGGGGCTATGAAATACAGGGTTCACGCTGCAATCTCCATAAGTCCTTGCAGATATCCGGCTGCCAGTGGGAGACTCTTCCAGAAAGCTGACAGGGGACTCTCTCTTTCCTCAACAGTAGGGTTGCCACATCATCTATTTAAACCAGGACACATATTAATTACACAGGTTCTGAGGCTGATATAATGCACATAAGGCACAAAGTGAGTTTAATTACTACCTTAACCAGTTCTGGAACGGAAGGATTTGCCCCCTTAATGACCAGGCTATTTTTTGCGAATTCGGCACTGCGTTATTTTACGGAAAATTGCACGGTCCTGCGACATTGTACCCAAAGAAAATTTATGTCCTTTTCCCCCCATAAATAGAGCTTCCTTTTGGTGGTATTGGATCACCTGTACGATTTTTATTTTTTGCTCTATCAACAAAAAATAAGCGACATTTCTGAAAAAAAAAAAAAAATATATATATATATATATATATATATATATATATATATATATATATATATATATATATATTACATTCTGCTATATAGCATTCCCAAAATAAAAGAAAAATAAAAAAATAAAAAATTTTCATCCTTATAGGACATCCTTTTAGTATTCTGCTACATATTTTTGGTAAAAAAAAAATTGCAATAAGCGTATTTTGATTGGTTTACGCAAACGTTATCTAGTCTACAAACTAGGGGAAAGATTTATGTAATTTTTATTTTTTTTTACTAGTAATGGTGTTGATATGCGATTTTTAGCGGGACTGCAACATTGCAGAGGACAGATGTGACCCCTAACTGACATCATGAGATCAGTGCTAAAAATATGCCCTGGTACTGTACCAATGACACTGGCATGGAAGGGGTTAATGTAGGTGTAATCAAAGGGTTAAATGTGTTCCTAGGGGGTGCTTTCTAACCGGGAGGGGGGTGGGCTTTCTGCATGAACACAGAGAGACCTGTGTTCCTAAATAAGAGGAAAACAGGATCCCTATGTTCATAACTGACAGAATAGTGGTCTGCCATGTTTACAACGGTTAAGTGTGAGCCTAGGGGAGTGTTTACTATCTGTATGGGGGTGGGGCTTGTGAAATGATCATAGAGACCTGTGATCCTATATAGAAAGATCACAGGCGCTCTGTGATCATTATAGAGAGAAGAATGGTCAGCTGTGTTTACAACAGCAGACCGCCCTTCCTCTCTCCGCGGGGAGTGTTCGTGGGTGCCTATCGGAAATAGCATCAGCATCCCTGCTGCCTAGTGGGGGAGGGAGTGGGCACTCGCCCCCCAGCACTATGCGCAGGACCGACGTAGGGCTACATTGGTTTGCGCAGGAGGCCAGCCTGCCGCAGTAAATGTGCGGCGGGCGGTCTTAATGTGGTTAATTACACAGGTTCTAAAGGCTAATATAATGCACATAAGGCACTAAGTGAGTTTAATTACCACCTTAATCAGCCACAGAAAGCTGATAAGGGCCCTTTGCCACAGGCTTTCCGATACCAGTACCGCCTGTCAGTTTTTCAGGCAGACCTGATCGGATGCTCCATGTACCTCTATAGAGCAGCAGATTTCAGCGGAGACATCTCTGCTGACACCCGCTGCTCTTCGATCCGATCCTTTCTGTGAAACCTGGATGGATGGATGGAAACCCTATTTTCCATCCTTCTGGAGGATCGGATTGGATAAGATCAGATGAAAACAGACAGGCGGTCCTTTCTCATCTGATCTCCCATAGAGGAGAGCAGGGCTCTGACAGCTCCGTCTCTGCAAAGTAAGCGGAGACGGAGCTGTCATCCACCTGCTCAGTGGGGATCAGCGGATCAATCCTCCGCTGAGCAAAACGGAGTCCATCGGGCGCACCGCCCATGTGAAAGGGGCCTTATTAATGTGTGTCTTGGATTAAAGGGATGAGGTAGCAACCCTACTCAACAGGTACATCTCCCTAATGCTACTCCTAATATCTCCAAAACCACCCACACAGAAAACCCATGGCTACGCCCACCGAACACGCATCACTCCTACAGAGTAATGTAGGCTGGGTTTACAACTGCATGTTTCAGAATGCATGGCAACCCTCACATAAAACACACGCTTTTATGGGCACTTCTAAAATGCACGGCAATGCATGTCGTACTTTCTTTACCATTTAAGCTGCATTCTCATGTGCACATTTCCGAGCGCATGACAACCTGCAAGAAAACAAATGCTTTGCTGCGTGTTTTCGGAAACAAAATAACGTTTGCGTTACCGTTCGTTCTCATCTGCTTGTTTCCAAATGTACGGCAACTCAAAATGAAAAACGAATGCTTTGCGGTGTGTTTAGAAAATGCGCACCAATGTGTGTCATGTTTCCGAATGCAACCAGCACATAAAACAAGCACTTTGTTGTGTGTTTCAAAAACACATAGCAACGCATGTGTGGCAACAAAAATGCACACTTTACCGCGCCTTTTGAAAACCATGGCAATGCGCATCACACTTATTACCATTCATTCACATCTGCGCGTTTCCAAATGCAACTCACAAGAAAACGCACACTTTGGTAAGCGATTCAAATATGCGTGGAAAAGTGCGGCTCGCTTGCATTACCATTTGTTTGCTTCTGCATGTTTCTGAGCGCATGGCAACCTGCAATAAAAAAAAAAACACACCCTTTGCCATGTGTTTCAAAAACGCTCAGCAATGTGTATCAGGTCAGTGTTATCATTCAGGCTGTTCTCATTTACACGTTTCCAAACACACAGCAACAAGCAAAGAAAATGTGCTTTGTCATGTGTTTAGAAAAGAACGGCAATGCACGTTGCATTTGCATTACCATTCGTTCACATCTGTACATTTCCAAATGCACGGCAATCCACAAGAAAATGCACGGTGTGCTTGCGTTCCCATTCATTTGCATCTGTGCATTTCTGAATGTACAGCAACCCACAAGAAAATGCACACCATGCCGTTCTTTTCAGAAACATGCAGCAATGCATGTTGTGCTTGCGTTACCACTTGTTTGCGTCTGCACATTTCCGAATGCACAGCAACCCGCAAGAAAACATATGCTTGTTTAAACGTGTGGCAATGCGCAGTGTGCTTACATTACCATTCGTTGGCATCTGCGCGTTTAATGTGCTACCATTTTGGCTGCATTTGCATCTGCGCATTTCCAAATGACTGGCAACCTGTACAAAAAATGTGGCTTTGCTGTGCATTTTCGAAAACCCATGGAAACGTTTGTCGTACTTGGGTTCACATTTGTGCATTTCCAAAACGCAGGGCAATTTGCAAGAAAAAGCACGCATTTTCTGTGTGATAGTCTGTGATAGTGGCGCTGGAAGGCACGTGACTCTCATGTGGCGCTGTGTGTACCAGGGCTGTCTATTCATCCCTCCCAGCAGCAGCACAGCTAGTTTTCAGAACAGGCTGTGTATGAAGGTGTGCACTATGTGATTTTGAATGATGCTGTGATCTGTGAGGCGGGACTTGGGAGGTTTGGACTCTTCCTGTAGGTGTGAATGGGAATGACTGAATACTAATTAGGATGTATTCTATCCCACCCACCATCAGAGCTATGAAGGAAGTTACATCATTTGCACAGTCTGAGACTACAGAGGGGTGTGTTCTAGGCTAGAGATAGAGCAGGAAATGGCTATAGAAGGCATTCTGTTTACATACAGACATGGTACAAAGCCACAACTAAATGCAGAATATCAGAAGCAACATGATACAGAGGTAAGATCTATGATGGGGCTGATATGTCTACTCAGGTCTAGGGAAAAGAAAGTTGAAGATTGGCTTTAATGGGCTTTAATGGGCGCCTGTCAGCCTGAAGAAATGACACAGTGCCACCTTTAGGTTGGAGATATACTGCAGCCTTCGCCTGCCTACAAGTGGGATACATAAAAAAAAATCCCCCCAGCTTTGGTGTTAATGGGATGAAATAAAAAAGATCAATGGTTTCGG
Organism: Pelophylax lessonae; assembly: GCF_965119305.1. NCBI lineage: Eukaryota > Metazoa > Chordata > Amphibia > Anura > Ranidae > Pelophylax > Pelophylax lessonae. The sequence continues at coordinate 92,823,867 of NC_138779.1, forward strand.
CAGGGTTAACCCCCCCCCAAAAAAAAAAAAAAAAATTGGTGTCAAGCAGAACTAAATAAAGAATCCCCCCTGGCATTGGTGTCAATGGGGTAAAGTAAAAAAGATCATTGGCAGGAATAAAGAAAGAATACCCCAGCATCTGGCGTCAGTATGATAAAGTAAAAAAGATCATTGGTGTCAGCAGGAATAAAAGAATCCCCCAGCATCTGAGGCCAGTATGATAAAGTAAAAAAGATCATTGGTGTCAGTGGGAATGAAGAAAGAATCCCCCAGCATCTGGTGTCAGTGTGATAAAATAAAAAAAGATCATTGGTGTCAGCTGGAATAAAAGAATCCCCCCCCCCCCCGCATCTGGTGTCAGGAGATGAAATACAAAAGATTGTTGGTGTAAGCGGGAATACAGAAAGAATCCCCCCAGCATCTGGTGTCAGTGTGATAAAATAAAAAAGGTCATTGGTGTCAGTGGGACTAAAGAAAGAATCCCCACCCAGCATCTGATGTCATTGTGATAAAAAAGTTCATTGGTGTCAGTGGGACTAAAGAAGGAACCCCCCATACAGCATTAGTGTCAGTTTACCAGCTACTTTTGCATGTACACTTACCTGAGAGATGCAGGCTCCCTGGTAGCATCAGTGGAAGGTAAAATGCCTGGTTCTCAGTGGGAGGAAGAATACCCTGGTGTTTGTGATCACTGGGAACAAAGAAAGACCAATTGTTGCTTTCAGTGGAATAACATACCCCCCCTCTCCTACCAGCATTGGTGTCAGTGGAATTTAATTAAAAAAAAAAAAGAGCATTGGTTTTAGTTGGATTCAATAAACACCCCCCTCACCCAATGCAAGGGGCAGTGTAATTTAACAAACCTTCTTCCCCTTGGTGTTAGTGGGATTAAATATATTCTCCTTCACCCGGCATTGGTGTCAGTGGGATTTATTATACCCCCCACCCATGTCAGTAGTATTTAATAACCCCCAGCATTGGTGTCAGTTACACCTGTTACCTTAGCCCTAAAGCTGGCCATACAATATATAATTTGCTTGTTCAATTTCCTTTAGATTTACCTTAACCTCCCTGGCGGTATGATTATGTCAGGAATTACATACCAAAAGCGGTACAATTCTTTTCATGGAAATTTGGCGTTATGTATTATAGGCCTACAATTCTTAGTAATTACTGACTTAAACCTGACCAAAACAAGAGTCTAGTAGACATCCCAGATGTGATAAATTTGAAACACAAACACGTGAATTATAATCGAATCAATAATATTATTTTATTATTTAATATATAATATATATAATAAAATTATATTATTGATTAGATTATAATTCATGCATTATATATTATATATAGATATATGTGTGTGTGCATATATATATATATATATATATATATATATATATATATATACACACATATATATATATATATGCATACATATATATATATATATATATATATATATATGCATATATACCGGTGTATATATATATATATATATATATATATATATATATATATATATATACATATACATATATATATATGCATATATATATATATATATATATATATATGTATATACATATATATATATATATATATATATATGCATACATATATATATATATATGCATATATATATATATATATATATATATATATAAAATGTGTTTTGTGTAACGTTTTTGTTTTTTTTTTTTTTTTAATTTCCCTCCCTAGTTCCGCTCCCATGCAGCATTGCTGCTACAGGGAACGGAACTAGGAAGTGATAAGAGCAACGGAGACCGACGGAGGAGCGGCGGGACTCTCGGCTGGCGGTCACAGCAATGAGAGATCATCGCTGGATCGCCAGGATAAGGTAAGAGAACACCGCTGCGCTCTCTGCAATCCACCCCGAGCGTGACTCGGGGTTACCGCTCCTGATATGAAAAACCAACCCCGAGTCACGCTCGGGATTACCGCTAAGGAGGTTAAATTATGTAGTACAAGGGCCTGCATACAAAGTGAAAGTTTTTAGGTTTGACCTCATATTATATGGTTTTGGTAAATCTAAAGGAAAGTTGTACAAGAAAACTGTATATTGTATTGCCAAAGTTACACTGACCTGAGACTACCATCTTTGATTAATGATATCAGTGGAACTATGAAAGTACTGTCAGCCGGGAGGTTACTCTGCCTGACAGTACTTGCATAGAGCTCTAGCTGGGAGATGGAATAAGTCCCAGCACCCAGACATGTCCTTGACCTACGGGAAGCCAGAATTTTCAAAAGTTTTAGGAGAGTTGGGGATTATGTATCCCAATGTTTACAATATACAGTGAGGGGAAAAAAGTATTATGATCCCCTGCTGATTTTGTACGTTTGCCCACTGACAAAGAAATGATCAGTCTATAATTTGAATGGTAGGTTTATTTTAACAGTGAGAGACAGAATAGCAACAAAAATATCCAGAAAAGCGCATTTTAAAAAAGTTATGAATTGATTTGCATTTTAATAAGTGGAATAAGTATTTGACCCCTTCACAAGACATGATTTAGTACTTGGTGGCAAAACTCTTGTTGGCAATCAGAGAGGTCAGATGTTTCTTGCAGTTGGCCACCAGGTTTGCACACATCTTAGGATGGATTTTGTCCCAATCCTCTTTGCAGATCCTCTCCAAGTCATCAAGGTTTCGAAGCTGATGTATAGTAACTCGAACCTTCAGCTCTTTCCACATATTTTCTACTAGGCCAGTCCAGGACCTTAATGGGCTTCTTCTTGAGCCACTCATTTGTTGCCTTGGCCGTGTGCTTTGGATCATTGTCATGCTGGAATACCCATCCACGACCCATTTTCATGGCCCTGGCTGAGGGAAGGAGGTTGTCACCCACAATTTGATGGTACATGGCTCCGTCCATCGTCCCTTTGATGCAGTGAAGTTGTCATATCCCCATAGCAGAAAAACACCCCCAAAACATAATGTTTCCACCTCCATGTTTGACGGTGGGGATGGAGTTCTTGGGGTCATAGGCAGCATTCCTCCTCCTCCAAACATGGCGAGTTGAGTTGATGCCAAAGAGCTTGATTTCGGTCTCAGCTGACCACAACCCTTTCACCCAGTTCTCCTCTGAATCTTTCAAATGTTCATTAGCAAACTTCAGACGGGCTTGTACATGTGCTTTCTTGAGCAGGGGGACCTTGCGTGGGCTGCAGGATTTCAGTCCTTCACGGCATAGTGTGTTACCAATTGTTTTCTTGGTGACTATGGTCCCAGATGTCTTGAGATCATTGACAAGATTCTCCCGTGTAGTGCTGGGCTGATTCCTTACTGTTCTCATGATAGTTGAAACTCCACAAGGTGAGAATTTGCATGGAGCCCCAGACTGAGGGAGATTGACAGTTATTTTGTGTATTCATTCCATCTTCAAGCTGCTTGGTGATGGCCTTGTAGTCCATACTTTTCCCAGCTGTGTGTGGGTCTACAATCTTGTCCCTGACATCTTTGGACAGCTTTTTGATCTTGTCCATGATGAAGAGATTGCTTCAGTGGACAGGTGTTTTTTTATACAGGTAACATGCTGAGATTAGGAGCACTCCCTTTAAGAGAGTGCTCCTAATCTCAGCTCATTACGTGTATAGAAGACACCTGGGAGCCAGAAATCTTGCTGATTGATAGGGGATCAAATACTTATTTCACTCATTAAAATGCAAAACAATTTATAACTTTTCTGAAATGCGTTTTTCTGGATTTTTTTGTTGTTATTCTGTCTCTCACTGTTAAAAGTAAACCTAGCATTATAAATATAGACCGATCATTTCTTTGTCAGTGAGCAAACATACAAAATCAGCAGGGGATCAAATATTTTCCCTCACTGAATGTACAATGTATAAAGCATGCACTACTCACATTATGGATATGCCACTGTATGTACTGTATTCAACATATACCACAGTCACAAGACAGTCTGTTGCCTTTGGCTGGAGCCAACTCCTTCCATTTTTTCACGTTTTATAGCTGTCCTTGACAAACAGTAATAATATAACCTGTGCATATAAAGAATGGCCACAGAGTAGAAGTTATTTACGTGAACAACATCAGCTGCATGGGTAGGTTGTCAGCGCCAGGACCAATGCAAATATTTGCGCCCCTAACCCGTGGACTTTTAGCACTCCCTTAGTCCTTTCCACTAGTTCTGCTGTGACAGATTATTAAGGGCTCTTAGGTATTCACAGCCTTAGCCTCTGATTGGCTGCCTGAAGCCCCACAGTATTTTTTTATTGGTTGAATCTGAGTGACAGCCCCTTGACTACGGTAGTAGTCGGAAGTAAAACTACAAAATACTAAACAATAAAAGGCTTCAGGCTGTGAATAATGAGGAGGTGGAGCCATTACTAATCCATCACAGCAGAGCGGCCAGCCACCAGCCTTTAACCCTGACATACAAGGGGGGGGGGGGGTTCAGTGAACAGTATACAGTTGGGGGGGAGAAGTCAGCAATATAAAGTGGGGGGGAGGCAGTAAACGGTATACAGTGGGGGGCAGTGGAGCGCAGGAATGCAGCCAGGTGGAGGGGAGGACCGAGCCAGGTGGATAGAAGAGATGAGGGGATGCAGCCAGGTGGAGGGAAGGACAGATCCAAGTGGACAGAGGAGAGAAGGGGAGAGAAGGGGGTGGAGTCAGGTAGAGGGGAGGACAGAGTTAGATGGATAGAGGAGAGGAGGGGATGCAGCCAGGTGGCGGTGAGGACGGAGCCAGGTGAACAGAGGAGAGGAGGGGACACAGCCAGACGGAGGAGAGGATGGAGCCAGATAGACAGGAGAAAAGGGGATGCAGCCAGGTGGAGGGCAGGATGGAGCCAGATGAGGAGAGGATGCAGCCAGGTGGAGAGGAGGATGGAGCCAGGTAGACAGAAAAGGGGAGGGGATGCAGCCAGGTGGAGGGGAAGATGGAGGCAGATGAACAGAGCAGAGGAGAGGATGCAGCCAGGTGGAGCAGAGGACAGAGCCAGGTGGACAGAGGAGAGGAGGCAATACAGCCAGGTAGCCAGATGGAGGGGAGGATGGAGCCAGATGAACAGAGCAGAGAAGAGGATGCAGCCCAGTGGAGGGGAGGACAGAGCCAGACGGACAAAGGAGAAGAGGGTATGCAGCCAGGTGGAGGGGAGGATGGAGCCAGATGAACAGAGGAAAGCAGGGAATACAGCCAGGTGGAGGGGAGGATGGAGTGTTGTAAACAGAGGAGAGGAGGGGATGCAGCCAGGTGGAGGGGAGGGCAGAGCCAGATGAACAAAGGAGAGGAGGGGATGCAGCCAGGTGGAGGGGAAGATGGACCCAGATGTACAGAGGAGAGGAGAGGGTGCAGTTAGGTTGAGGGGAGGATGGAGCCAGATGGACAGAAGAGATGGGATGCAGGATGGACAGAGGAGGGGATGCAGCTGTCCCTCAGCACCACTCACCTGGTAGGGCTCCTTTTGTCTTCTTTGCTCTGCTGTGATGGATGAGGAGATCTGGAGTGGAGGCCCAGACAGTGAGGTAGGAGCAAGCAGCTGCACTGACTGAAATCACCTACAGGCCAGCCAATTGTCTGCCGCACGCGACCAGTTCAGAAAATTACAGGGTGCCCATCACCTAGCTTGGACAGCCGAGGAGGCTCAAGCTGCTAATGGATGGATGGAGACCGGTAGTCAGAGTGCAGTTAGTGAATGGAGCGACATGCTCATGCTCAGAGTGAGCGCACAGCACACTCAGGAGTCGGGGCAGCAGGTGAGGGACTTTTCTGCGCCCCTCCAAATGGTGCGCCTGGAGCAATTGTCCCGGCTGCCCCCCCCTTCTACTCTATGCTACTGCTTGTGATAACTGTTACAAAAAACTAAACCTAAACATGTGTGAATATATCTCACAGGTGAACTTTTGTAAGTGGTAAAGCAGACACTTTTCAGAAGATACTGATTACACTTGGATGTTTCACAAATGTGTATATTTATTTTTCTAGTATAGCATTTATCAAAACCAGTAAATTTAAACCACATTAATAAATAAGGTGGGGGGGCAGAAGGCAGTGAAATCTCAACACCCTGGTCTTACCAGTGTAGCATGAGTCTTGGCCATTGGAGGACAAACAGGCTATACTCCCAGGACAGCCATAAATCTGACCACACTGGGATGGATGTGTTTCCAAACAAAGGAAGAAATACAAAGAGAACAGGATACTTTTTAACACAAGTATATAGCGCACCCCTTAAGGAGCCTCAAGTAGAATTGAATCTCCCACCCTGCAGCCAGGCACACCACATTTTCACAGTCATTCCAGAGTCAGCGAACAGTCCGGTACTTTGTTTTTTTGTTTTATTCAGGGATCAGAACTTGGATAGGGATTGGAAAATATGGGATGCCCTCTTGACTCAAAACAAACTTCAGGGAAAACTTCTCCTTTAAACAGCCTATATACATTCCTCTGCTTCCTCCAGAACTCGCTTGCAGAACTCTAGCTGTGTCACCTTGTTGCAATTTGGAAGAAAAGGCCCATTACAGGCAGAGACTCGCAGCTCCTATACTTGAGGATAGGGTGACACAGCTCGCACTTTCCCAACACTTCCTCTCTGTTTTCAATGATCCCAGCATCACCTCTTCAAGCACTGCCAACCCGCCTGACTGCAGCTGCCCCTTTCACTAGCCCTCCTGGCTAACTTCTCCACAGTCCTCCCAGATTGACACTCTCTCCACGTTCCTCCCAGACTGGACACTCACCATCGCACCCGGCTGACTTCAGATCTCCCTGATGTGCTGACCTGCTCCTGCTGTCCTCTCACTTGGTCCTGTGCCTCCAGGAAGGGTTTCCCCCATGTGTTGTGTGGATTCTTCCAGCACCTGTGCCCCAGACCTGAGGTCACCCCCCCCCCCCCAGACTAGGGCCTCTGACAACTCCCCTTCTGGTCTGGTCATTTGCTGGGCATTGGTTAAGTTCCTCATAAATGTGCATGACGGCCCCTCCTAGCTTCCACCCACTACATATGGAGGTTTCTTCAAGGTTCCTGATACAGGGAGAGGCATCAGAAGAGCTGTCAGATGAGTCATACAACCTCCCTGAGTCACTCAACCCCGACCTAGATTCAGCCCAGCCCTGGCTCTCAGCCAAGCCAATTTGCCTACCCTAAAAACTATATTATATACACCTAGCATACTAGCTAGAGGGTGCTACAAGTACATGGCACGACAGACACATATCAGGAATAAGAAATGTTGGGGTAACAAACATTTTACCTATTTGCCAAAATGAAAAACTGTAAAGGCTACTAAAAAAATATATATCAAAACATATACCAACTAAAAATTGGATATAATACTAAAACCATAATAAATATACAATAAGGAAACATATCTATTTACACCTTTCTTTAACCTCTAATCTATAGGAATGTTTAGTCCTTTGAAGTGAAGAGTTCCCATTTTATAAATCCCCTCTGTCTTCCTTTAGACATTTATAAATAACTCTCAAAGCTGTCCTTTACACTAAGCTCCACCCAAAAAATGTCTATTTTTTTGTGCCTCAAATCCCTAAAGTTTAGCTCCTTTTTCTTATCATACTATCCAAGCATCCAGCCAGGAGCTATGCACAGCAGTAGGGGCCACTGGCGATGCATCTGCCCAATGCATGAGTAATAGGGGCTGCTGGTGCTGTGACCAACCCACGAATGCTTTGTAAGGGTCACCTTCCTTTCTGTGCTCTAGCGCTGTGTCTACCCGCACGTGTGCAATAATGTCCTTTGAAATGTAAGAACGGTACTGTGCATAAGCTTAGCTGGCACAGCGCCAAAGGTCAGAAAGAACAGCAGTCCCTACTGCACATATACTAGCCAGGCCCAACATTATAAGAAAGGCAGAAGACACTGGAGACAAATATGTCACCCTATAGGCAGAAATGTATACATATACATATATATATATATATAGTGCCATGCCATGTCATTTGCAAGAAGAAAAAAAATAACTTGCATGCTCAATATAAAAACATCATTAAAAATAACACTCTAAAATGATTTATACCAAATATCCACGGTGTGTAAAAGCCCAAATTAAACCATTCACTATATTTAATAGTCCCCAATAAAAAATCATCAAGAGTGCCAGTGAACAACTCCAATACTGTGCTTTCCTTGTGCTCCACCACCATTGCCTGTCCCTTCTCTTCATTCATATCACTGTTATTAGCATCAAATGCTCACATAAGTGAACGCAATGTCATTCAACATTTTAGCTGTTACAAGCATGTGCAAAAGTCACCCTAATGATCATTTTTGACCTTGCCAACCCAACTCATTGTAATCTTACACTAACAATTTACACAAACTATTTGTTTCTGCTATGTGTGTCACAATGCAGCATTGAAAAGGGAATCAAGCTTTCCTAAATTAAACACACATGCTCACTTTAACCACTTGCCGACTAGCCACAGTATATACTGTATATATATATATATATATATATATATATGCTGCGGCAGGTCGGCTCTATTGCGCGAAATGACATACCTGTATGTCATTTTGTGCAATAGCCAGCAGGGACGTGCGTGCGCCACCGAATGTGTGCACGCTGATTGGCTACAGGGGCAGCCAATCAGTGCGTCCGGCCACCCGCGATCGCTCCCCTGAAAGGTAGAGCGGCGGTCTGCCGATGTTAACAAGGCAAACCACCTTTCTATCAGGGATGAACACAGTGATCTTGTGTTCCTGCTAAGCAGGAACAGGGATCTCTGTTTTCATCCAGTGAGTCCATCCCCTATTTAACCCTTTGATCATCCCTGTTAATCCCTTCCCTGCCAGTGTCATTAGTACAGTAACAGTGCATATTTTTAGCACTTATTTCTGTAATAAAGTCACTAGTTCCCAAAAAAGTGTTAAAGTGTCAGATAGGTGTCCTAGTTGTATGTTGTAATATCACAGTCCTGCTAAAAATTGTTGATCACTGCCATTACTAATATCTAATAATATAAATACAATAAATACCTAATAAATAAAAATTCCATAAAAATATCTCATTGTTTGTAGACGCAATAACTTTTGCGCGAACCAATAAATATACGCTTATTGGGATTTTTTTTTACCAGAAATATGTAGCAGAATACATATTGGCCTAAATTGATGAAGAAAATAGATTTTTTTAATTTTTTTATTGGATGTCACCAAATATCACCAAAATAAATATCTATTTGTGGGAGGAAAAAAGGCATCAATTTTATTTGGGTACAGCGACGTGTGACCGCGCAATTGTCAGTTAACATAACGTGGTGCCGTTTTGCAAAAAATTACCTGGTCATAAGGGGGTAAAACCTTCCGGTCCAGAAGTGGTTACGCTTTACTGTTCTGCTACGTGACATAAAAATCGCACTTATGTGATATTATTTTAATCAGTAGACTGGCTGGTTGCGTGCACTTGCACAATCCACCTGTTCTTCTCGGGTGGTTAAACACTCTCCTCTGTATGGGTGTACTGATCAATGTGCTCATGTGAATGAAGCCTTAACTACTTGCCTACTGGGCACCTAAACCCCCTTCTGGCCCAGGCCAATTTTCAGCTTTCAGCGCTGTCGCGCTTTAAAATGACATTTGCAAGGTCATGCAACGCTGTACCCAAATGACATTTTTATCTTTTTTTTTCCACACAAATAGAGCTTTCTTTTGGTGGTATTTAATCACTACTGGGGTTTTTATTTTTTGCTAAACAAACAAAAAAAAAGACAAAGAACAACAACAACAAAAAAAAAAACTGTTTTTATACCGTAGTTTGCTATAAAATTTTGCAAACTGGTCATTTTTGTGCTGATGAGGCGGCACTGATGGGCACTGATAAGGTGGCACTGGTGGGCACTTAAAAGTGGCACTGATGGGTGGCTATGAAGGGCACTGATGGGCAGCACTGAAGAGCACTGATAGGTGACACTGGAGGGCACTAATAGGTGGCACTAATGAGCGCTGATAAGCACTGGTAGGTGACACTGCTATATAGGCAGCACTGATGATGAGGCACTGATTGGCAGCACTGATAGACACTGAAAGGTGACACTGACTTGCACTGGTAGGTGGCATTTGTGGGCACAGATAAGGCAGCAGTGGCTCTCCCTCTTCGGGACCGATGTCCCTCCGACAGCAGCCGGTGATTGGCTTTGTTTTTTTTCTCAGCACAAAGGGAAAAAAAAGCAGATTACTGGCTCTGTTTACATCACGTTATCAGCTGTCATTGGCTGACAGATGATCACGTGGTAAGGGGCCTGTGATCAGCCGAGTCTAATTGATTCGCTGATCACAGAGCTCATACACGGGAGGACGTACATTGATGCCCTCCCAGCAATTTAGGCCCGAGCTGTAGCCATCTTTCAGCTGTAACGCAGGCTTGAAGAGGTTAAAGGATAAGTTAAGCTTTTGAGAACATGTTACATGTTCCAGTTGTTTTTAGGGTGGCACATGTAACACGTTCCCGCTCTTGTAGCGGTGATCCAACCGTTTGCTATGACAGCAGTCCCCGTAGAAGCTGTCACTTTTTGAAAAGAGTTCTGTGAATTAATCAACTAGACATTGTGAAACTACAGCAAATGCCCCGTACACACGTGCAGATTATCTGAAGACTTTTGTCTTCAGATTTACCTTTTCTATGTAGTGCAAGGGCCTGCCGGATTGCATACAAATTGAAAGTGTTTAGGTTTGACCTCATATTATACGGTTTTGGTAAGTCTACAGACAAAAGTCTTCAGATAATCTGCACGTGTGTACGGGGCATTACACTCACAGTTTGATGGCAATGCTTTCCAGGTTCCTAAAAAAAACATAGTAAATACATATTTTTTTACCTGCAAAAAAATGTGCATTTATTATTTTTTTTAAAAAAGGTGAACTTTTAATGTGATGTGTGATGGGCCACCTGGCACCCCACCTGGGTGCCTCCGCCAAAAAGCTGCTTCCTCCCCGCTGGAACACAGGAACAAGGTATTTTAGCTGAGAATTGCACCCAAGAACTAGACGGCACTAGCTTAGGTGCAAACAGGAACTCTCCTTTAATTGAAAATTCACATATAATTTTTGCCACACAAATTTAGATAAGAATTTGATCACATTATACTAAACAATGTAAACAATGTAAACTTTAAACAGTAATATCATTGGTACATCTAACAGTACATCTAATGAACAGCCAGCAGCTAACAAAACCCTAAATAAGCAGTGATTTAACGAACAGTAAGCTAATCAACAGCCAGGCACCCAGACAAGCTGTGATTAGTCAGGGAGCCCATCCCAGACACTCTGGCATCAAGTTCACAGCCCTGGATACACATAGTACATTACACATGCTGTCTTTCAGGTGTTTGGCTTTCACTTGCGCCCACAAAAAAATGTGTGCTATGTCAACTATACTCCAATGGTATTTGGTCCCAACAAGAATCTCAAAATTTCTACCTGATTACCCCTCTGTGTGCTGTCATGGATTCGCAGATGTGGAGAGCCGGGTACGCACGTTCATATTTGGTGAAATTGCCTGATTGCGCAGCTCTTCTGGGCTGAAATCTTCAGGATGGCCTCAGCATTGCTTAAGCAAACCCTAGAACCTGATCCAGCTGTTGCTCTCCTGAACCACTGTGCTCTTGACCTTACTAGGGCACAATAAAACATCAATGGATAAATGAAAAGTCTATGAATGGCACGCAGTAGTCTTGTAAAAAAGAGGAGAAAACAGTCCAATAAGAAATCCCAATGAAAGTGCTCAGTGCTGATCAGTAAACAGGACACAAGTGCTTGTTCAGTGCAATCCTTCACCAGAGGTGCTAGCCTCTCACCTGTAGGCTGTGAAAAGACAGCCTTAAAAGTACACTCCCAGCAATGTGAAAATCCTGACCAGGACAGCAATCACAGAGGGCATCTCTCCTTTTTGTAAAGGTGTTCACAACGATCCCCATGTAATAAAAAGGGGGCAGACCATAGTGCAATATGTTTCAAACACCACAATTTATTAATAAAACAAATGGACAGCCTCTTACTTCAAGGTAATGCAAAAACGAGCAGTACAGCAATCCAGCTGGTCTCCAGACAGAGCGGAACGCTCTGCTGACAGGGGCTACGAGTGACGTCACGATCTCCTCTCCCTTGCGCACGCGTATCGTCCGTGGGCGGGACTTCCTCAGCGTATGGGCGGAGGGGCGGACGTCACTCTTTTTATATGCATCACTCCGCTCAATTCAGCGTCGCTGCTGGCATAGCAACGTCGGAGGAAAACCAGGAAGTGCCCCAGGGCCCGCCCCACACAGGAAGCAGTACATTGACCCAGGAACATAAACAGAGTCCTCCATAAACACTGAGACAGCAACAAGGGCTAAAGGGCTAGTAACGCCCATTACTGTTCAAGAGCGGGGGGATATAGAATATCAGAACTGACATAAATATGGCAAAACATATATTAATAAAAATTACAGAAAAAACATATATTTGGGAACTAATGCCCCTAAATGTATGAATACATGAGGGGATCATGATAAGTCACTCGCAGCCCCTGTATACAAAAGAAAGCAGAAAAAAAAAAAAAAAAAAAACAATATATAATCAAAAACATATAATAAAAACATCAAATGTAAATCCATAAATACAATAGTGTTCAAAGGTCAAAAAACATACATAAAATGGGTATATAATAGAGTCCATATCATAAAAGCCCATATGTGTAAGGGACCTAAAATTCATATGTTGATAAAAAGTATTGATAAAAAACTAGGGTAAAAACGAAGTAAAACTACCGATCTGAGATAAAACAGTTGAGGTCGAAGTCCACATTTAGACCTCTGGGGACCCCGACTTTTGTCTCAAAGATCCAGTAAGATTCACGCTTACTTATTTGTCTAATAAAATTACCCCCCCTCCAATGTTTCTTGACCTTTTCGATCCCCCAAAATTTCAAGTCCTTGGGATCTTTGTTGTGAAATTGTTTGAAGTGTTGGACAACATGATGGGCTTTCTTGCCCTTTCTTATACTACTCATATGTTCTCCAACACGGACTTGTAGCGCCCTAGTGGTTCTGCCCACATACTGGAGCCCACACTTGCACTCCAGCATGTAGACCACCCCTGTGGACGCACATGTGATCAGGTCCTTGATTTTATAGGATTCACCTGTGGTGTGGGCTACAAATTCCTTTTTCTTCTTAGTATTAAACTTAGAAGTTTTACAGGCCACACACCTTCCACATGCATGAAAACCCGAAAGAAATGAAAAAAGCTTATTTTCACCCGGGTTGGGGGGATCAATTACCCCTGGTGCCAGGAAATTTCTCATTGTGGGGGCTTTTTTATAAATAAACGCTGGTTTATTGGGTAAGGTAGGGCCTAGGATCTTGTCCTGCTGAAGTATTGGCCAATGTTTGGTGATGATTTTCTCCACTTTCTTAAATTGCGCATTATATTCCATGACAATCTTATATCCACCGTTGTCATATGGTGCTACCTGTGTCTTATCTGCCAATAAACTGGACCTCTCTTTATTTTTTACTTCAAGGATGTCACTCTCAAGTTTTGTAGTGTCATAACCCTTTTCGACAAACCGATCTTTTAATATATGTGCCTGTGTTTCATACTCTTCAACTAGTGTGCAGTTCCTTCTTAGACGCATAAACTGCCCTTTAGGTATGTTACATAACCAGTTCCTGTGATGGCAACTGTCTAACGGGATGTACGAGTTACGGTCAGTTACCTTAAAGTGCGTGTGCGTTTTGAAGTGATCATTGTCCTTGGAAATGACAAGGTCAAGAAAGACAATATCACTGTCACTCACGGTCCATGTGAGGACTATATTTTTATCATTGTTGTTCATTTTATCCATAAATCTATCTAAAGAGTCTCTTGTACCATCCCAAATGAGCAGCACGTCATCTATATAGCGTTTGTAGCAAAGTAACTCGGGAGGGCGCTCTTTAAAGATGACTTCTTCCTCCCAGTGGGCCATAAAAAGATTGGCCACACTGGGAGCAAAACGAGCGCCCATCGCTACGCCTCTTGTTTGTAAGTAGTATTGTCTGTCGAACCAAAAGTAGTTCTTAGACAAACAGAAAAACAAACTACTCAAAATGAAGCTGCGTTTCTTTCTTGAGAGATCTGATTGTTTAAAGGCCCATTTAACGGCATCCTGGGCCTCTTCATGATTGATGATGGTATAAAGAGAACCCACGTCTGCTGTCACCAGCAGTGCCGTGGGATTACATGGTAAGTCCTGTAGAATTTGTATCACATGCTTAGTATCTCTAAGGTAAGCTTGTGTGGAAATGACGAGAGGTTGAAGATGTAAGTCAATGTATTGACCCAGTCGCGATGAGACCGAGTCAATACCATTGACAATTGGTCTACCCGGAGGGACCTCACTGTTCTTGTGTATTTTTGGTAGGAAATACACAACTGGTGTACGGCAGAACAGTGGGTCCAGATAGTGTGATTCCTTCTTACTTAATATGCCTCTCTCTTTTCCTGTCTTGACCAGCTTTTTCAACTCTCCCTTATATTTAATAAGGGGGTCTCCTGGTAATATAGTGTATGTTTCTTTATCAGACAGAAGCCGGTTCATTTCGTCCTGATAATAACTTTTGCTAAGGACTACCAAACCGCCTCCCTTATCGGCCGGTCGGATGACAATATCCTTATTGGCTTCTAAGGATTTGATACCGGCTTTAATCGACCTAGGGTCGGTATACGGTTTGATCTTCAGATTCTCCAGATCACTGCACACTAGATTTTTAAAAACATCTAAAAATTTATTATCTTTGTTTGGAGGGTTAAAAACAGATTTGTTTTTTAACTTGGTGAATTTAGGAGGTACTGGCCTTTGATCAGCGCTCGCTGTTTGTTCAGAGTTCCGCACTATAGGATTTGAAAGGTAGTACTTTTTAATGTTTAGGCTCCGAACAAATTTCTTGATTCCTACATATGCCTGGAATTTATTTAAGTTTTTAATTGGAGCAAACTTAAGACCTTTGTCCAAAACCCTTATCTCATTTGCATCAAGAGGGACTCCGCTTAGGTTAAAAATACCTGTACCTATCGGGACTTTTTTCTTTTGAACTCGCCTTCCCCCTCTGTTGCCTCTGAGTTTTTTCTTTTTCCGGGGAACGGACTGGCGGGCCCCGGACTCCGGTTTCTCCACCAGCCGTTCTCCTGTGCAACACGAGGTGGAAGGGGTGGGGGAAGGGGGGTGGGGGGAGGTGGTCTCTCCCAACCCCCCTGATACCCTAAAAAATTGTCCTGCAGGGGTTCAAACCTGTTATGAGTATTTAGGGTGGGATTAGGTAGTCTGGGTGGTGGTCTAGAGGGTGGTCTCCCTCTCCCTCTATTGCCTCCTCTCCTAGGGCTTGGCACATACTGGTTGGTGTTGTAAGCATAGTATTGATCATTCTGATAATAATGATGAGGGTCACCATGGTTACCTCCTGGGTTTTCATGGTGATAATAACCTCTCCCTCTTCCTCCATTTGAGTTACGTCCTCCCCCCCTTCCTCCTCCCCTCTTTTTCTTCCCCTTGTTGTGAACCACTGGGACAAACTCCTGTGTTTCTGGGTGAACTAGAGGGGGAGGATGCATTATGGGTCGGGATGATGCAACCATAGGGGTTTGGGGTGGGTCGGATTCACCAACCACCATATCATTATCCAGATTGGCTATGGTTTTCTGCCATTTGAACACATTGTCTGTGTTCAGATCAGTAAGATCCCTAATAAATTTCTTTCTTTTCTTATTTTGATTCTCCACATCCCATTTGGCCAATCTGTTTTTGAGGATACCAGAAAGTCTGATATATTCCTCAGAATCTTTATGGGTCTCCAAAAGGGATTGGATCTCTTTAATCTGATTTTCCACTATTTTTAATTTCCGCTTCTTTCTCAGAAGCAGGAAATCAATAAGTTCTAAACCTTTCTTAGTGAAGAAATCTCTCCATTCATCTAGTGACTCTCTGTCCAAAAGGCCATCATTGGGTGGGATATCCCACCTTAGGCGCCTTGGAACAATCTTGGTGGTTAAATAATGTTCGAATGAGGTGATGTCCCACCATAACTTTAGTTTCTTTTCTAGGGCGTAATTCAGCCTTTTGAAACAGGATGCAACATCACCCTCAACCTTGGGTAAAGGATTACTGGAGAATATATCCCCTAAATTAATTTCCCTTTTCTCCACATAATTAAACACATCAAGATTATCCATATTAATGCTGCAGCCAGATATAAAAATATTCTAAAATACCACAAGTCAATGAAAAAACAGGAATATCGGCGCAAGCATGAATAAATAAATGGATGGAAATAAATAAAAGCAGCTGACACCAAGGTAAAAAATATGTAAAACCCAATGTAAAACTGATAGTGAAAAGTGCAGCGCTAAAACAATAAGACAATAAAACATCAATGGATAAATGAAAAGTCTATGAATGGCACGCAGTAGTCTTGTAAAAAAGAGGAGAAAACAGTCCAATAAGAAATCCCAATGAAAGTGCTCAGTGCTGATCAGTAAACAGGACACAAGTGCTTGCATCATCCCGACCCATAATGCATCCTCCCCCTCTAGTTCACCCAGAAACACAGGAGTTTGTCCCAGTGGTTCACAACAAGGGGAAGAAAAAGAGGGGAGGAGGAAGGGGGGGAGGACGTAACTCAAATGGAGGAAGAGGGAGAGGTTATTATCACCATGAAAACCCAGGAGGTAACCATGGTGACCCTCATCATTATTATCAGAATGATCAATACTATGCTTACAACACCAACCAGTATGTGCCAAGCCCTAGGAGAGGAGGCAATAGAGGGAGAGGGAGACCACCCTCTAGACCACCACCCAGACTACCTAATCCCACCCTAAATACTCATAACAGGTTTGAACCCCTGCAGGACAATTTTTTAGGGTATCAGGGGGGTTGGGAGAGACCACCTCCCCCCACCCCCCTTCCCCCACCCCTTCCACCTCGTGTTGCACAGGAGAACGGCTGGTGGAGAAACCGGAGTCCGGGGCCTGCCAGTCCGTTCCCCGGAAAAAGAAAAAACTCAGAGGCAACAGAGGGGGAAGGCGAGTTCAAAAGAAAAAAGTCCCGATAGGTACAGGTATTTTTAACCTAAGCGGAGTCCCTCTTGATGCAAATGAGATAAGGGTTTTGGACAAAGGTCTTAAGTTTGCTCCAATTAAAAACTTAAATAAATTCCAGGCATATGTAGGAATCAAGAAATTTGTTCGGAGCCTAAACATTAAAAAGTACTACCTTTCAAATCCTATAGTGCGGAACTCTGAACAAACAGCGAGCGCTGATCAAAGGCCAGTACCTCCTAAATTCACCAAGTTAAAAAACAAATCTGTTTTTAACCCTCCAAACAAAGATAATAAATTTTTAGATGTTTTTAAAAATCTAGTGTGCAGTGATCTGGAGAATCTGAAGATCAAACCGTATACCGACCCTAGGTCGATTAAAGCCGGTATCAAATCCTTAGAAGCCAATAAGGATATTGTCATCCGACCGGCCGATAAGGGAGGCGGTTTGGTAGTCCTTAGCAAAAGTTATTATCAGGACGAAATGAACCGGCTTCTGTCTGATAAAGAAACATACACTATATTACCAGGAGACCCCCTTATTAAATATAAGGGAGAGTTGAAAAAGCTGGTCAAGACAGGAAAAGAGAGAGGCATATTAAGTAAGAAGGAATCACACTATCTGGACCCACTGTTCTGCCGTACACCAGTTGTGTATTTCCTACCAAAAATACACAAGAACAGTGAGGTCCCTCCGGGTAGACCAATTGTCAATGGTATTGACTCGGTCTCATCGCGACTGGGTCAATACATTGACTTACATCTTCAACCTCTCGTCATTTCCACACAAGCTTACCTTAGAGATACTAAGCATGTGATACAAATTCTACAGGACTTACCATGTAATCCCACGGCACTGCTGGTGACAGCAGACGTGGGTTCTCTTTATACCATCATCAATCATGAAGAGGCCCAGGATGCCGTTAAATGGGCCTTTAAACAATCAGATCTCTCAAGAAAGAAACGCAGCTTCATTTTGAGTAGTTTGTTTTTCTGTTTGTCTAAGAACTACTTTTGGTTCGACAGACAATACTACTTACAAACAAGAGGCGTAGCGATGGGCGCTCGTTTTGCTCCCAGTGTGGCCAATCTTTTTATGGCCCACTGGGAGGAAGAAGTCATCTTTAAAGAGCGCCCTCCCGAGTTACTTTGCTACAAACGCTATATAGATGACGTGCTGCTCATTTGGGATGGTACAAGAGACTCTTTAGATAGATTTATGGATAAAATGAACAACAATGATAAAAATATAGTCCTCACATGGACCGTGAGTGACAGTGATATTGTCTTTCTTGACCTTGTCATTTCCAAGGACAATGATCACTTCAAAACGCACACGCACTTTAAGGTAACTGACCGTAACTCGTACATCCCGTTAGACAGTTGCCATCACAGGAACTGGTTATGTAACATACCTAAAGGGCAGTTTATGCGTCTAAGAAGGAACTGCACACTAGTTGAAGAGTATGAAACACAGGCACATATATTAAAAGATCGGTTTGTCGAAAAGGGTTATGACACTACAAAACTTGAGAGTGACATCCTTGAAGTAAAAAATAAAGAGAGGTCCAGTTTATTGGCAGATAAGACACAGGTAGCACCATATGACAACGGTGGATATAAGATTGTCATGGAATATAATGCGCAATTTAAGAAAGTGGAGAAAATCATCACCAAACATTGGCCAATACTTCAGCAGGACAAGATCCTAGGCCCTACCTTACCCAATAAACCAGCGTTTATTTATAAAAAAGCCCCCACAATGAGAAATTTCCTGGCACCAGGGGTAATTGATCCCCCCAACCCGGGTGAAAATAAGCTTTTTTCATTTCTTTCGGGTTTTCATGCATGTGGAAGGTGTGTGGCCTGTAAAACTTCTAAGTTTAATACTAAGAAGAAAAAGGAATTTGTAGCCCACACCACAGGTGAATCCTATAAAATCAAGGACCTGATCACATGTGCGTCCACAGGGGTGGTCTACATGCTGGAGTGCAAGTGTGGGCTCCAGTATGTGGGCAGAACCACTAGGGCGCTACAAGTCCGTGTTGGAGAACATATGAGTAGTATAAGAAAGGGCAAGAAAGCCCATCATGTTGTCCAACACTTCAAACAATTTCACAACAAAGATCCCAAGGACTTGAAATTTTGGGGGATCGAAAAGGTCAAGAAACATTGGAGGGGGGGTAATTTTATTAGACAAATAAGTAAGCGTGAATCTTACTGGATCTTTGAGACAAAAGTCGGGGTCCCCAGAGGTCTAAATGTGGACTTCGACCTCAACAGTTTTATCTCAGATCGGTAGTTTTACTTCGTTTTTACCCTCGTTTTTTATCAATACTTTTTATCAACATATGAATTTTAGGTCCCTTACACATATGGGCTTTTATGATATGGACTCTATTATATACCCATTTTATGTATGTTTTTTGACCTTTGAACACTATTGTATTTATGGATTTACATTTGATGTTTTTATTATATGTTTTTGATTATATATTGTTTTTTTTTTTTTTTTCTGCTTTCTTTTGTATACAGGGGCTGCGAGTGACTTATCATGATCCCCTCATGTATTCATACATTTAGGGGCATTAGTTCCCAAATATATGTTTTTTCTGTAATTTTTATTAATATATGTTTTGCCATATTTATGTCAGTTCTGATATTCTATATCCCCCCGCTCTTGAACAGTAATGGGCGTTACTAGCCCTTTAGCCCTTGTTGCTGTCTCAGTGTTTATGGAGGACTCTGTTTATGTTCCTGAGTCAATGTACTGCTTCCTGTGTGGGGCGGGCCCTGGGGCACTTCCTGGTTTTCCTCCGACGTTGCTATGCCAGCAGCGACGCTGAATTGAGCGGAGTGATGCATATAAAAAGAGTGACGTCCGCCCCTCCGCCCATACGCTGAGGAAGTCCCGCCCACGGACGATACGCGTGCGCAAGGGAGAGGAGATCGTGACGTCACTCGTAGCCCCTGTCAGCAGAGCGTTCCGCTCTGTCTGGAGACCAGCTGGATTGCTGTACTGCTCGTTTTTGCATTACCTTGAAGTAAGAGGCTGTCCATTTGTTTTATTAATAAATTGTGGTGTTTGAAACATATTGCACTATGGTCTGCCCCCTTTTTATTACATGGGGATCGTTGTGAACACCTTTACAAAAAGGAGAGATGCCCTCTGTGATTGCTGTCCTGGTCAGGATTTTCACATTGCTGGGAGTGTACTTTTAAGGCTGTCTTTTCACAGCCTACAGGTGAGAGGCTAGCACCTCTGGTGAAGGATTGCACTGAACAAGCACTTGTGTCCTGTTTACTGATCAGCACTGAGCACTTTCATTGGGATTTCTTATTGGACTGTTTTCTCCTCTTTTTTACAAGACTACTGCGTGCCATTCATAGACTTTTCATTTATCCATTGATGTTTTATTGTCTTATTGTTTTAGCGCTGCACTTTTCACTATCAGTTTTACATTGGGTTTTACATATTTTTTACCTTGGTGTCAGCTGCTTTTATTTATTTCCATCCATTTATTTATTCATGCTTGCGCCGATATTCCTGTTTTTTCATTGACTTACTAGGGCACAGACAAAACTGTTACAGCAACTTATGACTGCCTCTAAACAAACCATAGCAGGGGCCTGGAAGACCCCAGCGCTTTGTGTAATTGAGACCAAAAACCAAATGACTCAAGCTATGATTCATAGTAAAATTGAGGCCACTATACTAGAAAAGATCCCTAAGCAATGTAAGGTCTGGCAACCTTGGGGAGACCACTTTCTTCGATTCCTCCTTCCTCAACCTTGATGCTCGAGGCCTAGTTAGGTTGGTTGTTTGAGACCATGGCCTGGCTCAAGTGGCTGAACTTTCCTTCCTTTCTCTTTTCTTCCCTTTTCATCCCCTGCTCTCTTTTTTCATATAATTTTTCCTTTATAAGTCCTTTATAAGTCCTAGGGGTTTTCCCCTCTGCCTACTTTGTGGCTCACAAACTGGATAACCAGATGGCATTAAAGTTCCAGACACATGGACTTGTGTAATGTGTGTTTTCGTAGGTCCTGAGCCTTCCTTCTTTCTATATTTATACTAAAAACCATTTGTTCTAATCAGGGCCGGTGCAAGGATTTTTGCCGCCCTAGGCAAAATAAAAATTGCCGCCCCCCCCCCCCCCCCATATGACCTACCTTCACTACATCAGCCAAGAGCCAGAAGATCTCTGCATTACGCAAGTGTGAGCGCAGTGGTTGATGTAGTGAGGTGGGAAGCAGTTTAAAGGAACACTGATGGGGGGTAATTTCTGCTGTGACCTGTGTACAGTCCCCACCAACCTCAGCTTCTCCTCCCGGTTGGTGGTTGGTAATAATGCAGCTTCACCGCCATCCATGTGAATAAGGTCATGGAGACAGCCAATCACAGATCACCATCAGTCAGACGAGGTCAGCATTTGGGTAGACGGGGACACTGTCCATTATACACAGCCCCCCCATATCACACAATACAGCCCCCCCCCCCATATAATACAGCACACCTCCCATATCACACAATACAGCCTACACAAAACAACCTCCCCATATCATACAATACAGCCCCTCCATATCATACAATACAGCCCCCCCATGATACAATGCAGCCCCTTCAATATGATACAATGCAGCCCCCTCCATATGATATATGGAAGGGGCTGCATTGTATGATATGGAGGGGGCTGCATTGTATGATATGGAGGGGGCTGCATTGTATGATATGGAAGGGGCTGCATTGTATCATATGGAGGGGGCTGTATTGTATGATATGGAAGGGGCTGCATTGTATCATATGGAGGGGGCTGCATTGTATCATGGGGGGGGGCTGTATTGTATGATATAGAGGGGGCTGCTATGATACAATGCAGCCCCCTCCATATGATACAATGCAGCCCCCTCCATATGATACAATGCAGCCCCCTCCATATGATACAATGCAGCCCCCTCCATATGATACAATGCAGCCCCCCCATGATACAATGCAGGCAGCCCCCTCCATATCATACAATACAGCCCCCCCCATGATACAATGCAGGCAGCCCCCTCCATATCATACAATACAGCCCCCCCCCATGACACAATGCAGGCAGCCCCCTCCATATCATACAATACAGCCCCCCCCCCCATGATACAATGCAGGCAGCCCCCTCCATATCATACAATACAGCCCCCCCCCATGATACAATGCAGGCAGCCCCCTCCATATCATACAATACAGCCCCCCCCCCATGATACAATGCAGGCAGCCCCCTCTATATCATACAATACAGCCCCCCCCCCATGATACAATGCAGGCAGCCCCCTCCATATCATACAATACAGCCCCCCCATGATACAATGCAGGCAGCCCCCTCTATATCATACAATACAGCCCCCCCCCCCATGATACAATGCAGGCAGCCCCTCCATATCATACAATACAGCCCCCCCATGATACAATGCAGGCAGCCCCCTCTATATCATACAATACAGCCCCCCCCCCCATGATACAATGCAGGCAGCCCCCTCCATATCATACAATACAGCCCCCCCCCTCCATGATACAATGCAGGCAGCCCCCTTTATATCATACAATACAGCCCCCCCCCATGATACAATGCAGGCAGCCCCCTCCATATCATACAATACAGCCCCCCCCCCCCATGATACAATGCAGGCAGCCCCCTCCATATCATACAATACAGCCCCCCCCTCCATGATACAATGCAGGCAGCCCCCTCTATATCATACAATACAGCCCCCCCCCCCATGATACAATGCAGGCAGCCCCCTCCATATCATACAATACAGCCCCCCCCCTCCATGATACAATGCAGGCAGCCCCCTCTATATCATACAATACAGCCCCCCCCCATGATACAATGCAGGCAGCCCCCTCCATATCATACAATACAGCCCCCCCCCTCCATGATACAATGCAGGCAGCCCCCTCTATATCATACAATACAGCCCCCCCCCATGATACAATGCAGGCAGCCCCCTCCATATCATACAATACAGCCCCCCCCCCTCCATGATACAATGCAGGCAGCCCCCTCCATATCATACAATACAGCCCCCCCCATGATACAATGCAGGCAGCCCCCTCCATATCATACAATACAGCCCCCCCCCTCCATGATACAATGCAGGCAGCCCCCTCTATATCATACAATACAGCCCCCCCCCCCATGATACAATGCAGGCAGCCCCCTCCATATCATACAATACAGCCCCCCCCCCCAATATCATACAATGCAGCCCCCCATGTATGAAGAGTGAGGCCAGTGTCCGGGTGGGGGAGTGTACTGTGTTGTCTGTGTGAGGGGTGGGAGAGGACGGGACACACATCATCTCACCTTGCATGCTGTCCTCGGCATGTGATGGGGGATGGGAGACTGTCCGGTGTCCAGCAATCTGCTTCTGCCAGAAGTTGAACACGGAGCAGAGGGGGGGGGGCGTCTGGAGAGGCACAAGCCCAGCTCCCTGAGTGTGATTGGAGATCGGCTCCTGATCTTCTTCAAGCAGAAATCAGCTGGAGGGGCGGAGACCGGAGGGCAGTGAGCGCCGAGCTGGATCCCCAGGATTCTATGGAGGGCACTTCTGGCGCCCCGACTATTCTAATGTGCGCTCTAGACAAGTGGTGTGTGCTGCCTGGGGCTCGCTTGCTGTAGCGCTCAGGCGGCACAGCATGAGGAGTGCCACACCGGCCGGTCCACTACTGATTCGGGGTGCAGAATGGCGGCGCCCCCTGTTAAGCTGCGCCCTAGGCAGCTGCCTTAGTCGCCTTACTGGTAGCGCCGGCCCTGGTTCTAATGCAAAACGGCATTGTTTTGTTTGTTCTCATCCTTTATAGCTGTGAGGTTATCCGTGAACTTGTTTACTTTTTGTTATTACCAGCGCTCCAAGCGCTCCTAATGTTATGTACACATTGCATTCTCTTCAATATAAAAATATTGAACAAGTAAAACTCGTGCTTTGTGCACCCTCCACTGGATGTTCTCTTACCCTTAAAATCTGACCACACTTTTACATATGATCAGAGAAGGCTTTTTGTCCTATTCCAGAGGACTATACATGCTCCCTTGAGAGGTGATCTCCTTCATAGAGTTTCGACTTCCCTGCATCAAGCATTGGTATTCCCATTCATTTGGAAATAAAAGGAAGTATCACTGAACATAGTGCTCTATCCTTATTTAAAATATATTTCACAAGAAAAACTCTTACAGATTTACACTCACTATTTTCAGGTGCTTCCAGCGAACCGCACTGTATCTTGCAAGTAATAGCTATGTCGTATGTGTTAGTTGAACAAAAATCCTCACACTGGTATAGTTACCACTCTAGAGACCGTTGTGACGTCATCAAAGACCATTAAAGGGAGGGGCTTTTATGACGTCACAACGCTCTCAGGAGTACACCGAGTGGTAACTATACCAGTGGGAGGATTTTGGTGATTACATTTTTTTGTGAGCACAGTGTTGTTGGATTCTACAAGGAGTGACGACAAATTTACTTACTAACTAATTTTATGTGGACACTTCTTCACTACATTTGTACACTGTATTTCCAAAGCATGGACTGTTTATACAAATTTCACATATGTTTGTTTTATATATGCTATTTTGAGTCACAAAGGTTAAGCGTAACCACACAACTTCATTTAATTTGGTATGGTGGTTTTATAGTATAATAGGATTTATCTATTAAAGGTGGAGTGCGGCACTACTTTTTTTATTGAGTATAGCACAATTATATGGGAGTGTGTAGGGTGTGAGCTATTCACCAAACATACACAGTGGCTATATACATCATCAAATTATTTTTATTTTTTCTTAAATAAATACCATAGCTGCTCGCAAGGACTCAAAACCACAAAAAAAAAAATACTATTCATGGAAAGATCTTTCACACGAAGGATCATTTGTACAAAATCTGGCACTAATGTGTTTACATGAGACTTTAGGCTTCCAATTGTCAGTGGAAAGCAGGAATGTAAAACAGAATTAGCAAACATCCATAATCTATGCCCCTTCTTTGTTTTCCACAGCATTATCACTTTCAGTTAAAAGTTTTCAAGGCAGTTAAAGCTGATAATGGTTCCTATCGATGTGAAGTCATTGCACCGAACCAACGCGAAAACTGCACGTTCAATGTCTCAGTACAAGGTAAGCAATCATATCAGGAGGTAACAGTTTGAATTAAATGAAAAATAGTGTGCTTATCATATATCACTTACCCATCGATCAGCAGAGGTAAGCTGGAATTAGAGTGCATCTAAACCCAATAACAACAATTTTATATACACTATATTACCATAAGTATTTTCTTTACACGTACATTAACTTTAATGGCATCCCAGTCTTAGTCCATAGGGTTCAATATTGAGTTGACCCACCGTTTGCAGCTATAACAGATTCAACTCTTCTGGGAAGGCTGTCCACACAGTTTAGGAGTGTGTCAATGGGAATGTTTAAAGTGATTGTAAAGTGTGTCTATGGGAATGTTTAAAGTGATTGTGTGTCTATGGGAATGTTTAAAGTAATTGCAAAGTCTCATTTTAAAAATAAATAAATAAATAAAATAACAACTTACCTCCTCTGTGCAGTTGGTTTTGCACAGGGCAGCCTGGATCCTCCTCTTCTCGGGTACCTCCCTCCTGCTCCTAGCCCCTCCATCCTATTGAGTGCCCCCACAGCAAGCAGCTTGATATGGGGGCACCCGAGCCGACCTGCAGCTCCGTGCCGTTCAGCCCCCTCTCTCTCCTGATTGGCTCACTGACTTTGACTGGCAGCCAATCAAGAGTGAGAGTCCCAGGATGGCTGAGGGATTTGTGGACATCGCTGGACAGAGAGGGGGGACAGGTAAGAATTAGGGGTGGGGGGGGGCTGCTTCACACAGAAGGCTTTTTATCTTAATGCATTCGATGCATTAAGATAGAAAACCTTCCTGACTTTACAACTCCTTTCACCATTCTTCCAGAAGTGCATTTGTGAGGTCAGGCACTGATGTTGGATGAGAAGGCCTGGCTCGCAGTCTCCTCTCTAATTCGTCCCAAAGGTGGTCTATCTGGTTGAGGTGCAGGCCAGTCAAGTTCCTCCACCTCAAACTCGCTCATCCATGTCTTTATGGACCTTGCTTTGTGCACTGGTCCAAGTCATTTGGTGGAGGGGGGGATAATGGTGTGGGGTTGTTTTTCAGGGGTTGTACTTGGCCCCTTAGTTCTAGTGAAGGGAACTCTTAAGGCGTCAGCATACTAAGACATTTTGGACAATTTTGTGCTCCCAACTTTGTGGGAACAGTTTAGGGATGGCTCCTTCCTGTTCCAACATGACTGCGCACCAGTGCATTAACAAGGTCCATAAAAACATGGAAGTCATGAGGGAAAAAACAGCATAGGGGCCCCCCCAAAGGGAACCCCATGTCAAAAAAAAAAAAAACGTGTGGGGTCCCTTCCAAAATCCATACCGACCCTTATCTGAGCAAGCAGCCTGGCAGGAAAGGGGGGGGGACAAGCAAATGCCCCCCTCCCTCCTGAACCATACCAGGTCACATGCCCTCAACATAGGGGGATGCTTTGGGGCGGGTGGCCATGTTGACAAGGGCCACTTCCCTGGGTGGTGGTGGTGGAGGTCTGCGGGCAGGGGGCTTATCGGAATCTGGACTCCCTCAAGATCCTGCCACCCCCATGTGAATGAGTATGGGGTATATTGTACTCTTACTTATTCACCAAAAAAGTGTCAAAAAGAAATAAAAACATACACACAGTGTTTGACAACTCCTGTATGAAAAAAAAAATAAACATTATCCCCCCATGTAGATCCATCGTCAATTACGACAACTGCCACAAACCGCTGGACCCGGAAAAAGAAAGAAAGCTCCACCCATGATGAAGGCTAACTGCCGACTGCCTGTTTCGCTGTCTGACAGTTCTTAAATAGGTAAGGGGCGGATCCACTTGGCAACATCACATGGTGGCAATGCCCCCTTGTGATGTCCCTGAACCATGCATGCTGGGTCGGTGACATCACTTGTGGTGGTTCCACAAGGTGCCATCGCCAGGTGGCCCCACCTCTTGCCTGTTTAAGAACTGTCAGACAATGGAGAAGGCAGTCCATGGCTAGCTGTTGCTGCAGGTGGAGCTTTTTTCTTTATTTATTTTTTCAGGAGCAGTGGGCGTCGTGATTGAAGATGGATCTTTATCGGTGGGCATTGTTTTTTATTTTTAAAAAAGGAATTGTCAAAAACTATGTGTGTTTTTAATTTGACACATTTTTTTTGGTGAATGAGTAGAGGTACCATGTACCCCTACTCATTGACATGGGGAGGGATTGGGGGCCTCCTTGATACCATGTACCCCTACTCATTCACATGGGGAGGGATTGGGGGCATCCTTGGTAAAGGGGGCTTCCAGATTCTAATAAGCTCCCTGCCTCCAGATCCCCATCAACCACCGCCCAGAGTTGTGGGGAAGAGAACCTTGTCCCCATCAACAGCCCCCTGCCCCAAAGCACCCCCACCATGTTGATGACATGTGGCCTGGTTTGGTTCAGGAGGGGGGGGCTTGCCCCCCCCCCCCCCCCCTTTTGGCCTTGTAGGCTGAATGGGTGCTGTTCAGGGCCAAACTGGGCCTGAACAAACTGAATATATATTTACACTAATAGATCTATATATAAAGATATCTCTTCCTGTGTAAGAGAGATCAGCGCAAAGAAAAAAGACAGAAAGAGTTTAAAGTCCCAGATAATGTGAGGGTACTGGCTGTGAAATCCACCAGGTGAGAATTGGAGTCTTTGCAAAACTGGTTATACAGTGATCCAATCTTGTCTGATTCCTGATGAGCTGGCTGTAATTTCACTTAGTTGCTGGCCCCACTGGCACCCTTCATCCTTCAATTGAAAAATTAAAGGAGCTAGGTAAAAAAATGTCAGCTATGGGTATTCTGTTCTGACAGCCGCTGATGACATTTGTCAGAATATAATAGCTGCAAAGGGAGACCTGTCTATCCGTGCTGTATAGTGAGCATGGAGGAATCTGATTATTTTACTTCAGCCTGAACAAAATAAATCTGTAAGTGGGTCTGGCCATTCTAAATATACATATCTTTTCCCATAAAGGTTGTCCAGGCATAGGCAAAGATCAAGAGAGTTTAGCTACCACAGTGAAGGTTAAATGTCTGATATGTAAAGAGCTCAGACAATGTGGCAATATGTGTCCTACAACCACATTCAGCAACTACTTAATGGATTCAGAAATGAATGGATTGGGTAGGACTAGAAATGGAGATACCATGCCACTACCAGTGAGCAGGGATGAAGCTTCCATAGCAATGAAAAAAGAACAAGGTGTGCAGAGCCATGCACTTGTGGCCCTTTCAAACAAATGAACAATATTTGTAGTCAAGCTGTAATAGGAGGAGTCATGGCTTCCTTTACAGATATTTTGTATAGTATGTGTTTAAGGCAGCTGCCCAGTTATACACATCTGTCCTTTTAAAGTGTTACTGAACCAGGGCCCTGCATTCACTATACAGGTGGTCCTCGGGTTACAAACAAGATAGGGACTGTAGGTATGTTCTTTAGTTGAATTTGTTTGTAAGTTGGAACAGGTACATTTTTAAAGTGTAGTCCCCACCAAAATAATAATTTTTACGTTTTTTTGGATAGCGTAGGGAAGGGTTAACACCCCTGTACCATTTGTTTCGCTGTCTGTACCCATGTTCTGAATATTTCACCTCACTTTCTGGCCCTATGACAACTGGATTTTGAAAATTTTGGGTTTTTGTGGAAACTTAGATTGGTGATAAAGCTTCAGTGGAGACACCTTTTTCCCATGAAAACTCTTACAGGAGTGAATTTCCCTTCCTAGGTGTAGATTTCTCCTCACTTCCTGTTGTCTCTCTCCATTTGTGAGTAGGAGTCGTTTGTAAGTCGGATGTTTGTAACCCGGGGATCTCCTGTATCTGGTCTCCCACAGTACACAGATAACACGGAAATGCAATTGTTTTAGTAAATATAAGTTGCTAAATACCTTTTCTAATCAGCAGTATATAGCAGTTTTGTGACTTCTACCAGTGCCCGGGCGAGCACTGGTTAAAGCTTGTAGGAGGAGTTTTCATTCTCCTCTGACTGTCCTATTGGGCTGCCGGACCCCTTTTCTTCTGTCTGGGGAGTGCTGATTTGCCCTGCGCTGATCACATGCACCCTCCCAAGAAAAAAAAGGAAACTTTCTCTAACAATAAACACCAAACTGGGCATGTGCATAGTGCCCCCTAGGGCTCTGTACTATCAGCAGATTGATTGGGGACAGTGAAAGAAGGGGAGGACCAGAGAAGAGAGGATCAAACAGCCTTTTTACACAATGCAGAGAGATAACCCCTTAGGTTCCACAGTGAGTATAACAAGTATGCCTTACAGCATATTCAGACTGATTTTACTATTGTGGGTTTAGTAACACTTTATTAATTTTCCCAAGGGGCTTCTGTAGTGGGGCCTGGTAATGAAGTTTTGGCAAGAGTGTTTGGGAGCACATATGTCTAGAAGTGAGATGGGGTGGCTGTCCGTTGAGTGATCTCCCTGTGTAGGAGAGATCCGCACATAAAAGAAAGACACAAAAGTGTAATGCTCCCAGCCCGCTGGGTAGGAATTGGATGAGCTCTTGTAGGATTAAAACTTGTTATACATTGATCAAATTTAAGCCAGTTTTTCAGGAAAGGTTGCTTCATTGGTGGCTCTGTTGACCCTCTTCCTCATTCTTCAATTGAAAAATGAAAGGAGCTGGGAGGAAATTGTCATCCTGTGCATTCTGTTCTGGCATTCTGACAGCAGAGGGTGATTTGTCCATCTGTGCTGTATAGTGCAGCATGCATAATTTGAGCTACAACCACAATCAATAGCTACTTAGTAGAGGTAGAGATAAATGAATTGGGTGTGATTAGAAAAAACAGATACCATGTCACTACCAGAAAGGGGGGTGGGGGTAATTTCCATAGCAATGAAAAAAGTACTGTGCAGATTTTTCATCTTGGGGAAGACTGGCATTATTAAAAGAGGTTTTTTTTTTTGGGGGGGGGGTTTCTTAGCAATGAAAAAAGTAGTGTGCAGATTCATCTTGGGGAAAACTGGCATTATTAAAAGAGTTTTGGGTTTAATGAATGTAAACCTTCATATCCACCTCTATGCAGTAGCATCGGTGGGACGCTACAGCTGTCCCATGTTGGCTCTAAGACCGAGAACTAACCCAGTACAATACCGTCAATCGCTCAGTTCTAGGTCTGCTTGCAGCAGAGAGAAGTGACTATCAGTCGCTGCTCTCTGTTCTTCTCCATGAGCACTCACTGGAGCACCAAGCTGGAGAGGGGATGGGGCGCTAGACATGTGCAGAATGAAAAAATGTGTTTTGTTTAATTTTCTAGAGATTCATTATGTTACTAATTTTGTTTTGTTGATTGGTTAGAAATTCATTTTGTTTCGTTTAATTTAGTTTTGTTTTTTAAATTTTCTAACGAATTCCAAATTTTCTAAAGGATTCCAATTTGGCTCAGTCAAAAAATAATCAACTGATTCAAATTCTGTGTGAAGGATAGCTGGTTGTTAAGGAGAAGGCTGGGAAGCCGTCTGCTGCATCCCTAACAACCAATGGCTTCCCCGCTGACAGCTGAAATGTAAAGAAAAGAATATCGGCAACGTCAGAAAAAAAAACTGCGTGGGATCCCCCCTAAAATCTATACCAGACCCTTATCTGAGCATGCATCCTGACAGGCCAGGAAAAGGGGGGACAAGTGAACGTCCCCTTCCTGAACCATACCAGGCCACATGCCCTCAACATTGTGGGGGTGCTTTGGGGCAGGGGAAGCCCACCCACCCCAAAGCATATTGATGTGGACAAGGGCCTCTTCCCCACAGTGTGGTTGTTGTGGCGGGGGGGCTTATCCGAATCTGGAAGCCCCCTTTACCAAGGGGGCCCCCAAATCCTGCCTCCTTATGTGAATAAGTATAGGGTACTCCTACCCATTCACCAAAAAGGTGAATAAAGACACAACACAAGTTTTTGACAAATCCTTTATTAAAAAAATAAATAAATTCCCCTTAGAATTTTCCATCAAAAATACCTAATTGAATATTTCTACTCAAAAAGCAGCAATGGGTATATAAGGTTTAGGACATTTTTTGCTCAAGGAATCATGTTGATTGCTTCACAAATGCAGAAAACGACAACTTGAGTCCATAATGAGTATCTAACCGTATATATTTCCTGACAGCTGAACAAGTTCTACATTGCAAAATTATATCTGTTTTTTTTGATACTTTACCTTAAAGCATTTGTTACTCAGACATTTCATATTCCTGATATGTGCCTGCTGCACCATGTACTTGTATAATAAAGTATCCTGTTCTCTTTGTATTGCTTAATTTGTGCAAAATCCCTGGTGTGCTTGCCAGTCCCTCTTCTTTCCTATTAAAAACTGACCACACCAAGCAGGAGAACACACTGTGGTGCACTCCTCCAGTGATCAGACTTGTCCTGGCACGCCCCTGCTGCACAGCCACTCACTGGGAAGCTCAGTGTGCTGCTGCTTCTCCCTCCCTCAGCTCTTATGCAGCTGAGAATAGAGGTAATGTAATCACTTACAAAAAGGGGGGAACAAAAAGGTATTTATAATGTTTTTTTATGTCTTTACAAAATGTTTGCATTTTATTTCTATTTTAAACTGAATGGGTTGTTTAACAATGTGGTTGTTTACAATCACTTTAATGCCCTACCCCTTTATAACAGAATACAATTCTACAATTGATAATTTAATGCTTTGTTTTATAGATGCAGGAGATGATGGCAATATTCTGCAAGCTTTCAAGAGAACGTATGTATTCTATACTGTTGCTATTTTTATGTATTGTGTTTTTAGTTTTGCACACGTGTAAAAGTTGAGTGCACCATTATATACTTTGGCATAACCTGGAATTATGGTAAATCAGTGGGCATGAGAACAGGGATGATCATTATATATACTGTATGCATATAATTACAGAATAAGAGGCAGTCTAAATACATACTATATATGAAACAGTTTAAGTCACAAACAGTAAATATAACAGACAATATACAGTATATCTTAGACAACAGGTAACATTTTGCATGTTTGTACATACATTAACTGGCAGCTATTTTTTTTTTTGCATAGATTACACATACTCAGCATATATGACATAAAGTATATGGAACAGTGAGCAGATACACTAGTTATTCTGTGTACCTAGGGCTTTGCCAGGGACAGATGCTGCCTAGGATGTTTGTTGCTAGGGCACTGGCTGCCCAGGTCACACATCATCATTGGTTGCTAGGATGCAGGTGGCTGGGGCTGAATGTGCTCCAAGGACAGAATGTTCAATATGGATACTCTGACTTCAGTGCCATTCCCCAATTTCACAGTGCAGCCTAAAGAATGTACCTATCAGTCATCATAGCAGGCAGTCAGTATATAGAGACAACACAGGACATGTAGAACAGATGTTGCAGTGATACCTTTCTAAGCAGAAGCCTACCGCAATGGACAATGCTGCTACCTGGCACAGCCGCCACTCCTCAGTGTCCCCTGTGCTCTGACTGTTCCAACCTCCAAATTGCTTTCTACACTGTGCAACCAGCAAACATGTCTGATGGCTGCCCTAGGCCTGGATCTGTCTGAAGGGAGTGATACTTCTGTCAATCGGCAGGAATTTGGAGAACTGAGAAGAGCAGGTAGCAAGCCGGTAACCTAAGAAAAAGTTGGCATCTCCATTCCCAGATATGTATATGGGTCAGAGGGCTGGACATTTCCCAAAGACTAGCTACCCAGTGTTCATAAAATAGGATTTCTGTTTTACCTGTAAAATCCTTTTCTTGGAGATCAGTACAGGGCACAGAGGGGGGTATTCTGAAATTCTGGTTATACTGCTGCCTTCAGGAGAAATGGACACTGACCTAAATCAAAGCAGCCCAGTTTAACCCCTCCCACTCCCATCATGCCTCGCTTTAGTAGCAAGCAAAGAGGAGTGGATCATAAGAACAAAGCGGAGGGACCTGTGTCCAGGGCCGGATTAAGAGCATCATGGGCTTGGTGCTGAGGATTTTGAAGGGCCTTAAGGGCCGTGCCTTGCCATGCACCCAGAGGAGGAAGGGTGCAGCCATGCATGCCTAATTCAACATGGGATGCTGTCTCTGAAGCCCATAAACACATCCATGCATCGGCAACTGTCCCTCCTTGTCCGGCCTTCGCGCTGTGTGGGGAGGTTCTGAGGGTGCTGCCTGGGGAAGCGAGCATAGAAGCCAGACTTCTGTGTTTACAAGTGACAGAAGAGCGGTAACAGTGAATATGGCCAACCCGGGGCCTTTATAAAAGGTAGGGGCCTGGAGCTGCAGCTCCAATAGCCCCTACGTTAATCTGGCCCTGCCTGTGTCTATAATGTACTCCAGAAAAAGGAAAAAATCTTATTTTCCTTATTGTACATAATAGGACACAGAAAGAGGTATTCTGAAACACTGGGTTATTCATAAGCAGGCTAACTGAGGGCGGGCAACAGAAAAAAAGCCTTATAACTGAAGTCGGTATTATCTGAGGCCTGCACTTTCACCTGGAAAATTGTAACCAAAGTAGGAAGAAAAAACAAGGTGGTAGCGCTGCAATGTAAAAACAGATTCCTGATGCTGAAAGTTCAAGAAGCACCAACTGATCTGATAGCATGCACTGAAACGGGGACAGGGGGAGACTTGCCCTTGAGGCCATGAACTTGAATGAACTGTCGAAACCTCCCAGTAAAGGTGGAACGAGGAGCTGGCTGTCCCCTATGGGGACTGTCAGGCAAGAAAAAGAGAGAGACAGACTGACAAAAAGGAACTGTATCTTAGAGATAAACTCGAATGGTGCATATCACCTCCAAACAATGCAGGGAAATCCCCTAAGGATGTTTGTGGAGCAGAACAAATAAATGGTAGAATAATGTCCCGTTAACGTTAAAGGGAAGAAATCAGCTTGGGAAAAAAGGAGGACAAGGGTCTCAAGACCACCTTGAGCCAACTCACAAATTTGCCTCGTATGGTTATACAAGAATGGCAACCTTGTTGTGAGTAAGGAGAGACAGAGGAATAATCTTCATAGGCTCAAAGGGCAGTCTAGTAGAAAAGACAATACAGGTTGAGATGCCACAGTGACTGGAATGTAAAGAGGAAACGTGAGCAACACCTTGTACGCAGGTCCTCACTGAGGATTGAAAGGCAATCAGCGCCTGAAAAAAAAAAGGTGCCAAGGCTGAAAATGTACTTTGATAGTATTCAAGGACAAATAAAGGTCAATACCAGACCTTTAGAAAAGACAGGGTTGATCCCATTGAATACTTCCTAGGATGGCAGAGATCTTGAAACACCTTGGAGAGAGGAGACTCAGAGAGATGAAATTCTAGCCCATAGTTCCCCGTACTACGTGCTGGACCCAAGATCCTGAAATATTCTGGGACCGCAAAGCCGCAAAGACAAACATAGGTCCCCCCACACTAACAAAGGGGCATCCCCTCAAGGTGAGGACACGACTGGGGGTGGAGGATTAGGGGGTCCAGAATTTTTGGAAGAAATTAGTCTCAGACTTTGCCTAGGACACAGAGGTCTAGGAGAATGTTTTTTCAGACCAAAAGTATTTTACAATTGCTGGGAAAGGGTACATTTTCCCTGGCAACCTCCATGGTAAAATGTCTAAGGAGTTGCAAGAAAGGCATTCTTCCTCAAAGGGGATGCACAGTAGGTGTTTCCGCACTGCTGATCTTTAGACTTTCAAATGAACCAAAGAGTGCCAAAACAGAGACTCAATCAGAATATTAGACTTATAATATCCACTAACCCATCCACCTAGTAGAGTAGAGACAACAGCCTAAGATCCATTTGTTGATGGGCAGAAGAATCAGGTAGAGAAGATTCAGAATCAGGACAGGACAGTACATATGAAAAAATAGGGCCCTAGAAAAGGCTTCAAGTCATTTTTTAACTTGGTTTGTAAACACAGGGGTGTCCATAACAGAGACCAATACAATCTTTTGAGGATAGGATATGGAAGGATCCATAACTAGGATAGACCACTTCTTCAAAAACTTCTCCTACCTAGTTAAAACATGTAGGAGGAGCAAGATCTTTTACAGGTTAGACCAATTACCTTACAGGCCAGGTGCAATTGGAAATGTACTGTAAAAGTCTTAACAAGTTGGGGGCTCTGTAAAGAACCTGGGCTAGTCACATTAGCAGTAGCTAGTGCAGGCAGGTCAAGTCCAAGCCTATGTGGAACTGCATATGAAAGGTATCTGCAGCTATTGAGAAGCTAAAATGGCAGAAAAATTCCTCATAAATGCAAACGTTTTGGCATAGAACAGCCCCCCCCCTCCCCCACCAGCAAATACAAGGGAGAGAGCAACCACAAAAGGGGTTAAAGATAAGTTTGAGGCGTACCAAGACCCAGGCAGGGGACCATCATGAGGAGACTATTTGCACCAAGACCTTTAAAAGGCATACTACAAGGTGCCAATAAACTGTCATAGGTTAAAATTTGGCAAGGCCCACAGAACCCTTGCACTTATGGTCTGCTGTAAATGAGGGATTTCCCAAAAGGTACTTAAAATATCTGTGGGAGCAGGAAGGGTTAAGGCTGTTCATGACCATTTCACTATAGGCAACAGGGAGCCCAAGTTCTGTCTGTTAAATCATAGTGAGGGTACGGCTCAGGAGGCAAGATCGAGAGTACTAAGAGATGCACGCTCTGTTAAAAAAAGGCTTCGTTTGGACCATGGGAAGTAATATAAGAATAATGGTGCCCCAGGAACAGTGGTATGATTCTTCTTTCCAGCCCTGCATTTTACCTAATATGTTGCACCTGGTACTCCCAAGTTAACCCCTGGAGAGTACAAGGAGCAGTAAACAGACATCCCACCCCACAATAAAAGGGTAAAAGCCGATACTCCATGCACGGTGCTCTAAAGATTCTTTGTAGTCCCTGCCAGCTGGCTAGACCATGTAGAGGACCAGGAGTGACAGAACAAGTCCCATTCCACAGTTTTGCCCATCTGGTGGATATACCACCTAGCGGATCTTCAGGGTCTGGATTTCACCATAGGGTGGAACTTGACGCTGAACCTGAGCATCCAGTGCATTATACAGTGTCTGGAAGGCAACAATACAGACTGTCCCCACATCTTCTATCTGGCAGGATTCAGGTACTGTTCCCCAGGCCAGACACAAGAATTAACCGACCTGGAAACTGCAAACAGAAGTCCCGGTGGCTCTGCAGCAAATGAAGGCTCCTGATAGAGAAAAAATGTCTTGATAAAAAGTGAAAAGCATTTCCTTCACTGTAGCAGACAGAAGACACCCATTGGCAAAAAACAGAAGCGTGCTGGGAGTGGGAGGAAATTTACAGGGCCATAACTACAGTTTTGCTCTGCAAGTGTCTTAATTCTCCTGAAAGTGGCAGTATAACCCAGTGTTTCAGAATACTTTATTCTGTGTCTTGTAATGTTCAAGTTGGATTTGTTGTCAATAGGTTTTTTCTGAATATTTACAGTATCTCACTAGTGAATACACCTCTCACATTTTTTTTAAATATTTTATTATCTTTTCATGTGACAACACTGAAGAAATGACACTTTGCTACAATGTAAAGTAGTGAGTGTACAGCTTGTATAACAGTGTAAATTTGCTGTCCCCTCAAAATAACTCAACACACAGCCATTAATGTCAAAACCGCTGGCAACAAAAGTGAGTACACACCTAAGTGAAAAGGTCCAAATTGGGCCCAATAAGCCATTTTCCCTCCCCGGAGTCATGTGACTCGTTAGTGTTACAAGGTCTCAGGTGTGAAAGGGGAGCAGGTGTGTTAAATTTGGTAGTATCGTTCTCATTCTCTCATACTGGTCACTGGATGTTCAACATGGCACCTCATGGCGAAGAACTCTCTGAGGATCTGAAAAAAAGAATTGTTGCTCCACATAAAGATGGCCTAGGCTATAAGAAGATTGCCAAGACCCTGAAACTGAGCTGCAGCATGGTGGCCAAGACTATACAGTGGTTTAACAGGACAGGTTCCACTCATACACAGGCCTGGCTATGGTCAACCAAAGAAGTTGGGTGCACATGCTCAGCGTCATATCCAGAGGTTGTCTTTGGAAAATAGACCTATGAATGCTGCCAGCATTGCTGCAGAGGTTGAAATGGTGGGGGGTCAGCCCCCCATTCAACTGGTATGAATATTAAGTGGAAATCACGGAATCCCAAGCAAAATTCAAGAAAAGAAAATAGTATGAGATTTCCCCAAAACTCTACACCAGAACCTTGCCTGTGGGCTGGGGGCTTATTGAAACCTGGAATCAATGGAGCACCCAGAAATCCACCCCCCCCCCCCTCCCTGAATGAGTAAGTGGTACATAGTGCAGTTTTTGACAAGACCCTGAATTTAAAAAAATGTCAGTCACGTTGACCAGTTATACGGAGCCGAGTCAGCCACGATGCCTGATGCTCACTGAATGAAAAAAACCCGCGGACACATGTCTAGTCCTATCACTTCCCTCCTGCCAAATGAAAGGTCTGGAAGATAGCAACTGATGTAAACAACAGGGCAGGGATTCCCAGGTGATGTCATTGACCATGTATGGACATGATCCTATGTAGCACTACCCCCTAGAGAGTTGCTGAGATTGGATTCCCCTGGGTTACCCGTAGCAACAGTCTGTAGAAACTTATCACTTTAACACGTGGCTCAGACAATGAACAGTCCAGGGGAATTGTTTTTTTTTTATTTTTATTTTTTTATTGGAACTTGGATGGGAGAAGGGATGAGTGAGATACTTCAACTTAGAACTATGCACAATGCAGAGGACATCTACCTGTAGAATGCGGCAAGGCCGCTGCGTCACTCTGCCACTGAAGTGAAGATAGTAAATGTGATCCTGTTGTGTTAAACTTTCTGGGTCCTGACTTGGCACCCCCTTTCTCACTTGCTGTGTGTGCTTGCTCCTGTCCACTGACTCTCACTGGAGTGGTCCCCTTCCTGGGCAGACCCCTGGCATGCTCCCTGGTACTCAGTCACGGACACTGTTTTTCCTCAGGTTGCTCTGCCACTTGCTCTGCTGTCAGTATCCACTGGACCTCCTGGCTCAGCACCACACTTCTGGTCCACTAGGCCAGTCGCCTGTGACCACCTTCTACAATGACAGGAGAAGAGACAG
This sequence comes from Pelophylax lessonae, assembly GCF_965119305.1. Lineage (NCBI taxonomy): Eukaryota > Metazoa > Chordata > Amphibia > Anura > Ranidae > Pelophylax > Pelophylax lessonae. The sequence continues at coordinate 92,862,151 of NC_138779.1, forward strand.
CCGTCACCCTCCTCCTAGGACCTGGCTTCCCACCCAAAAGACGCCCTGTCACATGTGCCCCTTGCTTTTATGACCTATCCCAGGATGCACCACTGGGACAGCCACAAAAACCTGTGTGTCACTGGCTGGCTTTCCTCCACTGTCCAACATGCTCCCCTATTGGATACAGTGAGGACACTCCCTCAGACCAGATGAATCACACATGGACACATGCAACAGGCAACACTAACAATCAGGCTCCCCTGATAAGCAGATGGAGCTGCTAAGCTTTTATCCACCTAGCACCTACCTAGGAGGGTGCTACACATATATGGTCAATGACATCATGGGATCACCATGACATCATTCTGGGTTTTCCCAATTAACATCTACTGTATATGAGACCCTTATGTAGAATAAGGATCTGGCATATATGAATGGAATCCCCTGCCCCTCTGTTTACAAACAGGGAAAAGAAGCTCATAGCTGTCATTTTGCCAGCAATTCAAAACACTTTTTTTCTTTGTAAATGTCAGTTTTGCTGTGATAGGCTATATACAACATGCAGGTACACCATTTCACAGGCACAGTCAGGGTATCCCCCAAGCATGTCATTTAAATAAATTTAGCATTTTCATGTTTCATTTTAAGCATTACTAAAATAGCTTCTCCCTACCAAACACAGTTTTCTCTAGTGCATGTCCCCCAGGTTGCCTAGCCTGCCATACCATTTGTTTTTCAATCCCTTGCCCTATAGCCTAAAAAATGACAGTTACGTTTTTTTCAATACCCGGCTCCTTGATTTCAGTGGGGTTCAGATTCTGCACCCAAATTTTAGTAATGTTCAGTGAACCTGCCATGTAACCCAGGTACGTTTGGCTCATCACTAATGATTATATAACAGAAGGGAATCTTCACAGATTTTGTTGTGTTAAAATTCTCAAGCCATTTAGTAAATCAGCCACTTCCTCTCACTTTCTATGTAGTCACCAGGAATCCTTGTGGTCACTAGGATTCATATAATACAATGTATTTTCAAGCTTGCCTGGAGTATGCAGAGTTGCTAATGTTACATGATAGGAATATTTAAATCCAGAACTTTAAAAATGGCTAATTATACTTTGTTTTTGCCTTTAGAACCAGTGCAGAGGGAAAAAGAAGAGATGATGCTGGGGAACTTGATTTCAGTGCCCTCCTCAAAAAAACGTAAGATTCTTTTATATGATGATGTAAATTTACAAATAGTTAGAAATATGTTTTTTAGCCTTATTTTAAGTGCCGGTTCACACTAGTACGACTTGTCAGGCGACTTGTCAGCCTGACAAGTCGCGGACCGTCGCGGTCCATTGTGTAGTACAGGAACGGTTCTAATAGGAGCGACACAAGTCGCTCCGACTTAGAAAAAGGGTCCTGTACTACTTCAGGGCGACCTGGAGTGACTTGCATAGACATTCATTTTATGAAGTCCGTGCAAGTCGCGCCGAAGTCGTGGTGCACGCAACTTCACAGGTCGCCCCCGAAGTCGTGCCGCTGCAGTGTGAACCGGCACTAACTGTTCGCAAATGTGTTGCTGCTTGGTGTTTATATGTGATTTGGGATGTACAGTATAATAATTAATATTGCTATATTATTAAATTAAAGTGGTATTAAAACCAAAAACTAAAATTAATTATATTGTAGCTTATCAATTTTTAGATGTGCCACTGCTTTAAGCCCCATACACACGATCAGATTATCGAACGATCTGTCGTCCGTTTTTTGTGGCATGCTAGTCTGATGTGGAAAGTGAAGAGGTTATTTTCATACGAATTTTCCCGTACGACAGAATTCTACTTCAGAAGTGATGTCATGTGTTGGATTGCTTTGTATGTGTTATTTCGTCTCTGAGCAATGCATGCCTAGTCTTGCTCTTAAGATTTTTTTCCGTCAAAATTTGTACTAATGAGACGAAAATTGGACGTTGTATTATGGATGACAAAAATTTTATAGCCTGCACATGGGATTTTGTCAGCCAAAAAGTCAGAGTTGGCTGTCGAAAGCACCATACTAACAATCCGAAAATCGACAGATCGGTCGTCGGACGAATTTTCCCTACAGATTTTCTTATCGTGTGTACGGGCCTTAAGTTTTCTTTTTTTTTTTTTTTGGCTTTTTTCTATATTTTCAACTTGAAACTTCAACTTGATCTGGTAACTAGTCTGTTATTTTTTTACTTCCCTTAACAGACCACGCTGTCCAGCAAAAGTGTCAGAGAGTTGAGACAAACCATGTAACACTGACAGGGTTGCTTACAATGGCCAGCTTTTATTTTTTTTTTATGTAAAATATATTTATTTTATTTATGTAAACCTTTATCCCAAATGGAAAAAAAAACTGCTGTTGTAACTGCTTAAGAAATGTAAGCTGGAGTTTTGCTTTAATTTATTAATCAAGTTTATCTAAATTTGCTAGTGCACCTAATACTACCCTCTTCCCAGATTGCCAGTGCTGTTTCAAAGGTGCCTTTTTTTGCTTTTCCATCCAGAGTGGAGACAAAAAGCAAACAAAAACACAAAGAAGGGCACACCGACCTAGAGTATTATCCTCAATATTGGCTTTATTGTTATAACATAAAAATGGCTACTCACAAACGAAGGTGAAAATCAATCATATCGGACTCAAAAAACTTGAGTATCAGGAGTAGTCCATACGAATGTCCATTGTCCTGTTAGGATGAACACTGACGTGTTTCGAGGCTACGCCTCTTCCTCAGAGCTCAGCTGTCATCCTAACAGGACAATGGACATTCGTATGGACTACTCCTCTTCATCTTCGTTTGTGAGTAGCCATTTTTATGTTGTAACAATAAAGCCGATATTTAGGACAATGCGCTAGGTCGGTGCGCCCTTCTTTGTGTTTTTGTTTGCAGTACTGTTGGACTGCCCCAGTCCTTTAGGGCAGCAAGACCGTAGCCATCCGAGACACCATATGTAAAGTCCCGTGGGAAGAGCAGTCGGGGTGCCTAGTTTTCTGAGCGCAGGAGAAAGGTGGTTTATTCACCATATTTGTTTGGTGGAGACAAAAAGCGTATTATTGGCAAGATCAACAGGTGAAAATAAAAGAAAAATGAATGCAGTCACCACATTTAAGGTTTATTAAGCTTGACCTTTCTCTTACGTCCTCTGACAGTCGCTGCCCATCCATATTAGCCTTCACTAGTGGGTAATGGCGCCCTCTGCAGGAACAAGCTAGGCAGTTTAATAGGTTAATAAAAAACTTATACTTACTAACTTATACCTAGATACACCTCCAGGGGGCCATCCCTCAGCCATTATCCTGAACCAGATATCACTATTCCTCAGTTTTATGCTGCCTATCGTCAGGAGTAAGCTAGCTCTTCCTTGCTTAGACCTAGCATCTTGGTTTTCTTTGTGTTTTTTTCTTCTGAAAATAGCTTTTTATTTCTCTCACTATCACTAGTTAATCAGGGCCTTTTCCTGGAGGACAAGTGACAGCAGAGCTGGGCCTCGCACTGGATAGTATAGATCCTTATAGAGTCCCAGCCTGCCAATGAGCGTCGCAGGTTACTGATGCGCCCAGGCCTCGCAACGACAGTGCCCCTCGGAATGGGGACAAGCCTGCGGAGATTCATCTTCGCCGAGGGTGTCTTAACTCCAGAACGCCCGCGTGTTGCTAGCATCCCGCCCTGGCTGATGGCACCCCCCACTCAGAGCGGTGCCCGCTTTCAGTACTAATACCCCCTTTTCCCTGGGACTAGGACCATTAGGGGTGTTTGTGGGCCCACTCTTGGGGGATGGCAGGGCTGGTGGTCCCTGTGGTATCCCTCTTCTGGCCGGCTTGGTATGTGCCCCTTCCGCCCTGGCCCTGCTGAGGGTGCTGTGCGGGGTACTTTCTGTTCCTGGGGGGTGTGGGGAGGGCTCCATAACTGTGAGAGGTTCTCCCTGGGGTCCCCTGTGGTGGCAAGACCGCATGTATGTGCTAATTTGGCGCCGTTTAGTGCGGCCGCCATCTTGGATATGGGCAGGTGTCTGAGCACAGTGTGTGGGCAGCAGCCATTTTAGGGCCTTGTCCTGGCACCGATTGGGCGCCATCTTGGCTGAGGGCGCATGTCTGGTAAGGGCAGCAGCCATTTTGCCAGTGATTATTCACATTGACTTTCTATAGGCACCCTTTTTTGTGGCTCATGGGCATAGGCCTCTAGGGATGTGAGGTCACTTCCTCCTTCCCTTCCATTTTCCTGCACTGAGCAGCGTGTGGCAGGTACTGACACTCTGGAGGGATTTTTACTATTTTTATACTATTATTTTTCTTGTGGATCTTGCATTATCTGAAGGGACTCTTTCAAGTAGTGCAGGCTGCGGTGGGGGTCCGCGGGAACTGCTGATTTAAAGGGCCAGCGTCCCATTTATTTTATATTGGCAATATGGACTCCCAGGATTACAAATTCCCCGCAGACCTGGTGGGGGCTTCGGGTACTCCTGAATCCTCTTCCATGGCCTCATTATCTGCTGCTCTTGCGACTTTGGCGTCCAAAGTGGATTTGCTGATGTCGGAGTGCTCTCCTCAAAAACGGCCTATGCCCTCCCAGTCCTCTGACTCAGAGACTGAATTGCTTACCACGAACAACATCCCCCCGGAAGGGTCCCTGTCCTAGGCTTCTGATGGGGAGGAGGAAGAATCTTCCTCCTCGGTGGCACGGGAACGCGCTGCGATGGATGTCCTCATTAGCGCCATTAAGGAGACTCTAAATTTTGACGTTGAGCAATCTCAGTCAAGTAAGCGGGCTGCTTTTGGGTTCCGAAGGGCCCAGAAGTCGGGTCAGGTTTTCCCTGCCCTGAGGAGTTTCATGAAATTACGAACGACCAGTGGCGTTGCATAAAACATATGCTGGTGGTGCCTAAGCGTTTTCACTACCGCTATCCCTTTTTGGAGGCTGTGGACAAATGTTGGACAGTGTCCCCCAAGGTGGACCACACTGTCTCTAGGCTGAATAAATCCACCTTGATGCCGGTGGAGGACTCCCCGGTGTTCAAGGATCCAGCTGATAGGCACGTGGAGGCGCTTTCCTGCCATATTTACTTGGTGGCGGGTTCCCTAATAAAACCTGTGTTTGCCTTGGTGATGGCCTCTCAGGCTCTCTCGGCGTGGTCCAAGGTGCTTTGGAGCACTCTGGTGGCAGAGTCGGTCTCTCCGACTGCCCTTGACATAGGTGATCAGATTACCCAGACTGGGATGTACCTGTGTGACGCAGCCTTGAAAGAGACTCCGTTAGTCGCTCGTCTGTCTGCGGTTGGGGTTGCGATCCGCCGCATTATTTGGCTGAAAAGCTGGTCGGCTGACCATGCTTCCAAAAAGACGGTGTCTGATGTTCCTTATGTGGGGAGTCGTCTTTTTGGGGACACTCTGGATGAGTTGATTAAGGGGCTTACAGGGGGTTAGAGTACTCTTCTGCCCCAGGTCACTAAGGGTAAGTCCACCCATGCTAGGCGGGGGCCTTCCTTCAAAGCTCAGCATGGGTCCTTTCGTGCTTTCAGGGCACAGGAAAAAATAAAATCATTTAAGCCCTCCTGTGGTCACAAGAAGCCGTGGTCGGGTAAGCCATTGGCCAGTCAGGCCGGTTCAGCGGCCCAGTCCACCTCTTCCTAAAGGGATGCCCTCACCTGTCTTAGGGGTAGGGGGACATCAGCGTTGCTTTCAGGAACCCTGGTTGTCCAGCATTCAGGACAGGTGGGTTCACGAGCTGATTCGTTTGAGTTTCGATCTCGCCCCGCAGACAGGTTCTTTCCATCAAATCTGCAGCTGACCCCCGATCGTCTAAGAGATCTCATGGGGGCGGTACAAGATCTGCTCGCCCAAGTAGTCATTGTGCCAGTGGGAAGGGCTCGGCTGCGTCCGTGGCAACCATTTCGAAGTGGATCAGGCAGACGATTGTTCAGGCCTATTCAATCAGGGGTCCGGTTCCTCCTTTCCCTGTAAAGGCCTATTCTACTAGAGCCGTCAGTGCCTCTTGGGCTTTTCACTATCAGGCTTCTGTGGCTCAGGTGTGCAAAGCGTCAGTGCACACTTTCACGAAATTCTACAGAATTGATGTACTGGCATCCTCGGATGCTTCCTTTGGCCGCAAAGTTTTGAGTGTGGCGGTTGTTTGAAGAGACATATTTTTTCTGTCTCTTCCTTGGGGTGTTTTTTGTTGTTCTGGGTTTGCTCCCGTTTTTGGGCTTGTTGCCCTGTGGGCTCAGGTTGTTTTCTGTTACCTTTTAGGTTGGTTACGTCTTCCCACCCCTCACACCTGCACTGCTTTGGGACATCCCACTAGTGAAGGATAATATGGATGGGCGGCGACTGTCAGAGGACGTAAGAGAAAATAGAATTTTTGTAAGAACTTACCGTAAAATTATTTTCTCCTCGTAGAATTTATTCTCTCCCGTAGAATTATTGTCCTCGGACAGTCGCCGCCCCCGCCCCTCTGGTTTTTGAATCTGGGGGTTATTGCCTTCCGGTACTACTTGCTACAAACTGAGGAACAGTGATGTCTGGTTCAGGATAATGGCTGAGGGATGGCCCTCTAGAGGTGTGTCTAGGTATAAAAAGTTTTTTATTATCCTGTTAAACTGCCTAGCTTGCTCCTGCAGAGGACGCCATTACCCACTAGTGAAGGCTAATATGGATGGGCGGCAACTGTCAGAGGACTCAGAGAAAATAATTTTACGGTAAGTTCTTACAAAAATTCTATTTTTTTGTTTCGGGGTTTATTACTGCTTTAAATCAGAACCCCTGATCAGCACAGCTTTTCAGAATCAGTGAAGTATTGAATTCAGAGGTTCTAAATGATAGCCCAGGAACTTGCATTTTCAATATTTATCAGCAATAGAAATCCCTGCATGTCTCTTAAATTTTAAATAAAATGTCCTTCAAACTTGAAGGCACATACTGTATGCCTTTCATGTGCTTATGGCATGTTTACTGTAATGGAAATTGGTATTTAGTATATTTTCATTTAGCATATATATCCATATTTTATTAGAACATTTCCCAAACCTTTTGATATGGCATTTTTTTGCCAATATGCCATGCCATACAGGTCAGTAGGTTCTGTCTGTAGCAGGCATCTATGTAAACGGTCAGAATCCTTGATGAACAGTTTCTGTGATAAAGAACACAATTTTTTCAAGTTTGTTTTTCTTTACTATCTTGTTAATGTCTAAAAGACTTTAAAGTATTTCACAAGAAATAGTATAAAGAAAAAAATCTCCTTAATTTAACGCTTTTTCTAACTCTTGACAATACCTCCCTAACCCCTGACCTTTAGCCTAATTGCCCATCAACCCTTAACCTTTTAGCCTAGTTAACCCCAAAAACATAATTATCACCTAAACTTAGAGGTCAACATTTATCTTCTATTTTAAATACTTTGCACCATTTATGGCAAAGAATGGCACCCACCATGCTGTAGCCACAAGCAGACTTGCCTAATAAGGAATGTTGTTGAAGTAGTCATGTTTCTTAGGAGATAGCTGCATTTGCATGAGGAGGAAACATTCCTCATGATCTTCCACCTGCATGCATTGGTAGGTAATCTCTATAAAGTGGATCTGTTTAATCTTCAATTTCCATGATGCTGCACATGTGATCGGTTATGACACCAGTCATTTGATGGTTTAACAGTTTGGTTGAGAACCCAACCGATGTGACCGTTACATTCCCGACACGTGGTGGCAATGTAACTGTTTTTTGAAACTGTTAAATCGATGGGTTTACTTCCACTTTAAGGGCTCTTTCACATGGTCCGCCTCCGTAGGCGGATCCGTGCTGCTCAGCGAGGATCGATCCGCCGATCCCCGCTGAGCCGGCGGATGACAGCTCCGTCTCCGCTTGCAGTGCGGAGAGGGAGGTGTCACAGCTCCCGCTGCTCTCTATGGGGGATCGGATGAGAGAGGACCGCCTGTCCGCTCTCATCCAATCCGATCCCTGAACGGATGGAAAAATAGGGTTTCCATCCATCCGGACTTCACGGACAGGATCGGATACGGATGGCAGCGGGTGTCAGCGGAGGTGTCTCCGCTGACATCCGCTGCCCCATAGAGCTGCATGGAGGATCCGATCAGATCCGCCTAAAAAACTGACAGGCGGATCTGATCGGACCGCCCGTGTGAAAGAGCCCTACGGCTTCTGTAACATCTGACACTGAAAACTACCAGCATAGAAATCAGACATAATTTTGAAGCAAGGTTGCTAGCCATCAATGCTGGATCTATTTTAATTATTAACAGTGGTTTATTTTCACTTATTACAGAGAGAGGGAAAAGAAAGAACAAGCAGAAAAAGCAAAGAAAAAAGGAGATGAGGATCCAATGGATAGTATTCCTCCTCATGTCTGGGAAATATTGAAAAATGCTAAGCCAAGCGAGTATGAAAAAATTGCCTTTCAACATGGTGTCACCGACTTGAGAGGCATGCTCAAGCACCTGAAGAAGAAGAAAGTGCAACCTAAAAAAAGTGACGGTAGGTAGATACAGTTGTAAAGTAACAGAATATTTTTATCCCCCCTGAATGACTTACTGAATGATATCAGATTGGCTAATGATTGGATAGAGAGGGCATGCCAATTATTTTAAAATGAATGTACCACTACTATTAAGATGATATTCCATGGTGGGGGGAGGCATGCAAAAAGCCCACTAATGGCTGCTTTCTATGCGACCCCTGACTCACCATAGACCATTGACACCAGCCTGGCAAACCAACCCACTTTAAAGCTGCCATGACATGGGTCTTTAAACAGCTAGAGACAAAATATTGTGTTTGCAAGCCAAAATATTGTGCTTGCAAGCCCCGCCCCTGCAAATGCACAGCCGGAATAGCTGCTAAGATGGTGTCCACTACCATACATCCTGTAAAAGTCATTGTTCAAGGCTCTGGGGATTCCTTGGAAGCTAGGAATGACCAGCTCCTGCTGTTCAATAATTGACTAGTAACAAATTCCTAACATAGGTAGATATCATGTTACAGGGGGCATTTGACAAAATGTCAAGGAAAACCAAGGAACCAGCCTAGCAAAATGATCTGTGAGTTGGGCTAAAAGAACATGCTCCCCTGAATCCCGCTGTAATTATATCATTACCAACCTTGAAGGTTACAAGAAGGATATTGAACACATCAAAATGAATGGAGAGGCACTAAGATGACCATCTGAAGATTCTGAAAATAAAGATAGGAGAGCTAACCTTTACCTGGGGGCCCAACAGAATCTTTAGAAGGATTGCAATAAACAGTAATGTCGTTTTCAATTAATCTCCTCTCGAGCTAAAAAGGCTCAGTTTGATTATACTAGTGATAAAAATGGATCTCCAAGTAATGCTGTCAGACTTCATTACTACAGCATGAGGGTCAGGCTCCTTGAGGCCACACGTGATAAAGACAGACTGGAATTCCATGATTTCCAGATTATTTGTCGATCTTTTTAATGCCACTTTTGTGAGATTGCAGTACTTTACACCTTACCCGAGAACCTTGAAGGTTCATTGCATAAGATATAAATGGAGCTTCCTATTTATGCTACAGTTTACTTTTTAAGGCAAATCATGCACCATCCACAGTAGACAAAGTCAAAACATGCCTGAAAACCCTAGGCTTCTCTGGTATGGCAGCGAGACCTGTGAAAAATAGCCCTACCACTCCACTCCACCCAGGCAGACCCTACTCTGACACATCCCACTGATAGTGCTGTATAAAAGAAGCCCAATTATGTGAGGCAACCACTCCTATAGGAAGACACAGAGAATCTTAATGCTGGAGAAATATTGTTATTACACCTTTCATGCCTATTGTGTTCACAGATTGGGTTTTGGATTAATTTAACCTAATTGCAACAGCCTATCTAAAGTTTCAATCCTTCTGTTACAAGGACGATGCCTGGCCTTTACATTAAGGTATTCCTTTGGTATTGTCTTGGTATTTCTCTTACCTAATAGTGCTCCAATAAAGAACCCATAGTGAAGTGCCTAACATTCCTAGACTGCCCTCAACTAAAACTTTCACTAATAAAGTCCAAGTCCTGGATATTAAAAATAAACATAAAAAAGCATGCTGCTGTTTACGGCCCCGCAGGTAGTGCAGATAAAATATGCCTGCAAAAGGAAATTAGAGAACTGAAGAAAAAGGACAAATAAACTGCTAAGACCTCTGCTATGAGGAAAGATTACCTAAACTGAATGTATTTTCTTTTGAGAAATTAATTGGATATATGTTCAACATGTATAAATACATAAGTGCTCCATATAGTGAACTTGGTACAGAGTTATTCACCTGAAGATCATTATAAAGGACAGGTAAACAAAACCGGGCGCACATCCAACCTAATGTATTATATAGGTTTTATTAAAGGAAAATGAATCAATATGCCTCCGAAACATGTTGTCATAGCAACCAGTGCTGAGCCATAGTTTCCATCCCTAGTTGTTCCATCCCCATAGTTATCGACTTCTGCCTGGATCCATGTGTGGGATTCACGGCGGGGACAGCGGAGTCGGGCGCAGGCGCACTAGGCAGAAACGCCGGAGGTGCAGCGGTTCGCTCATCCTGAGGGGAGCTTCATTTTCTAGGGGACATTGAGTGGGTCTAGTGCGGGATCTGAAGAGGCCATACAGCCGAGAGGAACCTACATATGCCCAGTACTTGCTGTACCATTTGAATGCATTTCATATTGATTCATTTTTCTTTAATAAAAACTATAATACACTAGGTTGGATGTGTGCCTGGTTTTGTTTATCTTTTGCACAGTGTTCTCTTACACCACCCAGTGGAGTTGACTGGAGCAGCAGCCACCTAGCTTTAATAGACTATGTTTTGGAAGGAAGACACACAAGCTACGTTTGGACTGGTATGATTAGCGCACGGATGGTGAATATCACCTTGTGTGTATATGTTGTGTGTTATTCAAAGGACAGGTAAAACTGTTTACATCTGGAGGAAAAGAGGCTTAACCTTCACTTACGGAAATGCTTCTCCACAGTAAGAAAAATGCAATAGACTCCCTCAGGAACGAGTTCTGGCCAGCTCAGTATATTGTTTTAAAAATAGGTGGATGTATTCCTAACACCAGAATTTCCGATCTAGGGAATATCAAATTGCTTTTGGGGGATCAGGAAGGATCACCCCAATCCCCCCTAAGTCCCACCCCAGGAATCAAATTGGACCATGCGCTCATACATCATAAAATACATATCACCATAGTGAATAAACAATAGTGAATAGACAAGCAAATAATAAATACATCTTTATTTAAAGTATAAAATACATAAAAGTTGTAAAGGCCATATACAGTATAATCCCCAAACGTGAATATCGTCCTCAGTGAGTATAGGAAAGGTTCCTCTCCACCAGCATGCAGATGCATTATACACTCACCAGACTTAATTGACCCGTATTACAGGGAGTCAAATTGCGCATATGGAAAAATCCAAGATGTCATACATGAGGTCACAGGAATGATTTCAAAGTGCCGCTGTCATCTGTTCAATATTTATATAAATAGTGTATTCAAACCTCTAGTGTTGTCATATGGAGTGGGAGAGGAAGAAACACTCTCATGGTGCAGTATATCAAATTATTTATTTTAAAAAGAAGGTTGTCCCTGATCAGCATTTATTGTATAGGAATCGCCGGTTTGTGCTCCACCTGCGTTCCAGTTGACCGGAAATGACGAATCTCAAACGCTGGTGATCACTGGAGATCACTTTTAAGCCAGGCCACCTAATGGAAAGAATGATACCGGGGTATGGCATCTAGCTGCGGCCATAACCCCATTTTTTTTTTTAAATATTTTTTTTAATAGTTTAAAATTGTACAATACAGTAAGCAAAGATAGATGTAAACAATCAAAACTTAACCAGGGTTAAACAGGTAGGTCAGGCAGCTGATAAAATAGCACGTGTAAAAGAAAGATGGTCTTGCATGGTACGGTAGGAGAGCATCTATCTAAATTTATGGATGACTCTGAACTGGTCTACCCTAAGGAATAGGAGTAGACAATATACACTTTATCCAAGGCCCTAAACAAAACTGAAGGTAATATATAGCTCGCAGACCGTGAGTTGAGTCACAAAATAAAGGACGTACGTCCGTGGTGGTCAGATGTAGATATATTTGGCTGAGTGTCTGGTTTGATTAATAAGTGTAAAACGATTGTCCATAAGTATGTGGCATAAGCCTTGGGTCGAGGGAATGTCTCAGATCCGTTGGGTGTGGGAGAGATGTGGTACTGGGGTCTGGTGGTGCCCCTCCGTATATTTAAATGATGTCAAGATTGCTTTGCTTTCGGATACGGGGAGGGCATGCTCAATAAAGCTGTTAGTAAACGCCTTTGTGTCGGGATGGTTTTGTAGCTTGGCGTCGAATTGTTCTCTATAAAGCAAAAGTCTTTTTCCACCATTGAGATCGATAGGGGTGAGTTGGTCGCCCAAGAAGCATAGATGGAGCCATTGCGGAACAGTCTTTTTGCTCTTTTTGGGATTAGAGGGATCTGACAGGTCATGATGGAATAGCATTAGATACGGAGATTTGTTGATAACAAGTCCTGTGATAGAATGGGCGTAATTCGAAACTCTATAACATAAAGTGGAGACCCCAGTTTTTAACATCAATAACATGATGTACATTTCCAGTTGGTTAGCAAGTGGTTACATTTAGATTGTTTGGAGTTTGTGCATGATTCCACAAACCCACTATGAATCAAACCCAGGCAGATTTACTTATCCCTAGTGCACATGCAGCTATAATTAAGTGCTGCAGCACTTTTTTTTTTTTTTTTTACTGGGAGCCTTGTGCTTTAGGATTTCAGACTCAAGAAACAATTGTGGAAGAAAACATCTGCATGGCAGATTAGACTATTTAGTGCCACCAGATCAGTATTCTGCACAGAAAAGTACTTGTTCCATGGTGCATCAACTAAAGGAAAAAAAAAAAACTAAAACCGCCAAGGACCTCATTTAGTGGTATATTATGAAATGGGGGAGAAATTAAACAACTAACTATCAGCCAATTTGCCACTGACTCAATAAGAGCTCAGTTGGTGTGATCCAAGTAACTCAATGATTCAAATGGCATACCAGGACTAAAAGGAACCCAACAGGGCCTTACTAATCGGACCATGCAGCATGTACAAAATAAAGCTTTATTGAAAAAAATATGTATATTAATCATGCAAAAAAAATCAGAGCTAAAAAAAAAACCACAATCCTCCATCACTCTAATATTAAAAAGACCACGTTGTCTAGTCACCACTGCAGCTCACACATGCATTCACACCTCCCACTGCTGGACCAAGTATGAATTAATAGATTAAATAGACCAGGTGTGGGTGGCCTTGCCAATGGGACTAAACGCAGGTGAAAAAACACCTATCATGTGTAGGACAAATGTAACAAATGTACTCCCATGCCAGACAGGCCCATATGGTTAGACAAGGAAGCACCTCACAATGTACAGTTAATGCTGAGCAGAGAGAGTGCTACCACGCATGGCAGCCACCCTGGCCTGCACATGCTCAGTGGATACTGTTTCTGCACTTGTCTCCATGGCTAAGCTGGGCAATCATGCTAGAGAAGCAGACGAGGGATCCCAACGATCCCACTGCTGGACTATGTAGAGATTATTAGATTAAAGAGACCAGGTGTGGGTGGCCTGGCCAATGGGACTAAACGCAGGTGAAAAAACACCTATTATGTGTAGGACAATTGTAACAAATGTACTCCAATGCCAGGGGGGTGCCCAAAAGACTAAACTATGAAGCACCTTACAATGTACAGTTAATACTGAGCATGGAGAGCACCACCACGCACGGCAGCTGCGCTAGCCTGTATATGCTCAGTGGATACTGTTTCTGCACTTGTCTCCATGGACAAGCATGCTAGAGAAGCAGACGAGGGATCCCGATGGAGAGAGCCACACCTGATATTGCCACCTTAAGGGCTGTGGATGTCACGCAGCGTTCGCTTATTCTCCAGTTGACGGTGATGGAGCGTGGCTTAACTGTACACTGTGAGGTGCTTCCTAGTCTAGCTTTATAGATCTATATTGACTGTAGTCATTTCCACCACTTCCTACTTTAATGGAATGGTCTACTGTCCCAATTGGATGGACTCTGTGTCACAGCTATTTGGCCTACTAAACATTCTGTGACTTTTTGAAGTTCTATACATGTGCTTGGCAGCCACGGTCTGTTTTTCATTATTCATCACACTGAGTCCGATTCTCAGTGACTTTTAGAGCCCTTTCACACTGAGGTGCTTGAAAACTGTCAATAAAACTCTAAATGCTTTTGCGGTGCTTTTCAGGTGCTTTTGAGCCATTAGTGGTGCGCTTTTTTTTATAGACACGTGACTCAAAAACTGCTTCAAGAACCATTTTGAGGTGCCTTTTGAAGCGGTTTTGAGGCACTTTTGAGGCAATTCCCCATTAATGTAGAGGGACGTTTTTGGGCTCTTTTACACAGTCCGCCTCCATAGGCGGATCCGTGCTGCTCAGCCCCATGCATCTCTATGGGGGAATCGGATTAGAGCAGACCGCCTATCCGCTCTCACCCGATCCCATCTGATACCCTGGACAGATGGAAAATAGGGTTTCCATCCGTCTGGATTTCACGGACAAGATCGGATGCGGATGGCAGCGGGTGTCAGTGGAGATGTCTCCGCTGACATCCGCTGCCCCATAGCGATGCATGGAGGATCCAATTAGATCTGTCTGATAAACTGACAGGCGGATCTGATCTGATCGGATCGCTCGTGTAAAAGGACCCTTTGAGCACTCCAAACATGCTCCAAAGATGCTGCTTGCAGGATTTTATTTACTGCCCTGCCAGCGCACCACCTCAGTGTGAAAGCATTCATTGATTTCAATAGAAATAGGTTTTCATGAGCTTTTCAGGCACTTTTTTAGCGTCAAAGCTCTTGAAAAGCATCTCAGTGTAAAAGGGCTCTTATGTAGAGACCCTAGTGGGGACTTCCTGGCATGGGAGTACATTTATTACGTTTGTCCTACACATGATAGGGTTTTTTTTCTCCTGTGTTTAGTCCCATTGGACAGGCCGCTCACACCTGGTCTATTTAATCTATCAATTCCTACTTGGTCCAGCAGTGGGAGGTGTAAATGCATGTGTGAGCCATGCAAGCAGCTGCTGTGATGACTAGACAATTTTGTCTTTTTAATATTAGAGTGGTGGAGGATTATTGTTTTATTTTATTTTTTTAGCACTGATCTTTTTGCATGATTATATATATATATATATATATATAATTTGTTAATAAAGCTTTGTTTTGTACATGCTGTTTGGTCCGATAAGTAACACCCTGCTGGGTTCCTTTCAGCTCAGGTATGCCATTATTGAGTTGCCTGAATCACACCAACTGAGCTCTTGGTGAGTCAGCAGTAAATTGGCTGATGGTAAGTTGTTTTATTTCTTACCATTTCATAACCACTTGCCGTCTGCTCACTAGAGCTCTACTGCGGCAAAGTGGTTCGTTATCGTCTGGGGACGCAGACCTACGTCGCCAGACACTCTCCTTTCTCGGCGGCGCGCGCGTGCCGCCGGAGACTCGCTCCCGCTGTATTCAGTCACAGCGGGAGTCGGGCCAGGGGAGGAGTAGCGGCGATCGCCGCTGCTCTTCCCCGATCGTCGGGGAATCGAGTCTGGAGATCCGCCCGCTTGTGTAAACAGAGTGGGCGGATCTCCTAAGTGACAGGCAGGGTCAGATGGCAGTGTTCAGCATAGCTGAACCTGCGATTTGTCCTTGTGTCACTCAGTCACCTCCCCCCACACATGTCAGTAAGCACCAGGCATACATTAACCCCTCCCTCTCCAATAAAATTAACCCCTTACCTGCCAGTGTCATTTTTACAGTAACAGTGCATATGTATAGCACTGATTACTGTAGCCCAAAAGTGTCAAAAATGTCAGTCAAGGGTCCGATCTGTCCGCCGCAATGTCGCAGTCCCGCAAAAAAAATAGCAGATCGCCGCCATTACTCGTTAAAAAAAAAACACCAAAAATGACAGAAATCTTTCCCTTAGTTAGTAAACGCAATAACTTTTGCGCAAACCAATCAAAATACGCTTATTGTGATTTTTTTACCAAACATAGGTAGCAGAAAACAAATTGGCCAAAAATTTTAAAAAAATTTAGATTTTTACATTGTTTTGGGGGGGGGAATTTCATATAAAAAAATGTGAAAAATATTGTTATTTTTTTCAAAATTTACGCTCTTTTTTTGTTTATAGCGCAAAAAGTAAAAATCACATAGGTGATGGGTACGGCGTTGCACGACCGCGCAATTGTCAGTTAAAGTCGCACAGTGCCGAATCACAAAAAGTGGCCCAGACATAAGACAGCAAAATCCTCCGGTGGTAAAGTGGTTAATATACCGCTAAGTGGTCCAATTAGTAAGGCCCTGTTGGGTTCCTTTCAGTTCTGGTATGCCACTTGTTCCATGGTGATCTAATGTTCATAGACGGCCACAATCAAAGGATAGATACAGTATAAATGTCAACCGTTTATGGCACATCAGGTAAAAAATGTGATCAGTAGCTGAATTACTGTCTGTTGTCTAACTCTACATACAGATGTCTAGATTTAGGACATATGAACCATATAACTTTTTTGTTTCTTTCTTCTTGTGCAGCATTTTCACGGAGATTAGATAACTGCTATACAGTAGACAAAGGTCAGAAGATGAAACTGCAAGTTGAGTTGACAAACCCTGACCTGCCTGTTAAATGGATGAAGAATGGGCAAGTGATAAAACCTAGTGCCAAGTAAGTGAAAGTGAATGTGATTAAACTATTAGAATTGTTATTCTCTATTCAAAACTACTCACTCTGGAGCCAGGATTGCCAGCCTCCCGCAACTTTTTTTACTGACAGAACATGGAAAATCTACGAAAAGAGCACATTTTTTTGCTGAAAACCTGAAAAAAATGACTGAACTCCTATTAGAAACTAAATCAATCAATATTTAAACAGTATAAACACAATCTGTAAACACTGACAATACCTATATTAGGTAATTGGCCTGGTTTACATGTAAAGAGTCAACACAGCATGACAAATTATTAGCCACCCTGCTGGTATACAGTTGAAAAACAAGTTCTGTTATGCATGCCAAAGAGAGCAATAGGTTTAGATTGCATTTAATAGTGGGAGTGGCCTAAAAGAGGATGATTAAGCAGAACCACTGATCACCTAACTCTAAATGAACACAATGCCGCAGCCTCGATGATTAGCTACGTAGTTCGGCAATTTTCCCTCGACATGTCAAGTTTCAAACTTCGAGCTCAATGGGGCTGCACAGCAGCCACAAGCCAAAGGCTTGGCTTGCAGTTGTGACAGTATTTCAATGCAAAAATTCCCATACGGTTAAAAAAAAACATTCAGGAGGCAACAGTATAACCGACTTCACTAACAGTGGAAGGGTCTTAAAGGAGCAGTAAATACCAGGATTGTGCATTAGGAATAGAGTGCAGGGTTCAGGTGTCTACTACTTACAGAGTGCAGGATTCAAGTGCACGCTACATACAGAGTGTAGAATTTAAGTGTGTTCTACATAAAGATGCAGGTTTCAGTTGTGTGCTGCATACAGAGTACAGTGTTCAGGGGTACGCTGCGTACAGAGTGCAGAGTACAGGGGTGCCCCCTTTTCCCCCAGGAGTAGATTATAGGTTAGCTGTAGGCATGTGGGACCGTAGGCACAGGATTCAGGAGCTGTTGCTGCCAAACAAGCACCGGGTTCCAACTACCTGTCTATGCAGAGAGGTGGCAGGCAGAGCACAGTTGAGATCACTCCGCAGCTGGAACTAGAGGAGCAGGATCCATAAATGTGGCCACCTGCAACTTGCTCCAGCCTGCTTCTACTTATCAAAAATCCCAACTTGCTCCAAAATCTGCCTGGATAAGTGGCTGCAGGAGATGCATCAAGCTGTCAAGGGGGTCTTTTTAAAACTTGCCGAGCCAACACTAAACTGCTTGAAAAAAAGGACTGATTTTTACTCACATAAAATTTCTCTGATTTCATGGATTTTTACAAACTGTCAGTAAATTTACTGATGGTTAGCAACCCTTTCTGGGACTTATGAATGAAACATTTGCACCATGCAATTCTCATTGCCCATAACAATCAATCAGAATTTGTGTTTCGTGTTCAACTCTACCTGGCAGACATGACAGTTGGAAGATGTTGGTTGCTATACGCAACCAGAAATGTTAATTTTTTAGCACACTTTTGGAAGAAAGAGCTCCTTCATGTTCCACTTTGTTTAGAAGGGGGACTATAAAATTCCATTCCAATCTGCATGAATGCAGCCATCATCTGCAGGAGTCATATTATTGACAGCAGTACATTGTATGCATACATGCATGGATCAAAATGTTACCTCTTGTTGAAGAGTAGGTTGGCACCCTGACTCTCAAAGGGGAGCATGAAAAGGCATCAGAGTGTATCAGAGTGTGCATACTTGAGGGTGTTTACTCCACAGGTTAGTTTGACTGGTTCTGTTTAAAGGGGCACGATCATCTAAAATATGAAAATGTATACAATTTCAAATATACTGTACAAAGCATTTTCCAATGATCAAAAGAGGGTTAACTAACTTGCAATTTACTAAGCAGGTACAAAGTTGGAAGCAATAATACAAAACACACTTACACTGCAAAATAATAAAAACACATTATAAAGGATGAGCAAAAATTGACTCTTTACAGCAGTGTCTCTGTGACTCAATCAGGGTAACGTGGCTGCATAGCATATGCTCTATCAAACTCTACAACATCAACACGTCTAGGTGAGAATCATTACTTCTCTAAAACAGTTCAGACCACAGACAGTTACTTGAGATTATCTTCATATACAGAATTCCTCAGTGTGAAGTCCAGGGTAGCTCTGGTAACACATGCAAACAACTGGAGGGGTCCAAGGCCCAATGACACAGAGGGGCATCACACTGGAACTATTCTGGTAGCAATTGGGTTGGTGCTCAGCACAGTATTTGGGTCATCATGAAAGGCAGTTGTGATAGTGGAGCAGGGTCATAAATAATTTTATTTCCTGGGCGGCAGTTTAACTTCAGGCATCTAGAAAAAATCAACCAGGCATCAATACAGTTTCTCCCCCAGTACATGTCCACCCCCCCCCCACCCCCAATATGGTTTCCTGCCCACAAGTATATAGGGAGCCTTCCTTGCTCTGAATTTCCATTGCCTGTCTCCGAGTTCTGACAGGTGGCAGGAGTGGCAGCTTCACCCAACTGTTAGCCATAGCTGTGGTGCCACAGATGCAATGGGGGAGAAGCTGCACCCTTCCCATCCTCCCAGTTATCTACACCACTGCAATGGAGGGCCTCCCTGCAGATCACTAGCCCAGATACCTCTGCCTCTTCAGGTGTGGCCTCTCTAAGCTTCTTAGAGAAGGAAGCAGTGAAAGGTATCTTCCTTAGGTTTCTCCAAATAGGGAGTTGTGGGAAAAGTAATGTAGCCTTCTTTTAGGGGAAGTACAAGAAAAGGCCCTTCCCAAACAAGATTGTGCACTAAACCTGTAGGTAAATAATAGAACCAGAACCCTCAGTGGAAGAGTGGGTTTGAAAGTAAAGTTTGTACTACTAAAAAGTTAAGGTGATGTTTGGAGAACAAACATACAGCAGTCTGTGTAATGAATGTTAGCCCTCTATAGCTAGAGGGGAACCAAAACACAGGGATAGTGTTGTGCAAAAGAACAAACCGTAAAAGATTCCTCTTAATCCAGAGCTGGAGGGTATTGGCTTCAAACCACTTAAGGCATTCCTCAGAAAAAAACATAAAAATGTCTATGCCACGGTTTGTGAAAAAAAGATTTATTGTATAATCAAAGTCAAAGGATTCCAAGAATGGAAAGGGTTAAAAAAATGACTGACAGACAATCAATGTTAAACATCATGCTTGATTATGAACCTCGATCTCACCCAAACCTTTGCAGGCTGACTCATGCATATCAAGACCAGTGCTGGGGGGCGACCAAAAATTGTGTAGGCGCCGTATGTCACATTGGCATCCACCCAATGGAAGTGATGACAGACCACTGGTTGAACCTATAAGGTGTCAGTGATGAGGATAGTGCAAAAGGGTAAATCAGCGCAATTAAATATAAAGTGATATAGTGTTAAGACCCAATGAATTGGGACAAATAATGAAAATACAGCAGCTATATAAAAACTCCTCTCACTGATGGAAGAAAAAGGACTATAAACAAATATATATACAGCGCTATATAAAATTGAATAAAGTGACAATGTGCATCATACAACTCAATGACTCTCTTAAAGTGCAATATATATTCTCCTCTTAGGTGCAATATATAATGTCCATAAAGTGCATTCAAAATAAGGTGCATAAGAGTCCATTAAACAATAAATATAACCGTGGATTTGAAATTCAATCAAAGTGCTTGATAGATGTTTCCTTATATAAAGTGCAAGTGACACCACCACTGTTTAGCCACAAGATGGCCTCTCACCTCACTGAAGCATTAAACCAACAATGAATCCTCAGTAAGACCAGTGTAAAGGATGCCACTTCCTGAATTGATCTCTCACCATCCAAAGGACCCCTACTGATGAAGTCGTGACGTGAAAGCGTAAGACGCCACGCGTATAGGGGGCGGAGACTCGGATGGACGAGCGGCGACCCACCAGCACGGCTCCCGACAGCTACTGTTTGGCGTGTACGGTCCGCACAAGCCCATTGTGCCGATACATGTGAGTGTAATTCCATTGTGATTGTGAAACAAATTAAAGGATAATAGCAGTGTACACTTAGATGCTTTACTATCTTTATTCACATGTCATATCCATGGGATGGTGAGAGATCGATTCAGGAAGTGGCATCCTTTACACTGGTCTTACTCAGGATTCATTGTTGGTTTAATGCTTCAGTGAGGTGAGAGGCCATCTTGTGGCTAAACGGTGGTGGTGTCACTTGCACTTTATATAAGGAAACATCTATCAAGCACTTTGATTGAATTTTAAATCCACGGTTATATTTATGTTTTAATGGACTCTTATGCACCTTTTTTTGAATGCACTTTATGGACATTATATATTGCACCTAAGAGGAGAATATATATTGCACTTTAAGAGAGTCATTGAGTTGTATGATGCACATTGTCATAGTTACATAGTTACATAGTTACATAGTTACATAGTAGGTGAGGTTGAATAAAGACAATAGTCCATCCAGTTCAACCTGTGTAGGTGTGTGTGGCTGTAATCATCTCACATACCCCTGAATGTTCTGATCCTTGAGATGTAAGTCTAAGAGTCTTTTGAAAGCCACCATACTACCCGCAGAAACCACCTCTTGTGGTAGAGAATTCCACAATCTTGTAGCCCTAACAGTAAAGAACCCCCCACGTTGCCTGAGGTTAAAACGCTTCTCCTCTAATCGCATTGTATGCCCTCGAGTCCTCATGCAATCCCTTCGAATGAACAGCTTTTTTTCTAAGCTGGGATCCCCATTAAGATATTTATAAATTGCTATCATGTCCCCCCTCAGACGTCTCTTCTCCAGGGAGAATAAATCGAGCGATTGTAGACGCTCTTCATAGTCAAGGTCCTCCAATCCCCTAATTAGTTTAGTTGCCCTTCTCTGGACTCTCTCCAGCTCCAACACATCCCTCCTGAGGACTAGCGACCAGAACTGGACAGAATACTCCAGATACGGTCGGACCAGAGTTTTATAAAGTGGAAGGATTATAGTCTTATCTCTGGAATACATCCCTTTCTTTATGCATGCCAATATTCTGCTGGCTTTGACAGCTGCCGCTTGACATTGCATGCTGTTGCCTAATCTATCATCAACCAAGACTCCCAGATCCTTCTCCATTTTTGATTCCCCCAAGGGTTCCCCTCCTAACGTGTATTGTGCTTTTATGTTTTTAGTCCCCAAGTGCAAAACCTTACACTTCTCCACGTTAAACCTCATTTGCCATGTCCGTGCCCACTCTGTAATTTTGTCCAGGTCATTCTGTAGGATATCTGCTTCATGCTGTGCAGTTATTGCTCTGGCCAATTTTGTGTCATCTGCAAAAACTGATATCGAACTACTGATCCCGACCTCAATGTTGTTTATGAATAAATTGAACAAGGTTGGTCCCAGGACTGAGCCCTGGGGCACCCCGCTTACTACCTCAGACCAGTCTGAGTATGCGCTGTTTATTACCACTCTTTGGACACGCCCTTTAAGCCAATTCCGTATCCAAGAGCAAACCCTGCTGTCGATACCTGCAGATCTTATTTTATAAATTAAGCGCTTGTGGGGAACTGTATCAAACGCCTTAGCGAAATCCAAGTACACCACATCCACTGGTCTCCCCCTATCTAGCTCACAGCTCACCTCCTCGTAAAATGTTAATAGATTGGTTTGACAAGAACGCCCATTTGTAAACCCGTGCTGATTACTGCTGATGATGTTGTTGTCTTTAGCAAACTCTACGATATAGTCCCTTATCATCCCCTCCAGAAGTTTACATACTATTGATGTCAAACTGACAGGCCTATAATTTCCCGGGATATGCCTCTGGCCCTTTTTGAATATCGGAATCACGTTAGCTTTCTTCCAATCCCCTGGTACATCTCCTGTCCTAATACTGTCAGCAAAGATCAGGAACAGTGGTCTGGATATAACCTTACTGAGTTCCTTGAGTACTCTCGGATGTACGCCATCCGGGCCTGGTGATTTGTTTGTGTTGAGTTTATCCAGCCTTTCCCTGATTTCACCCTCTGTTAGCCATAGTGGCAAGTCCTGTGCATTACTACTAACCAAACAGTCATGGTCAGTGTACCCCTCCGTTTCCTGTGTAAAGACTGACGAGAAAAAAGCATTCAGCACGGTTGCTTTTTCAGTGTCCTCTGTAACCATCCTCCCATCATTGTTAATTATGTGTGCAATATGCTCTGCCCTAGTTTTTTTGCTGTTGATATATTTAAAGAATTTCTTTGGGTTTTTTTTACTATCCTCCGCTATTTGTCTCTCAAAGTTGATTTTAGCCATCTTGATTTCTTGTTTACTTTTCTTATTTGCCTCCTTGTATTGCTCGAAAGCCGATACTGTGCCCTCTGATTTATACTTCTTGAAGGCCAATTTTTTTCCCCTAATAAGTTTTTTGACGCTACGGTTTAGCCAGCCAGGTTTGGCTTTGTCTCTTCTAAATTTATTTCCCATAGGAATGCACTGCAAGATGCCTTTGCCTAATATGTTCCTAAAGCATTCCCATTTTTCCTCTGTGGTCAGGGATCCCAGGGTTTGGTCCCAGTTTACCCTTTCCATCAATGAGTACAATTTTGGAAAGTTTGCCCTTCTGAAGTTTAGGGTTCTTATGTTCCCCACTTGCCTTGTTATATTGTTATTTATACTAAATGTGATCATCCTGTGATCGCTAGAGCCCAGATTGTCCTGGACTCCTACCTGCGAGATTAGGTCTGGGTCATTAGTGATCAATAGATCCAGGACTGCATTTTCTCTAGTCGGAGAATCCACCAACTGTGACATGTAATTATCCTGTAAGGTTTCCGTGAATAGGCGGGCCTTCTGTGAGTGTGCAGTCCCCTCGTCCCAGTCAATGTCGGGATAATTGAAGTCCCCCAATATGACGACTGATCCCAATTTTGCCACTTTACTCATTAGTGCTAAGAATTCCAGCTCTACCTCCTCCCCTTGGTTAGGTGGCCTATAGCAAACCCCCACAATTACTTTCCCCTTTTCTCCTTCCCTATGGAGTTCAACCCACACAGATTCTAAATCTATGCTCATCCCATCCGTAATGTCACTCCTTTCTATCACCTTTATATTGTTCTTGACATAGAGACATACCCCTCCCCCTCTTTTTCCTACCCTGTCCTTCCGGTACACCGAATACCCTTGGATATTGGCCAGCCAGTCATGTGAGGGGTCGAACCAAGTCTCTGTTATTCCCACAAGGTCTATGTCCTCCTCATGTACCAATATTTCCAACTCATCCATTTTATTAGCTAGGCTCCTGGCATTAGCATATACCCCTCTTAGTTTTACGGAAGTTAAGCGCAATTGGCGGTTATGTTTATTCCTGTTTGGTCTGAGATTTTCCCGCACAGACCTGTCAATTGACATTGTGGACCTACTGTCGCTGCTGACCCTACAGCTGCCTTCAGTCCTCTGCTCCCTCCTGACTGACTCTACTTCTGAGCCCTCCCCCCCGTCTCCTAGTTTAAAAGCTCCTCCAACTTGGTGGCCATCTTTCTCCCCAAAAGAGCTGTACCGTCCCCATTAAGGTGCAGCCCATCCTTACTAAAGAGCCGGTAGCCGACTGAGAAGTCAGCCCAGTTCTCCAGGAACCCAAACCCCTCCTTCCTACACCAATTCCTTAGCCACTTGTTAAGTTCCCTAATCTCCTTCTGCCTCTCCTGTGTGGCTCGAGGTACAGGCAGTATTTCAGAGAAAACCACCTTGGAGGTCCTTTTCCTCAATCTATTACCTAAGTCCCTGAAATCGTTCTTAAGGATCCTCCACCTACCTTTAACTTTGTCATTAGTGCCCACATGCACCATGACCGCTGGGTCATCCCCAGCCCCCCCCATCAATCTGTCTGCCAGATCTGCGATGTGCCGAACTCGGGCGCCCGGTAAACAACAAACTGTTCGGTTCACGAGATCTTTTTTACAGATTGCCCTCTCTGTCCTCTTGATAATTGAGTCCCCAACTACCACAACCTTTCTAACCTTTCCTGAGTTACCGCCCCCCTTCTTCCTGGAGCCGACCCCCCCCTGGCAGCTGGGGGAGGGCGTGTTCTCCAGCTCTGCCACCCCTGAGTTGATATCCCCCTCAACCTGCAACTCGGCAAATTTGTTAGGGTGTACCAACTCAGGATTGGCCTCCCTGGCACTCCTCCCTCTCCCCTTCCTAACAGTCACCCAGCTGCGTACCTCTGCTGCTTGCATCTCCTCTGTTCCTCCCTCCTCTATGCTGGCCCCTACCAGCTCCTGATAGACAATGTCCAAGCTCCTTTCCAGGTTGTTGATGCCACGCAGTGTTGCCACTGTGTTCTGTAGGTCCAGGATCTGGTCTACCAGAGCAACAAGTCGCTCACATCTTGCACAGCAGTATTTGCCCTCGATTGGTTCATCAAGGAACGCATACATGCAGCAAGAAGTGCACTGAGTAGCATCCGCAATCCTGTTGGACATTATTACCCTCTACTCTATGGGGATAATATTAACGACCTGCTCTTCCTTACCTACACTACCTCTGTCTCCCCTGGTACTAAACCTGGGGTCCTCACCAGTCGCTAAGATACTCACCAGTCGCAAAGATCCAACAGACGCAACGATACTCACCAGTCGCAAGGATACTCACCAGTCGCAAAGAACCAACTGACGCAAAGATACTCACCAGTCGCAAGGATACTCACCAGTCACAAGGATACTCACCAGTCGCAAGGATACCCACCAGTCGCAAGATACTCACCAGTCGCAAAGATACTCACCAGTCGCAAAGATACCCACCAGTCGCAGGATACTCACCAGTCGCAAGGATACTCACCAGTCGCAAGGATACTCACCAGTCGTCAAGATACTCACCAGTCGCCAAGATACTCACTAGTCGCAAGGATACTCACCAGTCGCAAGGATACTCACCAGTCGCCAATATACTCACCAGTCGCAAAGATACCCACCAGTCGCAGGATACTCACCAGTCGCAGGATACTCACCAGTGGCAAAGATACCCACCAGTCGCAAGATACTCACCAGTCGCAAAGATACCCACCAGTCGCAAGATACTCACCAGTCGCAAAGATACTCACCAGTCGCAAGGATACTCACCAGTCGCAAGGATGCTCACCAGTCGCAAAGATACTCACCAGTCGCAGGGATACTCACCAGTCGCAAGGATACTCGCCAGTCGCAAGGATACTCACCAGTCGCAAGGATACTCACCAGTCACAAGATACTTACCAGTCGCAAGGGTACTCACCAGTCACAAGATACTTACCAGTCGCAAGGATACTCACCAGTCACAAGATACTTACCAGTCCCAAGGGTACTCACCAGTCACAAAGATACTCACCAGTCGCAAGATACTCACCAGTCGCAAAGATACTCACCAGTCGCAAAGATACTCACCAGTCGCAAGGGTACTCACCAGTCACAAGATACTTACCAGTCGCAAGGATACTCACCAGTCGCAAGGATACTCACCAGTCGCAAAGATACTCACCAGTCGCAAGGATACTCACCAGTCGCAAGGATACTCACCAGTCACGAGATACTTACCAGTCGCAAGGATACTCACCAGACTTCCCAGGTACTCTGTTGCAGAGACAGTCACACAGCAGTCAGTCGCAGCACTGTCAAACAGCTATTGATTTCTCACAGAGCTCAGTCACACAGCTTTCTCCCTGTTTGCAGCTGCTGCCTTACTTTATTTGATTTTATATAGCGCTGTATATATAATTGTTTACAGTAATGAGGAATGGCCCCCAATGGACCGGACACAGGACTCCAAACCACTGGATGGTGCAGCTGGTGTAGTCAGGTGGTGCGCTGGGTGTGACATCACCAACACAGAGCGATGTCGGACCAACTCGCCACATTGAGGCTTGGGATGGAACGCTTTCCTTTATCTAGGACTCTGTCCATGCCATTGACATTTTGAAATACTACAGATGGGAGAATAACTACAAGTGCTCTTCTTAGGATGTGTGCTCCTAGTATACCTCCATCCCGCATGAGGTTGGCCTCACAGCTCTCAAGCACTTTTTATTTACAGATGCCAACATGAACCACAGACTAGTTCAGTTCTTGATAGATGCCACCAAGTTTTGCTTGGAATAAAACTATTTTCTGTTCCAAGATAGGTTCTATCTTCAAATCAATGGCACCGCAATGGGAGCTAGTTTTGCTCCCTCTTACACAAATATTACAATGGGTTTTTGCGAAGAACGCTAAATCTGGAGCCACAACCCCTATGCTAGGTACATTGTATTTTTTGGTCTCTACATCGATGACATTCTCCTCATATGGAGTGGTCGCTAGGAAGATTTTGCAGCCTTTGATAGGCACTGTGACTATAATGAACTAGGTCTAAAATCTGACCCCTTATATTTGGCCTTTTTAGATCTGGAATTGTTTTAGGAAGGAGGACTGAATAAAACTAAAAATTACTGTACACTCACTAGTGGGAACTCCTATCTTCATTTTTCTAGCTGCCACCACCCTGCATGGAAAAATAACATTTCCCCGGGGCAGTTCCAAAGGTTGCGCAGAAACTGTTCTAGGGGAGAGGATTATGTCCATCAGGGTGCTAAGCTGATTAGTAAATTCAAATAAAAAGGATATCCCGAGATAATAGGTTTTAAATGCGTTTTTGGAAGCCCCTCTCTGGTACAAAAAGACAAAGACAACATCACTAACAATAATGTCAGGTTCATAACAGGGTTTAACAGTAGCTATTCGTCTATTATTAAAATAATTTTAAAAAATTGGCACATTCTACAAATGGATCCCAAGTTTTGTTCTAATCTTCCCTCAGTTCCTCAATTTACCTTTTAAGTGAGCATGCACAGTTAAAAATATCATAACACCTAGTATACTTAAGAGCATGGGAAATAGGAGGTCCATGGTTATACGCTCCTATTTTGACAGTAAGATGGGTTCTTTTCAGTGCAAGAAGAGGCGCTGCTTTACCTCTCAGTTGCTCAGACATGGACAGACTTTTTTTACCAATGGAGAAGGCAATATCTACGACATCAAGCAATTTATAACTTGCTCAACTGAGTATGGGGTTTATATGCCTAGGTGCCCTTGCAATCTCTCTTATGTAGGACGTACCATGCGTACTCTGAGAAAATGCAAAAAACATAGTCATTTTAATATCAAGGGTTGTGACAGAAACACAGTGTACCTCGGCCCTTTAAAATTCATCATAGGAAGGATATTAGCAAACTATCCGTAACAACCATTGAGTGTATACCAGAAGGCTGCCTTACCACCAATGAAAGAATAGCTTTGTTGTGCAGAAGGGAGACCTTTTGGATATATAGATTGTCCACCATGTCCCCTAACGGGTTAAATGAGGAACAAGAAGTACACACAATCCTATGATGCAGTCCCTCTAGTGAGCTCCTGTTTTGCCTTTTCTTTCCATTAATTTTATGTAATTCCGACTATAGCAGTTAAAACCTTGTGACCTAGGATGTAATGCAAATGTGAGTGTCTTTATATATTTGTATACATATCATCATTAAAAAAAAAATGTCATATTGTATTTTTTTAGTTTTTTTTTCATTGAGCACAATTATTGTTCGCATTCGATTTTTATTTGTATCATTTTTATATTTTTTTAACGCCCCCCCCCCCTCACTTCTCTTGTTATTACCACCCCCTTCCATTTTCCACCCCCTTTCTTATCTGTTATTACCTTCTTCCTTCCTTTTTTTTTCTTTTCCCTCCTTTCCATCTGTTGTTACTGTCCCCCCTTTTTTTCTTACCCCCCCCCTTCCTTTATGTTATTACCACCCCTTCTCCTTCCCTTCCTATCTGCTATTACCCCCCCTTCTTCTCTTTTTTTTTTTTCCACTTTCTTGGCCGTTCTGAATATTCTTTGGTCTGATGGCATTTGCATAATGGGTCCAAAAAGCTTTTGCCTTTTCGATAGGATAATTATTATCAATGATAACATATATACTTTATTTTATATTGACTTGTTAATTTTTATTTTGTGAGTTTTGTGTCTTAAATTCTAAGTTTAAGTTTGATTATTTATTAATTATTGCCTGCCTTGTTGTAAGATGGTAATTTTTACAAAAGATAATATTATGGTGCTTGGTGCTGCGTGAGCCAAAAGGATGTTTTGTGCCTTTAAGATCTAATTTCCATGCCCCCGTAGCTCCTATTTAAACTTTTCAGGCTGTCCAAGTCACATAATTTGATAAAGGGACATGCCCAAAACGCGTTGTCATGACTACAACCAGCTGACAGCTTTCCATCTGCTCTACCACCGCATCTGTGATTAGTGATGTCGCGAACCTAAAATTCGCCGTTCGCGAACGGCGAACGCGAACATCGGCAAATGTTCGCGAACTGGCGAACCGGGCGAACCGCCATAGACTTCAATAGGCAGGCGAATTTTAAAACACACATGCATTTATCGGGCATTTTTTTAGGCAGGCATGTCATTTTTGTATTTAGTGTCTGGGGGGTCTAAAAAGTGTACCTGTCAATTTTCAGCTCTGTAGCATGTCCAGAACCCCTAAAAAACAGCATTTTTCTTATATTTTCAGGAATATGGCTTCTCTGCGGCTGGCTTTTTCTCTTGCAGGCATTTAGCGGGCATTTTTTTAGGCAGGCATGTCATTTTTTGTATTTAGTGTCTGGGGGGTCTAAAAAGTGTACCTGTCAATTTTCAGCTCTGTAGCATGTCCAGAACCCCTAAAAAACAGCATTTTTCTTATATTTTCAGGAATACGGCTTCTCTGCGGCTGGCTTTTTCTCTTGCAGGCATTTAGCGGGCATTTTTTTAGGCAGGCATGTCATTTTTTGTATTTAGTGTCTGGGGGGTCTAAAAAGTGTACCTGTCAAGTTTCAGCTCTGTAGCATGTCCAGAACCCCTAAAAAACAGCATTTTTATTATATTTTCAGTAATACGGCTTCTCTGCGGCTGGCTTTTTCTCTTGCAGGCATTTATCGGGCATTTTTTTAGGCAGGCATGTCATTTTTTGTATTTAGTGTCTGGGGGGTCTAAAAAGTGTACCTGTCAAGTTTCAGCTCTGTAGCATGTCCAGAACCCCTAAAAAACAGCATTTTTCTTATATTTTCAGTAATACGGCTTCTCTGCGGCTGTCTTTTTCTCTTGCAGGCATTTATCGGGCATTTTTGTAGGCAGGCATGTCATTTTTTGTATTTAGTGTCTGGGGGGTCTAAAAAGTGTACCTGTCAAGTTTCAGCTCTGTAGCATGTCCAGAACCCCTAAAAAACAGCATTTTTCTTATATTTTCAGTAATACGGCTTCTCTGCGGCTGGCTTTTTCTCTTGCAGGCATTTATCGGGCATTTTTTTAGGCAGGCATGTCATTTTTTGTATTTAGTGTCTGGGGGGTCTAAAAAGTGTACCTGTCAAGTTTCAGCTCTGTAGCATGTCCAGAACCCCTAAAAAACAGCATTTTTCTTATATTTTCAGGAATACGGCTTCTCTGCGGCTGGCTTTTTCTCTTGCAGGCATTTATCGGGCATTTTTTTAGGCAGGCATGTCATTTTTTGTATTTAGTGTCTGGGGGGTCTAAAAAGTGTACCTGTCAAGTTTCAGCTCTGTAGCATGTCCAGAACCCCTAAAAAACAGCATTTTTCTTATATTTTCAGGAATACGGCTTCTCTGCGGCTGGCTTTTTCTCTTGCAGGCATTTATCGGGCATTTTTTTAGGCAGGCATGTCATTTTTTGTATTTAGTGTCTGGGGGGTCTAAAAAGTGTACCTGTCAAGTTTCAGCTCTGTAGTATGTTCACAACCCAAAAAAAACAGCATTTTTCTTATGATTTTTAGTAGAAAACTAATGCAGTGTCTTTCCAGCTGTCTTTTTTTCTTTCTGGCAAGCTGAAATATGATATGCCAAGGCAAACATGCCTATCAGTTGAGCTATGACACAGACAACACTGCACACATGGGGAAATATGTAAAACAAAAAACAGGAAAAGGAAATTAGGTGACGGTCACAAAACATGATATTGTGATTGGCCAAATAAAAAGTCACCTCGCGATGAGGTCGCGCCAAAGTCGCGCTAAGTCGCGCCAAAGTCGCACTGGAAGCGACGCTACTTTAGTGGTAGCGGCAGTGTAAACCAGCACTAAAACATCCAGTGTGTGAATACGATCAGGTATGATGTTTTATCGGTCAAGTAGTGTAAGGGTTACGCCCGTCGCCCGCTTCACAGTGACAGACCAAACTCTGACAGACCAAACTCCCCGTTTAACAGTCAGTCAGTCCATTTGCACAACCGCAAACTCCCAATTGGCACAAGGTTGGATACCAAGCTAGCCATGTCCCGTTCCTTGTCCTCACTGACATCATTGAAGGTCTCTTCCTCCACCCAGCCACATACAACACCAAGGGTCCCCGAAAGGTGAGAACAAGCCCCCTGGGACGCCTGCTGTGGCTGGTATTCCACCTCCTCAAAGCCACCTTCCTCCTCTGACTTCTCTTCTTCAGACTCCTCTCTCTGCGTTGCCACAGGTCCAGCAATTGACAACGACAAGGCTGCTTCTGGTGGTGATGAGGACCACAACTCTTCCTCTTCATGCTCATCTACAGCCTGATCCAGTACTCTTCGCAGGGCACGCTCCAGAAAAAACGCATATGGGATGAGGTCGATGATGTTGCCTTGGGTTCGACTGACCACCAGGGTTGTCATCTCCGCAAAAGGACGCATGAGCCTACAGCCATTGTTCATGAGCATTCAGTAACGCGGCCAAAAAATACCCAGCTCCGCAGAAAGAATGAAAGAAAATGAATGTTTTTTTTTATGAAAAATTATCCTGCGGATCGCTTTTGGTCTGTACACAATGAAGCAACGACCTTATCATCTGGGGTGTGCCAACACAATCCTAGAGGTGATCGCTTCATTGTGATACGCAAGCCCCTTCACCACGACAAGGTAACGATCATGAAGGGGAATTGACACATGTATGTGCCTTTTTTTTTGTTTTTTGTTTTTTTGCAGCCACAGTGTAGCACCAGAGGCCAGAAAAATTAGGCATGTACACATGCATGAAAAAGTAGGTATTGTTGCAGCCGCTGCTGTAGCAGCGGCCTGAAAAATTGAGGTTTTAAGGCAGAAAGTGCACTAAAACATTGCGGCTTGAACCGTAGTTGGTGGCGGAGACGTCACGTAAGTCATCCGGCATGCAGAGAATGATTATATACAGCAGCGTGTGGACCATTTTTAGGCCAAGGCATCTCAGTCATCACCAGGCCTTTTTTAGTCAAATGCATCTCCCACTGTCAGTCCCTTCGGGATCCATGCCTCATTCATCTTAATAAACGTGAGGTAATCAAGACTTTTTTGACCTAGGCGACTTCTCTTCTCAGTGACAATACCTCCTGCTGCGCTGAAGGTCCTTTCTGACAGCACACTTGAAGCGGGGCAGGCCAGAAGTTCAATGGCAAACTGGGATAGCTCAGGCCACAGGTCAAGCCTGCACACCCAGTAGTCAAGGGGTTCATCGCTCCTCAGAGTGTCGATATCTGCAGTTAAGGCAAGGTAGTCTGCTACCTGTCGGTCGAGTCGTTCTCTGAGGGTGGACCCCGAAGGGCTGTGGCGATGCATAGGACTAAAAAAGCTCCGCATGTCCTCCATCAACAAGACGTCGGTAAAGCGTCCTGTCCTTGCTGGCGTGGTTGTGGGGGTAGGAGGAGGATTACTTTCACCTCTTCCCCTGTTGGATTCCCGTTGTGCTGTGACATCACCCTTATACGCTGTGTAAAGCATAGTTTTTAACTTATTTTGTAGCTGCTGCATCCTTTGCGACTGCCGGTAATTGGGTAACATATCACAGACTTTCTGCTTATACCGGGGGTCTAGTAGCGTGGCCACCCAGTACAGGTCGTTCTCCTTCAGCCTTTTTATACGAGGGTCTCTCAACAGGCATGACAGCATGAAAGACCCCATTTGCACAAGGTTGGATGCCGAGCTACTCATGTCCAATTCCTCGTCCTCACTGATGTCATTGAAGGTGTGTTCTTCCCCCCAGCCACGTACAACACCACGGGTACCAGATAGGTGACAACGAGCACCCTGGGATGCCTGCTGTGGTTGGTGTTCCTCCTCCTCAAAGCCACATTCCTCCTCTGACTCCTCTTCCTCACACTCCTCTTCCAGTGTTGCCGCAGGTCCAGCAATCGATGGTAAGGCTGTTTCTGGTGGTGGTGATGGTGACCACAACTCTTCCTCTTCCTCTTCACGCTCATCTACGGCCTGATCCAGCACTCTTCGCAGGGCACGCTCCAGGAAAAAAACATATGGGATGATGTCGCTGATGGTGCCTTCAGTGCGACTCACTAGGTTTGTCACCTCCTCAAAAGGACGCATGAGCCTACAGGCATTGCGCATGAGCGTCCAGTAGCGTGGCAAAAAAATACCCAGCTCCGCAGAGGCTGTCCTAGCACCCCGGTCATACAAATACTCGTTGACCGCTTTTTCTTGTTGGAGCAGGCGGTCGAACATTAGCAGTGTTGAATTCCAACGTGTCGGGCTGTCGCAAATCAAGCGCCTCACTGGCATGTTGTTTCGCCGCTGAATATCTGCAAAGTGCGCCATGGCCGTGTAGGAACGCCTGAAATGGCCACACACCTTCCTGGCCTGCTTGAGGACGTCCTGTAAGCCTGGGTACTTCTGCACAAAACGTTGCACAATCAGATTCAACACATGTGCCATGCACGGCACATGTGTCAACTTGCCCAAATTCAATGCCGCCAACAAATTGCTCCCGTTGTCACACACCACTTTGCCGATCTCCAGTTGGTGCGGGGTCAGCCACTGATCCACCTGTGCATTCAGGGCGGACAGTAGTGCTGGTCCGGTGTGACTCTCTGCTTTCAGGCAAGTCAACCCCAAGACAGCGTGACACTGTCGTATCCGGCATGTGGAATAGCCCCTGGGGAGCTGGGGGGGTGCAGTTGGTGTGGAGCAAGACGCAACAGCAGAAGAGGACTCAGCCGAGGAGGTTAGCAAAGAGGATGGAGTAGGAGGAGTAGAGGAGGTGGCAGCAGGCCTGCCTGCAAGTCGTGGCGGTGTCACCAACTCCTCTGCAGCAGAGCCACGCATTCCATGCTTGGCAGCCGCCAGCAGGTTTACCCAATGCGCAGTGTACGTTATATACCTGCCCTGACCGTGCTTTGCAGACCAGCTATCAGTGGTCAGATGGACCCTTGCCCCAACACTGTGTGCCAGACGTGACATGATTTCCTTTTCCACAATAGAGTACAGGTTGGGGATTGCCTTTTGTGAAAAATAATTTTCGGCCGGGTACCTTCCATTGCGGTGTCCCAATAGCGACAAATTTTTTGAAGGCCTCAGACTCCACCAGCTTGTATGGTAAAAGCTGGCGGGCTAAGATTTCCGACAAGCCAGCTGTCAGACGCCGGGCAAGGGGGTGACTCTGCGAGATTGGCTTTTTACGCTCAAACATTTCCTTCACAGACACCTGACTGTGGGCAGGTGACGAGCAGGAACTGCTGAAGGTGAGAGGCGGAGGGGCGGGTTGTTGATAGGGGGCATGGAGGACAGCAGTGGTTGACGTGGCTGAAGATGCTGGACCAGGAGGAGGATGGTGGCTTTCAGTTTGTGTGCTGCTTTTACTCATGTGTTGATCCCATAGGCGTTTGTGATGTGAGATCATGTGCCTTCGCAAAGCAGTTGTACCTAGGTGGGTGTTGGACTTCCCACGACTCAGTTTCTTTTGGCACAGGTTACAAATGGCTTCGCTGATATCAGAGGCAGACACACAAAAAAAATGCCACACTGCTGAGCTTTGCAAGGACGGCATTCTGGTGGTGGCAACAGCTTGCGTTGATTGGCGTGCTGTCTGGCTGACCCCGGGTGCCGAATCTACATGCTGTCTGACTGCGCCACTAGCTCCTTGCGATGACCTCCTCCCCCTGCTTCCAACTCGTCTCCTCCTCCTCTCTGTCTCCCCATCTGAACTTTCCCCCTCTTCTTCTGCTCTTCGAGCAGGCACCCAGGTGACATCCACAGACACATCGTCATCATCAGCCGCTTCACTTGACAACTCAGCAAAGGCAGCAGCAGCAGGTACAACATCATCATCATCACAATGTACGTCCATGTGTATAATGCTGCCTGACTGAGACATATCCCCGTTATCTACATCCTCTGGCACTAATAGTTGCGCATCACTTATTTCTTCAAACTGATGTGAAAATAACTCCTCTGACGGATCAAGTGAAGCGGCTGTGGTGCTAGTGTTGGTGGTGGTGCCGGCGGGCTGGCGAGTGGTAAATTGAGAGGTGCCCGAAGCTGAGCTGGAGGAGGATGGTGCATTAAGGTTCCGAGCGGAAGCTGTAGACGATTGGGTGTCCTGTGTAAGCCAGTCAACTATGGCCTCAGAATTTTTTGAGTTCAGGGTCTGTGGTGGCCTCTGAACACTGGGCATTATTCTAGGGCCTAAGGAAATCACAGCACCACGACCACGACGGCCCTTGCGGGGTGGCCTGCCTCTGCCTGTCATTTTTTTTTTAATGTGTTGTTACTGTTGTACTATGAGTGCAAGCTGCTGTGCCACCTTATATATCAGTGGTGGGTGGGCAGTGGCACAGTACACTCTCTGTGGACCTGACAGCAGTCACTGGCACCCAGGCAACTGCAATTTAAAAAATATATATATTTTTTTTTACTTTGCAAGCTGCTGTGCCACCTTATATATCAGTGGTGGGTGGGCAGTGGCACAGTACACTCTCTGTGGACCTGACAGCAGTCACTGGCACCCAGACAACTGCAATTTAAAAAATATATATATATTTTTTTACTTTGCAAGCTGCTGTGCCACCTTATATATCAGTGGTGGGTGTGCAGTGGCACAGTACACTCTCTGTGGACCTGACAGCAGTCACTGGCACCCAGGCAACTGCAATTTAAAAAAATATATATATTTTTTTTACTTTGCAAGCTGCTGTGCCACCTTATATATCAGTGGTGGGTGTGCAGTGGCACAGTACACTCTCTGTGGACCTGACAGCAGTCACTGGCACCCAGGCAACTGCAATTTAAAAAAATATATATATTTTTTTTACTTTGCAAGCTGCTGTGCCACCGTATATATCAGTGGTGGGTGGGCAGTGGCACAGTACACTCTCTGTGGACCTGACAGCAGTCACTGGCACCCAGGCAACTGCAATTTAAAAATATATATATTTTTTTTTTACTTTGCAAGCTGCTGTGCCACCTTATATATCAGTGGTGGGTGGGCACACAGTGGCACTGCAGTGGGCACAGTACACTCTGTGGACCTGACAGTCACTGGCAGCCCAGGCAACTGCAATAATAAAAAATATTTTTTTTTTCAATTTATTGCAACAAGATGCTGTGCCAACGTATATATATCAGTGGTGGGCAGTGCACTGCAGTGGGTACAGTGCACTCTGTGGACCTGACACAGCACTCACTGCAATTATGACAGAGGAAAAAAAAATATTTTTTAAAATGCCAGGTACTGTGCCTGTGCCACCCGAAATGAGTGTGGTGTGCACACAGTACAGTCTGTGGTAGGTCTGTGGCCTCTCACACACAGCGGGCAGGCAACTGCAGTGTACAATAGATATATATAGATATATATATATAAAGAAAAAAATCTATTACCTTACCAGCCCTTAAAAGGGCTTTTGGGGACACTATATATATATATATATGTATATATATAAATAAAAAAATCCTCAATTACCAGCCCTTAAAAGGGCTTTTGGGGACACTAGATAGATATAGATATATATATATATGAAGAAACAACTCAATTACCAGCCCTTAAAAGGGCTTTTGGGGACGCTAGGTATATATATATATATATATATATAAAAAAAAAAAAAACACAAATACCAGCCCTTAGAAGGGCTTTTTGGGGTGCTAATATTACAGCAGTAGTGGACCAAGAACACTGCAAGAACAGGAACACTGACTAACTGTCCCTAGCTTAACAGCAGCAGCAGCAGCAGCTCTCCCTACTCTCACTACACACACTGCTTCAGAATGATCTAAGATGGATGCTGCCCTTGCTTATTTATAGGAGGTGGGAGGGTGTGGGAGGGAGGTACGCTGATTGGCTGGAAATGTGTCTGCTGACTGTAAAGTTCAGGGTCAAAGTTTGCCTCAATGATGTCTTATGGGGGGCGGACCGAACATCGCATATGTTCGCCGGCAGCGGCGAACGCGAACATGCTAAGTTCGCCGGGAACTGTTCGCCGGCGAACAGTTCTATACATCTCTATCTGTGATCCATCCCAAGCCTCCGTGTTGTGAGTTGGACCGATATCACATTGTGTTGTTGACGTCACACCCAGCATGCCACCCAACTTCATCAGCTGCACCAACTGGTGGTTTGGAGTCCTCTGTCCGGTCCATTGGGGGCCTTTCCACGTCACTGACACCTTACGGGATCAACCAGTGGTCTGTCATATCTTCCATTGGGTAGATGCCAATGTGACATCTGGTGCCTACACACTTTTCGGTCTCCCCCAGCACCGGCCTTGATATGCATGAGTCAGCCTGCAAAGGTTTAGGTGAGGTTGAGGTTCATAATCAAGCAGTATGTTTAACATTGATTGTCTGTCAGCCATATTTTAACCCTTTCCATTCTTGGAATCCTTGGAATTGACTTTGATTATACAATAAATCTTTTTATCACAAACTGTAGCATAGACATTTTTATGGCTTTTCTAAAGAATGCCTTAAGTGGTTTGTAGCAATTACCCTCCAGCTCTGGATTAAGAGGAATTTTTTGTTGTTTATTGAAAGTAAAGTTGGCAGCACCTTCACAACAGGGCCTTTGAGAGCAGAGGGAATTACCTTCTTGGAAATTACCCAGTAACCTAATCAAAGTAAGTGGGAGCAGATGAACTACTGCAACCAACATATAACATTAACCATAGGTATATAAATGCATATTAGTATGGAAATAATGTAAGCTTTATATAGGAAAATAATAATAACAGTACATACATCCAATGTGCAAACAGGTACTATCAATAAAGGGGGCCAAAAAAGGCTTAGTGTAATTGTGCACATATCCCAAGTAAATACTGTATAGTTATTAATAAAGATACAGTACCTCCTGATGAATATTGAAGAAAAGTTGCAGGGGCCCCTTGAGGATGACCACAAAGTGGAGTGCGTCTCAGTGTCAAAGACCCGAGGACAAGATCACCGGTGATGGAGAGATCCAACAACAATTGCTTAAACAGCTTTAAAAGCAGCTTTTCACCAGCAGAAACTGTAGTGCGGCACTGGAACTCAGTCCGCCTATCTACTCTGTGTTCCTAGGAGCCTCTAATCTGTCATGCAGTGGGACCTGTAACACTAAAGTGGCCGTAGGATCTCTAACCTGGTTCTAGCCTATGGTTTTTATTGAACCCTGAGCAAAAAGGACAGGGTTATCTAAACTAACAGGAGTTTTATATAAACTCTTTTGCAATAAACAGGTTTACCTACTAATATACTGGAGGGTGTCTACTACAAACATACTGTAGCAGACCTAGTGATATGGCACTTTGCATGTGAGATAATAACAATAGGACAGAGATGCATCTGTCACAAGGATTCAGATTCACATTTAAGAAGCTCTGGGCAGCTGCATGTGGGCTAGCAGGGGTAGGGTGATAGGGTGGTCATCACGTCCTGTTTCCCTCCTCATTGGGTGCCAAGCAAGGGTCAAAGTAGAGGTCTACCCCGGGGTGGGTTCTTCTGAGCTACTCTAGGCTCCTTGTACAGGATCACTGTCTTATACATGAGATACCTTTACTTGAAAAGATGATTGATCTCTAATAAACTACTAATAAACTATCTCAATGTTAATGTGCATCACCATGGTCACTTGCAATTAGGAGGGACATGCAGAGACAGTGCCCTCTCCACCAGTCACCGCTACCTCACTCCCAGTAATGGTATGGAGCCCTGCCATGTACCTGGCATGACTGCATGAGGTCCACGATGTGTACTTCACTTAACACTTCTCCTTCTGTACCTGTATACAGGCTGAGGGCCCTGGCAGTGCAGATTTGCTCTGGAGCTATGGGAGCTGCAAAAGGAGCACAAACTGCAAGAGGCTGCTCATCTGCCACATGTACACGCTTGTGACAAGCTTCTAGAGAAACCTTTGTTACCCTTGGTAACCATGTGTTTGTACTTCACACTGTGTTTACTCTTGGACCATTCTCTTCATACCCAATGTTTTTATTGACCTGAGCTGTAGACTATTTTAGTAACTTCAGACCAGGCAAAGGCAGAGTTTCAAAAGCTTTACTTGATTTATTTAGCATGATGACATTCACAGGTAACAGTTCAGCATAAAGTGAAGTCTTTCCCTAACATCCCTAGTCCCTAACTTTAAGCTTGTGTCTGCCCCAGTGTACGCTTGGGATGAAAGTCCATACATAGTAAAATCCATAGGAGGTGTCTTTAACCACTTCTGCTCCCAAAGGTTTTACCCCCGTAATGACCAGGCCATTTTTTGCGATTCGGCACTGCGTTACTTTAACGAAAAATGATGCGGTTGTGCGACGTTGTACCCAAATACAATTGTTGTCGTTTTTACCCACAAATAGAGCTTTCTTTTGATGGTATTTGGTAAAAAATCCCAAAAAGCATATTTTAATTGGTTTGCACAAAATTTATAGCTGACGTCAGTAATTTATTCACTGCAACTGAGCAGTGCATTGTGGGGTGGCTTGTGACATCAAGTCACTATAAAAGAGCTGTCAAAATCGAAGCAGCACAGAACACGGGAAGCGTCCGGAGAAGCAGGGGCTTCTTCTTTTTTTTTTTCTTTTTTGGTGAATGGGTAGGGATAGAATGTGCCGATATCCATTCACATAAGGGGGGATGGATCTGTGGGCCCCCTTGTTAAAGGGGGCTTCCAGATTCTGATAAGCCTCCCCCCACAGACCCCCAAAACCACAGCCCACGGTTGTCGGAAAGAGACCCCTGTCCCCTCCAACATGCCCCAAAGCACTAACCCCCCCATGTTGAGGGCATGTGGCCTAGTATGGTTCAGGAGAGGGGGCGCTCACTCGCCCCCACCCCTATTCTGACCAGCCAGGCTGTGTGCCCGGATAAGGGTCCAGTATGGATTTGATTTTAGGGGGGACCCATGCCTTTTTCAGCAATACTGACAAACTGATATAAACTGAAGTGCCTATATATATATATATATATATATATATATATATATATATATATATATATGTACATATATAACTTTGTGGTATACACTACTCTGATCTCAACAAACTGTAAAGAGCAAAAATCTCTCTCCCTGCCAGCAATGTATTTATTAACTATAGATTTCCACTTAAAAACCACCCGCTGGCCAAGGGAATCAAACCCACAACACCCCAATTAGCAAGGCTGGTGTTCTACCAGCTACGCCACAGTCAAGCACACCTGATTGAGCACACTTAGGTTGAGCACACTTTTCCTGCCTAACTAACTAACTCATATCCCACCCTACCCACAGTGGATGAGATAAAAGTTAGGGAGAGTGTGGTTAGCTCAAGCAGGCTTAATGGTGGCGTAGATGGTAGAATACCATGCAATGATATTGCATGATATTGCATGGTATTGCATGATATTGCATGGCTTGCAATGACATGGCTGTGGGTTTGGAATCCCCCGGCCAGCAGGTGATTTATTGAGGTCAGAGTCTATGATAATGCAGGAACTCAAAGTTCTCATGAAGAAGCCCATTTATTCGTCTTACTTATGTTAGACTCAAACTCGAAGCTCATCCCTAGATTCTAGTGGCAAGAATCAGGTGATTTTTGTGGCTGTATTCCTAGGTGTATGATAATAGCTGTGGCCGTACAGCCTGTACAATGCAACACCTGTTCACATGTATCTACAGATCTAGTGGTTACAGGAACAGGAACAGATGTCCCATCTTGGTTGCAGAAAGTTATGTCTAGGGTCAAACATCTAACCCTAACATCAGACCTTAGTGTCCTGATTATCAGTGTAGATGTTTCCTTTCACACTTGCCGATTACCTCATACTGTGACAATTGTGTGTTTACATTGTGATCAGCTTGGATTGGATACAGGTGGTCATGAGGTAAAGGGCCACTGTGATTGGCTCTTTACCGTAATCTGTGATCAGCTGTGTCCAGAGGACACAGTGATCACAGAGCACGCTGGCTTGGGTGGTTCTGGGAGGATGTCAATAGAACAGGATGACTGCGCTGTAGCTGCCATATGGCAAGTGGTTAATCTGACACTAGTGCTTCCATCTTCTTCTGGGTCTGGAGTCTTGCATCAGTTTGCTTGGCCAGGATGACATAACTAGTAATGGGCTTGGGCATGCTTGGATCAAACCCGCCAGGAAGCCGTCGCTGCACACCGCCAATCATAGGCAGTGAGGCATCTCCCGACCATCAGCTGTACATACACATGCTGCCTATGTTTGGCGGTGTGTAGTGCCGGCTTCCTGGTGGGCTTGATCCGAACACCCCCGAGCCTATCGCTAGACATAACACCTGTGCCTGCACAGTTTCCTGACTGCTCCATGTCAGCCTACCACTGGGGTATGCTCTGCCCATAACCCACCTGCAGGACCTAAACTCATAAATTTGACTCCCTCTCTCAGGCTGTTGGACTTTCTTTTCCTCCTAAGCTCATAGGACCAAGCAGTGCCTTTTACCTGGCTGCAATAAACTTGTGGCCATACACCTGTTGCTCCCCAGGTGCAGTACCTGCTGTATGGACCCTTAAATAGTCTCCTTGCGTGGGTGTTTTTGCTGGCATTGGGATTGATGTCCTGCTAAATGCACGGCTGTTCCCAAAGGTGACACCATGGCTGTGCAGCTATCTGGTACAGTATATCATTCTGCCTGATTTTATTGCATTTTTTTGTCTCTGTGATGTATGCTGCATCTTACTTCATTCAATGATGTTTCACTAGAGTGAATGGATAGCTGTATGGCAGCTGGGATACTTTTTGAGCTCCACAGCTGCTTAGGGTTAAATAAAGGCTCCTGCTTGTGGGCTATTGAAGTGTATTCCACTTTTGTTCAATTTGTGCAATGATGATACTTACAATTTCCTTGGGTGATCTGTGTACATTGCAGAATATTATTATATTCTGTTACAGAGTCCTACCGTTTTGTTTCTGTCCTGAAAAAAACATGTTCATTGTCATGCTGCTGGCATGACTGGGTTGATGATTCGATCACTTGGTGAAATGTCTGTGCTAGTCTGGGAAGCTGAAGTATTATCCTTCCTTAGCAGTAGTTAGCCCCTTAAAGGGTTATTTCGAAGCAAACAAATTCCTATTGCTTTGAATTTGTTTTTGTACTGCCTTTTAAGTTTGCAGGGCTGTAATTTGAAGTAGGTGACCTTTAAATATCTCAGTTATCTTAAGTTACCAGATGACTTGGGTAGCATTGTACATGTTATATTATTATTCTTAATGGAGTTCTTCTTTAGATTTGCTCAGTATCCCTGCATGTCAGGGATTGATTTTTTACTGAGACAAGTCCTTGTGCAGCAAGCAGTGAAACTGTGATGTTACCTCCTTGTATTTCTTACTGTCGGTCTGCTGCAATGAGTGTAACCTCATCCTACTAGCCAGTCATTGCAAAGAAGGTAAGGGGCACCTGTTTGGGTGTATGGGAAGCAAACTATGGGCTCTTACCATTTAGTCCCTCTGAATTGGCCATGCATCATGCACCACCTAAATTGGGCCTGTGCCACTCATGCCTCGGCAGGCAAGCCCTGAATGTGGGCAATACACTGCAAAGGAGTGTTTCCACTTATTCCTGCAATGAGCAGTCTCCAAGCCTTCTCAGGCAAACAACCCTCTTCAAACTCTTCCAAAGAGAAGATACGGACAAACATGACTGCAAGAATGCTGCCTTGTTCAAGCAATCAAGGATAAAGATGACGAAACCTAACAGGTCATCACATTCATTAAGCCTGTGGTC
Organism: Pelophylax lessonae; assembly: GCF_965119305.1. Classification (NCBI taxonomy): domain Eukaryota; kingdom Metazoa; phylum Chordata; class Amphibia; order Anura; family Ranidae; genus Pelophylax; species Pelophylax lessonae. The sequence goes on from NC_138779.1 coordinate 92,904,863, forward strand.
AATACACTCTAAAGGAGTGTTTACACTCATCCTGTGAAGGGATTACCTATTCTGGCAAAAACCAGTCTCCAGTCCTTCCCAGGCAAACAATCCTCTTCAGACTCTTCCAAAGAGAAGACACAGATGAAAATTACTGTATGAATCTTGCTGGCTCAAGCAGTCAAGGATAAAGATGGCATCACCTAACAGGCTGTCACATTCATTAAACACGTGGTCAATAAACTCTAAAGGAGTCATTTTCAGTCACCCTGTGAAGGGACAGGATCCAAGAAATTGGCACATGTCTCCTACCTAGCTTGTATAAAGTATGGGCTGTCCATCCTGGGATATGGTCCCTGTGTTCACATGCTAAATGCATCATCTATCAGGGAGCCCGTCTGCTGATCTCTGAGGTGGCATGAAGTGTAAATCACTCTCATTGGGGAAGCAGTGCAATATCATGGCTGGAGTGGACACTTGCCTTAAAATTACAGAGATACTGAGCTTCCTTATGGATGAAGCACTGCACTGCTGATAAATAGTCATTGAACAAGCTCAATGTTTTTTTCCTGTATTCCTCTATTGCAGAAAAACAAATGCCAACCCCAAATAAAGACCAGTGCTGCCAAAAAAAGGGGAAAGTGCCCATCTGCTGTCTAGGCAAACAGCCCTCTTCAGACTCTTCCAAAGAGGAATATATGACTGGGCATGACTGTATGAATCCTGCTTTGTTCATATGCAATTTCCTTATGGTGACTGAAACTTCTAGCTTATGCTAGAAGAATGGAGCAAAAAGCATGTTTTTTCAGCAGATGTGTATGTTATTAAAAGTGCAAAATGAAAAAATGTGTTTTGCTTCGGATAGATTCATTATGTTACTAAATTCATTTCATTATGGAATTTGTTTAGTTTGGTGTTGGAATTTGTTTATTTTTGTTTAGTTTTTGTTTTATTTCATTTGGTTTTCATAAAAAATTGTTTCATTTCTCTTAAATTTTTTAACAAATTCCAACTTTTCAGAACAATTAAAATTCGGATTGGTCTAAAAACGATTAACCGATTCTAATTCTATATGAAGAATAGCTGGTTGTTAAGCAGCGGACGTTGAAGCCAAAATCCACACGAGACCCTTATCCGGGCATGCATTAGGGAGAGAGAGCGCCCCCCCCCCTTGAACCATACCAGGCCACATGCCCTCAACATAAGGGTGAGTGCTTTGGGGCGGGGGGCTCTGCCCCCCCGCCCCAAAGCACCTTGTCCCTATGTTGATGGGGACAATGGCCTCTTACCCACAACTGTGGCCAGTGGTTGTAGGGGGTCTGTGGGCAGGGGGCTTATCTGGGTGCCCCCTTGTTAAAGGGGGCTTCCAGATTTCAATAAGCCCCCCGCCTGAAGGTCCCTCACAACCACCGGCCAGGGTTGTTGGGCAGAGGCTCTTGTCCCCATCAACATGGGGACAAGGTGGTTTGCAGTGGGGGGGAGCAGAGCCATGTTGAGGGCATGTGGCCTGGAATGGTTCAGGAATTGAAGGGGGGGGGGCGATCGCTTGTTTCCTATCTTTGTTTTTCTGGCCTGCCAGGCTGCAAGCTCAGAAAAGGGCCTGATATAGACTGGGGGGGGGGGGGGGGGCTTGCTGTTTTTTCTTATATTTTTCTATTGCCGGGCAATTGCCTGCATTCTTTTCTTTACATTCATCTGTCAGTGGGGAAGCCAGCTGACAGCTGATGAGTCATGGTTGGTAAGGATGCAGACAGCTGGCTTCCTGACCCGCTGCTTAACAACCAGCTATTCCTCACACAGAATTTGACTCGGTCGAACGTTCCATGGATTTAGGTTGCCCTTCAAGAATGGTAGATGACCTCATGAGAGCACAGAAGAGGAGCATGAACAAAGTCTACAACAAAGTTTGTCAAAATTCCAAGAATATGCTACGTCAGATCAGAAATTTTCCCCAGGGAAGCAAGAGTTTGTCATGTCCTTGGTTTTCTTCAAAGAGGTCTCGACATGGGCCTGAGCGCAAGCATACTCAAAGGACACATCTCTTCCACGTTGGCCCTTAGTGACTCAGTGGACCTCTGATTCTTCAATTCTTAAGGCCGTAGTAAAGCTAAGGCCTCCCAGAACCTCGACGTTTCCATATGGGACCTCACTATAGTACTTAACTTCCTCTCTGCTCCAAAAATCCATGATGGAGTTGTCGCTATGGGAATTATCAGCTTTCCTCATGGCAGTAGCCTCAGCTAGGAGGGTTTCTGAGTTGGTATAAAGAACCCTAAAAGTCCTTCCTGGCAGACAGAGTTATTCTGCTCCCAATGCTGGATTCTGTTCCAAAAATGGCCTCAAGATTTCATTTAAGTCAAGAAATCGTGTTGCCTACTTTTCATCTGGAAGATGGACAAAAAGTTAGTCCTTTGGATGTCGGGGAGAGACTGAAGACGTATATCCATGCTACTCTGACATTCAGATCATCAAATTGCCTGTTTGTGGTTCCCAGAGGTTCATGCAAGGGGGCCAGAGCTTTCAGCAGAGTGATTATATCTTGGATTGTGAAAGGATCACCCACTCATATACAGATAGGGGGTAGGCCATTTCCGAAGGAATAACTGCACGCTCCACAAGGAGCATCTCAACCTCCTGGGCAGAGAGTCAATGAAGTCAATATGCAAGATGGCAAAGTGGTCATCCATACACGCCTTTATTTCTCATTATCACACAGATCTGTCATTTTTGACAACTGTGATTTTTGAAAAAACTGTTATTTCGTTAGCCGGAGGCCATAATTAACCCTTTTTGTTTCTGCATTATATCACCCTGGTTACCTAGTTAGTTCTCAGTGGTAGGCTGACATGGAGCTGTCAGTAAAATGGAAAACTGAATATTAAATACCGAATTTTCCTATCCAGATGAGCTCCATGTCAGCAAAGACTCCCACCGAGGTGCAAAATCAAAATTGAGTTACGGAATGCCAGCCTGAAGGAGGGAGTCAAATTTATGAGTTTGGTCCTGCAAGTGGAGGCATGGGCAGAGCATACCTCATGGTGGGCTGACATAGAGCTCGTCAGGAAAGGAAAATTTGCATTAAGTATTTGATATTCAATTTTACATTTTCTTCATCCTGAGATGAATTGGATGAATGATCATCCCCTTTTTTTTTTAGTCTCCATATCAATAATTAGGAGGCTACTCAACTCACAAAAACTCTCATACGGCAGAATACAACTTTGTACGTTCTGGTATCGTACAAGAAACATTTTTGTGTTTGTCCCAGTGGATAATTTTAGATGAACTGTTGTGATGGGTTCTCAAAAGCTGTGCAGTAATGATCAGATTATCGTATGATTGCTTCTAAAGCAGTATTTTTCATATGATTTTCTGATCGTGTGTACTAGCTTAAACCCTGACCTCATATAAATGCTGGGATTTTACATTGAGATTCGCAGGTATGGCTGTAAATGTAACATTTATAAAAAGTTACAATCTATTCTATCAGATGTAGCTACCTTATAGAAATGGTGTCCATTTTAATTGGATACTGTTAGATCTGTTGCAAGGAGTCTGAACATAAAGGGTCACATTTTTGCAAAGAGCAAGGTTCTCCCAGTGATTCTGGAAGGTTCCTGGACTCTGTGTTCTGGGATTGGTACTTATGGAGAGTGATCAGCCAGTTGCAGGTATCCTCTCTGACAATCTTAGGAGAGGAGTTGGGAGGCAGGAACTATGAGGTAACAGCAATGAGCTAGTATATAGTACTGTATAGTACCTGCTGTGCAACAGGCCCACTGAACCCAAAACACCCCTTTTTAAAACATTGCTATTTGAATTTTTTACTTCTGTAAATTAAACTATATGCTAAACATCCCTGTGTGTATTTTCTTAAATACAATATAACCCTGCCATTAAATAGCTGTGTGTGTGGAGAACAGAGCACAGTCTGGTTGATGGCTGGTTGCTGCTAATGAAGAATGAGAGGCCTAGTTGTTTCCCCATCCTATGCTAAGTTCCTTTAAAATTGGCACTCAGGTTCAAAAGGAAACAGCATGAAAATAGAGTGCTCTCTTGCCCATACTAAGCAACTTTTTCACCCCAGACTGGCTAACGTAGAGCTAGGAACCAGGTATTTTAATGGTACTAGTTTTGTGTTGCATCTTAAGCTGTCCATGCATATTAAAATTTTAATTTCCTTGATTTTTCCTATCCAGGCTAAATAATGTTTGTGGTTGAATCTGCAATGCTGGCTATTGTATTCTGCTAGCCACCACCTGCAGATGTTAGAATACCTATAGCTGTGTCTGGTTGGATGCAGGCACTGTTAAACTGATTTCCATCTAATGGAAAAATGTGCTTTTGTCGAACCAGGTGTTGCCAACAGGGCCACCCCACAAATTTAAGCCAACTCAACAGGAATCCAATGGAATTCATTCAGTTTATGGCCAGCATTAGACTTAACACATGTGGTCATTTTTTAACTTATCTAATTACTTATATGAAAAGGAAAATCTGCTTTCTATATCTGTAGATGGAACCCCCTCAAACCCTCTTGGTAACTGAACAATAAAGGTTGCAAGTTTTGTGGTGTAAAAGTTTCAATGCTATTTGTTATGCGTATGGATTCTGGAATTGCCTGAATGATCAATTATATTGAGTGATTTTCACTATTCGAATTCCTTTAAAAACATAGATAGAACAATATGAATACAGACTAAATTTTGAATAAAAAATAATTATTTATTCACTGACATGTATTCACAATAAATAGTTACATTTGTGGATGGACATAGACAACAATCTTACATACAGTAAAATAACAAATTAATATGCAACACTTGCTAATGGGTTTTCCTATGCAATATGAATGGAACGAAATTTCTCCCCATGGACAAAATACCCAGGTTTATTTAATTATCTATCAGACAATAGTCTGTGTTTAATGCTGCCCAACATTTTCTCTCCTGCAGGAAGAGTAAGGATTAAACTACGTAAAATTGTATGCTATTATAGCGCAAAAGGAAAAGGATTCAATCTGAAAAACAAAAATAAAATCAAAGAAAAATCTAAAATGGTTATTATATCAGGGTAAGAACAATCTAAATATCACAAGAAATCAAGAATAGGTGTATTTAAATAATCCATGAATCATGAAAAGATAAATGTATTATAATTACCCTTCCAAAATGGCTGCTGGCTCACAATGGTCGTTACCAGAGTCCCCTAAAATGATTGCCTTTCTAAAATGCCATTTCCCTAGGGTGGAGCTGTGTCTTGGTGTCCTTAAAGTGTCAGATGACGTGATGATGAGTGTGTGTCCTCCTGTCTTTCTATCCTGGTCCTGTATACCATTTTGGACAATAAGCTCATAAAAATATGAATAAGCCTAGCCCAGAAGGTGGAACTTCTTTTTATTAGTTCATGTGGCTGAATATTAATTTCCGTTTTTTGTTCAGGCATTGCCTCTCTTAGCCACCAAGTGTCATCCTAGGGCAAGGGATGACTGTTCTAAAAAAATTTTTTGTAAGACTGTGCACTTTCTCATGATACAAATGTGGCCACATGTGATGTTTCTATATATATATATTTTTTTTTTTTTTTTTTGGATATCTGGTAACACTAACATAGGAGCATACATGCCTGTTACAGCACTACTTCAAATATAATTATATTAATTATGAAGAGATGTTTTTTATATATACTGTATATATTATGAATATTTATACATCTAGGTAAAGGAAGAGAACTATATGGAGATATATATATATATAGATATATACATCTCACAAAAGTGAGTACACCCCTGACATTTTTGTAGATATTTTATTATATCTTTTATGTGACTATACTGAAGAAATGACACTTTGCTACAATGTAAAGTAGTGAGTGTACAGCTTGTATAACAGTGTACATTTTCTGTCCCCTCAAAATAACTCAACACACAGGCATTATTGTCTATACCGCTGGCAACAAAAGCGAGTACACCCCTAAGTGAAAGTGTCCAAATTGGGCCAAATTAGCCGTTTTCCTACCCCGGTTTCATGTGACTCATAGTGTTACAATGTCTCAGGTGTGAATGGGGAGCAGGTGTGTTAAACTTGGTGTTGATCAATAGATGATAGTTGAGTTATCCTCTTTGTCCTGCAGTCGGCAACACTGTGTTCAATTGCTTTTTTTCACATCAGAACTGATTCTCTCCCCTACGATTAAGCCCCGGTGTGTGGGGTAAAGCATGTTAGTGGGTATAGCCTGAGGAGCGGCATTGTCTGAGGCTTTCACATGTATACATTCATATTAGGATCAGCTATGGTGAGCAGCAGTTTCAAGCTAAAACACCTAAAAAAAGTTGCATTTGCCCATAGAGGAGTAGTGGGAGGGGTGCAGTTCTAGTTGGAGAAATGTCTCTCATGGAGTTCTACCCTCTTGTAATTGGTGCTAAGACTACTGTATCCAAGACAACTGCACTCATTTTTTTTGTCAAAAACAAATAAAACCCTTATAATGTCCAGAATTTACAGCAATGCAATTTTATATTAATACTGTACTTAAAATATTTAAAACCTAGTACTTGTACTACTAGAACAAGTATAGGTAAATGATATAAAGGATGGGATAAACAGCTCAATCTCAATAGATGCAGATAATAAAAAGCTAAGCAGGGATATAACTTCTGCGCAGGATGTGGAAACCCTAAAATAAGACCGAAATAAAATAATGGGGTGGGCAACTACATGGCAAATGAGGTTTATTGTTGAAAAATGTAGGGTAATGCATTTGGGTGCTAAAAATATGAACACAAGTTACTCGCTAGGGGGGAACCTCTGGGGGAATCCAGGATGGAAAAGGACCTGTGGGTCCTAGTAGATGACAGGCTCAGCAATGTAATGCATTGCCAAGCTGCAAGCAAAGCCAACAGTATATTAAAATGCATAAAAAAAAGATCTACTCCAGAAATAAAACGATATTTCTCCCACACTACAAGACTCTGGTCCGGCCGCATCTTGGGCATGCTGTCCAGTTCTGGCACCAGTCCTCAGGAAGGATGTTCTGGAACTGGAAAGAGTTCAGAGAAGGGCAACACAGCTAATAAAAGGACTAGAGAATCTCAGCTATGAGCGAAGACTACCAGCATTGAAATTATTCTCTCTGGACAGGAGGTGCTTGAGAGGGGATATGATAGCGATGTACAAATACTGTACTGGTGAGGGTAGCATAGGGAAAAAACTTTTCAGGGAAAGGGAGTTTAAAAGACACAGGCCTTTCACTAAAATTGGAAGAGAAGCAGTTTAACTTTAATCTGTGTAGAGGGTTCTTTACTGTCAGAGTGGTAAGCATGTGGTTCCACAAGCAGTGGTTTCAGCAGAGAACGTCGATAGTTTAAAAAAATATTAGATGGGCATCTTAACGATCACAACATACAGGGATATACAATAGATATAAACGCATGCCAACACACACACCATGGGTTGAACTGGATGGACTGGTGTCTTTTTTTCAACCTTACCTATGTAACTGTAACAAAAACATACTGGAATACATTTCAAAGACAAATTACTAGTTTAAAAAAAACTGCAATATGTGATTACTAGATCATTCTGAATTGAGACCCTTAAAGTCTGGGTTTAAAAAAAAAAGTCTCCCTGCAAGTTAATGTCACTGCATACTAGCATATTATGAAAGACTTAACTTATCCTCCAGTGGCACGCTGTCAGTGCTGATAGTTTTCCATCTTCACCCTGTCTTCTGAGTTTGCAAGCTGTGCCCATTTTAATGGCTGAACCGCAATTATGTCACTCTCTTGCATGTGCAGGGGAGCCATGATCTTGGCACAGCACTCTGAAGGGACAGCATACTCTGTATGCCGTCCAATCAGAGCAAGATGCACATATGCCGGTGACCTCGCGGCTACAAAAATAGTGAATATATCCTAAAAGATGCACATTTAGGAGATATTCCTTATACCTACATGTAAGCTTTATTATACGCTTACCTGTAGGTATGAGTCATCAAGTAGTGTTAACTACCGCTTTTGGAAGCCAAACAGATAACTGTATCTTACAGATATATGCAGGTATCATACAGCTCTCCCAAAATATAAGTATACTTGACAATAAAAAACACTCATAACATTTGTCTCAGCACTTCAAGTACCTTTAGCTTCACAAGTAGCTCTGCAATCAGAAAGCCCAGGATGAGTAAGCCAGAACATGGAAAGTATCTGAATAAATAGTTAAAATGTTGGTAAGTCAATGCATAGACTTCAAATAAAACATGTGTGTCAAGAAGACTTTTTAACTTAAAATGGGACCATGTATTTCTTTTTTATTTGTAGATATGTATTTGAGAATGTTGGTCTCAGAAGGGTGCTCACAATCAACAAATGTAGCCTGGCAGATGATGCAGAATACACTTGTGTAGTTGGCGATGAGAGGAGTTCAACTGAACTTTATGTTAAAGGTAAGAGTCAATTAGCTTTGATAAACATTTTACTTGTACTTTTATGTATAGAATAGTTACCTAAATTGGAGTTCTATGTCTTTCTGAAATTCTGTTGGCAACATCAAACGGTCTAAATACATTGCATGGAATGGTAGCAGGGGATTGTGTTTAAAGTAACTCAGGATCCATATGACTGATGTCACACTTCCTCAGTAAATGTTTTTGCCATAAATGTGCACAGCCTTTTGCATTAAGGTGTTCACCCCAAAGCTCAAGCAGACATGTATGTGTATATATACTGTATATATACTGTATATTGTACAGGATGCCAAGGTTGGGTCCTGGGTCTTGGGTCCTGGATGAGTGCTATGTGGCACCAGTGTTCGGTTATGGTCTCTTTAAGAGAAGTGTGGGTACAAAGGGGTCTCACCTGTGTTGGGTGAGAAATTCCAGGGTAGACATGAAAAGGAAAGGACTGACTCACAGTCCTCTCTGTGTTATTAGAGAGATATTTGGGACCTGGAATTTCAGAGGCCCTGAAGTAACATTCGGGTGGGAAAAGGGCCTCCACTTCAGACTACAGGGACTCCAGTCCATACAGGGTTAGGAGCCTCTAAGAAGCAGCACCTAAGACAGGAAGCAGTACTAGGTGTGATGGTGCATGATTAGGAGTTCGAGAGAGACACCCGTTGGGAGTACTGCTCATTTGCTGGAAGCTGCTAGACTGGGACTGTGCTAACCCTGAGGTAAGGTCCCATCTAGAAACTGTGTGTTTCCTTATGTTTTGTTTATGCTGTTGTGGCGAAGACAAGCAGACTTTTGTGTTTCATTTTGTTTTGCTGCTGGAAACAAAAAGGTGTTTTGTTTTTGTTTTGTTTTTTTCTTTAGGCAAACACAAGGAACATTGTGTTTGCCTAACCACTTTACCACTGAAGGATTTTGCTGTCTTACGTCTGGGCCACTTTTTGCGATTCGGCACTGTGCGAATTTAACTGACAATTGCGCGGTTGTGCGACACCGTACCCAAACTAAATTTACGTCCTTTTTTTCCCACAAACAGAGCTTTCTTTTGGTGGTATTTGATCACCTGTGTGATTTTTACTTTTTGCGCTATAAACAAAAAAAGAACGTAAATTTTGAAAAAATAAGAATATTTTTCACATTTTTTTATATGAAATTCCCCCCAAAAAATGTAAAAATCAAAATTTTTTAAAATTTTTGGCCAATTTGTTTTCTACTACCTATGTTTGGTAAAAAATCACAATAAGCGTATTTTGATTGGTTTGCGCAAAAGTTATTGCGTTTACTAACTAAGGGAAAGATTTCTGTCATTTTTGGTGTTTTTTTTTAACGAGTAATAGCGGCGATCTGCGATTTTTTTTGCGGGACTGCGACATTGCTGCGGACAAATCGGACCCTTTACTGACATTTTTTACACTTTTGGGGGTACCAGTGACATTACTGCAGTAATCAGTGCTATATATGTGCACTGTTACTGTAAAAATTACACTGGAAGGGAAGGGGTTAATTTTATTAGAGAGGGAGGGGTTAATGTATGCCTGGTGCTTACTAACGTGTGTGGGGGGAGGTGACTGAGTGACACAGGGACAGATCGCATGTTCAGCTATGCTGAACCCTGCAATCTGACCCTGCCTGTCACTTAGGAGATCCGCCCGCTTGTGTTTACACAAGCAGGCGGATCTCCACACTCAATTCCCCGACGATCGGAGAAGAGCAGCTGCGATCGCCGCTGCTCCTCCCCTGGCCCGACTCCCACTGTGACTGAATACAGCGGGAGCGAGCCTCCGGCGTCGCGCACGCGCCGCCGAGAAAGGGGAGTGTCTGGCGATGTAGGTCTACGTCGCCAGACTATAACGAACCACTTTGTCGCAGTAGAGCTCGAGTGAGCAGACGGCAAGTGGCTAAAGAAAAAAACAAAAACAAAACAACATTTTGTTTAAGTTGAACGGCTTTTGATGTGGTGGTCCCATGGAGCAATAACCCCCCACTATATATATATATATATATATATATATATATATATATATATATTCACACACACACACAAACACGTTCTTTTAAATAAAAGTTAACAAACATTTTGAAATATATTCAAATATTTATTTATGTTTTACTACATTTCACATCTTATGGCAAAGCTGGTCAGAGGGAAAGAGAGAAAGGGGTGAGAGAGAGAGAGAGGAGTGCTAAAGAGAAAGAGAAGGGATGTGTGTGAATGAAGGGTGTGTGAAAGAAAGAGGGATGTGAGAGAAAGAAATGAGAGAGAGGGGTGAGACAAAGAGAGGGTGTGTGAGAAAGAGAGGTGGTGTGAGAGAGAGAAGGGTGACAAAAAAGGGGGGTGAGAGAGAAAGAAAAAAGAGAGGGAGTGAGAGAGAGAGGGGGGTGAAAGAGATAGGAGAGAATGAAAGAGAGCAGGGGTGGAGAGAGAGGGGGAGTGAAAGAGAGAGGGGGTTCGAGAGAGGGGGGGGGATTGAGGGTGAAAAAAGCGGGGGCAAGATATGGAGAGAGAGTAAGAGAGAGGGGGTGTGAGAGAGGGGGTGATGAGAGAGAGAGAGGGGGTTATGAAAGGGGCGAGAGAGAGAGAGAGGGGGGTCATGAGAGAGAGAGGGTAAGAGAGATGGGGAGGAGAGACATGGAGAGAAGAGAGAAAGAGGGGTGAGAGAGAGAGGGGTATGAGAGAGAGGGAGCGTGAGAGCGAGGGTTGAGAGAAAGAGAGAGGGGTGTGTGTGTGAAAAACACAGGGATGTGAGAGAGAAGGGGAGTGAGTGAGAGAGGGGGAGTGAAAGAGAGAGAGGGGGTGAGAGAAAAAGCGAGGGGAGTCAAAGAGAGAGAGGGGGGTGAGAGAGAAAGGGGGTGAGAGAGAAAGGGGGTAATAGAGTAACAAAGAGAGGGGGGAGTATGAGAGAGGGGGGGTGTGAGAGAGAGGGTGAGAGAAAGAGAGGGTTGAAAGAGGCGGGTGTGTGTGAGAGAAAGAGAGGGAGGTGAGAGAGAGAGAGGGATGTGAGAGAGAGTGGGGTGAGAGTTTTAAAGGGGTGTGAGTGAGAGAGAGAGAAGTGAGTGAAAGCGAGAGACCAGCAAAATCCTATTTGGGGAAAGTAGCTCAAAAGCTCTCGATTACACTGTAGAGTTTACAGTTCCCACAATGCATTGCTACCTGACTCAGTCTGTTGAACTATTCCTGCTCAGCAGCTCCCCTTTTGCTGAAAAAGCTGTAACCAGTTCAGCACTGCAGCGCAGCAGCTACAGAGAGCAACTACAGCCAGTGTTTCTCTCTTAGCAGTGCACCTGGCTACACTTATTTCATTGCAGAAGCAAGTTATAGATAAAAACAATTCTGAATAACTGTGTAAATAGGCAAATTGTCATATTTGGCAACTGTGCAAATAGGACACTTGTTGTCCAATTTGACATTTTTATCCAACCATTGAATTCTGACATTTTGTAAACAGTTTAACTGTTGCCATTTTAAAAGGTGGTCCTTTTATCTCTTAAAATCCCTGTGCTGAACCATAAACAATTGCAGTATTAAAGGGGGTGTTCAGACATACAGTAGTGCATGTCTGATGAGAATTTGTAAAACGTTCATGTGATAAGAGCAAAATATAATATTTTGAAAGATATTGAAAAATTTTCATATGCAGACAGTCAATATACATTATTCTTTTTGCAATAAAAATAATGTTCATGTGCATTGCAGAGCCTCCTGTGACAATTGATAAACCATTGGAGGATCAACAAGTTTTTGTGGGAGAAAAAGTGGAATTAGAATTGGAGGTCTCTGAAGAAGGTGCCCAAGTGACGTGGTACATGTCACCTTATATGTTTTTTTGGAAATGTAAATACAGTTTATTTGCCAGTGTTTAAACTAATGATCTAATTTGTCTCTCTGTAAGGATGAAAGATGGAGTGGAGTTAACTCGCCAGGAGACATTTAAATACCGCTTCAAAAAAGATGGTAAAAAACACATTTTAATTATAAATGAAGCCACCAAAGAGGACATTGGACGCTACTCAGTACAGACCAATGGTGGAGAATGCGAGGCTGACCTTGTAGTGGAAGGTACAATGTTTTGAAACCACACACATTCCTGAATGATCCTTGCTTGTGTATTTGATCGATTCAAAGTCTTATTGATATTATATTGATTACAGATAAGAAGCTGGAAGTTTTACAGGGCATTGCTGACCTGACAGTAAAGGCAGCTGAACAGGCGGTATTTAAATGTGAGGTTTCTGATGACAAAGTGACGGGCAAGTGGCTTAAAAATGGAGTGGAAATCAGACCAAGCAAACGCATCACAATGACCCATAAGGGCAGGTAATGGAAAAATATTTATGCCTGAATAAATAATTGTACTTTGCTAAAAACTGGCTAGTTTAAAGTTAAGAGAGCGATTTGAGGCGCCGAATTTAAAAGTGCTATGTGCTGGATGAATAGGTAAATAATAGCATAAAAAATAAATAAGAATAAACAATAAATACTTAAAAATGTAATAAAGTCCAATAATTCATATAGTGCAAAAATGCATCCAGTGCACAAAATTACATATAAATATAAATTTTACATAAAGCCCATTAAATCACAAAGTGCAAAAGTTCTTCCAGTGAAAAAAATCTACCACAAAAGTGACAAAAGGTGCTAAGCAGATCTTCTTGCTTAAAAGGTGCTTGTGCTTAAATTTAACTTCACCCGTTAGTGTGAGGGTAACTCACCAGAAATCAAAGGGTCTCCAGGACCCAGCTCGCTCTAAAATTAGCAAATAGCCTCCTTAAATGCATGGTGTAATTTTGATGGCTGGCCTCCCTGGGCTTACAGTAGATTGTTATAAACTTGTCCCCCAGTCAGGATGGTTATGCCGTTTCCCAAGAGAATTAAAAACATATAATTGCGCAATATCATTTAAATATTTATTGGAAACAATGTAGATCAATAAATGGTATACTCACATTTAAAAGAAGCTAATAAAGGAACTAGAGCACAGGATATGTTGTAGGCCTTTAGCCAATAGGGGTACACTATCAGAGATGCAGCCACTGTACCAAAGCAATGCTATGTAAGTAATAATTAAGGATTGAAATAAGCGCAATATCTGTAATATGTACTCCTATTTAACTATAAATTCTGAAAAAACTTTTGGATAGCAATGGTTAGTAAGTATTGAAGTGCTAGACTTGTATAGTGGAGTGATTAAAACTCATATATGAACTGATCAAAAATAGTGCCAGTGCTGAAAATGTGCTGAATTAAGGTGCAATAAATATGTAAATAATAACAATTAAGTTGTATAATGATACTGCTATATATATATATATATATATATATATATATATATATATAATATTATGCTAATCTGCAAATAATCAATTAATGTTGCACAACAGAATTACAACCAAACGTCCTATAACAACAAAGTGCAGGTGCAATAAAGAAAAAAAATGCTCATGTACTGCAATGATTAATATAAATATTATCACAAACGGGTGACGAAACCAGTAGGTGTGGCAGGAGAAGACTGCTCGTGAGTCTTTGTAATTGGATCCGAGCAGTGAATGGATTTCTCATGTGCAGATTCCTAGTGTCTGGCAGACACCACCAAATGTGAGTGATCTATTAGTGTTTCTTTCAATAAAGAATTAACATACAGTATTATGTTATGTGTGGTATCCCTTTCTATATTCCCTCATGTGGCCCATCATTAACTAACATCCATTCTGGGCTGATTAAGCAACTGAAAAGGAGAGTGGATTCCAGACTGATATTGATTGCAGTTTATGCTTGTTTGCTGGTTCATGGTCTGACCAGCAGAATATCTAGTGAGTTTTACCTAGGCAGAGCTTGAGCCTGCTTTGAGCACTGTGGTGGAAGGATCCTCACTTCTGAACACTGCGAACACTTTATGATTTAATGACTACCACTGTTTGCACTTTGTCACTGGAGGATTGCAACATGGACTTTATTTAATTAATTTTATCTTCACATATTTACTGTATATTCTATCATTGATTGCGGATAATTTGTGATAATATGTATGTAAATCATTGCACTACATGAGCATTTTATTTTCTTTCTTTTTATTAATATTTATTGCACCTGCACTTTGTTGTTAGAGGATGTTTGGTTGTAATTCTGTTGCTCAACATTAATTGATTATTTGCAGATCAGCACAAACACATAATATCATATATTTATATATATATGTGTATATATATATATAGTAGTATCATTATACAACTTAATTGTTGTTATTTACATATTTATTGCACGTTAATTCAGCACATTTTCGGCACTAGCACTTTTTTTGATCAGTTCATATATGAGTTGTAATCACTCCACAATACAAGTCTAGCACTTCAATACTTAATAACCATTACTGCCAAAAGTTTTTTCAGAATTTATAGTTAAATAGGAGTACATATTACAGATATTGCGCTTATTTCAATCCTTAATTATCACATTTAAAAGTGCCACTATCGGCACATTCACACAGCAAAACAGCCAAGGTAAATATGTCTGAACACTGCTTGGTTCCAGCGTGCGCTCCAAGGTGCATTCCAACAGAGGGCGGAAGTGACGAACCGGAAGTAGTAGCTGGACCAACCTCAATGCATTTGACAATAACACATCATCAGGAAGTTCGCGTAATCGCAAAATGCATTGAGGTTGGTCCGGCTGCTACTTCCGGTTCGTCACTTCCGCCCTCTGTTGGAATGCACGCTGGAACCGAGCGGCATTCAGACACATTTTCCTTGGCTGTTTTGCTGTGTGAATGTGCCCATAGTGGCACTTTTAAATGTGAGTGTACCATTTATTGATCTATATTGTTTCCAATAAATATTTAAACGATATTGCGCAATTATACTGTATGTTTTTAATTTTCTTGGGAAACAGCATAACTATTCTGATTGGGGGAAAAGTTTATAACAATCGACTGTGAGCCCAGGGAGGCCACCCATCAAAATTACACCATCCATCTAAGGAGGCTATTTGCTAATTTTAGAGTGAGCTGGGTCCTGGAGGCCCTTTGATTTCTGGTGAGTTACCCTCACACTAACGGGTGAAGTTACATTTAAGCACAAGCACCTTTTAAGCAAGAAGATCTGTTTGGCACGTTTTGTCACTTTTGTGGTGGATTTTTTTCACTGGAAGAATTTTTGCACTTTATGAATTAATAGACGTTATGTAATATTTATATGTAATTGTGCACTGGATGAATTTTTGCACTTTATGAATTATTGGACTTGATCTAATATTTAGGTATTTATTATATATTTATTTTTATGCCATTATTTATTTACCTATTTATCCAGCACATAGCACTTTTAGATATTGACACATTAAATCGCTCTCTTTCCATGTTTTTTTTGGTTTTATCCAAAAAAATTGATGGCAGCCGCATCCATCTAATAGATGTAGTATTTAAATTTCACATCATGCCACTGGGGGGGCGCCATCTTTCAGTTTTTTGTATTAGTTTAAAGTTAAAGAAAAATGTCAGGCATTTCTTTTTTTGTTTTAGATGGAGTTCTACTTTATTATAAGATCTATATTGTTTCTGGGAACCTCATAACTGTAGGACAGGAGGGTATCTTTATTGCTATAAGCTACTATTTTTTAGTGTGGTTTGGAAAATTTAAAAGCAGCTTTTTTTATGTTATCTAGAAAGTAAGCCAATGAAATTTACTTTTTTTCCAAGTTAATTATAATGAATTGAATGGGAAATGGGAATTATCTTTGGGGAAGGGGTTACAAGCTATTGTCAGTCCTTCTGTGTTGGGCAGCCTTCCTCGTCATTAGGGATGGGCCGACCCCCCCTGTTCGGTTCACACCAGAACATCTCGAACAGGAAAAAAGCAAACATGCAAACTCTATCAAGGTCTATGGGACACGAACATAAAAAATCAAAAGTCCTAATCTTAAAGGCTTATATGCAAGTTATTGCCATAAAAAGTGTATGGGGACCTGGGTACCGCCAATCATTTTAAAGAGCAGTGATTGTAATGGTGCTTAAAGTGAAACAATAAAAACAATAAAAATAAAAAATTCCTTTAAATATCATGCCTGGAGGTCCCCTTAATGTGCCTGTAAAGTTGCGCATCTGTACGATGTATGTAGCCTGCTGCAGCAATTCTGACATTTCTAAAGGAAAAAATTATAATTTAAATTTGCTCGCGGCTGTAATGTATTGTCAGCTCCCGGCAATACAGAATACAAAAAATTTAAAAAATGTAAAAAACAGCGTTGAATCTGGTAATGGATCACTTGGGTTTAAGCACTACATCCTGGGAGGATAGAAAGAAGGTCACATGCTCCTGCATTCCAGGTACCAGGTATTTTTTTAAGGCTCTGACAGACAAACAAAGAGTTGAGGGTTGGGTTTTTAAAGGAACCTTGTACTTCGCTCTGATCATTTAACCACTTCTGGACTGAAGGGATTTGCCCCCTAATTACCAGGCCATTTTTTGCGATTCGGCACTGCGTTATTTTAACAGACAATTGTGCAGTTGTGCGACGCTGTACCTAAATAAAATTCGTGTCCTTTTTTTCCCCACAAATAGAGCTTATTTTTGGTGGTATTTTATCACCTGTGCAATTTTTATTTTTTTGCGCTATAAACAAAAAAAGAGCAACAATTCTGAAAAATATATATACATATTTTTTTCACTTTCTGCTATATAACATACCCCCCCCCGCCCCCGCCAAAAAAAAATTAAGATATCTATTTTTTCATCCTTTTAGGGCAATTTGTATTCTGTTACATATTTTTGGTAAATAAAATCCAAATAAGCGCATTTTGATTGGTTTGTGCAAAAGTTATCACGTCTACAAACTAGGGTAAAGATTTATGTCATTTTTGTTTATTTTTTTTTTTTTACTAGTAATGGCAGCGATCTGCAATTTTTAGCGGGACTGCGACATTGCGGCGGACAGATCGGACCTCTAACTGATATTTTTTACACTTTTGGGGGGCCAGTGACATTACTACAGTATTCACTGCTAAAAATATGCACTGTTACTGTAATAATGACACTGACAGGGAAGGGGTTAAGCTAGGGGTGATGATAGAGTTAAGTGTGAGCCTAGGGGAGTGTTTTCTAACTGTATGGGGGAGGGACATGTCAAATGATAACAGTGACCTGTGATCCTATAGAGAAGGATCACAAGCACTCTGTCCCGTGCATTGGCCTCCCCCACTGTCTAGTGGGGGCAGGCGCACGCCCCCCAGGAGCGCTCCCGCTAATCTCCATACCTGTGACAGACTCTTTTATTTACAAAATTCTCATTTTACCCTCCTTACCTAAATATATTTTCAATTTGGTAATGATCTTAATAGGAAGATTTGAATTTGAAAGATGTGTTCTGGTTTTGGTGGCCAGGTTAATGTTCTGGATGGTATGGATAATCTATTAATTTGTTATATTCATACAGGATTCACAAGTTAATTATTGATGACGTTAGGCCAGACGATGAAGCAGACTACACATTTGTCCCTGATGGATATGCCTTGTCTCTGTCTGCCAAGCTCAACTTTCTTGGTAATGTAGCCCTTAAACATTTATTTTTTAAGTGTGTGTGTGTGTATATATATATATATATATATATATATATACACACACACACACACACAAGTGCATCTCTTAAAATTAGAATATCATCAAAAAGTTACTTTATTTCAGTATTTCAATTCAAAGAGGGAAACTCAAAATATATTTTACATAGATGCGCTACACACAGAGCGATATATTTCAAGCATTTCCTTCTTTCAATTTTGATGATTCTGGCTTACAGCTGGTGAAAACCCAAAATTCAGTATCTCAGAAAATTAGAATATTACATAAGACCAATAAAAATGATTTTTAATACTGAAATATTGGCTTACTGAAAAGTATGTCCATGTACAGTATAGTATAGTATGCACTCAATACTTGGTCGGGGCTCCTTTTGCATGAATTACTGCATCATGCTGGCAAAAATAAAATGTAAAAATACTCCAGTTAAAAATTCATTAAAATATCACAGTTTTAGGCATTCCTCACTACTGTTAAAAGTTGTCAATTTAGGAATTATCTATAGTCAAATTATTTCTAAATTATAATTACTGTAAAAATAAGCAATAGAAAAATGGGAGGTGGTCTTCACGCTAAAGCCTAGATATTATTTTTATTTGATTTTTTTGGGCATAAGTTCTTTAACGTTTGCTCAGTTAATTCTAAGATTCACTGATCACAATAGCAGGAAACAATTGAAAAGCATATTTTAAAGTTCACTAAGCCCCTTGCCCCTATGTTGATGGGGACAAGGGCCTCATCCCCACAACCATGACCGGGGTTGTGGGGGTCTGTGGGCAGGGGGCTTATCGAAATCTGGAAGCCCCCTTTAACAAGGGGCCTTCAGATCCGGCCCCCCCCATATGTGAATGAGTATCGGGTACATAGTACCCCTGAATAGTCGAGGCATAAAAAGTAGTATAGTCTGAAACACTTCCTAAAATTGTGTATTACTACAGTATTTGGAACTATATATCCTAACCACATTTGGATTGTTTAGATGACGTTCACCTTTCGGGACATGTTACTGTTACATCTTACACCCGTATATAATGTAAGATGTAACGTGTATTTAAAGTGTTCCTAAGCACCTGCTTCCCACCCCCAGAACCCTCCTTCTCACCCCCAGAACCCTCCTTCTCTCCCCTGTATCAGTTGAATGAATAAACTACAAGCCTTCTCTATCACTGTGGCAGACAGACTTGTAGTTCTCAATGAACTATGGTCCCTTTCACACAGGCTTTTTGATCCAGCCTGCCAGTTCGTTTTTTAGACAGACCTGATCGGTTCCCCAATGCAGCCCTATTGAGCATCGGGTGTCAGTGGAGACGTCTCCGCTGAAACCCGCTGCTATCCGATCCGATCCTGTCCGTGAATTCTGGACAGATGGAAAGCCTATTTTCCATCCGTCTGGAGGATTGGATCGGATGAAAATGGACAGGCGGTCCATTTTCGCCTGATCTCCCATAGAAGAGAGCGGGGCTCTGACAGCTCAGTCTCTGCAAAGTAAGCGGAGACGGACCTGTCATCCGTCTGCTCAGTGGGGATCGGCAGATCGCCTGTGTGAAAGGGGCTTAAGGGTATAGTAATCAGTGCACCGCCTATGTGAAAGGGGCTTAAGGGTATAGTAATCAGTGCACTGACCATCAATCAATGGACACTCCCTCCAGCTTTCTAATTGAAAGCCCATACTGAGTTACGGGCAGAGAGCTGAAGAAAGTGTCTGTAGGAGCTGGACATTGCACCAGTGATCCACATAATATATGTGCATTTTTTTTTTTTTTTTGCAAAAATATGTGTATTTATTATTTTTTTCGTAAAAGTGAACTTTAAACACATCCATATTAGCAACATATATTGTATAGTATTCCTATCAGTTAAATTACCAATTAGCATAAAGTGCATGGTATAGATGTATTTACTATCAAAATTAAAAGAAAGAAGGAGTTCCTTAAATGACACACTGTTTATTTATTTTTTCAGAGGTCAAGATTGAATATGTCCCTCTTGAAGGTAAGAAGGTGCTAAATACAATATATATATGTAGCACCACCCCCGCAGGAGCTGCTGATTATATTATTGGGTCTACACCCTGCCTAACAACCCAATCAAATTGGCTCGATCCCTCCTCAGGCACAACTGACCCAGAATAGGACTGGACTATCAAATAGATACACAGGTTGGAATACAATACTTCACTATGCAACAATACCTTGTTACCTTCTTGAATAGTAGTCCTTCTGGGTGACACAATGGAACAACGCACAAGATTGTAATTAACCAAACTTAGTTTACTATATATCAAATTGAATAGGGGAGATACAATACAATACAATACAAGTCCATAAAAGGTTATTTAAAACAGCTTTAAAAAGGTAAAAGAATACCCCCACACTCCTCCTGCATTAAGGCTAGACACAGTACCAGGTAGGTGGGCCTATCTGAGTCCCTCCCCCAGAGTTCTCTTCTTTCTTGTTGATCTTCGCTAGCAAGGTTATTGAATAGAGCTCATTTGTAATCCAGATTAGGAATAAAGATCAAGAGAGAGAAAACAACGAGCTGTTAGTTGTCACCGCAGGGTGTCTGCGTAACTGAGCAATAACTTCTGCGAGAGAGATAAGCCTCTGGCGACTCCTTTACAGACCTTATTGTTTGTCTATGAGTCTCCTGAGAGAGTATGGTGATAAACCCCGTTGTTTTATCACCTCCTGCTGCGCTACCGCTATCTGTAGATAAAACTGTCTCTTCAGCAGATAAAGTCAGTTATTGGGCATGTGCCCTCTCACCAACAGAAGTTTCTCCTTCGCGCGCTTCCACTGCGGTCTCAGTCCTTTGGCTATATGCCAGCCGCGCGGGGTCCTTCTGGCGGATGACTTCCGGTCTCGGCAAACAGCAGTATGACCTCCAGGAATGTGCCTCGTGCTTGAGATGGGACGGTTCCACGTCGTCCCTCCAGGCTAAAAGGCTCTAGCCCAATATCCAGTGTCAGTCCTTCACTCTCGCTCGCTGGTTCCTCAGAGTCCAGCGCAGAAAGGCCCCCCCTTCGCGCGCTTCTCTCTTCCTTTAAATAACCTCCCCCATAGTGCCGTGCGGTGCAGCCGTGCACCCTGGATCTTGCAAAGCAGCCTGGGAGATGTAGTTTCTTCATCTTGTGAAAAGGAAGTCACAGCCCGGGAAATTCCATGCAGCTACCACTAGAGGGAGCCTAGTTCCTGGATCTTGCAAAGCAGCCTGGGAGATGTAGTTTCTTCATCTTGTGAAAAGGAAGTCACAGCCCGGGAAATTCCATGCAGCTACCACTAGAGGGAGCCTAGTTCCTTCCCACATATCAAACAGTGTCTTTAGGCATGTTTAACCCCGCTACACACTCCCCCCACTTGAGAAACTTTGGTCCCCAAAGAGGTCAACAGTATGTACCCTAGTGCATAGGTTGGCATTATACAACAAAAACATTAACATTTTGCTGAAATAAGTCAATCTGAATACATCCAATTTTGTATTCTAATAGCAGTGCAACAGTAAAACGATAAAGTGCAATTAATAAGCAAATAAGTGATTTCTACAGTGTTAATATAGTGCTGATTTCTAGTGCTTTTATATAGTGCTCCTTTAAAAAGCACATGTGCCTTTGCAATTTCTTAAACACTTA
This sequence comes from Pelophylax lessonae, assembly GCF_965119305.1. Lineage (NCBI taxonomy): Eukaryota > Metazoa > Chordata > Amphibia > Anura > Ranidae > Pelophylax > Pelophylax lessonae. The sequence goes on from NC_138779.1 coordinate 92,926,482, forward strand.
CATCTTAAAGTTTGTGTTGAAAAAAAAACATCAAAAGGTGAGAAAGAGAAAAAAACATATAGCGAGGTCAGAGCAACAAAATGTGCACAAACATTAACTCACAAAGTAAACCAAATTGTGAACATCAAAAACTGTGCTTATTATAATGGCCAAACCCAATATCCTTATGTACAAACTTAAATGCAAACGTTTTCTACTTCAATACTTTGTTCTCATGATCTCTCACAGACCCCCCAAAACTTGGGTGGCTTGTACAGTTGTGCCTGGGGGTGAGCTAGGGTTGTCCCCCACCAAATCTACAGTGGAGGAACTAGGCTGGTCAGGAGATCTTTTGGAGGTAAAAACAGCTTCTTCCGAACATTCACCCAATTGATCATAGGTCAGTCTCTTAGGTGGGTGAATGACTCTCCTTTCCCTCTGTTCCCGTGGAGGCATGCTCTCAGAGGTGCTAGGATCAGGCACTTCTGAGGATTCTTCAATGTCCCCCTCCTCATGTTCCAACACAGAGGAACCTGATGGTTCAAGAGAGGTCAGTTCTTCTTCAGAGAAGGGTGCAACCTCCTCCTCAGGATCTTCATCCTCAGCTGCTTCTTCTGGAAGCATATGAAAGGGTATGAATTCAGGGGCTTCTGCCCGAAGGGCTCCTCTATCAGCCAAGTCAGATGAAGACAGGGAGGCAGGTGTGGGTTCTGGCAACTGAGATGACCACAACCAGTCGGGTACCTCCTCTTCATCTTCCAAATCTTCAGATGGAGAACTTCCCTCTCCCTCATCTGGGAGCGTCGTCTGAGATCTGGTAACTGGTCTGGACCGGCGAGAAGTCGAAGGGGCCTCTGACACGTCTTCCACAGGGGGCATACGAACCGCTTCAGAGAGAGGCAGCAAATGGTTCCGATGCCAAGCCTTCAATGGACCCACACTTCCTTCAGGCCGAATTTGGTACACAGGAAGGTTTGGCAGTTGCTTGCAGATAACATAAGGTTGGGACTTCCAGCGGTCTGCCAACTTGTGTTTTCCCGGGACACCCAAGTTTCTCAACAAAACCCTGTCCCCTGGTTGCAGGTCATGGATCCGAACTTTTAGGTCGAAATTTTTTTTATTCCGCAGTCCACGTTGATCAGATGTGGCCTGAGCCTTGTCATAGGCCGCTTTCAGACTCTTCCGCAGTCGGTCCACATATCCTCTATGCGATGCTGAAGAGGTATGATCAGGCGAAATGCCAAAGGCCAAATCCACTGGCAACCGAGCCTCCCTTCCAAACATCAGCCGATAAGGGGAATATCCAGTAGCATCACTGACAGTGCTGTTGTAGGCATGCACAATGGCAGCTACGTGCTTGCCCCAATGCTGTTTCTTCTCTGAGCTCAAAGTCCCCAACATATCCAAAAGAGTCCTGTTAAATCGTTCAGGCTGGGCATCCCCCTGTGGATGGTAGGGAGTGGTTCTAGTCTTTTGAATGCCTAACATATCTAACAGTCTCTTGATCAGTCTGCTTTCAAAGTCCCTTCCCTGATCAGAATGGAGGCGTTGTGGTAACCCATAATGTACAAAGAACTTCTCTACAAGAACTTTGGCTACCGTTGAGGCCTTCTGATCCCTTGTTGGGAATGCTTGAGCATATCTGGTAAAATGGTCTGTTACCACAAGGACATTCCCCTGGCCACTCAGATCAGGCTCTAAGCAAAGGAAATCAATGCACACCAGCTCCATGGGTCCCTGACTTTGTAGATGGCCCATTGGGGCTGCTTGACGTGGCAGAGTCTTCCTCTGTATACACCGGACACAAGAATGACAGTATCCTTCAACTTCGGCCCTCATACAAGGCCAGTAGAACCTGTCCCTGACAAGCTGAAAGGTTCTTTCGGGCCCCAGATGGCCATGATTATCATGAAGAGCGGCCAGAACTCCCTCTCTGTATTTAGCTGGTAAGAACAGTTGCCACTTCTCCTCCAGATCTTCAGATGGACCTCTCCGGTAGGCCACTCCTTCTCTGATCTGTAACCGGGTCCACTCTCTATGCAACAGACGGGCCCCCTGAGGGGAGTCAGTTAGAAGCAACTCAGGGCTCTGGATCTCCAGGGCTTCCAAGAGAAGTTTTCCCAAAGGGTCTTCCAACTGCTCCTTCCGCAAGTCCCTTTTGGACAGCCGGGGCAAACCCTCCCCTTCAACTTGGGTCACCTGGCAGTAGCATTTGGGTACTCCGATAGCCGAAACCCCAATCTCTTCTGCTCTTGACCCTCCTCGGGATCGAAATTCAGTTCCCTGATATAGGGCACGCACCCCTTCTGGAGCCAAATGAGTCCATTCTTCCGCAGGTTCCTGTGGAACATGCAACCTTCTGGATAGGGCATCTGCATCCCTATTTCCGATTCCTGGCCGATACTTCAGGCTAAAATTGAAGCTAGAGAGGGCAGCCAACCATCGATGTCCTGTTGCATCCAGCTTGGCCGTAGTCAACAGATAGGTGAGGGGATTATTATCTGTCTTGACAATGAATTCAGCTCCGTACAGGTAGTCTTTCAATTTGTCAACCACTGCCCACTTCAAGGCCAAGAATTCAAGTTTGTGAGTAGGATAATTCCTTTCAGCAGGCAGTAGGCTTCTGCTCACATAGGCAACAGGTCGCAGATGACCCTCATGCTCCTGATAAAGTACCCCCCCCAGCCCATCTCGGCTGGCATCAACATGCAGTTCATATGGTTTTGTGGGGTCCGCATAGGCCAACACAGGGGCAGTGGTTAGGGTTTCCTTCAGCTGGACAAAGGCCCCTTCGCATTCCGGGGTCCACTGATCCTGGATGGATTCCTTAGCCTTCCGGGGGCCTATGGTGGACTTCGCCGGCTTTACCAACTCAGGGACATCATCTTCTTCATTCTTCAGGAGCTCATTTAGGGGTCGGGCAATCTGGGCGAACCCCTCCACAAACCTCCTGTAATAGGAGCAAAAGCCCAAGAATGACCGGAGTTCGGTCACATTTGTGGGTCTCGGCCAGGAAGCAACAGCATCCAGCTTGTCCGGGTCAGTGGCCACCCCTTCTTCAGACACGATATGGCCCAGGTAATGGACCGAGGACTGATAGAATTGGCACTTCTCAGGAGAAAGTTTCAGACCTTCTTCATGTAGCCTCTTCAAGACCTTTTCCAACCTCTCCTCATGTTCTTCTAAAGTTCTGCCAAACACGATAACATCATCCAAGTATACCAGTACCTCTATCAAATTCATATCTCCAACGGTCCTCTCCATCAGCCTTTGGAAGGTAGCAGGGGCCCCGGACAACCCCTGAGGCATGCGATTGAACTCAAAGAACCCCACAGGGGTGATGAAGGCTGTTTTCTCCCGATCTTCGGGGTGCATGGGGATCTGATAATACCCACTCTTTAAGTCCATCACACTGAACCACTTCGCCCCTGACAGACTCTGTAGGGCATCTTCGATTCGAGGAGTGGTATACTGGTCTGGGATGGTTCTTCTGTTCAGCGTTCGGTAGTCGATACAAAGCCTCAGAGATCCGTTTTTCTTCCGGACTACCACTATCGGGGAAGCATACGGGCTCCTGGATTCTCGGATAATCCCGATCTTTTTGAGCTCTGCCAGCTGTTGACGTAGATCTTCTAAGTCACCTAAGGGGACTCGCCGGACTCTCTCCCTGAAAGGCTTGTCCTCACTCAGGCGGATCTTATGAGTGGCACTCCTGGCACATCCCACGTCAAACTCGTCCTTAGAGAATATTTCCCTCCATCGAGCAAGTTGTGCCTTGGCCCTCTTCACCCATTCCGGCGGGAGGGCAGCGTTTCCAGAGCAAAGCTCCTCTATAACCGCTTCACCCTGTTCCTTTTCTTTGAAATCAATGGGGGCAACTGGGGTAGCCGGGTTGACTTGGCCCAGGAGCACTCTGGCCGGTACCTTCACTGGTGTAATAGAGGTGTTTCTGACACTCACTAAAACCCTTCCACGGTTTTCCTGTAACTCCTTCAAAGGGATCACCTCAGGGATCACTTCTATCCCTCTCTGTCTCTCCTTTTGACCTGATTCAAAGATAATGAAGGGACCCGGCTGTTGCCATGTGAGTTTAACAGAAGCCTTAAAACAGGCCACCTCTCCTGGCTGTAAGACCTTTTCTGCTCTATCCAGCTTCCAGAGTCGTCCAACTCCTTCTGCGGGGGTCTCTTGCTCCAACACTAATCGTTGGTAGGCCTGCCGTAGCATGGGATGGATCCTTGGCGCCTGAGCATCTTGTCCCTGGACCAGTTGTATCAGAAGGCGCCTTACCAGGTCAGTGTTTGTTCCTACGATGAGAGAGCTTTTGTTGGCCCCTGGTGGACGAGGACAGACCACCGCTAAGGTGTCGAAGGTTTCCGCTTCACCAGCCACTGATGGATCAAAGGTCAACTTGATTGGCAGATACCCGTCATAGGGAAAACTTTGGGTCCCAATACCCCATATCTCCAGATCTTCCAACTTCTGCAAAGGTAGATGGGTAAGATATTTATCATAGAAGTCTCTATACAAAAGAGTCACCTGGGCCCCTGTGTCAAGGAGGGCTCTTGTGTAAATTCCTTCCACCTGAACCGAGACCACTGGGGAGGGCCCGACCAAGTTAGTTGGGAATTCTCTTGATGTAGCCTTGTTATCTGATTCAGTTCTCTGTACCCTGGCCCTCTTCTCCTTTTTCTTCCTTGATCTAGGCCCCCGCCGAATCCGGTGTGCATTGACTTTCCTTCCCTCAGTAACCCGGAGTCTAGAACTGGGGGTGTTATATTTGGGTCTGACCCCCTGACTCAGTTTCCCTGATCCTGCACCACTTCTGGAGTCCCTTAAGACTGGCGGACACCCGGTTGACTCCTTCACCGGTGTCCTCTGAAGTTTCCCGCTGGCTCGCGAGGTTTCGCGGCAGCATTTCCTGAGCTGGGACATACCCTTCTAACATGCCCAACTCCCCCGCAGTTGAAACAAGTTAACAATCTTGCAGGCCGTGGCTCTGGATCTGTGCTGAGACTAACAGGTTCATCTGGCCTCTCCGATATACTCCCCTTGGGTAGAGTGGATACCTGACCAGTCAGGATGGACACCATTTCTATCAACTGAGACACTTGGGTCTTTAGGAGTTCAACTTGAGAGTCACCCTCTTCCACACTTATCACTCCAACCCGGGCAGTTGAGTCAAACTGCCGACTTTTCTTCTTGTTGTCCAACATGACCTCTTCCTCTCTGACCATTCGAATCAGATCGGGGTATTCTAGAATGCCGCCATCTCGACGAGTTCGTAACAGTATGGCAATGGGATCTAAAGGTTGAGCCCCTTTCAGAACCTGTCGTGCACGAGTCTCATCTATTTTCCGGGGGTCTATTCCTTTCTTTAACAGAATCTGGTGGATAATCCTATCCAGACGTTTAATGAATTCGGACAACTTCTCCCCCTCTTCTTGATAACAGTGGTCCAACTGGTAGAGAAGTTCAGCCGCGTTCTCCGTCCGACCAAACACATCTTGCAGAATGTCCAAATAATCCTGTGCAGTGCAGTTCTTCTTGCTAAGCTTTAGATTACGTACAGCCTCTAATGCAGGTCCCCTTAAACTCTCTGTGATCCTCTGCTTCTTGTGCTGTTCTGGTACCTCCCATTCCTCCAAAGCCTGAGTGGCGGTATCTAGCCACTCTTCGAACCCATCTTCTGCTGAAGGCACAGGCTGTTTCCCAGAGAATGTCCGGAGCTTCCTATATCCAGTCATCAGATAGCTCGAGGAGTCCCTGCTACATTTTGCCACAATCTCCCCAAGAACAGCACACAGTTCTGAGCTAAAAGTCGACAAAGATGATGACTCAGGATGCCCTTCTTGGACACCTTTTTCTTGGCTGGATACCCCAGGGGTGGTGGATGAGGGACCCGCAGTAGGAACTCCTGGATGTATCAGGAAAAGTTCTGTTTGGTCAATAGTTTTTACACTGTTTCCATTGAAATAATCAGGGACCCCTTTCCTCCACTCACACAGTGCATACGTGTGTGGGGCAGTGGTGTCAGTTTTTATGTCAATCACCCAGAATTTCCTGTCTGTGGATAGTGCCCTTAAAACAGGGAGGAGCTTTTCTTCAGTCCAGGCTTCTCCCTTGATTTCAACCACCAGGCCATTTTCCACTATGACATTCTCTTCCTTGCACCACTCAGCAGCAGCGAAAGGATCCATTTCTGCGTGGGAGGGGATTCTGGGGCTGAGAGGGTTGTGTTGCAGGACTGTAGAAATCCCGGACGAGCCCCCACGTGTAGCACCACCCCCGCAGGAGCTGCTGATTATATTATTGGGTCTACACCCTGCCTAACAACCCAATCAAATTGGCTCGATCCCTCCTCAGGCACAACTGACCCAGAATAGGACTGGACTATCAAATAGATACACAGGTTGGAATACAATACTTCACTATGCAACAATACCTTGTTACCTTCTTGAATAGTAGTCCTTCTGGGTGACACAATGGAACAACGCACAAGATTGTAATTAACCAAACTTAGTTTACTATATATCAAATTGAATAGGGGAGATACAATACAATACAATACAAGTCCATAAAAGGTTATTTAAAACAGCTTTAAAAAGGTAAAAGAATACCCCCACACTCCTCCTGCATTAAGGCTAGACACAGTACCAGGTAGGTGGGCCTATCTGAGTCCCTCCCCCAGAGTTCTCTTCTTTCTTGTTGATCTTCGCTAGCAAGGTTATTGAATAGAGCTCATTTGTAATCCAGATTAGGAATAAAGATCAAGAGAGAGAAAACAACGAGCTGTTAGTTGTCACCGCAGGGTGTCTGCGTAACTGAGCAATAACTTCTGCGAGAGAGATAAGCCTCTGGCGACTCCTTTACAGACCTTATTGTTTGTCTATGAGTCTCCTGAGAGAGTATGGTGATAAACCCCGTTGTTTTATCACCTCCTGCTGCGCTACCGCTATCTGTAGATAAAACTGTCTCTTCAGCAGATAAAGTCAGTTATTGGGCATGTGCCCTCTCACCAACAGAAGTTTCTCCTTCGCGCGCTTCCACTGCGGTCTCAGTCCTTTGGCTATATGCCAGCCGCGCGGGGTCCTTCTGGCGGATGACTTCCGGTCTCGGCAAACAGCAGTATGACCTCCAGGAATGTGCCTCGTGCTTGAGATGGGACGGTTCCACGTCGTCCCTCCAGGCTAAAAGGCTCTAGCCCAATATCCAGTGTCAGTCCTTCACTCTCGCTCGCTGGTTCCTCAGAGTCCAGCGCAGAAAGGCCCCCCCTTCGCGCGCTTCTCTCTTCCTTTAAATAACCTCCCCCATAGTGCCGTGCGGTGCAGCCGTGCACCCTGGATCTTGCAAAGCAGCCTGGGAGATGTAGTTTCTTCATCTTGTGAAAAGGAAGTCACAGCCCGGGAAATTCCATGCAGCTACCACTAGAGGGAGCCTAGTTCCTGGATCTTGCAAAGCAGCCTGGGAGATGTAGTTTCTTCATCTTGTGAAAAGGAAGTCACAGCCCGGGAAATTCCATGCAGCTACCACTAGAGGGAGCCTAGTTCCTTCCCACATATCAAACAGTGTCTTTAGGCATGTTTAACCCCGCTACATATATAAGGGCTTGTATTGATGGGCAAAGGCAGTGTGCTTTCAGGTGCATTCTGCTAGCATTTAGAAATAGTTTGAGAAGCTACTAAGATCATTTAAAGTTCGTTGACAGAAGTTCATTGACAGATGCATTTGAACTGAATTTGACAAACTTCTGACCTGCATTTTACCTCCTTCTAAGCTACATCAGCCTGCTTCAAACTACCTTTGGATTTCCATTAATTTAAATGGGGGACAAGCTGTTCTGATGAACACAAAAACCCATATACATAGGCTCTAGGATCTTATTCCCACGTTTGTTTAGGGTCCAACTAGGATTTTTTGTGGAAGACTCAGCAAGGTTTCTGCAAACACCTGTGGTCAAGAAGCCCTATACAGGGGAAGAGGCTGACAGAACCTGCAATCATTTGGAACTATTAGCATGTAATTGGACTTGCAGTGATTACTTGTGGATGATTGGCCCTGCAACAACAGACTGTTTGCATTCAGGGCCGATCGTCAATGAGCCAGAGCTCTCCAATCAGCAGGGAGCATGAGGTTTGGTAATTGCAAAGCTATAGGTCTGTCTTAGCAGGGGGTGTGTGGGGCTCCTGCAACAAGACCACTGCTTCCCTTAGGCTCCTTTCACACCTGAGCATATAGTTTTCAGGTGTTTTTTTGGGCTTTTTACAGTCGTTTATTGTGGCTTTTTTCTGGCTTTTTTCAGACATTTTTGCAGGTGTTTGAAGGAAGGCATTGACATCTAACAAAAACGCTTGTAATCAGCCAAAAAAGAAGCTCATGTACTTTTTTGAGCTTCAGGCATTTTTCTTCTGGAGAAAAACGCTCAGATGTGAACAGGGGCCTTTGAAATTAACGGGATTTTGCTTGTTTTGAGACTTCAGAGATGAGCGTTTTACGAGCTGAAATACGCTTAAATGTGAACAGGGCCTAAGGGAGCAAGGGTCTCACTCTTCAGCTGCTGGCAGGAGATGGGTTTGTGTGAAATAAGCGTTCTTTGTAGCTAGTACCAAAAACAAGTTTTGAAATAATGACCCTATTGCCACACAAGCAAATTTGTAGCAACTAAACATCACTTTGTTAAATCGTATATTGCCAGTAGAAAATGATCTGCATTCAGTAGATGTCACAGCAATTCCAGGAAATGTATTGCTCAGTCACTGTGTGATTCACCTTCAGTAGTATTTTAGGGTGACATGGGTATGAAGTAGGCAAATCAGGTCAATGAGCTGTCTTTAATAAGTTACAAGTGTAAAAAGGAATATCCAAATCTTGATTTCTAGTATTACAGAAGGTATAGTTACTATATGAACTTAAAGCAGAACTCTGGGATCAGCAAAAAAATCCCCCCATTAGTACATCCCCCTACACAAAACACTAAACAGTTAATACATTTGTGAAATTCCTTACCATTGAAGAGAAAAGTCTAATTACATTTTCAGGAAGCCCTCTCTGTAATTCAAAAAATGCAGTATCTATTCTGCCAAGGAGGAGCTGTAAATGCAGGGAGACGTCACATCCTCCACTCTCACTCTAAACTCATTAGAGACTACAATTCTCATCATGCAAAGGGAATTGTAGTGAAAGTGGGTGGGCAAATTTTGCTTGTACTGCAAATTACGCCCCCACATTCACCAGCCTCAAAGACATAATGGGCTAGATTTAGATAGATAAAACTTGCTTTCCTCCTCCAAGTGTTTAGGTTTTAGAACAATGGCGACTCGTCACTTTTTCCTGGCTGCAACCAAATCGGAAAAAAAGTGCCTGGGCTCCATGGTCTCTATGGTACAACAATTAAAAGTTCAACTGGAGCCTGAAGTGTCTTCTCTACGGTGGCATAAGGAGGTGCTCAGCAGCGGCGATATACACAGGTCAGCCGCGGCGATATACACAGGTCAGCCGCGGCGATATACACAGGTCAGCAGCGGCGATATACACAGGTCAGCCGCGGCGATATACACAGGTCAGCCGCGGCGATATACACAGGTCAGCTGCGGCGATATACACAGGTCAGCCACGGCGATATACACAGGTCAGCCGCGGCGATATACACAGGTCAGCAGTGGCGATATACACAGGTCAGCTGCGGCGATATACACAGGTCAGCCGCAGCGATATACACAGGTCAGCCGCGGCGATAAACACAGGTCAGCAGTGGCGATATACATAGGAAGCTGATAATGTGCCTGTCACAAGTGGACTTTTGTGAGTGTAACTTTTAATTGGTTCACCACAGGGTTGCATCCCCAGGCACTGTTTTTGTCTATTTGGTTGTAGCCAGGGATGAGTCACCAGTGAGTAAACCTGCAGATGCCCCAGACCATTCTGCTACTATTGGATGGGAGGGGGGGGCGGTACTCCTAGCCTGTAAGCATTCTTAAGGCACTGCCTCCGTGGGTTGGATCAGACCACTAGTTTCAGCCTCACTGGTCCACCCACTACAGCCAGCAGGGATTGTATCACTTCCTACTCCTTGTAGAAAGAACTACAATAGGGTTGTGACAAGACCGGTAGCTGGTGAAATACAAGGCAAAGCGGCCACCGGTCTTACAAAACAAGAGAGAGGGAAGTACCCTTGTAATTTAAAAATGCATCTGCTATATCTCAGAAACTACAGAGCCAACTCAAAAATGGACAACATATTTTAGGAAGGTATGAAAACAGGATTAAAAATAAGTAAAGAAGTTTTTGCCCAGAGTTCTGTTTTAAGTCCTGCCATTAACATTTTAGTAGTCAATGAAGATGTCTCATTTGCTGCTTGCTTTGGATTAGCTATAAAATTTTTTTTTTTTTTTTAATAATTTATGCACTTTGGCCATAGGTTTTTTTCCTTTACATATGCATGTTACATTTTTATTTTTTCTCTTTGAATAAAATATATTTTTGTAGATCTAATACGCAGGTATATTTGGTTAATCATTTGACAGGTGGTTCTTAAAAATCATTCTTATATAAATGTATTTTTGAACCATTGGTGCGATATTGAGTGAAAGCCAGAGTTTTTAAACATTCAATTTTTTCTATATTAGATTTTTTAAATCCAAACATGCTTACTGTTTAAAGATTTGTATTTCTGTCCAGCTGATTATATGATATGCACACACTGCACAGCCTGGAAGCTGACATGTTTATTTCTTGGTCCCTCCTTCCTATGGCATGTCTTCCACCTTTAGCCTGTTATTGGAAAGTGAATAAGATTGAACTTTTGTCCAGTGGGTAAGGAGCTAACCAAAGAAGCAATAAAGCTGACGTATGCCGAACTAGGGAAATAGCACAGTGATGGTCCTAGGCAAAAAGGTACAGGTCTCTTGCCCTCCCCTAGCCTGTGACTGGACAGTGAAAGGAGAAGCAGCAGACTGATGAGCTCATCTTTCTTTCACTCTGCTCTCTCCTCCTATCAGCATGCTCTTTGTGCTGCAGCACAACTGATTGGCTCATTGTGCTGTTTCTTGTGAGACCTCTGCTGTACAGAGGATTGCAAGAGGCTGATAACAAATCAAGCTCAGGTAATTACAATAATAAAATACTTTACAGAGAATACAAAATACAGAGATGCATTCATTTATGTTTTTTTCTACACAAGCCTGAAGTTTACTTTTAATCTACAGTTTCTTGATAGTGTTTTCTATGTTCTTAATGCAGAGCCACCTAAAATCCACCTTGATTGCAGTGGTGGAACACCTGTCAACACCATTATTGTTGTGGCTGGAAACAAACTACGGTTCGATGTCCCCATCACTGGAGAGCCTGCACCAACTGTGGCATGGTTTAAAGAAGGCATTGTGAGCTTTTTTGTTATTGTTTTCCAAACCCTTCATAGCTTTCATAGCCGGAAAAGCTCAGGTTTTCCACTTATTTTTATGTGTTTAAACTCTTTTTGGTCCTTTTCACACTTGTGAGACTTGTCTGGTGACTTGAGACTGTAAAGTCGTATGACAAGTCATGCCCTAGGATTTCCAATAAAATCCGGTTGTAGCTGTGCAAGTTGGTCTGACTTTGATGCAACTTGAGCTCCATAGAGCTCAAGATTGCACAGGCATTACTTCAAGTCCAGTCAAAGTTGCATCAAAATCAAGCCAAAGTAATGGCAAAATCGCAGAAAAGTTGCACAACTTTCAGGTCACACACCTGTGAAAGGGGCCTTTATTGAATTTTGAAAAAACATAACAATACAAAACAATGAAAAACACAGATAGCATTCCTAAATTAAGCACAAAATAAAAACATTGAAAAAAACCCCTAAGGGATTCCATATATACTATTTATTAAAAAAAAATAATTCCCTATTTGTTATTACCTTGTTCGAAAAAGGTTCAATAGACAACCCCCCCCCCCCCCCTTTCCATGCCAGGCCATTTTTAAGTTTTCAGTGATGTAATAGTTTGACTGACAATTACTATGTCTTAACAACACTGTACCCAATTGAGTTTTATATCAGTATTTGAAAGTTTGAGTTTTCTTTGGGTGGAATTAGGTAACCACAGATGTTTTTATTTTTATAATATAAAGGAAAAAATCTAAAAAAAAAAACAAGTATAAAATATCTACATTCTAAAAGTACACAGACCTAAAAAAAACACCCTTTTCGATAGTGGACACCCCAAAGTGATTTCATTTTTTGCCACAATCTTTTTGGAAATGAAAAAACATGCCAGTATTGAGATGATTAATAAAATAACTTAGGCACACTTAGTCTTTTAAAGTTGCACACTGAAGTTAAGTGCAAGTTTTCCCATATTAGCTCCCAGTAGAATGAAATTGCATTGTGTGCAGTAGTAAGATGTCTCAAATAAAGCCAAAACTTTTTAAATGACCACATACCAATCCCACAATTATTGGCGGTCAGTGGCGCTTTTTTTCATTGGTGGTTGGAGGCACTTTAACCCCAAATACATTGGTTGTCAGTGGCATTTTATCTCCCTCCCCCCCCCCCCCAAAAAAAAATAAAATAAATAAAAATAATTCACAATCATCAATGGTCAGTGGCACTATAAAATTCCCAACCCGCTCTTCACTTATTGGTGGTCCTTGAAATTCTAAGCCCCCAGAGCGGCCCCACAACATTGGTGGTCATTGGCCCTTTAAAGTCTTACCCTCCCACCTACAATCATTCCTTTTTTTTTTTTAATTATTCCTTCCTCTGCTGCAACTGGAGGATTCAATAAATGGATACATTAAATAAAACCTTATTTCCTCCTTTCTCCATCATAAGAGGAAAAGGAGGGCTCACTAGTGTAAACCGTATTAAACTCTTCACATTGGTGATCACTGTGAATGGTTACCTTAGCAATCACATGCCAAAGGGCCACTCCAGTGCATTTAGCTGATTCTTTCTGCTGCCTAATGAAACTGATGCTGGCTGAAACTTAGTGAAACTAAAATGACATACAGGAACAATCACCTGCCCTAGTAAGGGAACCATCCAGCCATTTGGTCACAACAGCCAGACCCTGGGAGGTTACCTTTCTTGAGGAACAACAAAAAATTGTGGAATTCTTAGACCATCAGATTTTACTGCCATCTGCAAATGGACACAGGCAACAAAAACCCTGTTGACCAGCACAGGATAACCCTGCCCATAGCCTTAACGACTCGGTTTTTCACTAGTGTCCATATGAGACTGGATGTGTTTTTTTTCTGCTCTGCTGTTCTCTGTTTGTTTGTTTTGAAAAAAATCTCAGTTTCTGGTAGATAAGGTAAAGGTAGATAAGGCGGCCAATGAGTACTATCATTATCATGTAGGATACTCTAAGTCAAATTCTGGAAGTTTCTCCAGTTAACCAATGAGCACATGCTTTCACAGTTTTTTGCTGGTGTTCTCTCTGGCAGCCCTGAAATTCTGGAAGTTTCCCCAGGCATCTACAGCTGTTGTGAATTCAGGCTTGATATGGAAACATTGATCAGTTCACCAGTTAGCCAAGCAACACAGATTCTCTAGTGTTCCCTCTGCAATAGGCCTGCAGTTGGCAGTAACTACTTTTATGTTCCAGTTCACACAGAACTCTAATATTCAGACCAGACCAATATGTCTGGGGATTTCTTATGGATTTACTAGTTCAGAGTAAGGCAGTTTTTATCTGCCCCTATCTCTGGAGACTCATTTTTGAGAGTGGTTGTAGTAGAATAACGCTGTGTAGGGGTTTACTCCTTTTGTTTTATCTGAAACTGTCTGAGGCAGTATTGTCAGAAACAAACTCATTAGCAGAGCACTATGTGAAAGCACTACAACCAGGGAGGAATCAGAGGTCTCACCACATCAGGTAGTTTGGATCCAGTCTTGGACAGAACCTTTTCACTTTTTCCACCCATGTGTATACGAATAGCAGGCAAACTTCTTTGAGCCCCATGCAAAATGAGTCTTTAACCCTGGTGCATGAGGCTCTGGCATTTAGGTGCAGGTGGGGAGCACAGGCACAGACTGCTTGTATTTTGGGCATTTGTTCTGGGCATTCGTCCCTGGGTGCATACTGCACTAAAGTAAGCACCGCTAGGTGCACCGTCCAGAGCTGTATCTGTCCAAATAGAGCAGCTGCCAGCCTCCCAAGCTGATAAGCTGGTGGGGTTGGATGGTGTGGATTTCCCCTATGGGACAAATACTCTCTGTCCTACAACTGGGTCTGAACCAGCATTTGGCACACTTTGGCATATCTTGTTTCTGAGACCATTGGGCTTTCACTTCTTGATTAAGACCATTATACAGATAGTCTCCCATGTAGCTCCCCCTGTTTATTACCTGGTGGTTCCATGGGATCTGGATCTGATTCTCTCTGCTTTTCAGAGAGCACCATTCGAGACATTCCTTGCAAAGTGGTGTTTCTATCCACATCTTTGAGACAAGTGTCTGAACCGATGGCCTTCTCCTGCAAGGAACCCTTTCTGATTTTACATATTGACCAGGTAGTATTGAGGCCCAGTGTTTCATTCTTGCCTAAGGTAGTTTGTGTCTTTCACCTCAACCAGACTTTTGTTCTTCTATCTTCCATCAGTACTAAAGTTCAGGAATAAAGAATTTATTTCCAGCTTGGGCTGTGAGAGCATATATCTCTGCCACTGCTTCTACAGGAGGACTTAGACCTTTTCTTTTCCAAATGGACCCTGTTAGAGTACACCGGTTTCTCGGTCCACCATCACAAGGTGTCTTAGGCAGATCATTATCTAAATTTATAAGCAGATCTAAAGGCAAAACTTTTTGTTTTAATTTTGAGTAGGGAAAAAGAGGGTCATAATCCCAAGCAGCAGAATGAGTTTTAGGGTGTAATGTTAAGTATGCCTATGCTGTGTGTTGGAAATATCTTATAGACAACTTTGTGTAAAAAATGTTTGCTTATCTTTTCGTCATTTTACAAAAACTTCTGGCAAAAAATGCTATCTTCAAAGACTAACTATGCGTTTTGGAAAATACCTTTGGATGTTTTCTTTCCAAAATGGGATCATGTTTCTCCTGCCAGGCACTTCAAGGACTCAAGAAAAGTGATAGATCACAATAAATTATATGAAGGATTTATGCTTCTTGAAAGCCCAAAGGTGCACCTTGGATTTTGGCCCCCCCTCTATGTGTGTAGGCTGTGAAAAAGTCTCACACTTGTGGTATCCCCATACTCAGGAGTATCAGAATGTGTGTTTGGGTGTATTTGTAAGTATACCTATGCTGTGTGTAAGAAATACCTTGTTAACATGACAACTAAATTTCTTCATATTCCAATAAATTGTGATAAAAATTACTTTCAAAAACTCACCGTGTCTTTTAATAAATACCTTAGACTGTCTACTTCCCAAAAATAGGTCATTTTGGGGGTTTGCATTTACCTTGCATTTTAATGCCTCAAGAAATGAGATAGGCAGTCAGTACATCAGGGTTGAATCATTTTTAAATATACAGAGGACTACACTCCGCACATTTTTGTAAATATTTTATTATTTATATCTTTTCATGTGACA
Organism: Pelophylax lessonae; assembly: GCF_965119305.1. Classification (NCBI taxonomy): domain Eukaryota; kingdom Metazoa; phylum Chordata; class Amphibia; order Anura; family Ranidae; genus Pelophylax; species Pelophylax lessonae. Next base: position 92,941,995 of record NC_138779.1, read on the forward strand.
ACACTGAAGAAATTACACTTTGCTACAATGTAAAGTAGTGAGTGTGCAGCTTGTATACCAGTGTAAATGTGCTGTCCCCTCAAAAGAACTCAACACTCAGCCATTAATGTCTAAACCGCTGGCAACAAAAGTGAGTCCACCCCTAAGTTAAAATATCCAAATTGGGCCCAAAGTGTCAATATATCTTGTGTGGCCACCATTATTTTCCAGCACTGCCTTAACCCTCTTGTTTATGGAGTTCACCAGAGCTTCACAGGTTGCATCTGGATTCCTCTTCCACTCCTCCATGATGACATCACAGGGCTAGTGGATGTTAGAAACATTGCGCTCCTCCACCTGCTATTTGAAGATGCCCCACAGATCCTCAATAGGGTTTAGTTCTGAAGACATGCTTGGCCAGTCCATCAACTTTACCCTCCACTTCTTTAGCAAGGCAGTGGTCGTTTTGGAGGTGTGTTTGGGGTCATTATCATGTTGGAATACTGCCCTGCGGCCCAGTCTCCGAAGGGAGGGGATCAAGCTCTGCTTCAGTATGTCACAGTACATGTTGGCATTCATGGTTTCCTCCATGAACTGTAGCTCCCCAGTGCTGGCAGCACACATGCAGCCCCAGACCATGACACTCCCACCACCATGCTTGACAGTAGGCAAGACACACTTGTTTTTGTATTCCTAACCTGGTTGTCACCACACAGGCTTGACACCATCTGAACCAAATACGTTTTTCTTGGTCTCATCAAACCACAGGACATGGTTCCAGTAATCCATGTCCTTAGTCTGCTTGTCTTCAGAAAACTGTTTGCAGGCTTTCTTTTGCCTCATCTTTAGAAGAGGCTTCCTTCTGGGATGACAGCCATGCAGACCAATTTTATGCAGTGTGCAATGTATGGTCTGAGCGCTGACAGGCTGATTCCCCCACCCCTTCAACCTCTGCAGCAATGCTGGCAACACTCATACATATATTTCCAAAAGAAATCCTCTGGATATGACGCTGAGCATGTGCACTCAACTGCTTTGGTCAACCATGGCGAGGCCTGTTCTGAGTGGAACCTGTCCTGTTAAATCACTGTATGGTCTTGGCCTCCATGCTATTGCTCAGTTTCAGGGTCTTGGCAATCTTCTTTCATCTTTATGTAGAGCAACAATTTTTTTTCAGATCCTCAGAGAGTTCTTTGCCATGAGGTGCCATGTTGAACTTCCAGTGACCAGTATGAGAGAGTGAGAGCGACAACACCAAATTTAACACCCCTGCTCCCCATTCACACCTTAGACCTTGTAACATCTAACATTCACCAGCTCAGTGATGTCATCATGGAAGAGTGGAAGAGGACTCCAGTGGCAACCTGTGAAGCTCTGTTGAACTCTATGCCCAAGAGGGTTAAGGCAGTGCTGAAAAATAATAGTGGTCACACAATATATTGACACTTTGGGCCCAATTTGGACATTTTCACTTAGGGGTGTACTCATAACATAACCTACCCAGCTGGATAAAGGCAGCTGAGGAGCGATAGCTGCTATTGGAGTAAGCGGAGGTACCTACCGGAGGGGACCCATCCTGGCCCTGGGGGCCAATTAAGCCTATGTGGTCCTAATGCCATAAGGCAAATAAGACCCAATTGTTCCGGTGAGTGAGCCATTTTACTATTAGCCACGGTGGAAACCAAAAGTGACACCAATATCTGATTGGGAAGCCTGGCACTGAGCACCTGCACTTTATCTCCTGCACAGCACAGAGATATATGTTTCTTTTGAACAATTTCACAAGTCACCTCTATTTATGAACTGTGTGGAACACTTGTGAGATTATCATACATCTCATGCACTCTATATGAATTTGAATTTCTGCACTTATGAAATAATTTATTTACAGTGTGCATTTTACTGAATTGGTATTATCTTTTGTTTATATATGTTATAAGAATTGATCTTAACCTGTTTACATTGATTTGCACCAAACACCTATGCACTTTACTTTAAGCACTATTATTTATTTATTTTGAAGCATATTAGTACCGTTTCCACTAAATATTTATACACTTTATTCAGCTATTATCAAGCAAGCGCTATAGGTAACCTTTTCTATTAAGGTTACTTACACCCATTTCACTAGCACTTTACTATAGCAGGTGCTTCCCCTTTTTTAGTATAATTTAGACCCATTGGCGCGGGGGGGGGGGGTATACTACCAGTATATTATATTTTCCCCAGTTGTACTGATATCATATTTTCCCCAGTTGTACTGACTGCCTATCTCATTTCTTGAGGCACTAAAATGCAAGGTAAGAACAAATACTCCCAAAATGACCTATTTTTGGAAAGTAGAGAGTCTAAGGTATTTAGTAAAAAAACATTTGTCAAATTTTATTGGAAAATGAAGAAATTAAAAATAAAGTGTATTTTTCCACAAAGTTGTCATGTTAACAAGCTATTTCTTACACACAGCATCGTTATACTTACAATTACACCCAAGTACACATTATGATGCTCCTGAGTATGGGGATGCCACAAGTGTGATGGTGTCATGCAACTCGTTAATACGAGCTACATGACATCGGGGAGGGAAAATGGCTAATTGAGCCCAATATGGACGTTTTCACTTAGGGGTGTACTCACTTTTTTTGCCAGCGGTTTAGACATTAATGGCTGTATGTTGAGTTATTTTGAGGAGACAGCAAATTTACACTGTTATACAAGCTGTACTCTCACTACTTCACATTGTAGCAAAGTGTAATTTCTTCAGTGTTGTCACATGAAACGATATAATAAAATACTTACAAAATTGTGAGGGGTGTACTCACTTTTGTGAGATACTGTATATACCAATTTTTGTAGATAACTCTCACACTACCTAAATAATATACACTGATTAGTTTTTTTGGTTTTTTTTTCACCAAAAAAAATGTAACAGAATCACTTAAATGTAGGCCTAAAAGTATGAAGAAAGATTATTTATTTGCAAAGTTTCATAACAGATACTAAAAAAAAATGTTCTGCCTTTTTTTCCTTTATACAGTAAAAAGTAAAAAAACCAATTGGTGATTAAATACTAGGGATGATCGAACGGTTTGGGTCGACCATCGGTTCGACCCGAACATTGGGTGTTCGAAATTCAGCCGAATTCCAAACATTTTGCGGTAAAAGTTCGGAATTCGGTCACCAGAACCGCCCAAAATGCAATGGGACAGGAACTGGGCTTTAAAAGACCATGATTGGCCCAGAAACATCAGTAATACAGAGGCTGAGGAAGAGAGTGGAAGCATTTGTGTTTCTCCTGCTGTTTTTAGTGTGAGGAAAGGGATATGCAGTGTAGTTAGGGTACTATATACCACTATAGTTAGATTCAACAATCTAGTTTTTGTAGGGATAGTTAAAAGTGTCAGGGTGACCGTAGTGTAGTTTAGGTGACCTGACTCTGCCATGTCAGGGTGACCGTAGTGTAGTTTAGGTGACCTGACTCTGCCATGTCAGGGTGACCGTAGTGTAGTTTAGGTGACCTGACTCTGCCATGTCAGGGTGACCGTAGTATAGTTAAGGTGACCTGACTCTGCCATGTCAAGGTGACCGTAGTGTAATTTAGGGTGACCTGACTCTGCCATGCCAGGGTGACCGAACTGTGCCATGTCAGGGTGACCGTAGTGTAGTTTAGGGTGAACTGACTCTTCCATGCCAGGGTGACCGTAGTGTAGTTTAGGGTGAACTGACTCTGCCATGTCAGGGTGACCTGACTATGCAGATTCTGGGTTGGGTTAGGGGTATATATATATATATATATATATATATATATATATATATATACACACACACACACATATATATATATATATATATATATATACATATACAGTAAAACCTTGGTTTGAGAGTAACTTGGTTTGAGAGCGCTTTGCAAGACAAGCAAATTTTTAAAATAAATTTTGACTTGATATACAAGGGATGTCTTGATATACAAGTAGCGTTATGTATAAAAAAAAGAAGAGAGGAGCCTCGAAAGTGTAGCAATATGATTACATTTAATGAAGGTTCAATATTTAGCAACTCACATGGTTGATGAATAAAACAGGCACATCTAAGTATGCAGGCATCTGGGGTAAAACTGTCCACATAGACCGTCCTCTGCACAGCCATCTTCATCATCCCTTCCCCGCTGCACTCCACGAGTGATTCAAAGCCTCACTTTCAGATCACTCTACTGCAGGCTATTCTTCCCGGTCACTATTGCAGACTGACAGTGGTGAGAGTCGGTGGTTCAGAGGATGGTCTATGTGGACAGCTTTACCCCAGATGCCTGCATGCTTAGGTGTGCCTATTTTAATCATCAACCATGTGAGTTTCTAAATGTTGAACCTTCATTAAATGTAACCATATTGCTACACTTAGAGGCGCCTCTCATCTCTCTTATATTCTGTAGCTCTGCTAGATTTTGCTTCTAATCCCCTTGGGAAGGCTGCATATGGACATGTTATGGTTACACAACCTATCACATTGCTATAATCTTTGTATATAGACTTTAAACTGAAGGACTTGTGGAACGAATCATCTGAGTTTCCATTATTTCTTATGGGGAAATTTGCTTTGATATAAGAGTGCTTTGGATTGCAAGCATGTTTCTAGAACGAATTATGCTCGCAATCCAAGGTTTTACTGTATATATATATATATATATATATATATATATATATATATAAATACCCCTATACAGAAGTTCAGATGTCATGCCTGCCTCCAAACGCCCAAAAAACGCCTGAAAAACGCCTGAAACAAAAACGCCTAAGTGTGAAAGGAGGGTAACACCATCCCTGCGCTACTGAAATTCTAATAAAAATAATCTGTTTTTTTTTTCTGGTTCTGGACATGCTACAGAGCTGAAACTTCACAGGTACACCCCCCAGACACTAAATCCAAAGAAATCTCATTTTTTTTTTTCAATAATCTTTTCAATAATTGGCTCTCTATCAAAAACGACAATTTTTAAGATATTTTTTTTGCCTGATTCATAGTCCCTGGGGCATGACCCAGAACCCTAGGCACTTTTTAGGGGCATTTATTGGGTTTTAGGGCTTCAAAATTGTTTTTTTTTATTCCAGAAGTTCGGGTCCCATTGATTTCAATGGGGTTCTGGAATCCGAACAAAACTTTCGGGAAATTCGGGTGTTCTGGTTGAACCGAACCTTTCAAAAGTTTGATCATCCCTATTAAATACCACAAAAAGAAAGCTCTGGCTAAATATATATATATATATATATATATATATATATATATATATATAAAATCTATTTCTGTAAGGTGTTGCATCACTATTTTTTATTTCAAAGTGTCACAGCACAGAAAACTAAAAAAAGCCTGGACTGGAAGGGGGTGAAACAGCCCGGTCATAAGTGGTTAAGGTAACAAAGATCATTGGTTAAACTGGTAAATGTTACCTCTATATGTAATTGGAAAATCAAATAAGTCCTGCTTTTTTTTTTTTTTTTTTTTTTTTTTTAGTATGGAGGATTTTTTTCAAACATTTACGTTTGTACTATTTTATTTAGTGATTTTTTTTTTCCTCTGCATAACTAATTTTTTTCTCTTTTTTATTTTTTATTTTTAATTATAGGAGTTTACAGACATTGAAGGCCGGGTGCACGTAGAGAACGATAAAGATCAAAGCAGCTTTGTTATTGATGGAGCAAAACGAGAAGATGAAGGCAATTTTAAGATCGTAGTAACTAACCCTTCTGGAGAGGATACTGCCACTCTGTATGTCAAAGTAGTAGGTAAGGAAATGCTAAAATGCATGTATATATAATAGAATTATGATTTTATAAATAAATAATGTGTTACAGACAACTAAAAAGTATTACTAATGTCATGTTTACATTTTGTTTTCCATTCTAGATATTCCTGATCCTCCGCAGAACATTCAAATCCCAGGTGTTGGAGAGGACTGGGCTGATGTTATTTGGGATCCCCCAAAATATGATGGTGGTCAACCTATCTTAGGTAAGAAAATTTTAAAAAGACTCAGTAAGGGTTAAGCTACAGTCTAAGCTTGATAGCTGGTGCCACAATGCTTTTTGCCTATGTCAGCCATCTTCTGATTGAAGAATTTTGTTGAATTGTCTAGATAAGTCCATTGCAGAGAGCTATCTTTTTTTAAGATTCTTGTTTATCATGGGAAGCCTTAAATTATCCCTGTTTTTGCCCTACTGCATCCATTAGTATCCATTACTGCATACATTATTGAGCATGAGTAGGGTTAACTTGTCCAGGTAGGGTCAATAGATGACACAAAGGATAGTGCAAACAAGCCTAGATACAATATCAAAAGAGCAGGATCCAATATAACAAATTCATGGAAAAACGTGATAGTAGATGTTAGATGGGCAGAAGCAGCACACCAGGGACTTGGGGGACTTGGAAAAGACACAGAAGCATTTGTAATGCTGAAACTTTTTACACACATTTACACACACACCTGGTTGCTTAGAGAAATAACAAATTAAAATGATAAGTACTAGTTCCTAACATTCCTCACAGCCATCAACCAGATTTGACCTTTGATTGCTTGAATCTTTGAAAACCTCATACAAAGAGTTGATTGATAGAACCAGCTTCAGGATGGAGACGCCCTTCTCCCAGATGTAGAGAGCTCTGTGGAATCTGGCTTCAGTGGATTTCAAAGTATTAAATTGGTTCTAAAGCAAAGCATAAACATTGTTTACCTTAATTCATTCCCTGAATTAGGGTAAAAAATGTTTAGGTAATAATATCGGCCTTTAACTCCTCCCTTATACACAAGTCCTCACTTAATTCATTGCTGTGCCCCTCTATATGTGGCTCTCCCCACTCTCATAGGCCTTGCTGAGGCAATTGAAGCCATTGGTTACTGCTGCTGTCAGTCAAATCCTGTGACGAAGGAGCAGGGGGCAGGGCTGAGCCGTATTGTCTGTGTTTATGGATGATTGGGATCGAGCCTGCAGGTATGCCACAATAGGAAGCGGCTTCCTGTGGGGGCACACCAAGAAGAAGAGGATTGGGGCTGCCCTGTGCAATAGAGGTATAGAATGTTTGTTATTTGGAAAAATAACTTTACAATCACTTTTTGATTTTGAAATTAAGTGAACTTTCTAACTTTAGCACAGTTGCAGTGCTTGCTGGATAGCTTTTTGACTAATTTTAGTTTTTGCCTGTATTTGATCTCAAATATTGTAGAACTATAGGTAAAACTTTTTATTTTTATTGTAAATGGAGTAAGGGAGGGTTTTAACCCCTGTCAGTTTATTTTTTTTGCCATCTGTATCCCATTGGGGAGATTTCCCTTCACTTCCTGTCCCATAGCCAAAACGGGAAGGAAGATGAAATCCCTGAAAATTAAGGTAATCCCTTTGGAACTACCTAAAAAAGTAATAAAAGTGCTGCACCAGAAATACTTAATCTATATATAAACAGGTGATATTGATGGTGTAATAAATATCAAAAGAGTCTAAAATAAAGTCCATAAGTGTCCAAATAAAGGTGAAAAGAAGAGACTATCAACAAGGTAGTAAAAACACCAAAGGTGGTAAAAAAATCATAAAAATTTCTTCACAAACACCGCTGTGCATATATCCCACCACCGGCTAGATTGGTCTCTCACCTCAGCCACAGACCCATAAAGGGTCAAAGATCGCATATATCAGCTGTAGCAGCCTGGGGATTATCCTCTCCTAGCTCTCTCGGACAGCCCAACATAGATCATTCAGGTGGGGATAGATGAACTCCAGTCAAACTCAGAAATCGGTGTATATATAAAACAAAGGGGACATATATAGTGCTCTCCGTCTGAATGCCAATGTCTTTATTAGATATAGTAAAAGGTACTCACATTTAACAGCACTCAGCGGTGCACGGAATGCAGACAGATACACATGCAGCTGGGACAAAGGGAAAGTACAACGTCAGGTACGCAGGCTCCGCCCCCTATACCCCTACTGAAGAAGTCGAAGGCTATTGGTTAGCTCTGACGTAACGCGTATAGGGGCGGAGCCTGCGTACCTGACGTTGTACTTTCCCTTTGTCCCAGCTGCATGTGTATCTGTCTGCATTGCGTGCACCGCTGAGTGCCGCCAAATGTGAGTACCTTTTACTATATCTAATAAAGACATTATGGACTTTATTTTAGACTCTTTTGATATTTATTACACCATCAATATCACCTGTTTATATATCGATGAAGTATTTCTGGCGCAGCACTTTTGTAGGTATTTGCATATTATTTGTGAGGTGTTACACAATTTGTGTTTGCAGACGGACTATTGCACTGATATTTGTATACTTATTTGCACCAGTATTAATTTGCTGTTTCAATTGTTTATATCATCTTTGGTTTTTTCACTAGTTGGTTGCGCTGAACATTTATTGATTATTAATCCCTTTGGAACCCCCAAGTCCCCATAAATAGTGTCCCTATTGGAATATTTCCCCTTTATTACTTCTAGGGACAACCTAAGGTTTGGAATTTTCTCCTATTTTCACTTTCAAGTATAATGGTAAGCAGGGCAAAAAGAGAGAGAATGAGTCTCCCTAATGGGGACACAGACACCAATAAAAAAAGTGTCAAGTGTTCTAATCCATCTTTTCTCTGTCTAAGATTAAAAAATCTTTTGCTTTTAGTTATACTTTAAACTGGGCTGGATTTCCCTTATTTAATTGTTTGGTAAAACCCATACAAAATAACATACAAATTCCTTTATTTCTCAAAAAATGTCATAGAATTCAAATGTAAAAAGCAGATACGTTATATGAGATCAAGTCTACTAAATAGCTACAAGAACATAAACGATGTATAAGGTATAACTGAATCCACCATATGTTAAAGCTTGAACAGCACTGAAAATATATATAGGACTAGGGGTGGTCTTTGTGTTTGAGTCTAACGTAATGGGGAAGTTTGCCCGCCGATGAGCGCCCCATAATGCCCTGCACTCTTGCAGTACATTGATTGCTGATGTCTGGCCAAAGTATTCACTTGACCTGTATGCTTTGACCAATCACGGCTCAATGTACTATCAGAGTGTTCAACAATGGACATTAGGCAGGTAGTTAGTGGATAGTGTGTGCAGTAAGTGTAGTTTACAGGCATACCCTACTTTTAAATCTATGGATATGTTGTAGTACTGGGTCCCCGCTCGGTGCTCCCCAAGTTTGGTTTCCATGTCACTTATGGTTCAGGAGCAGTGCCATGTCAAGCTGATGTCAGGATGCTAGGACCAGACCACACGGGGATGCTGGTAATATAAAGCAGTTTAGTGGAGAAAAGAACAATAAACGCACAGCAAGAGTGAGGAAGTGAGAGCAGGAAGAAGCCAGGGTCAAGTCCAGAAGCAGGTAGTCATCCAAGCCGGGGTCGAGTCCAGAAGCGGGTAGTCTACTGATGCCGGGCCATCTGCCGATGCGAGGTCGTCTGCCGATGCAGGGTTGAGAGCCAGGACAGTTGTCAGCCAAGCCAGATCATACACAGAGGAACACGGAGAACAGAAGACTGCTAACAGAGATACTCCTTGGAGCACAAATGCAAGGGCAAGGATTGCAACCCATCAGGTGATAGATATAGTCAGGTATGCAGCATCATCACTGTGCAACACCCAGGAAGCAGGCAAGTGATGATGCTATCAGAGATTTTAAGAGGCAGCAGTCTACACATATCCAAGATGGCTGCCAATAGGAGGGCAAGGTAATACCTGACAGCTGACAGCTGACCAATATTTCCCATAGATGCCAATGTTAAAGACCGGGAGCAGTGCCATGCCAAGCTTGCCAATATTTCCCATAGACGCCAATGAGCACTGAAAGCTGAAAAATGGTCTGGGCTAGAAGAGGGTGAAAGTGCTCTGTATTTAAGTGCTTAAGGGGTACCCTATGACATAATTTAAAAAAAAAGGCGTGCCCCCCCCAAATCTATACCAGGCCCTTTGTGTCTGGTATAGATTTTAAGTGGAACTCCAAGCTAAAATGAAAAAAAAAAAAAAAACGCGTATGGCCCGCAGATCCCGACCCCCTCTATGGGAATTGGTATCGGGTACCCATACCCATTCACCAAATAAGTGTAAAAAAGTAAACACCACAGGAAACAGTTTTTGAAAAGTCCTTTATTAAAAAGAAAGAAAAATGGTGTCCCTCGATGTAAATCCATCATCAATTACGACGCCCGCTGGACCCGAAAAATAGAAAGAAATGTAAAAAACGCTTCGCCTCCAAAGAGGCTACCCGCCGTATGCCCGATCTTCAACTTTGACAGTTTTTTTTATAGGCAAGAGGCGGGGCCACCTGGCTACGTCACCAGGTGGAACCAGCCTTTGCCTATAAAAGAACAGTCAAAGCTGAAGATCGGGCATACGACGAGTAGCCTCTTAGGAGGCAAAGCGTTTTTTGCAAATTTTGTATTTTTCGGGTTGGTGGGCATCGTGACTGATGATGGATTTACATCGAGGGACACTATTTTTTCTCTTTTTAATAAAGATCTTGTCAAAAACTGTGTTTTGTGTTTTTTACTTTTTTACACTTTTTTGGAGAATTGGTAGAGGTAGGATGTACCTGATACTCATTCACATGGGGGCGGGATCTGGGGGCCCCCTTGTTAAAGGGGGCTTCCAGATTCCGATAAGCCCCGCCCGCAGACCACCACAACCCAGGGTTGTCGGGAAGAGGCCCTTGTCCCCATCAACATGGGGACAAGGTGCTTTGGAGTGGGGGGGGGCAGAGCCCCCCTGTCCCAGAGCACCCACCCCCCCATGTTGAGGGCATGTGGCCTGGTATGGTTCAGGAGGGAGGTGCTTGCTCATCCCCCCACCTTTCCTGACCTGCCAGGCTGCATGCTCAGATAAGGGTCTGGATATTGGGGGGGACCCCATGGCGTTTTCTTGATCCGCTTTAGACAGAGATTGCAATCAGCAAAGCTGTGGTCTGCTGCACATGTGTTGAAAAAAGCCCACACCAATGAACTTTTCGAAGTCGGGGAGTTATCAGTGCCCTGCACCCGTGGAGCTCTGTGGTGTGATGGAAAAGGGTGGCTGCCCTTAAGCCAGCCCCTGGAGGACCTCCTGCCTCATTGGAGTTGTGCCGCCTCCTCTTCCTCACTTTCCTCCTCTATTCTCTCAGCACCCAAGTATGGTCAGTGACCTGATCATCCTCTCCCTCCTCATCACTGGAGCAAACTTGGCAGTATGCTGCAGCTTTTGAAACATGACTGCTAGTTTCTTGTCTGTCATTGTCACCCCCTCTCTCTAGGCTCACGGTATTCCCTTCCTCAACCTGGGAACCAACATCCGAACATTCAAATAGCTGTGCATCCTCCAGCATCATGTAACTGACACTATGATTAAATAATTTAGGTGACTCCTCCGTGCACGATGGTGAGGCTACGGAAGGGGTAGCTGTAAACAAGGAGCCTGTGGAAAAAGCCGCTTTGGCAGCTGCGGTGGAAGGCAAACTAGTATGAGCCTGGGTGACAGAGGATGAGGAGGATGAGGACAGCTTTGTTATCCACTCCACCAACTCTTCTGCATGTTGTGCCTTATTAACATGGCCAGCATCGGAAAAAAAGGACAAGCATGCCCCGCCTGCAGAGGATGCACCATGTCCGCGACCACCAGGTTTCACTGTGGACACAGAGGCTGCTTGCCCTCTTTTAGTGACCTGTGAGCATCTGCCTCTCCTTGTTGGCCTTTTGGACATAATGGAGTTTTTTGAGGGGTTTTTATACCTATTTATTATAGAATGTGTGATGGAAATATGATGCTTGGGTGCAATACTTTTGTGCTTGGTGCACTAAAAGCCATTTTATTATTGTTTTTTTTGGGGGGGGGGGGGTTTATTACTTTTTATTATAGAGTGTGGGAAGGGAATATGATGCTTGGGTGCTATACTTTTATACTTGGTGCACTATAAACCATTTTATCATATATATTTTTTTTTAGTAAAGAAAAACGTAATAAAGCCAAAAAAAAAAGAAAACCCCTGCTGATGCAGAAGGAATAGCACCTGCGACGCAAAAGGGAGGACAGCAATTATGCCCTAAATAAAATTAGTGCTGCTGCCCACAAAAAAACCCACTGCTGAAGCAGAAGGAATAACACCTGTGACACAAAAGGGGGAACAGCAGTTATGCCCTAAATACAATTAGTGCTGCTGTGCCACATAAAAAAAACCCCACTGCTGATGCAGAAGGAATAGCACCTGTGACACAATAGGGGGGACAGCAATTATGCCCTATTTAAAATTAGTGCTGCTGTACAACAAAAGAAAAAACCCACTGCTGACGCAGAACTTATAGCACCTGCGACACAGAAGGGGGAGTACTAAAATTTCAGTAACAGTACCTAATGCTGCTGCTGCTGTAAAAAAAAAAATATAGAAATGAAAAGAAAATGGGATCAGTGGGGTGACACGGACGTATTGTATACACCAACACTTCAGTGGCCCCACTACACTGTGTTATACAAAAATCAGCCCTACACTACACTGTACTGCAGTACACTGTGTCATACATGAATCATGAATCAGCACAGCACTACGCTAACTGACTGCCCTACACACAAGTACTACACTAAACTGACTGCAGTACACTGTGTTTTACCAGAATCAGCCCTAAACTACACTGCACTGACTGCATTTAATATGAAAGCGCAATCCACAAACTACCTGCCTAATCTCTACTCCTAATCTCCACTAACACACTACACATGGCTGCCGTGTAAGCAGCCTTATACAGTGTGGGGCGTGGACTTAGCCCGTGAGCCATGATTGGCTAAAGGCACCCTGCCGTTGGCCAATCATGGCTCTGACAGGACATTGTGCTGTGATTGGCCGAAGCATCCAGGTCAGGCGCATGCTTTGGCCAATCACAATCACTTAATGCACTGCAATCGTGTAATGCTTTATGGGGCACTCATCAGTGGGCGAACTTCGTGCCGAGTGCCACAAATTTCAGCCCATCCCTAACTATGAGTTTTGATCTTTTAAAGTGGGATTAAAGAGCTGGAATATACCATCCACTGTATGCATGTTTGGAATTTATTCCCTAAGTAAGCGCTTTTGGCCACTCAGTAGTATTAGGGTCACTGTCCTGTGGTAAGCATTAAATTTTACTCCTGTCCCTACTGAAAACCTGCACTTTCATGGACTTTTTTGCACACAAGAGCATTTGATTGTGTGGCATTTCATTTTTCTACAATTAGTCACTACTATATGTGGAATATCAATCTCTTTATTTAAATATAAAATGTTGGTTTACAAACTGTTATAAAATTAACATATTTTGATAGTGCTGCCCATTATGCATTGTTATAAAATATTGTCCATTGTATGTATTAGATTTGATATTAATAAATAATATTGTGCATCTTTTCTTCAGGATATCTTATTGAAAGGAAAAAGAAAGGCAGCCAACGGTGGATGAAGATGAACTTTGACCTTTACACAGACTTAAGTTACCAGTCAACAAATATGATTGAAGGAGTATTGTATGAAATCAGAGTCTTTGCTGTCAACGCTATAGGCATTTCACAGGAAGCTAATACCACTAATCCATTCATGCCAATTGGTAAGTGAATTTTTGACAATGGAGGAAAAATTCAATATTGAACATAAAACAATTAGAAATAGCTAGGTTTGTGGTCTATATGATAATGATATATATGAAGGGGGGCATTCTGTCTTATGTGGGTGAGAATCCTATCTCAGGAGGCATCTTTATTCAAAGTCAAAGTTCTCACGTCAATGGTTATTAAATGTTTCCCACGTCATACTAGTGTATTCAAAGTTTCCTATATACTAATAGTACTACATTATTTCTTGAAATATTTTCATTCTCCTTAGTTCTTGCTCAACAATTACACAAAGAACTTAGTGCAGGAAATTACAATAAATTATCTGAGTCTTTGCAAGTCCTTTAGAATAAGTCCTCAGACTTCTTTCCCTAATATCTTTTTCTTGTGCAGGTCAAAATTGTCCCTTACAGCTCAAGAGTCTTTATCGCTGCAATGATTGCCCCTATTGTAGGCACCCATTCTCAGTGGTAGGAGCAGATAGGGATAATGTTGTGTGGGGAGGACTTGAAGTATGGGGTAAAGCTAAGAAATAGTAAAGTAAATGCCACATAGGAACAAACTTCCCTGACTGGACATTACAGTATAACGATGGAAGGCAACATCTTTACCAGTTTAAATGTCAATAGTACATAATAGAAACATATATTAATTTAATGCTTCAAAGTATGATTAGGAAACATTTGTGCTTCTTAATTTGAAAGTTTCCTGGTTAACATGAAAAACTGCTAAAATTATCAGATCCATGTATGATACAGTTTCACTCAATTTCAAAATTTCAGTTTGGGTGGGCACAAATGGAATGAATCTCACGCTTTTAAACATTTAATTTCTTTGCTACTCCAATGTTAGGATTCCCTAGTAGCTGTGGCTCTACCTTTTTGGATGTCACTCATTCAGGACTTCCAAGCTATTACATTTTTTATATATTAAAGGATTTCAAAGGCGGCATGATCACCATTATGATTTTGTAATAATTATTGAATGATAATGCTGTAAATTTCCTTTTTAGCTCCTACCAGTGAGCCTCTGCATTTGAAAGTTGAGGATGTCACAGATACCACTTGCACACTGAAATGGAGACCACCAGATCGCATTGGAGCTGGAGGAATAGATGGTTATTTGATTGAGTACTGCAAAGAAGGATGTAAGTAAATGGTATATGATCTAATGTTTGTGCATGTGTGCAAAATCAGAATAAGTCATAGAAACGCTTTTTAAAGGGTAAAAATGTATTTGTTTAATAGACCTAAAAAGATAAGTGCAAAAGCAAACATATAGGCAATGTCAAACATCATTGCAAAGAAACAAAGACCCACAGAAAAAATATCCAATTTGGTGTTTTCATGGCAAACTCTAGGTCCCTTATAGGGTATTACATAACGTGTGGCAGAGGATTAAATGGAGTCGACCTGGGACCACACAGGAAGTGTATCTCATTTGTAGAAGAGGTCTTTGGTTCAGATCCAGATCATGAGACAACCCCAACTTTATGGGCATCTTGTTTTAAGCACCTTTCACTGCTGCTTGCAGACCTTTTTAATATGGTAAATGACTGAAAAGTTTAGAGTCTGTGTGAAACCAGATCATCATTTTGGTGACTGACTAGTGGTGTGGCTCTCCTATATAAATCTATTTAGCATAAAATATTGAATGCTTCTGCATTTATTATGATACAGTTGTCTTTATCATTTATTCTCCTAACCTCCTACGTGAACCCTTTACATATGGGAATACCAATCCATATACCTGGTGTAAACTAACTGGGAGGTTTGGGTAGCTGTAAACCTGAAGTCAGGTCAGATCACTTTACTACAAAACATATCTGCATGGATGAACAAGTATGTGTACTTGTACAGTAAAGGGCCCCTCTTGGGTTTCTGGGCCCCATACCAGTTCTAGATTTTCTATCACTAAAGCAACATTTATATATTTAAGATGTCATAACATTTTTTAAGAAATAGCTTTAGTTTTAATCCGTATGTATGTTTTATTTCTTCTATTGTTTTTACACCTCTGTAATATCTTTTAGCTGATGAGTGGGTTGTGGCCAACACGGAGCTGGTAGAAAGATGTGGATACACAGCAAAGGGTCTACCAACAGGAGAAAAACTTTTTTTCCGCGTAACTGCAATGAATATTGCTGGTAAAAGTGAGCCAGCTGTTCTGGGGCAGTCAGTTACAATTCGGGAGATTGTGCGTAAGTTGCTTTTTTTTATTTTCCATAAACCTAACAGTGAGCCTAACGATTCAAATTCAAGAGATAGAACACCCTTATTTAATCATTCAAACATGAGCAGATAATAGTTTTGTATAGCTCTCTATGACTGTAGAGGGAAGATATCTGGTAAGGAATGTCTGGCTCTGTGCTTCCTCGCTACGAAATCTTGCTGGTTAACATTGCTGTTAAATGTGGAATATCATTCTATTACTTCCTAATGTAAAATGCAGAACATTTTGGTGCAAGAGAGAGATATAAAACACTTGAAGTTTTTTTGCTTACAATAGACTTTAACCTTTAGGGTTATTAGGGTTATACTGTCCTCTACAGGAACAATAGACACTGACAACCAAAAAAACTGTTATTCAGCACAGGATTACCCAACCCCATTCCAACATGCCTCAGTTTTGTAGCAAAATAGTACTGACAGCATGAACACATACCTGTGTCACTCAATCGACTTCAATAATATAATTTTATTAGGATACTATTTTTTATCTTCTCCACTGTGAGACACAAAAATATTTATGTCGAGATGCTCAAAAGCAATCCAACAGAAGGGTGGAGGACATAAAAAAGAAATGCTCACAGGCCAAAGACACACCGGAGATTTAGGGAGTACTGCCTGCAGTTCAAAAAGCCTTAAGGACCTATGTCTGAAGCTGAAATTAAATGAGGCTGAAACATCTACATGGTAGAACTTTGAAAACATGTGAAGAGAATGCCGGGTGGCACGTGGCAGTCTTTCAACAGTTTCTGGATAACAGAAAGCACTCAGAGGTCTAGCAGAGTATACCTTGAAAGAAAAAGGCAAAAGTCAAAGGATGATGGTGTGCCTGAACCACCTTGAGATGGTGGAACGAGATGCCATAGCACCCTTTTGGGGTCTACCCAGGGTGGCAAATGGAAAATCAGTTTTCCTCTATTGTGCGGAATTTTTCAGGCAATTTATATGATAATAAAATACTAAAGTTTGAAAAAAAAAAAAAAACATGATACATCTTTATTTATACGTATAAGTAAAAAAGTCTTACAAATACACGATGTCAATAGATCATACTATATTACGGCATTCCATAAACCAATACAGCAAAATATCATAAAAAGGTAGTCCAAATACAATGATTCAATAGATGATACAGTTGTGGTAGTTCCAGCTATTAGTTTCCATCCGTGTCGCTTCAATTACAATGGATGTAATGGCAGTACTGGAAAATTCCAACTCGTTTCAACGTTTAATTGTCTTTCTCAAGGAATTAGTTAACCACTTTGAATCCATGTAATGGAAGCTTAGTACACCTAATGGAAGCTTAGTGCACACTTTTGTGCCAATACTCCACACGAAAGATGAAAAGAGAGGATCAATAGGAGGACTTCACGACTCAAGGTCCTTGTGTATTAGGTCAGGATGAGCCAGGTGCACCCCAAAAGGTAAGGTGTACTAAGCTTCCATTACATGGATTCAAAGCGGTAGATATGTGGGTGTGATTCTCACGCTGTCCTGTGATGTATATAAGTATATGTACCCTCAATGCCGCTAGTACTGTTGCTGTTAACCCCACAGTTACAGAAATGAGATAAAAGGGGGGGGGAGTACCGCGCTTCAAGGGTGATGTATAGTATAAAGTGGCTCAGTAATAAATAATAGATAAATTGATAAATAGTTCCACTGATTACTAATGTGTTAATTAAATATAGTAAGATAAATCATATGATGATAAAATAAAGTGCTAATATTGGTAAGTGTATAAAATCATATATAAATCTTTATCGTAAAAACCATATACGGTATTTTCTTAGATTATAAATAAATGCATATCAAATAACAAAAGGTGCTTATTATTGATTCTGTATATAAATAAAACTCTATAAAGGTGATAATCACATGCCAATAAAGTGCTCTGTGCAAATTAATGACTTCTTTAAATTAGATTTCTCAATATATATCAAATGTGATTAGATGCCAATGTGCATCATAAAGTGCTCAAGTGTCCCAAACAATAAAAAAGTAAATCTTCCTCTTCTGTGTATTAAAGTAACTTTTCTTCCACCTCTACACCTTGTGCATAAGGGTGCTCTTTGGTGCTCACCACCTCTAGGTGTGCTAAATGCTCACCTCCATGCCTCAGGTAATGTGCCTTTTAGATCTATTAAGGGCTCCAATCCTTTCTCCTCTCCTCCTCTGAAATTATAGGATAGGTAAAGGGGATGGTTGTATGCTCCTACTTGCAGGGATCAAGTATGGGTTCAAAATGCAGAACACCATTTGTCTTTATGCAAACCACAAAAGTTAACAGGATAAAGCCAACATTTCAGATGCTTACCTTGCAAAGGTGGTGACTACAAGCAATACCATCTTGTAGATTAGAATAGAAAAAAGGAATGTCCCTGGTAGGTTCAAATAGCAGTTTCCAAACCACAGAGAAAACCAGATTCAGATCCCAGGGAGTCACAGGGGAACAGACAAAGAAAGCATGGGTGTCCCTCCTGTACAAGGTCTTCAAGGTTCAAGTGGAGAGGGCAGCAGACTCTGAAAATATAAGAGAAAGGGCAGAAACCTGACCTTTGAAAGTGCAGAGAGCCAAACGATGGCCCAGACCCAACTGTAGGAAGCAGGGTATTTGTGGCATGAAGAAACTGCAAAGATAAAAGACTCATGCCAAGTGAAATTGCCTTCCAGGTATAGTATTATACCTTGCAGGAAGTAGACTTGTTAAGCTTTTAGCATCATATGAATCATAGAATTAGATATGTCTCACTCAGAACCTGGGCTTAAGCCATATTGTTGAAGTCAGTGATCATGAAGCTGGATCGTGAATTGGTTCTTGGGACAAAATATCCTGAGAACCTGACAGAGCCTCCGGAGCATCCACCTGGAGTCTGACAAGGTCAGTGTATCACATCCGCCAGGGCCATTCTATAGCAATAAGGATCACCAGAATGCCAACTGCCTTGTTCCTGTGAAGCAGACAAGCAAATAGTTTCAGGCAAGGAAGAACAAATATCAGGGTTTACTGATCTCATGGAATCACCAAAGCATCCACTGCTTCCACTAGAGTATCCCTGTACCTGGTGACAAACCTGTGTAGTTTTTTGTTGGACGCGAAGGTCCAACTCCATCATCCCCTCCCTTAAGTTGTTTTCAGTGAAGATTTCTGAAGGTTCAGGAATTACTTTAACTGCTGTAACTTCTGAAAGTCAAAGCCATGATGTCCCACAGAGCCACCAATGACTGTACACTTAACAGGAGGTTGCATATATAATATAGTAAGATGATACTATTTCCCATTATTGCACCAGTCTTAGTTTCCCATGCTATATCATATTTCTAAACTTGTTATATCACATCTGAGTAAAATCATCTATTATCATTTTTCTGTGGAGATATATAATATTACAGATATGTATATAAATTATACTTTATTTTTGCATACATTATTATGTCTAAGGTACTATGTACCATGCGATAATTCTCATTTATAAAACATGTTAAAAATGTATGCTTTCAGTAGAGTTTGCTTGTCCATCCTCTCTTATTAGAATTCGCTGCAACACCCCTATTTGATCAGTGGTAGCTGCATTTTAATTAGTACCTCAGGCTCCAACACCTTCTTTCTTCATCATTTAATTATTGTTACAGTTGTACAGCATGTGAACATAATTTATTGTTGGGACTAGTGTCCTTTTTGTTTTTACAGTTGGCTTTTCTCTTTCTCTCATTACCCGAGTGCCACAGTATTTTGTTTTGTTTTCTGGTGCTGAACGGGAACAACTGCTGCAAGACAACAATGAGAGACTGCAAAAACTAAACTCCCCAAGTACAATAATATAACAGAGGTCTGGTATTATTCAAAGTGTAAAATGCATAACACGGTGTATACATTGACACTCGGCCTGCAATAATAAGGGCTTGTGCACGCACATTGTCCATGAAATGGTGAAGTGTGCCAATTTTAAACAGGTAGTGTGTCACTGATGTTACCAGCATCCATTGTGGCAGAAAGGTTTATTTATCCAGTTGCTTCTCAGGCTGCCTATGGGTGGTATACTTGCTAGTATACAGTATAGTATGCACATGTGTGCACTTCTGTGTAGGCTTTCTTGTGCATGCATTTCCATAAATGTCTGTGTGGGTAATCTCAGGGTTCACAACCACTGTTCTCTTATCAAGCTGGTGCAGCATGCAGAAGCTGGGAACTTCACATCAATACAAAAAAACACTGCTTTGTAATAGGCTGGCAACAATCTCCATTTCTCTTGTAGGAGGCAGTAAAATTGGGCAGTCTAAACATTTCTGTGTGTCACAGAAAAATTACAGTTGCCTGGCTTTATGACTCACTGAGCTAAACCAAATATGGAGCCAGTGAGGTCAGAGTTAATTCAGGACCAGCTACCTCTACATACTTAGGCCAGGTATTGATTGGCTACATACTATTCTCAGATGATTGTTGAGAGCGTAACAACACACAGTTAAGTATTCAGAATGTAGGGTTATGTATTTATTGTTGTGCTTTGTTATTTTCTTTAACAGAATCACCCAAAATCAGATTACCACGACTGCTAAGGCAGACATTCATTAAGAGAGTAGGAGAGCAAGTCAACCTACTTATTCCCTTTCAGGTAAGATGAAGTTGTGCTAGTGTGTGTATATAGGTTTTTAAAACCAATTAAATTCAAATGTCAAAAAAGAAACACTATCTTACAGACACACAGTACTTGAGGCAGATTTCGAAAGGGAGGTGAGGGTTCCCTGAATCATCATACTTCTTCAGTGCATGTGCCCATGCTGTCCCCCCTTCTTTAACTCTGGTCAGCATCAGACCAAAATCTCTCCCTTTTCCAGACAGCTGAGATCCCCAGCCCCCCCCCCCCCCATTTATGGGCTTTCCTAACTGATAAGTCTACTACAGGATACCCCATTCCCCCCACACACACCTGACTAAATAGTACCACCAGCCCAAGCAGATCCGTTTGAGAATCTCTTGACTCAGGATACTCTACAGAAGCCTCTTTCCTTTCTGATTGATCATTTATGAGAACAATGGTGGGCAGATCTTCTGTCTCTGGTCCAGAATGATTGAGAGGATTGTCTTGGAGACTGTAATAAACTAATAAATTGATACAGATGAAATGTCTGCAGTAGAGTATACTATACTCTCTAATCGCTACATAGGATATATCCTGAGAGGTCACCCATCTACCCCTGCTGTTTGATAGCACTAAGCACATATTTTCATATGTTTTGGACCTGTCCTTAGTTTTCTCAGTTCTGGATGGAAATTTTTTACCTCGTCAACGTCCGTCTGCAACTGAACCTGCCAGTGTTCCCTGAGGTGGCATTGCTGGGTATACATGATGATGCCCAGAGATCCCACATGCTAAATTGTTGATTTCTTACCTCCTCTACTATGCCAAGAAGGAAATCCTTTGTAAGTGGAATTCTTCCACTCCTCCTACTTTTTTGTCATGGGAATACTCAATCCTGTCTTACCCTTATTTGTTCTGAAATGAGTTTGAAAGCCTTGGACTGCCCAGTAGGTCCTATTTCTGCTCAGCCTTTTTTTTTCTTCTCCACCCTTTCCACTCCCCCCTCTCTCCATTCCATCATGTTTATGCTTTCTAACAGGTCACTTTTTAATGCATGGAAATATACAGTATATGGTTGACACTGTGAGATTGTTCAATGCAACCCGTGTATCTTTTCTGTATGTTGTGCCATGTCTTCCGCGTCATGTTTTGACCTTGCTAGTTTGGTTCTTTGTCTGTTATTGTTACCTTTTATATGTGTTCCAATGGACATCTCCTTGTTTGTAAAAAAATAAAAATAAATAAAAAAGTATCACCAGCCATTTCGTGTACAGTTTAGCAGGGGGGGGGGGGGGGAGGAGGCAGCGGGGCAGCCCTCTGCCATGTGACAGAGTGAATTATTTGCAGAATAAAAACAGAAGTTTGCCAACCCACTGGATTTTTACTCACAAAATGTGAAACATTTACTGACAGAATGCATTTTCTACTGACAACCTGAAATATGACAGAGACTCCTATTGGAAACTAACAGAATAGATTATCAAAGAATATAAATTCGATATAAATATTGACAATTCCCATAACATGCAATCTTCCTAGTTTTACAATAATAAAGACAAAACCGTATGACAGAATGTGAGCATGACTAGGATTATGGAAGATCTGAGAAACCCTAGCATGGAGCTGAAAAAAAAGTCCTGTGAAATGCATAGCACACTGTGATAAAGCTTAGTCATGGTCAGGTTGCATCTAACAACAGTGTGAGTGGCTTAAAGAGGCATGATTAACCAGTTCTGGACCAGAAGGATTTGCCCGCTTAATGACCAGGCCATTTTTTGCGATACGGCACTGCGCTATTGTAACTGAAAATTGCACGGCCATGCGACGCTGTACCCAGATAAAATCATTGTCCTTTTTAACCACAAATAGAGCTTTGTTTCGGTGGTATTTGATCACCTGTGCGATATTTTTTTTTTTGCGATGTAAACAAAAAAGAGCGACAATTATGGAAAAAAAACAAGATTTTTTACTTTCTGCTATATAACATTCCCCCTCCCAAAAAAAATAAAAAATTTAAAAATCAAATGTTTTCATCATTTTAGGCCAATATGTATTCTGCTACATATATTTGGTAAAAAAAAAAAAAATCCCAATAAGTGTAACAAACTAGGGGAAATAGTTATGTAATTTTTATAATTTTTTTATTTTTTTTTTACTGGTAATGGTGACGATTATTGATTTTTAGCAGGACTGTGATATTGCAGCGGAAGGATCGGACACCTAAGTGACATTTTTTACATTTTTGGGGGGACCAGTGGCATTACTGTTACTTTACTAATGACACTGGCAGGGAAGGGGTTAACACCAGGGGCAATCAAAGGGTTAAATGTGTCATTAGGGGGTGATTTATAACTGGGGTTGGGAAAGGGCTTTCTGCATGAACACAGAGACCTGTGTTCCTAAATAAGAGAAAAACAAGATCCCTATAATCATAACTGACAGAACAGTGGTCTGCCATGTTTACAACGGCAGACTGCCATTCTGTCTCCTCGGGGAGCGATCACAGGTTCCCGGTGGCAAACGCAGCCGCTGGAGCCGCTGATGAGCTTCCCTTGTGTTCCCCCGGTTGTGGGCGAGCACAAACGTGCCTCCGCTAGCGGTCCCATAAAGCGACGTACAGTTACGCCATTTCACAGGACAGAGCCGACCTGCCGCAGTAAAACTGCGGTGGGCGGTCGTTAAGTGGTTAAACAGAACCTGGGCCTAGTCCCTGCATATAG
The DNA here is from genome assembly GCF_965119305.1 of Pelophylax lessonae. Taxonomy (NCBI): domain Eukaryota; kingdom Metazoa; phylum Chordata; class Amphibia; order Anura; family Ranidae; genus Pelophylax; species Pelophylax lessonae. The sequence continues at coordinate 92,965,088 of NC_138779.1, forward strand.
TGCACACCTATTCTACAGTCATTGTGCCCACAAAATACTCCTAATTACTGTGCCACAAGTGACTGTCTCATGAACAAACATAAACCCCAGGACAAAGGAGCTAAAAAAAATAAAAAAATATTTTTCAATGACATATGCTTTTCTGCATACAAAGGAATATAACTTTGACTGAGCCTTCCTTAAAGAAGAACTTCATTCAATAAAACAAGCAACTGTTATAGCAGAACTGAAGTCCCACTGTAAAAGAAAACAGTGAGTAGGCAGGCTTTTATTGCAGAAGAGGCAAGCATTGTCTCTTCTGCAATAAAATCCCCCCACCTGCCTGCTTGCCATCTCCTCCAGCATTGTAAACGAAGCGATGCATGCGCAGCTCAGTTTACGCTGTTGGGCCGTTCTCCAGGTGCTGAGATGACGGCCTCCTGTGCATGTGCATGAGTAACCTTATCCCCATGCCAGCCAAAGAAGAGCCCCAAAGACCAGCACTCAGAAGAAGAAGATTTAGGCTTTAGGACGATGATCCCTTTGGTCAGAACCATGTAACACACAATATAGTGTACATAGTGTCCAACATAGAGTATAGAGTGCAGGAGCGGGGGGAGGGAGACAGGGGGCACAGAAAAAGAGAGGAGAGGGGGGAGAAGAAGGGAGGGAGAGGAAGAGAAGGGGAGAGGGAGAGGGGGATGGAGAAAGTGGGGGAGAGAGAGAGAGCAAGAGGGAAATAAGAGGGAGAGAGGGGAGAGAGGAGGGGAAGGGCAGAGGAGAAAGAGAAAAGAGGGGGAGTGTTCACTGAACAGACTACCCATTCACCAATTATAGGCCCTTCAGGGCAGAGACTGATCTCCACAAGCCTCAGACAGCAGCAGCAAGCAGTGAGGATCTATAGCTGTGCACTGTGTGGTAAAATCTACTGCCCACATGCCCACACAACCCCATTCACAAGCACAGCATTGCTATTCATTGCACACCAGGGGTTGGAGTGGGGGCAGACACAGAAAATAGGGTGGGAATCAGAGCAGATCCATGCAGGGCATGGACTTTTAGGGTTGACAACTTTTGGTTAGAGGTTGGGTTGCAAACAAGCTCTACACATCTTCTGCTTTTAAGAGTGCATTTACTGATATCTACTCAGGCAGAACATTTTTAAGGGTGAAGCAGCATAAATCCTCACGCACACTGGAATTTTTGCTAACTCTCCTAAACTCCTTTCCTCTTGGCAGCAAAGCTTTGGCTGAAAAAACACTTGATGTGTGTAAATTTGTATAACACACTTAGGTGCATAAATTGCTTGGGCACTAATTAATGTCATTGGCCAGAATAATAATTTATTCTGGCCTTTGAAATTAATAAATGCTCAATCGCTAAGCGTGCCTAGTTCTTGGCCTCATTTACATGCATTTAAGGTGTGTCAAGCGTTTTTCTGCCAAAACGCTGCTGCTCCTGGATGCCCTGGCTCTGGGTGTTTTTTCCTGCCTCTATGCGCCCCTTGCCTCTAAACTATAAACTCCTGTGTGTGCATGGACATATAGGCTAGCATGCAAAGGTGTTTAGAGGCTTGGTAAAAAACACACAAAACGCAAAAAGGAGCAGCAGAAAAGATGTCCTGTGTATAAGGCCGTAGGATTGATCCTGCGATGTATAGACTGATTTTCCTCTTTCAGTAGATACTGGTGCAGGAGAAACTACTGCATTGACCTGTATATATACACTGCCTGGCCAAAAAAAAGTTGCCACCTGAAATCAACTAAGCAACTAACTAAACTAAGCATGCAGTAACTCTCCTATTTGATAGTTAATGCATGTGCCCAAAGAATGAGGTTAGCTGACTACCTGAATATACTGAATGACCAGGTTATTCCTTCAATGGATTTTTTTCTTCCCTGATGGCATGGGCATATTCCAAGATGTCAATGCCAGGATTCATCGGGCTCAAATTGTGAAAGAGTGACTCAGGGAGCATGAGACATTTTCACATATAGACTGGCCACCACAGAGTTCAGAACTTAACCCCATTGAGAATCTTTGAGATGTGCTGGAGAAGGATTTGTGCATTGGTCTCCCATCATCAATACAAGATCTTGGTGAAAAATTAATGCAACGCTGGACAGAAATAAATCTTGTGACATTGCAGAAGGTTATCGAAACAATGCCACAGTGAGTGTGTGCCGTAATCAAAGCTAACAAAATATTAGAGTGTGTGACCTTTTCTTTTTTGGTTACGACTTTTATTTTGGCCAGGTAGTGTATAACAGCATTTTGAATGTAAAGCCGCACTATGCATCTTTTTTGTCTGGTCTTCTAAGATCTACAGCATGTCCACTTTGAGAAGATTTGAGTCCACTGAGTGGCTGTTGTGAACTGTGGAAAGCTGTGAAAACAGTGATGAAATGGACACGAGGTGAAGCACACATCTCTTGCAGTCTTTTGAGAATTCTTAATATTGTGTTTTCTCAACCCTTTTTATAACAGGGAAAACCAAGACCAAAGGTAACATGGAGTAAGGAAGGCCAACCGATAGATACAAAGCAAGTCAGCATAAGAAATTCAGAATCAGACACCATTTTGTTTATAAGATCCTCTGAACGGTCTCATTCAGGAAAATATGAACTATCAGTTCAGATCGAGAACATGGAAGACACAGCAACGGTTAATATCCGTATTGTCGGTAAGTTGTAAATTCCTGTAAAAATACTTGGAATAAAGTTGTCATTAGTGATACGCAAATCTGCCTGGGTTTGATTTGGCAGGGGAAACCTGAAACATGAAATTCAGGTTTGAACTTAATCCCATTGAAGCCTATGGAAGAAGGGGGTGAATCTTGTAAATTTTTGCCAATGTTTTGAGGGCTAATAGGCAAACTACTGTCATTTTGCAAAAGGCATGGGAAGGTGGGCAGTGCCATGGGGACATACACCAATGCAAAAACATGTTTTTAAAAATACTACAGTGGGGAGAGAGTCTTTCCCTGTGGCTTTGAGGGCCACATTGAAAATATGGAAATACTTCAAATAACATGCTTGCAGGGTGCCTAAAAGCTGTAGGTAATGTTACGGAATTTTACAGTTTTCACGAATAGTCTCAGTGACAACGTACACTGACAGAACATGCTTGGCTTTTATACAGCAACAGAACCCCAATGTGATTCATTTCAGTTTTAAAGAAAGGCTTTTTTCCAGATAGTTATAGCAGTAACACATGTTTTTACATTCAATAATAATAGTCCCACTTTGGCTGGCAGTTAGAAACTGGCCAAAGGAATTTTTTATTTTTTTATCAGTAGATAGGATTTTTACTACAAGAATTAATATACTGCAGAGGAAACAACAATGTAAAAATTGACTAGCAGCAGGACAGCTTTAATTAGAGATAATAGGTCTAATTGATGTATATCTTTAAGTAGGTGTGGTGAATGTAAGTAATAATGTATGAGGTTTGTTGACCTTTTTTTTTTTTCCTTTTAAGCAATGCAATGGCGTGCTATGAACAAAAGGCTGCTTAACCACTTTAAGACCAGAAGGATTTGCCCCCTTCCTGACCAGGCCCTATTTTGCGATTCGGCACTGCGTTACTTTAATGATGCTGTACCCAAACAAAATTTATGTCCTTTTTTCCCACAAATAGAGCTTTCTTTTGGTGGTATTTGATCACCTTTGGGATTTTTATTTTTTGCGTTATAAACCTATAAGCAAAAAAAAAAGAGCAACAATTTTGAAAAAAAAAAAAACATTTTAGGCCAATTTGTTTTCTGCTACATATTTTTGGTAAATTGTAATAAGTGTATTTTGATTGGTTTGCACAAAAGTTATCGCGTCTACTAACTACGGGAAAGATTTATGTAATTTTTATTGTTTTTTTTTTTACTAGTAATGGCGGCAATCTGCGATTTTTTGCGAGACTGCAACATTGCAGTGAACAGATCGGACCCCTAACTGAGATTTTTGACACTTTTGGGGGTACCAGTGACATTGCTACAGTAATCAGTGTTAAAAATATGCACTGTTACTGTAATAATGCCATTGGCAGGGAAGGGGTTAACCCTGTGGGTGATCAAGGGGTTAAATGTGAGCCTAGGGGAGTGATTATAACTGTGGAGGGGCGTGGCTTCTGATATGACCATAGAGACATTTGATCCACTGGAGCTTCTGGCTCCTCCTCTCTGGCCTGTGCTCCCATAGGAAGTCACCTTCTATGGGGGCACTCATGTGAACTCGCTCCCAAGTCCTCACGGTCTACATCTATAGACCTAGACAGCGGGGCTCAACCCAACTCCCCTCTCTCTCGTCACTGGCTTTGATTGACAGCAGTGGAGCCACTGTCTCAGCAAAGCCTATGTGACCAGGAAGTAAGAGGAGATGGGCACAGTGACCCCTCGAATGAGGGGTCAGGTAAGTGTAAGGGAGGTTGAGGGGGGATACTTTTACATAAAAAAAACTTATGTTATTGCAAAGAATACATTAAGATAAAAAAAAAATATTTAGGCTTTATAACCACTTTAACCTAAAATAAGGACCCTATCAACATACCATGAATAAAAGTTTGCTATGAATGGGACTGCAGCTAAAAGTGCAGCTCCTATTGGTTTTGTTGTCGTTTTTGTTGTTTTTTTGTTTTATGTTCCAGGTTTTGGAAAACATTTTTTATTTTTATTTTGGTCAGGTAATATGCCAGCAGATGGAGCTCTATAGTCTATAGTAAACCAAGAGAAGGTACACCCTCCATTCACTGTGTCTGCTCATTTGGGCTATCTGGCATTTCAATAATATACTGTATGTGTTTATATATTCATTTAAACTCCTTTTAGTTTTGTTTGTGATTTCTGCCCCTTTCCCCACCCACTATTGTTCAATATCTTTCAAATTTTAACTGAAATGTTACCATATCTTAAGCTGCCCATATAAGAGTCCTTCATCTACACAATTAAGAAGGTTGTAGGAACCAACCCGCCAGGACATTGTACCCGCAGCAGTCAGAATACACTGATGCGCAACTGCTGTTCGGCAAACATTTTCCATCATGTCCCTTTGACAGTCGATCTCAATAAATAGCCAGCTCTAAACTATTTCCCAAATGCTCCCAGATCTGTACTTGTATACTGTATATATTGTATTTGGTCTGTTAGAAAGGTCCAGTTCTAACGTTGCTATATTTGCTAGTTTATATATCTGCTACATATGTACATATTTACCTATTTTTTTTTTTTTATATTTGTCACACCCAAATGATTCAGATCATCGAACAAATTTTAATATTACATAAAAATAACCCGAGTTAATATAAAAGGCATTTTTTAAATGATGATTAAATGTATTAAGGGAGAAAAGCTGTCCAAACTTGCCTGGGCCTAAAAAGTAATTGTCCCCTAAACCTAAAAACTGGTTGTGCCCCTCTTGGCTGCAACAACTGCAATCAAGCCTTTGCGATAACTGGCAAAAAGTCTTTCACATCGCTGTATAGGAATTTTGATCCACTCTTCTTTGCATTCAGCCACATTGGAGGGTTTTTAAGCATGAACGGCACCTTTAAGGTAATGCCACAGCATCTTAATCAGATTTAAGTCTTTGACTTTCACTAGGCCACGCCAAAACCTTAATTTAGTTTTGTTTTTGAGCCATTCTGAGGTGGATATGCTAGTGTGTTTAGGATCATTGTCCTGCTGCATAACCCAAGTGAACTTGAGCTTAAAGTCATGAACTGATAGCTGGACATTCTCCTTTAGGATTTTCTGGTAGAGTGCAGGAATCATGGTTTCATCAATTATGTCAAGTCGTCCAGGTCCTGAAGCTACAAAGCAACCCCAGACCATCACACTACCACCACCATGTTTGACGGTTGGTATGATGATCTTTTTATGAAATGCTGCGTTCATTTTATGCCAGATATAACGGGACGCACACTTTCCAAAAAGTTAAACTTTTGTCTCATCACTCAACAGAATATTTGCCCAAAAGTCTTGGGGATAATCAAGATGTTTTTGGCAAATGTGAGAGGAGCCTTTGTTTTCTTTTTGGTCAGCAGTGACTTTCACCTTGGAACTCCTTCAATGGATGCCATTTTTGCCAGTCTCTTATTGTCGAATCATAAACACTGACCATATATTAGAAAGACAGAAGTGACCAGCGCTATGGAATTGTGTGAATACCGTGTGTAAATAATAAGGTGTAAGCTGCCAGCAACCAAACCCCAAGGGGTTAAAATAAATGAAAGTGCAAAGAGGTTGCCACGGCGCTACCTATAGGTGACAGAGTGTCAACTAAAGCAATATGTGCTTCAAAGTGATAAAGTTCAGAATTAGTGCATTGTAATAAATAAAATAAGTGCACAAATAAATATTGTCCCACTTGGGAAAAATTCCAGCTGTGTATAGTGACTAGCGTGCAAAGTGCTCATGTGCAAATGAATAAATAAATAAATCAACAAGAGTGAGAAAAGAAGTGATAATTTATTCCAAAGGTTAAATACAGTGCAGAATATATTGAACCATCAGTATTACTGAAGATAAAACCTGATAAATTAGTGTTAATAAATTAGGGGAATTCTTATAAGGTGCAAGTAAATAAACCATTGTGGTTCCCCTTCTCCTTTTTTCTATGAAATCCACTGGCGTGTGCCTGCTCGCCTGAGGGAAGGAACCCCTGGAACCTCGCTTGATTCGTTCCATTACAAACACTGAAAACAGGTTGTATACAAGTTGCGACATCTAGTGGCCACACAGGTGGATGCAACCTTTTCTTCAGCACATTGGGAAATTCTTGTCACCTTTTTATTTACTTGCACCTTATAAGAATTCCCCTAATTTATTAACACTAATTTATCAGGTTTTATCTTCAGTAATACTGATGGTTCAATATATTCTGCACTGTATTTAACCTTTGGAATAAATTATCACTTATTTTCTCACTCTTGTTGATTTATTTATTTATTTGCACATGAGCACTTTGCACGCTGGTCACTATACACAGCTGGAATTTTTTCCAAGTGGGACAATATTTATTTGTGCACTTATTTTATTTATTACAATGCACTAATTCTGAACTTTATCACTTTGAAGTACATATTACTTTAGTTGACACTCTGTCACCTATAGGTAGCGCCGTGGCAACCTCTTTGCATTTTCACTGACCATATATGATAACTAAAGGCAAAACATATTTTTTAGTTTTGAATAGAGTGGAGATGGATTAGAATGCTTGTCAGTTTTATTGCTGTCTTTGCCCCCAGAGTCGCCCTCTGTTTGTCCTGTTGACCATTATCATTGAATGTGAAAGTAAAAGAAAATCCCATATAATTTGTGTTGTCCCCAGAGAAGTAATAGGGGGAAGATCTTCCAATGGGGACTAGTTCTGGTCTCCTGGGGGTCCCCAAAGAATTCCCTTAATTTGCAGGGATTTCTTCTTACTTCCGGTTTGGCTATGGGACAGGAAGTGAAAGGAAATCTGTATAATGGGACACAGATGATAAAAAAAATCTTACAGGGGTTATAACCTTCCCTTGCTCTATCCAAAATAAACAAAAAAAAGGTTTTGTCTATAGTTCCACTTTAACTGAGGCAAGTGAGACCTGAAGTTCTTTAGGTGGTGTTCTGGGTTCTTTTATGGCCTCCTGGATGAGTCACCGTTGTGCTTTTGGCATGATTTTGGTAGGTCAGCCACTCCTGGGAAGGTTCACCACTATTCAAAGTTTTTTCCATTTGTGAATAATGACTCTCACCGCGGTTCACTGGAGTCCCAAAGCTTTAGAATTGGCTTTGTAACCCTTTCTAGATGTATGTCAATTACTTTGTTTCTAATCTGTTCTTAAATTTCTTTAGATTGTGGCATAATGTGTTGCTTTTTGAGATCTTTTAGCGTGCTTAACTTTGTCAGACAGCTTCTGTTTAAGTGATTTCTTGATTCAACAGGTTTTGTAGTAATCAGGCCTGGATGTGGCAAGCAAAATCTAACTCCGAATTCCATAAAATGTGGTCCATTCATGATTTAGCGGGCGCGGGCAATTACTTTTTTATGTAGGGGCAGGCAGGTTTGGACAGCTTTTTTTCCTTTTATTAAACTAAATCATCATTTAAGAACTGCATTTTGTAGTTATCTTTGTGTAATATTAAAATTTGATTAAAGATCCAAATCATTTAAGTGTGACAAATATCCAAAAAAAAGGAAGGGGCAAATACATTTTCACAGTACTGTAGATTGTAATTACTTATTGTTCTCCTTTCATAATAAAGTGATGCTTCAGAGCTTCAGAAATAGTAAAATCAGCACAGCTGATGAATAACCACTATGGACATAATAAATACAAAAAAAAGCCAACTGGATAGTGTATTGCTCCTAATACGTGTTGCCTAAAGAGGTTTTCTTCAGTGACATTGACTTTTAGTAAGACACTGCTGATCTACCATTACATTGACTGTACATTGAGATAAGGCAGACTAAGGTTCACCTATTGTGCTGTACTTCTAAGCAGAAAGCACAGCATACATGTAAAAACAAATATCGATGCTGCCGTGTACATTTAGGATTAAAAGTTAAGTACAAAGTTTTTGAACACCCCAGCTTATATATACTGTAAAGTTACATAGATAGTTGAAAAAAAGGCACAAGTCTATTATTATTGATTTGCTTAATTTAAATAATATAATTACATTCACTTGTTATAGCTGCAAATCAGTAAATATAGATTAGGACATTTTTTAAAGTAAAGTCTATTTAGTTCTCTATTGCATTCCATTATCACCAGTTAGTCAAAGCAGTTTAAATACATTCTACTGTAGAAAGACACTTATAGTGTTACCAAATATATTTCACAGGCTTAATGCATGTAGACCGTCTGACTAACATTGCTCAAGTCTGTCTTCATATTGCTGACTGATGCAAGCGCAACATTTAAAGTTCACGAGGTCGGAATATCTGCAAAGATCATATTCCCTTATCTGATCTATATATATCTAATCCTAGAGGATAATATCCAGTTATGGCTTCTAAACCAAGCTCATGGAAGCTGCAAAATGTGAAAGGAGGATTATATGAATACATCTAAATTCTGATTTTAAATTGCATGAGCTTGGAAATAGGAAAATGATCCTCTTTATCTGAGGCAAACTTTGTTGTTTCCTATTCTGCTTTGCTGTAATATTGGTTTATGTAAAGTATGTAGCAGAACTAAGCTCCTAAAAGTAAAATATTCATATGCTTTATGTAAGAATTAACCACTTGCCGAACAACCGCCATCGTTCTACTGCGGCAGGTCGGCTCTATTATGCAAAAAAAAGTACCTGTATGTCGTTTCGTGTAACAGACAGTGGCAGCACATGCGCTGATTGGCCAGAGGGGGAGCCAATTAGCGAGTACAGTGGCTGCGATGTCCACTGGCCAGCTGTGATCGTTCCCCATGGAGACAGAATGGCGCTCTGCCTATGTAAACAAGGCAGAACACTGTTCTGTCACAGATGAACTCAGGGATCCTGTATTCCTTCTATCCAGGTCTCTGTGTTCATCTTTTGAGTACATCCCCCCCACAGTTAGAAAGCACTCCCTAGGAGCACAGTTAACCCTTTGATCGCCCCTGGTGTTAACCCCTTCCCTGCCAGTGTCATTAGTACAGTAACAGTGCACTTTTTTAGCACTGATTACTGTAGTAATGTCACTGGACCCCTTAAAAGTGTCAAATGTGTCAGTTAAGTGTCCGATCTGTCCGCCGCAATGTCACAGTCCTGCTAAAAATTGCTTATCGCCGAAAATCGCTAAAAATTACATAATTCTATCCCCTGGTTTGTAGATGCAATAACTTTTGCACAAACCAATCAATATACACTCATTGGGATTTTTTTAACCAAAAGTATGTGGCAGTATATATATTGGCCTAAACTGATGAAAAAATGTGATTTTTTTTTTATTGGATATGTTTTATAGCAGAAAGTAAAAAAATATATATTTTTTTTCAGAATTGTTGCTATTTTTTTTTTGTTTATAGCGCAAAAAAAAACAAAAAAAAAACGCAGAGATGATCAAATACAACCAAAAGAAAGTTCTATTTGTTGGAAAAAAAGGACATCCATTTTATTTAGGTGCAGCATCACATGACCATGCAATTGTCAGTTAAAGTAAGGCAGTGCCATATCGCAAATATGGCCTGGTCATTATGTAGTAAAACCTATTGCCCCAATAGGTATTGTAGGTAATAGGTATTACCCCAATATTTTATATTCATAATGCAAAGTAGTAGAATAGAACAGATGTCGGTAGTGTTGCACGGTGTCATGTGCTTCATTTCATGCATGCGCAGTATCATTGACATTTTCAAAATGGTGGTGTGGAAATAAGGACCTAGGCAGCACAGAGGCAGTACAAAAATAGGTGAGTATGAGTTAGTATGCTTGTTTATTTCCTGCCTATGCAGGTATACAGGTGGATAGAGTAGGGACTCTTCCACTATGCTACATTTATAAAATATCACAAAGTTGACACTTTTTATAGACCTACCTCAATGGAGAACATCTTTTATTATACTAAAGGACTGCTCCGCAATCAGCAACTGTTAAAACAATAAGCACTTTGATAAAAAAGCACAGCTAACAAAGTGCAGCAGTCTGGACTGTAAAATGTACAGCACAGTATACAGGGCACAGTGCTCAGCAGCATGACCTGTGATGGCCTGGCAAGTATATAGTATATAGAATCTGATAAATTCCAAACTTATTTTCCTGAAGACGCCTCTGAACTTTGTCAGAACAGAGCACACTTATTTAAGCCACCACATCGGTTATCCCATGATTCACCCCCCCCTCCCCTTTTTCCTTTCTCTCTCTTCTTTGTTTCTTACTCTATACACTGGGTATGTTTCTACTCCTTCCCGTACCCATATTGCTCTTTGTTTTGGGGCTTTACCCCTCTTTAATAGACAAAGTCTGTTACCATATAATATTGAATAAAATAGCAGTAAATATAGTAAGCGCACAAATCAAGTGTAGCAGCTGGCGTGCAAGGTGACTGGACGCAAGGTGACTGTACATTGTGCTGCAGAACATTTATGTGACTATGTGTAAAGTAACCTTACTATAGGATACCTATAGCGCTTGCTTTATAAAGTGCAAATATGTGTTATAATTTAATAAACAATCCTATAATCTTACAAAAATTTTAAAGTGCATATTTTTGTAAGATTATAGGATTGTTTATTAAATTATAACACATATTTGCACTTTATAAAACAAAGCAAGCGCTATAGGTATCCTATAGTAAGGTTACTTTACACATAGTCACTAGCGCTCTACTATAGCAGCTGCATTTTACCCCTTTATTTTATATATTTTCACATTTGGATAATTTTAATTTATAGGTTTATCCATTGGCGTGGGAGATATACTATTCAGTGAATCATACCTCTGCAGTACATTTATGTAATTTTAATATTTTTACAGTGAATACTACACTGTATAAGCTTTCTCTGGGCCCCTGGCTGGTGAGCTTTTTTACACCTAGTTTGCTGCTTTGTAGAAGTAAGTATATATGCTGCTTATGTGATGAACTGAAGATAGCTGACTAGTGATCATTCATTGAAGTCTGTATATGTCTCATTTCTAGTGAGTGCATAGTTTGGGTGAAGGTTCACTCGTGTGGACATTCATCATGTACTTTGGTGTTATCTGGTGGACATCATCTTTGCTTGATACTCTTTGACTTTTGGTGAACGCATTGCACACCTATTGATTAAACACTGAATGGACTTTTTCACATTTCATGGACTTTTTTTTTTATATTGAATATCATTTTATTTCACCATCACTTGGATTGCTTTATTGAATTTATTGTTATTTAATTTGTAATTTTCCCTTGAGTTTATTCCCTGTACTTGATTTCTCTTGCAACTATGTAAACACTATATCATTATTATGTGTAAATGGCATATAGCTGCCTGTACTTCTATTGTTCATATCATGCCAACCTCAGCTGAAGTGTTAAAACTCATGTGATATGCTTTGTCATGTTTTTCATTAATAAACACTGAGTTGACCAAAAACACCATCCTTAAGGAAAGTAAGGATATAATCAACTACTTGAAAGTGATAATTAGGATGAAAAACAAATGTATGCAACAGTAGTCATAGTTCCTTTGTACATAATTAAGCACAGAGAATATATGAGGGCAGCTCAATGGGGACTGCAAATATAAGAAGACCAACTTCATAAATTAAAAGTATTCCAAACAGTTTAGAATTTGAAATATGTAGAAATTATTTTTGGAATGGTAGTATATGTGATGGGAGCAATGTTTGTCCCTAGCCTAGTAATCTTGTTCATCGCTAAGTTGGAAAATTATCAGATTTTTAGAAATATGTGGGGATAATTTGAGATCATGGAAAAGATTTGTAGACATAGTGTGGTGAAAAATTTATGAAACTGGTAGAAGTCATTACTAAAAACTGTTTAAGCACATCTTGCACTGGGCATTTTATTTCGAAGGACAGATTTAATGTTTTAGATTGGACCCTGTTTTATGACATTCGCAGTTTCATTTGTACTGGTATACAGTATATTGTTACAGCGCTTTATGATTGTTACAATTGCAATGCATTTGTGATAATTGTATGTTTTAGGTACTTTTTCACGCTTACTTGGCATGTATTTTATTTGGGAACAATAAGAGAACTGGGTTTTACACTTAATTTTACATGTTTAAGTAAGCAAAGATAGGGAAGAGGAGAGGTAAATTAATTTTAAACATGTAATAATAAAGCAAAATATAGTCTTTAAATAGTAAATCCTACTACAGTTTTAGGGCATTCCTAATAAATTAGTTATGTTTTACAGATAAACCCGGTCCAGCTATGAATGTAATGGTCAAGGAGATTTGGGGCTTTAACGCTCTTGTGGAATGGCAGCCCCCGAAAGACAATGGAAATTCTGAAATCACAGGATACACAATTCAGAAAGCTGATAAAAAGACAATGGTGAGTATTTGTTTATTATTATTTTTTTTAATTCTTTGCAAATTATTTTCTTACCTGGAACCAGTAGCAAGTACATCAGTAATTTGCCTCAACAGTAATGAAATGCAATTTTAAATAAAGCAAAGCATTTTTCCCATTCCAGAAGACATTCCTATTACATTCACCAACTGAACAAATGCCTTGCTGAAGTTTAAATTGGATTGAAAGGCTATGTATTCATGCAAATGCAACAGTTTTTATATTATCATCAATGTAAAATGATAGCTAGCAATAAAATGCTCAAGTTGACCACACAATTACAGTCTGATTTACAATCTATTTACAATCTATTTACCAACTATGTAATCTGTGTTAATTAACTGAATAAAAACTGAAGTCAATTGATTACGTAGAGCTTGGCACTACAATAAATTGGAGATTGTATAGTTATTGCACTGGCAAATTATAAAATGTACAGTATGGACAACTTTACACATTTTATAATTGCTATTATATGTTAGGTACACAAAATGTTACACCTTTATTCAGAATCAGATTCCTTGTTACTAATCATTCCTACTGAAGACAGAATTATCTGAATACCCTACCGGAGTAGACCTCTATATTCTGCTAGTTTTTGGCATCCTTCAGGAGGATACTTCACATATATATGGTCAGAAGAAGATATTTTCTTTTTTTTTTTTTTTAGATATTTTCTAATCCGTAAACTGGCTATTAACACCCCACACATTGCTAAGACAAGTGCAATATTGAGTAAAAAAATGTGATAATAAACACAACCCCAGCAAAGGATGACAACTTTGCAACAAGCCATAATTAAATGTCTGCCCTGCTAAAGCTGTCTTGGCTAACTGTAAAGCAATTGTGAGAGTAAATACGGTAACGTAACGGTAGAGTAAATACTGTTTACTATACAGCTATGATAGAGAAGGCCATTGAAATATTTTTATGAATGGACCTATTTATTTGTGAGCTGTATAGCAAAACCCAACTGAATATGTTTTGAAAGGGCACAAACAAGAACAGTGATGAGTGACCGTTTTGTCATTCACGCTCTGTACATGAATAGGTATGTACTTACAAACATGAAATGCATATTCTTTAAACCACCTCAATATCAGCTTGTTACATCCCCTTTATGTTCAGGTTTCATTGCTGTGATAGTTTTACTGACAATTAATCACCCGTGACTTTTGCCTACGCTGCCTGCATTGGGTGCACCATATTAAACAAAAAGTTTTTTTTTAAAACCACCTGCCAGAATAATGGCTCCTTCTAGAGGCTGTTTTACTACAATGACTGGTGAGGCGAGGGTTAGGTTAAAGTTCAAATAAAAAAGAAAAAAAAAAAAGATTTATTTTTCAATTTTTGCATATTTTTCTGTTTGAGGTTTATTAGACAATAGAAAAAAGTCCAAATAATAACTTAAAAGGGAGACAGTAACACAAGCATCTGCCCAAAATTAAAAATGCAAATGCTACAAATCTTTAGATCCTTTTTTTTTTTCTTTACTATTGTCTAAAAAACCTTAATTAACATTTAAATATACAAAGCAAGCAAGACCCTGTCTCTTTGTATTATTTAAGTTGCTAGTGCTGGATATACAAGGATGCAAAAGGGGCAAATTGCCCCAGCGCCCCCCCAACCCCCCACCAGAAAGGTCCCCAGCCTTTCTTTATATAATTAAACTTATTTTCCCTTGAGTCTTCAGTAGTGTGTTTGTTGAAGAAACTAACCAGTTTGCAGCCTTTGTCAAGCTCTGGCCATGTCTTACCACATCTCAACAAGCAGTCTTTTTACATGATGAAGGGCTTGCTGATACCGTTTCAAGTGTTATTGTAGCTTTTAGAATATATTTGATTATGATGATTACTAGTTGTTTGGGAGAAAGGTCATTCAGCAAATTGACACTGATAAAGAATTATCTAAGAACCAGGATTACTCTTGAAAGAAATGCTCTGTGCCTACTTGCTGTCAAGAGCAGTGTCCCCAAGATAATACAATTGGATGACTTAGTTAAGGATTTTGCAGATGCTAAGTGCAGGAAGAAACTTTTTGTAAATATTGTTGTGTGATGTGTAATTGTGATGTATGACTTGCCAGTTCCAAATTTCCCAGTGTCACAAGTGGTGCTCAAATGTGGGCAAAGTAATGGTAGAGTTCTAGATCCTTGCATGCCTAAACAGTGGGTGTTGCCAGAAATTCTTTCTGCTCTGCAGTGTGTGCAGCAAGTAGTGTACCTGAAAAACGAAAAGCATTGTGTTTTTCAGCCTTTAAAGAGACAGTGACTGTGAAGATGGGATGGTCAAAACACAAAAAGGAAGCAATGTTTGCTGAGATAAGAGACAGAACTCTGCGGTTGGAAGGGTTGTTGCCGCTAGGAAAAGCCCCTTAAATGCCTAAATAGAAGGAGCAGGAGATGGCTGCTTTTACTTATAGCAACAAAGCTGGGATTGGAGTATCCGCCCATGTTGCCTACTGATGAAATTAAGAAATAAACAGAGGGTGCACCGGCCTAGTGCATTATCCTCAATGTAAAAAGCTTTATAAAGGCATATCACATCAAAGTGGCTGTATTGCCCACAGTATCACATCATGGATGAAATTTCAACAGATACTGGCTAACGTGTTTCGAGGTCCTGCCCCAGAGGGTCAGCTCTGAAGAAGAGGCTTGACCTCGAAAAACCCGTTAGCCAGGTTCTGTGGACATTTCATCCATGATGTGATACTGTGGGCATTACAGACACTTTGATGTGATATGCCCTTATCAAGTGCTTGTTTGTGAGTATCTTTTTATATACAATAAAGCTTTTTATATTGAGGATAATGCACTAGATTGGTGCGCCCTCTGTTTATTTCTTAATTTCAGTCACCCAGACCCCCCCCCCCCCCAGTCTTGTGGGGGCAGCAAGGCTGCAGTTATCTAATTTTGCCTGAACGGTGCATCTAGAGTAGAACCTCCTTGGGGCCGACCTTCAAGTGCAGGAGAATTTATGGTGTTTATGTTGAAATGCCTACTGATGATGCTGAAGAATTTTTTGCAAAGTTTGAGGATGTGACTGCACAAGAAGCTTGGCCCAAAGAAAGCTGGTTAGAACGGTTACTGAGTCTATTGTGGATAAAGTATGAGGAAGTATACCGGGGGATGCACCAAGGTTCCCAGGATTATAATTCACTTAAAGATGAAAATCCTAAAAATCAAATGGACTTGCCATGGTTGGGAACTCCTGGAACGCTCTGGTAAGGGAAAACCATTACCCTTAGCAACAGGAGACAGTCTGCAAAAAGGAGGAGATGTGGCTCAAATTCTCGAAGTGAAGATGGTTGTGCAAAAGTGTCTGTCTGTCACCCCTGGCATCTGTGGAGAACATTTTGTTTGGCCTGCATGGCAGAGAGCACGAGAAACCTGTGTTTGATGTTATGGCTGTTTATGTGAAGTGGTCAGCCCAGAGAAGAGGACACAATAATTAGCATCCTGCAAAGGGTACGGCCATGTGTTTAGGTCTGCCGTTACCCCTGGCAACAGAAACCTGTTTGACCTGCAGGAGGTGTTGGAGAATCTAAGAAGACTACAATGTTGGCCTGCGACCATGTTGGGGCAATACAGGGAAGGGTCAACGCTCTCAGTTGAAAGGTGAAAGGTAAGACTGTTGCTGATACAAATGTGATAGAGGATGGCTATGGGACACTGCCCATTGTCTGAAAAAAAGAACAGTAGATTAGAATACACCAACAAAAAGTGAATCAACCCCTGAAACAGAGAAAAAAATACCAAAACCCTCCATAAGTGCATCTTCTCTATTCACCTCAATGTATTTTGCCTATAGTAGAAAATTTGCCAAAATGGCAAATTTAACTGAAATTTCAGGAAATTGTCCAATTTGTCTTGTGAAATGTAACTAGTCCACATAGAGCTTTGAACTCAACCCCATCCAACACCTAAGAGATGAACCAAAATGCTGTCTTTTAGCTAGGCCTGAATGTTCATCATCAGAATTCACTAATGCTCTTCTGGCTCAAGGGAAGTAAATCCCACTAATAATGTTTGAATGTATAGTGGAAAGCTTTCCCAGAAAATAAAAGGCTGCTGCACTAGTAAATGGAGGCTCAGAGTCATATCAGTATCCTTGGTTTCAGAATTAAATGTTGGGAAAGCATGTGCCTTGATACTTTTGGCTATGTAGTGTTTTTACAAGTTTATAAAGCTTGCTGGATATAAATATAATGTTTCTACTGGTGTACACTCTACATCTTATGTTTAGGAATGGTTCACAGTATATGAGCACAATCGTCAGCCACGCTGTACAGTATCTGACCTCATCATGGGAAATGAATATTACTTCAGAGTGTTCAGTGAAAACATAGTTGGGCTCAGTGACGCACCCGGCGTCTCC
Source organism: Pelophylax lessonae (assembly GCF_965119305.1). Classification (NCBI taxonomy): domain Eukaryota; kingdom Metazoa; phylum Chordata; class Amphibia; order Anura; family Ranidae; genus Pelophylax; species Pelophylax lessonae. The sequence goes on from NC_138779.1 coordinate 92,982,419, forward strand.
AAGAACACAGCCGTCATTGAGAAAACTGGTGAGTGCACAATTGCAGCTGTGGTTATGTGCTATGGCTTTGGAGCAATTCTGTTTACATCAAGATTTTTAGCTGCATTTTTGTCATGCTGGTTGATTTTTATTTTGGTCACTTGTTAGTTCCTAAATTTACAGCACAAAACCTTTTTTGCAAACAGTAACTGTATTTTTAATCTTTGTTTAGATTTTTAGGAAATCGGCACACTTTTTTTTAATGAGAAGCAGTGGGTTAGAAACTGCTATGCAGTCCAGCACTTCGAAAAAATGTGCTCCTTGCTCTCTCCCTCCACTTTATCATACTTACCAATGGCACAGCTTACACAGGACAGTGTCTGGGGACTATCTTTTATAAGGAACACAGGTTAATAATTTATATGGCATCACCACATTCTGCAACAATTTATAAAGCACAAAGCTTTTAAAAAGAAAGTCGTTTTTAACGATTTGAGACCCTGAGACGCTTTTTTATATAACACCCTGGTGTCCCAAAGCCTTTTTTTTTTTTGTTTTAGAGAAGTTTTGGTTCTGAACCCTTTATCTCTTTAGAATGTGTTTATAAAAAAAATCTGTAAAGCTATTCATCCTGTAAAACTCAGTGTACAATTATACTGTGTGAATTTGGGAAACTACTACTATACTATTTTTTTTTCAGATTGAATGGTATCCATTTATACAGAGTAGAAAAATACCACATTGTGTCTACTAGATGGAGCTGATGATCATAGGAAATTATTATTTATTGTCAGCTTCATCTAGTAGTCAAAATGAATTATTTTCAAAATCACTATTTACAGTATCTCACAAAAGTGAGTACACTCCTCACATTTTTGTAAATATTTTATTATGACTTTTCATGTGACAACACTGAAGAAATGACACTTTGCTACATTGTAAAGTAGTGAGTGTACAGCTTGTATAACAGTGTAAATTTGCTGTCCCCTCAAAATAACTCAACACACAGCCATTAATGTTTATGAGGGGGGGTACGGCGCTCAACTAAACCACATACTTAAATGAAAATGGTTCACTGATTAAATATATGGTTAACACCAAAACCAATATTAACTTAAATATAAATCAATTTAAGAGTGATGAAACCATGCAAAAGTGAAAAGGGTGCATAAATAAGGCTGTACTTAAAAGTCTCTAGTGCAAAAGGCCAGCAAGAGATATCTCAATTTTAAAACCAGCTGGTAAGTGTCCTGAGGCTTGATAGAAGAAATTAATTTCACTTTCACCTTCACTCTTTCACCCAGTGAGTGCAAGATTAGCTGCTTAGCTTACCAGAACTATTGGACCCCTTGGTTATAGGGGGTCACATAGGCAGTATTCTCTTATCAACTGGTAAGCAGCTAATCTTGCACTCACTGGGTGAAAGAGTGAAGGTGAAATTAATTTCTTCTATCAAGCCTCAGGACACTTAACAGCTGATTTTAAGATTGAGATATCTCTTGCTGGCCTTTTGCACTAGAGCCTTTTAAATACAGCCTTATTTATGCACCTTTTTCCCTTTTGCATGGTTTCATCACTCTTAAATTGATTTACATTTAAGTTTGTATTGGTTTTGGTGTTAACCATATATTTAATCAGTGCACCATTTTCATTTATGTATGTGGTTTGGTTGAGTGCAGTACCCCCCTCATAAACACTATTCACGTCAATCACGTTTTACGTTGCAGCTCACAGTTGGAATTTTTCTTTATTCCACACAAAGCATATAGTTCACATACAATTAAAATTCACTAATTTATGATTTATTCATTATTCATTAGCGCAGGTTGTTTGGTGTTTAACACCAATCTTTTTCCACACAGCCATTAATGTCTTAACCGCTGGCAACAAAAGTGAGATAAAGATACTGTATATTCGACCTGGAGAGAAAAATGGCCTAATAACATTCAAAGTTGCACAGAATAAATGTACAGTTCACATGAACAGAACAAATAGCTCTGTGAATTTTTATTAAATATAGCACAAAGTGTTTACAGTCTACCCTCACAAGAAAATATATTTTTTGGGGACAGATAGGGATTTAACTGAAGTTGAAAAGTCGGATGCATATTTTTTTCTAGGTTTTAGGAATATAAAGAACAATTGTACAAACTATGAATATAACACCAATAGCAATATGTGTCCGTGTTAATAAAACATACTTAAATAGTGACATCAAAATAGAAAAATAGTGACAAAAAAAAATTAGAAAAATGCCCAACAGTGTCTTCATATTATGATGACAAAAGATATCACATCCCAGTCGTGTATTGAGAGCACTCAACGCCCATGTTAACATAGACCTGCTTACCAGTGGGATATATGACCACAGATATAAAGATACATTTTGCACCCTCCTAGTTAGAATGCTAGATAGGTTAGGTAAATGTTTTTTTTTTTTTTTGCTCCCCTGTAATCAGAGAAGCAGTTTGTGATTGCTTTGGGCTATTCTAGGCTTCACTGGTTTCAGGATTGACTGTAGTCGCCCCTCTGTGTACCCACTGACAGTCTGCCACCTCATCATTAACCTCCTCCTTGTCACTAAAGCCTAATTTGCAGTGAGATGCAGCTGCTGGAACTTCTCTACCTGTTGTTGCCCCCTGCTAATAGAGTGGCTAAGCCATCCTCTTGCTCTTTAGTTATTGTGCTGTCATCCTCATAATCATAACGGTGGAAGAATTGGACATCACTCAAATCCTCCTTCTTCAGCAAGTCTGAGAGAGTATGATCAAATAAATCTGCTGACCCCTCATAGCCAGTTTGCAGGGCTATGGCAGGATTAGTGGAGGAAGAAGAAGAAGAAGAAGAGAGTACCTTAGCAGTGCTGACAGACAACTGGCGGCTTTTCACTTAGGAAGAAAAAGATGATAAAGGTGTTACGGACCACTCAACTGCCTCCTGTACATGCTGTGGTTGCAGTGCACAGTAACTTTGTTACAAGAAAGCAGATGTGCCTACTTTTAGATTGTGCCGCCTGACCACTAAATTGTCCTACAGAACTTGCTCACTCCTATTATCAAAATTTGGTGCACACTAGTTAATCACAAAGCTGCATACAAAGGGCAAGTGAAAATGTACAACAGCAACAAAAAAGGCCTAGCTACACACACAAATAAATATAAATAACTCAGCAAAAATAATAATCCTAAAACCCCCAAAATAAAATAAAAGCAGATTTTTTTTTTTAATGTTAGCAGACAATATAAAATCCAAGCCAGTGTATATTAGCAGTGTATAGCACAGATCTGATATCAAAGGACTGGCAGTGCATTGTTGATGCTAAAAATTCAGTCCAGTGAATTTTCCCATTAATTAGCCTAGAGACTCGGGATTTGCTGCAAACCTACAATAGCAGCAAACTTTTACCTTATCTATAAGTGTGATATAATGCTTCTTTTATGAATTAATGTGTTAATTTTGTGGAGTTATGTCATAAAAGCAAACACTTTAGATTTACATATTTAAGTAAGTAAACCAATTCTTACACATGTGTTACAAATGACCATTTTCTTATTGACCGTGATTGTCTTTTAATGGCTACATTGAATTGCTAAACTATGACAACTAGTTGGATGCTATGAATTTCAGCATGTTATTGCTTTACATTTAATAACAATAACACTACTGATCGTGGATTTCAATACATCTGCCTGAAGAACATCTAAAGAGGTATAATTGTGCCTTAGGTGCAAAAATAGACTTTTTGAAAACCCTTTAACCATAAGGATGCTAACCGCTTCCAACAGGAATGTAGCCATTCCTGTCAGTCTTTTTAAAGAAAATATTTTTTGTCCTAAATCTGCCATCCTTAACCGAAATGGTGAGATCCAAAAAGTTAATTTGGGTGGAGCAGTATTCATAAGATAATTTGATGCCTAAATCATTGGCATTCAACCTGGCCATACATTTATATAAATATTCCTAATTTCCCCTCCATAGGAGGAGCACATCATCAATAAACCTCCTCTAAAGTGCTATCTCAGGCTATTGAGTGCCCCAAACAATATTTTCCTCCCACTATGACATAAATAGGTTTGTTAGTGAGGGCGCAAACTTGGCACCCATTGCCATTCCAGTTTTGTGTAAGAAATGATTTTCATTGTGCCAAAAATAATTATGCTTCATTGAAAAATTCAAGAGCTCTAAAACAAAATCTCTCTGTATATCAGGGAGTGATTTTACCTCAATGGAGGAAATGTTTAGCAGCTTCAAAACCCCTATTATTGAGTATAATAAAATATAAAGAAGAAACCTCTGCAGTGACAAGCAATATGTTTTTCTAACATGTCACCTCTCCTAACAGCTAATCATGTGTTTCATGTTCTTAAGATAGTAGGGAGTTTTCTCAACCAGAGGCTGTAAAAATAAGTCAATATAATTACCAATTCTTGAAATTAATTTCTCCCTTTTTTGCTTTGCAGGTTTAGTCTACAAGCCTCGTGACTATGAAGAAATGGATGTCTGCATGGCTCCTAAGTTCCTTACACCTCTTATAGACCGCAGTGTAGTGGCTGGGTACAGCACAGCCTTGAATTGTGCTGTAAGAGCTCATCCAAAGGTACACAGCTGTCTCTAGTGAAACAGATCATGTCTGCAGTACAGTACATTTAAAAGCATTCAGCGCTCTTCTACTGAGAAATCTGATCCCCATGAAATTGATTATATTTATATAAAGGTCCCTTTTTACTGGTGCCAGGAATTTGTTGGCTGTAAATCATTTGGTAAACAAATACATATAACTTATTTCAAATAAATTCTTTTGAACATGAATTTTGTCAGTAAGTAGCGTGTGAGGCAGTGATCATTTTTCTCAAAAAATGTCTCATAATTGCATTATTTTAAAGGTCAGTCCACCCACTGAGATGTTTCATTATAAGTAAATTCATATGGAAGTCCCCCACCTGGCTTTCACATCAAGCTTATTTCCAGACATTTTTTTTTTGTTAATTATAATTGGAACATCTAGAATATTTTTCATATTTTAAATGCTGTCTGAGATTTTTTGGTGAGATGTATTATTTTCTGTCCTGGTGACAACATTGTTACCCAGACAAGGAGTGAATGGAAATCTCCAGCTGTAACATAGACAGCAGTAACAGAAAATTTAAGAATAGGAAGATTAAGGTAAGGTTTGAACCCCATCAACATTTCATTACTGTAAGTGTACGCATTGCAGATTTTCCTTCAAATTCCTGCCTGGTTACAACATTGTCATACTTCTCCCATGTGACCTTGAACAGCATTATTAACATGGCAAAGATGCTCAACCCTTTCTGCTGCATACAAATATACAAGTTTTGGTGAGAATTGCATATAGCACTACCCCCGTATAAGGGTTCTTTGTTATTTACCTCAACTTAAAAAAAAAACTTTAAAAAAAAAACCTCCGCCCCTCTAATATACCTGGTTGAGTGTACAAACATACAATGTCACAGGAAATCGCTGTAGGTAATACTTAGTGCCCAGAAGTAGCGCTACATCAAAAAAAACAGAAACCAAACCAGCTAGTAAAGGCAAACATAATATATTGTCACCCAATATGTTAGGTAACTAGGCAAACATAAAGATGATTAACATTGGTAATAACACAATTTAATAACAATTAGGAAATCTGCGTGACAATTTGTGATACCAGTGCAGGTAGCTTCAGCTAATATTATGTGCTAACGTTACAGCAGTAAATACCAACCTAATGTAAATATGCCATCAATCAAATATGTGCAAACTTATAAATCAAATAAACCCAAAAAATAAAACAAGAGAAAATCCATGCAAAAACTTTAGTAGTCCAAATATTGTGCAATAAATCAAGGTCTTTCAAAGTGCCTGTGCTCAAAAAGTGTTAGTGCCGCAAAGAGTAATTTTTTCTATAAAAAGGTGTCCAATTCTTCACCACCAACATTCCACTGTGTGCATATAGTGCTCTTGCCCCGATGGGATAACACTCATCAAATATAGATGACCTGACCACCCTAGCTTATATCAAGATAGGTCCAAAAAGAATGTTCCACGGTGCAGATGTGTGTAACAATCTCCCTCTAGTTTCCGCCTATAACAGAGGTCCATATCACCGCTCACATACAGGAAAGGATTCAAACAGAGAGGGTATTCATAGTGCATACCATTTTTTTAAATTTGCAGTACAAAGAAGTTTAAAACCACTCACGATGGAGGATGTATTTGGAGTGAATAAACAGATAGGCATAGGGGCAGGTCGTCCACTTGGTTTGGAAGCTGCATCAATGGATTGGAGCACACACCAGCTTCCATACTCGGAGTGGAAGCGGACTATTACATTAATCAGCAGATGATTCCGGGTGCCAGGAAGGGCACCAGAGATTGTGAGTGGTTTTAACCCTTGCAATGAGGGGGGAGCCACATTGCTAAAGTAGTTTAGAATTTTCCAGGGAGTTCACCTTTAAATAGGGTGATTGGCACCAAAGCCAGTGCTAGACATGCATGCTCAATAAAGTGCATGAGCATGCACAGACCATGGGGTGCAATATGTGTAAACTTAGATCTTCTGGCACAGCAATGAATCTAACCTTCCTGACAACCTCAGTGCTATGGTTTTAAATAGTGTTTCTGAAGTTTTGGGTGTTTCAAACTATTTTAGGGATGTTTGCCTGCATAGTCAGTGAAACATCTGACAGGAAAGGTGGGACCCCCTGTGAAGTACCACTCTACCTGAAATCTCAAGGTCACAGTCCCAGAGACACAAAGGGCCTGACACTTCAAGCTCAGAGTCCCAGAGGGACATAGGGACATAAACTACTAATGAAACATAGTTTTTGTGGAGTAAACTTTTACAATACAAATAAGTAAAGATGCCTCTAGATCTTAACTGACCTTCTCTTAAATAGTCATTATTAAAGTGTTTTTTCTTTAATGCAGCCTAGAGTGATCTGGATGAAAAATAAAATGGAGATTAGAGATGATCCGAAATTCCTCATGAAACATAATCAAGGAGTTCTTACCTTGAATATCCGCAAACCAAGCCCATTTGATGGTGGAACCTATACCTGCAAAGCCATCAACGAGCTGGGTGAAGCTCAAGTAGACTGTAGATTGGAAGTCAGAGGTAACTTATGTAACTGTTTTACAATTGCTTAGCTTAAAAATGCCAGTATATTGTAATGGTCAGGGGATGAGGGATCACCAGCACAGCCGTATATTCACAGAAACTTTTTTTTCCCAAAAAATCAAACAATGTGCATGTCAAGAAAAAATATGCAGTACTTTTTTGTTATACGTTCACATTTTTTCCCAATTGTGGACTGCCAACTCACAGCATTTTTGTGGACTGATTATTGTCAGCCGGCCCAGTTTTCTTTTGCCAAGTTACTTAGACCCACCTACTCTTGCATGTCCACAACCTAAGAGCTAATCATTTTGCAGTCACAAGGTAAGGATGGAGGGCTAATTACTCTTCTTGAGATAACACAGGAAGTGAGTGCTGGACAAAGCACATCTCTGAATTTTTAATAAGATCAACATTGTTTTTTTTTTGCAAATATAAAATAGTGATAACAAAATGTTTTTGAGGTATACGTAAAACAGTATTAACCAGCATCTCCAAAAATTAATATATTGCAGCTTACCATATATTTACTGTGGCAGGTGCATTCATTTTCTCTTTTTAGGCTTTTCCTTCCTATATTTTTACCTATTAGTCTATTATTTTTCAACTTACTTACTTACAAGCTGTCCAGCAAAATTGTCAGAAGGTTGAGATAAATCATTTAACACTAGGGATGATCGAACGGTTCGGGTCGACCATCGGTTCGACCCGAACATTGACTATTCGAAATTCGGCCGAATTTCGAACTTATTGCGGAAAAAGTTCGGAATTTGGCAACCAGAACCGACCAAAATGCAATGGGACAGGAACTGGGCTTTAAAAGCCCTTGATTGGACCAGAACCATCAGTAAAAGCCAATTGAGGGGACAGGAGGATGCTAGGAATGTGATTGTAGTGACTAGGGGGTCCAGAGGCCAATCATTAGTGAATACGCCCCCCAGTATATAAGATAGCCCCGCCAAATCTCTAGCATTGTAATACAGGGATGTGGAAGAGAGTGGAAGCAGTTCTGTTACTCCTGCTTCAAAGTGTCATTTAGCAATTATTAGTGTGAGGAAAGGTATATCTAGTGTAGTTAGGGTACTATTTTCCACTATAGTTAGATTTAATAATCTAGTTTCTTTAGGGAAAGTGTTAAGTGTCAGGGTGACTGTAGTGTAGTGTAGGGTTAACTGACTCTGACTGCTATGGCAGGGTGACCAAACCCTTCCATGTCAGGGTGACCGCCATAGAAAGCCATAGAAAAAAGATTGTTTCTATTAGAATTGCAATAGAGCAGGATAGTGGCTTTGGTACTTTCACACCTGGCCGTTTTTGTAGCAGGCGTTTATTGCGCTTTTTTGTGGACGTGTTTGGAGGCAGGCATGACATCTGAACTTCTGTGTAGGGGTATATATACACACACACACATGTATGTATATATACACATATACATATATAGGTGTGAAAGTAGCAGAACCCTATTCCTGCGCTAATGAAATAATTAGCAGGCATGGGACTTCGCTCCTATCACACCTATATGTGTGTATGTGTATAAATACATATAAGTGTGTGTGTATATATACCCCTATACAGAAGTTCAGATGTTATGCCTGCCTCCAAAGACGCCCAAAAAAATGCCCAAAAAAAATGCCTGCAACAACACACCTGGGCGTTTTTGTTGCAGGCGTTTTTTTGGGCATTTTTTTTCTGCTACTTTCACACCTATATATGTGTATGTGTATATATACATACATGGACACAGAAGTTCAGATGTCATGCCTGCCTCCAAACACGTCCACAAAAAAAGCCCTATAAACGCCTGCAACAAAAAGCCGGGTGTGAAAATAGCAAAGCCACTATCCTGCTCTACTGCAATTCTAATACAAACTAACTTTTTTTTCTGGTTCTGGACATGCTACAGAGCTGAAACTTTACAGGTACACTTTTTAGACCCCCAGACACTAAATCCAAAGAAATCTTTTTTTTTTTTTTTAATAATTTTTTCAATAATTGGCTCTCTATCAAAAATGACAATTTTTAAGAACTTTTTTTGTGTGATTAATAGTCCCTGGGGCATGACTCAGAACCCTAGGTACTTTTTAGGGGCATTTATTATTATTATTTATTATTATACAGGATTTATATATAGCGCCAACAGTTTGCGCAGCGCTTTACAATGTGAGGGAAGACAATACAGTTACAAAACAATTCAAAACAGGAGGAACTAGAGGGCCCTGCTCGTTAGAGCTTACAATCTAGAAGGGAGGGTCAAGTGAAACAAATGGCAATAACCATGGGGGATGGGTTGATGGAGGAAATGGAGGTACATTGTTAGGTGTTGGTAGGATAGGCTTCTCTGAAAAGGAGGGTTTTCAGAGACCGCCTAAAAGCTAATAGAGTAGGAGATAATCGGACAGATGAGGGTAAGGAGTTCCATAGAATTGGAGAGGCTCTGGAAAAGTCCTGGATGCGAGCATGGGAGGAGGTGACGAGGGGGCTAGAGAGCAGGAGGTTTTGAGAGGAACGAAGAGAGCGATTAGGTTGGTATTTTGAGACTAGGCTAGTGATGTAGCTGGGGGCTAAGCTGTGGATTGCTTTGTAAGATGTTGTAAGTATTTTGAATTTAATTCGTTTGGTGAGCAGAAGCCAGTGGAGGGCTTGACAGAGAGGAGCAGCGGACACTGAGCGATTGGTAAGGTGGATGAGTCTGGCGGCAGCATTCATGATGGATTGAAGGGGGGATAGCCTGTGTAGAGGTAAGCCAACGAGAAGGGAGTTGCAGTAGTCGAGGCGCGAGATGACCAGGGAGTGAACTAGGATTTTTGTTGTGTCTTTGGTTAGAAAGGGGCGTATTTTGGAGATGTTGCGGAGGCTGAGCCGGCAAGATTTGGACAGCGATTGGATGTGGGGTTTAAAGGAGAGTTCAGAGTCCAGGACAACACCTAAGACCTTGGCATGCGGGGATGGGCTGATAGTAATGCCATTGATATTGACGGAGAAATCAGTGGAAGGGGTACGTGGTGGAGGAAAAATTATAAGCTCGGTTTTGGATGGGTTGAGTTTGAGGAAGTGATGAGACATCCAGACTGATATATCTGATAGTAAATTAGTGATACGTGTGGAGACTGAGGGAGAGAGCTGAGGGGTGGATAGATAGATTTGGGTATCATCAGCGTAGAGATGGTATTGGAAGCCGTGGGAGGCTATCAGCTGACCCAGAGAGGAGGTGTAGATTGAAAATAGGAGGGGTCCAAGAACAGAGCCTTGGGGGACCCCAACAGAGAAGGGAAGAGGAGAGGAGGAAGTAGAATTGTAGGTAACGCTAAAGGTGCGGTTATATAAGTAGGAAGATAACCATTGAAGAGTACGGTCACGGAGACCAAAGGCATGGAGTTTTTTGAGTAGGAGGGGGTGGTCAACCGTATCAAAGGCAGCAGAAAGGTCCAGAAGTAGGAGCACAGAATAGTGTCCGTCGGTTTTGGCCATTAGTAGATCATTTGTCAGTTTTAGGAGAGCAGTTTCAGTGGAGTGTTGAGGCCGAAATCCGGACTGAAGGGGATCGAGGAGGTTATTCATGGCAAGGTGGTCGCACAGTCGGTTGTAGACTAGACGTTCGAGGAGTTTGGATGAGAAGGGGAGCAAGGAAATAGGTCGTAGGTTGTTCAGATCGGTTGGGTCCAGTGAGGGCTTTTTGAGTATAGGGCTGACTAGTGCGGGTTTTAGAGAGTTGGGGAAGATGCCAGAAGAGAGGGAGAGATTGAAGATGTGGGTTAGAGAGTGTAGAATAGGGCCAGAGGGTGAACGTAGCATTTGCGAGGGAACAGGATCCAGAGGGCAGGTGGTTAAGTGGACGTTAGCAAGTAGGTTAGCAACCTCATCTGTAGCGGCGGGGTTGAATGAGGGAAGAAATGATCGCACCTGTGGGCATGAAGCATAAGGTATGGAAGGTGTCTGAACAGTAACGATATCCTTACGAATTGTATCAATCTTCTGTTTGAAGTGGTAGGCAATCTCCAGGGCAGTGAGTGAGTCGGTGGGAGGGGGTGGTGGAGGACGGAGTAGAGAGTTAAAGGTAGCGATATTGGGTTTTATGGCTTCAAAATGGTGTTTTTTGATTACCGAAGTTCGGGTCCCATTGATTTCAAAGGGGTTCTGAAATCCGGGCCGAACTTTCAGGAAGTTCGGGTGTTCTGGTCGAACCAAACTTTTCAAAAGTTCGATCCTCCCTATTTAACACCAACAGGGGGGCTCACAATGGTCAGTTTTTAATCATTTATGTACACCTTTATCCCAAAAGGAAACAAAATGTTACTGTAATGGCTTAAAAACGTGTTAGCTAGAGTTTGGATATAATTTGTTAGTCAAGTCCATGCTAGTACATCTAATATCACCCACTCCTAAAATTGACCATGCTGCTATCCAAAGGTGTTTCTGTTGCTTCGGCATCCAGAGTGAAAACACCTAAGACAGGAAGTGTGTTACTGGCCAGATCACTGGGTGAAAATAAAGAAAATGAACACTAAAAAATGAAAGCTAATGTAGTCACCACTTTTAGGATTGGTAAACTGCAATATAGAAAATGTTTGTTTTTAGATTTAATGCCGATTGAACAGACTAAAAGGAATTTGGCATCAAAAAACAAAATTAAGTCAAATATTTATCTGTATTTGAAAAGAATTCATGCAAATGTGTTAACTACATTTTTTTCCTTTATCAATGCAGTTCCCTAGTAATCCCATCCTGGATTGATAAACAGTTCCGGTAAGTATAGTTTATACTACAAGAAAGACTGAAAATAAAGCTGACTATAGACAATAATGGTCTGGCCTACATGTGCTATCCAATGTTTTTTGGGCCCAGCTTCTGCCCAAAAACAGAAACCCACCTGTATTACCATTACAGTATTGTTTTGGACATTAGAGGATTGAATAGTGTGGGGGGGGGGGTACTTGCAGACAGTTTTAATATGTTTAACACTGTGATGAAAGGGCAGGTTTTTCTAATATATCTGATCATTCTGGCTCCAGAAAATTCTATTAATGGCTGAACTACCCCGCAGACTTTAGATCTCTGCTTAATGCATGCTAAAATTATCAGGAGGCTGGCATCTTAAATCTTTGAGAATGTTAAGTTCTGCAAGTTACAATGATCAACTAATCTTTAACCTGTAGCAGTTACCTGCTCAGGTGATGGGTGCATAGTGTACCCAGTGTTCATGTACATGTTTGCTTTGCTGGCCCCTGCCTTTAGTGCCTTCCTAAAAAGGGGATCAGGTCATTAAAAATATTACAGAATGTAAATGGTACAGCATCAATGCTGATGAATGAGGCAGCCCACCTTCATCTTACTGTAATGCAAAGTTATCATATAATAGGCTTGATACAGCCATTGATACATAAAAGAAACAGATGTACTGCAGTTCAAGCTGAAGTCCAGCTAAATGTGCAGTTGAAGTACATATACTGCATAGCTCCCAAATGTTCCTGATTTCGAGGGACTGTCCCTCATTTTGAATAAAGTCCCTCTGTCCCTCTTTCCTCCTCATTTGTCCCTCATTTTTGGTCTGGCTTATATAGTTGTATAAAAAATGCACTATTTATCTTTCCAAAGGTATTTTACAGCACTAAACCTTTCATCCAATTTTTAAATCGCTGCATCTGTAAATTCCAAAATCCATAATAAAGGAAAAGTAGTTGTAAAAAAAAACTCTTGTGGGCTTAACCAACCATTTTTTGTAAAATTCTCTCATGCCACTTTGAGATGCAGGAACCTATGTCCGATAGCATAGCCAGGTCTGTGATTTCACTTTTGTTCTCAGCTTTCAGCCTGGTCTCTGACCCACCACTAGCCTACTGATTTGACAACAGGACAAAACATAAGTATTAGCATACTCATGAGGTCGTCACTCTGTTCACATTGCTCTTTTCCCCTGTAAAGAAGCTGCCAGGGGAGTAGGAAACTAAAGACAGATTCAGTAATGGTTCAAGGTGAAGTGATACTAGTAATATTTAAAATAATATATAGAGATCTATTGCAATACCCACTGTCATTTTCTCAATACTTACTTAGACAAGAATTACGCCAGCTTGGTTTGTCCTCCTTCACCTCCTATAGCCTCCTGGGACACATCAAACATCCCAGGAGGCTGCAGGACTCACATTGTTGCCCTGAAACTTGTATGCACAGTGGGGAGCCAGTTGTGAGACTTCAAGAAGTCAAAGCTGGCCCCCAAATCCAAGATGAGCTGAAGCCCAGCAAAGAATCGGCTCTGGGAAAGACAATGGTGGATGCCATTGGGTGGTAAGTGTATGTTTCCTTATAGTCAGCAGCTATAGTATTTGTAGCTGCTAACTTTTATTTTTTTAACAAAATAAATTCCTCTTTAACAGCTCAGTAATTACTGACGCACTGACTAATGCCCTTCTGAAAAAGTAGCACGCTTATCAAAAACATGAATCAGGCACTCATATATTTTGGTTTAGGAAGTTTGTTTTTGCTGCAGAGAATGTAGTGCAGGAAAAATTATTACAAAAACAAAAAATGAAGGGTCGGCATGGAGGTAAAGGTTACAGGAAGGGTTAAGGATAGTATATGAGGGGAGCCTAAAGGTTGGACACCGTTCTTCATGGGGAACTCTGCTGTGAAACTTCCATCGCTGATATACTTAGAGCTAATATATGAGCAAAAATATGTACGGTAAATATAAGTTTCACTAATTTTTGCCTTTTCTTTACATTTTGCAGCTTAAGGTCTGAATGAGATATACCTGAGTCTTTCATTTAAAACTGCAAAGAAAAAAAAAGAAATCGGTCTTCATCATGTGTTTTGTGGTGTCCTATATTACTGCTAATGTATGTTGCGTATTTTTAAATATGCACTTCTTAGTATATGTGAACAATTTGCCTCTTTGTTCTCGTTAACTGTTAACTTTTCTTATGTAATATGTGTTCATTTGTCGGTCTCATCATTATGTGTGCTGAAAGACAGATTCTGTATGTCCTGTATACAGGTCCTTGTTTGTTTAAATCTCTGTATGCCCTAATATAGAAAGCATGCTTGGTGATTGGTGAACTTCGGATGGCAAAAATGCAGTTATTAAGGCGCAAGGACTAAGGTTTAGACCCACGTGCCTTACTGCTTATGTTGCTCATAGATTAGTTGTAAGTAAAACTGTCTCAGGAAAAACTTAAAAAAATAAATGCTTGTGACTAAACTCTTTTAGGGTATTGCCTAATTTATTGGGGAGAGAGAGCTTTAAAGTGGCCCTTTCACCCTTTACTTTTTTTCGTTTTAATTCCCTCTCCTCAATTACACACTTGCTAAAAACGTTTTGTTACCTGTAAATTGCTTAATATTGTCACCACTCTCCCGCTTCCCATAAATGAGATACCTGCATTAGATTTCAGCTATGCAGATGCAAAAACGTGCAATAATTCTGTACTTACTGACCTGCAGCCTCCTGGGGTATGTAATGTGAAAATCCCAGGAGGCTATCGGGCAACTGAAGGTATGTCACCCTAGCGAGGTGGGAGAGCAGAGAGGCAATATCAAACTATTTACAGGTCACAAAACCTAAAAACTCTAAGTACATGTGTAATAGAGAGGAAGGCGGAAAAGAATAGACAAATCTACAGTACAATTGAAAATATTCACTGTTTTATGGCATACAGTTGGGACCTTGATAATATTATTGTATTCACTGTAAGGCAAAGATTTATCAAACTGTACTCAGTTTTAAAATTGTAAATGTCCTGCCTTAAAGCAGACATTACATTAAGTATTATAGTACCTTTTTAGATTGCAAAGCTTCATCAATATCAGTATCTGATTTAGGGGTCCATTTATAAAGCTGCAGTATGGCCTAACACTGTGATGTGCTTTGCACTCTGCTTGCTTGAGAAGGTAGAGCCTGGTCACATGACCTTTCAAAAATATGTGCCTGACCTCTTCTCCAATCACAGAGTTGTCTCTGTAGTGCTAAGTAGACAGAACTCTGTATCATACTGCAGGATCTACACCACGGCCTGCATATTATAAATGGGCAACGGTGTGGAGTAACCTTGTAATCAATATGTGTATTTTCACAACAGTTATCGGGCATTAAATTGGGGTACAATGCAGTATAATGGGGGAAAAAGGGGTACAAAGCAGTGTATTCTATTACTTTACACAGAATACCAACATCAGACAAAGTGATTGATCTGATTGAAAATTTTCTTGTGAGTCCTACTTGTTCTCTTTCCTTTTTACAAAAAAAAGGCTGGCCCAGGTCACAGCCTGATGGGTAAAAAAAGGTTTATGTGTACTTTTTCTACATTGAATGACTAATCTGCAAGTGGTCAAATAAAGTTAAAACTATAGAGTTGAATTAGGGATGTGCCCCATTAAAAATGTGAAATATAGTTCAACCCATATATAAGACTGCTGGTTTGCTTGATCCTGATTATTTCGTACAGTATATAGACTTATAGGCAGGTCTGCAAGTTTTTATTGTTCTAACTAATGACAAGTCAAAGCTTGATAAACTGATCTTGCTATGTCAATTTTTTTCCCTAAAATGAAATGAGGGATGATGGAAAGTTGTGAAGCTATATGCACATCATTATTCATTAGCATGTTATTGTGTGTTGTATATGACTATGATATATTTGAGAAGACAATGTGCTTTGAATGGTTTTTAAAATTTTGATAGCAATGTAGCAAGTACAAAGTGATGGTAAAAGAAAACTGATCAAGCCGAAGATTAATAGATGTGATGGGCAGATGTTATTCCTTTAATAATTCTACCTAGTTGTTTGCACAGGCCTGTGTACAGGGTCCGAAAGGGCCACAATCTTTTGACATTGGATGCAATAAATGCACATTGAACAAATATAAAGATTTCTACGTTACACTTGCACTATTGTTATGATTTGTTGACTAGTTTATATTGTGATAGTACTGCCATAGTTAATTCCAACTCCAGTCAAAACATTCTAGGTATTAGATAGAGTGGGGTGGTGGTATAACCCCTGAGTCAGTTTTAGTTCCTTTTTTATCTGTGACCCCATTGGGGAGATTTCTTCTTGCTTCTTGTTCAGGTGGCAAGGACTTGATTGGACAGGAAGTGATGAAAAATCTCAACAATGTGTAAACAAAGGAACAACAAACCCTTTTTAGTGGTTTTAGTGGAGAAAAGTGAGGACCACTGTCAATTTGTTTTTTTCTGCCTGTGCTTTCCTGTTCCAGCGACTACCATAGCCGTCATTTCTTGACCGGGTGCCACGGGCTATAGCAGCATGCAGAAAGCTCTCCTGAGCAATAAAGCTGGATGGAAATTCTAACCCTTCCTGATTTCAGCTAAAAAACCAGAAAAAAAGTGGGCCTGTAGCTTTACTTCTGTTAAACATATCAACATTTTTTTTTTTTTTTTTGATGTCAGGACAGTGCTATTGTAATGCATATGAATTTTCTGATCTCAAATAAGTTAGTAATGTTCTCTGGACAATGTGAAAGGGTCTCTTTAAAGCCTACCCCCAATTTACTTATACTAATTTTTATAGAGTTCCCCCATAGATTGTTTCTGCGCTGCAGCCACCCCAATATACCTGTTGCTTCTGTATGGGGAATCATGTGAATCCCTGTAAGCCCTGTTCTTGTTCTAATAACCAATTTACAGGTACTCTTATTGACAATTGGGTTTTACTAGAACTGTGTACCTTGAATCGGAATAAACACATTAACATGAGCCACTGAAGTTCTACATGGAGAACTCACCACACAACAGCAAATTATTTTAGGAAATATTTTATTATCTGTGGCAGCTTCTAGCTGTTATTGTTTGAAGTGCTATATAGTAGAATCATTTTCTTTACAGGAAAGGACAAAAGATTTACTTTCTTCATATGAGATGTTCATGGCTAGTCATATAATGTTAACTGCTATGCATACATGACACTGCATGAGCTAAAAATGTCCTCTTTGCAAAGGGTTTTTTTCACTACAGAAATACCTAACAAGAAACTATGAGATCTAACAAAAAACATTGTGCCCATCATAAGAATTAGACAACTGCTGCTCATTAACTGGAGTTACTAATCATTTCATGAATGATTTTAGCAGTTTGAACTAAAAGCTTTTGTGTTTTCAATGTTGTCTGAAAATAAAAAGTTACTACAAAAAAAAAAAAAATTGTCAGAGTAATTTTTTCATATCCAGTGAAACAAAGTATCAGTTCCACCTAGTACAATTGTTTAACTCTATTAATGCTGGCCCTTCAAAGTACAGGCGGCCCCCTGGGTACAAACAAGGTAGGTTCTCTGGGTTCGTTCTTAAGTTGAGTTTGTAAGTTGGAACAGGTACATTTTCTTGAGTGTAACCCAAGCCAATTTTTTTTTGTCTAGATAGCAAAGGGAAGGGTTAACACCCCTAATGTTTATTTTGTTGTCTGTGCCCCTGTTCAAAAGATTTCACCTCCCTTTCTGTCCCTGTGACAACTGGATTTTGAAAACTTTGGGTTGTTGTGGAAACAAGGATTAGTGATAAAGCTTCAGTGGAGATGCCTTTTTCCCATGGTAAGACTTACAGGAGTGAATTTCCCTTCCTAGGGGTAGATTTCCTTTCACTTCTTGTTGTTTCCCTCTATATGCATCCTATGTAAGTCGGGGACTACCTGTATGTATATGTAAACTAAAACTTTTTTTTTTTTTACTTTTTGAATAGAGTAGGAAATTCTATTTATAAGATCTCTTTTATCAAAGGTTTTAATTGTACAGTTTCTCAAAAGTGGAAGGTTCTGGCCAATAAGCAGTCTGAGGGTTCCTATCTGAGGGTGTCTGCATTGTGGATGAAATAGTAACCTTTGAACAACAACATTGTCAGTCTGGGGAAGAGGTAGTGTAAAGCCTCCTACACACTATCAGATTATCGGACGATCTTTCGTCCGTTTTTTTGTTGCATGCTAGTCTCATGTCGAAAGTGAAGAGGTTAATTTCATACAAAAATTCCTAGTCTTGCTCTTACGATTTTTTTCGGACAAAAATTGTACTAATATAACGAAAATCGGACGTTGTGTTGACGTACGATAAAAATTTTATAGTCTGCACATCCAGTTTTTGTCATCCAAAAATTCGTAATCGGCTGTCGAAAGCACTATACTAACAATCAGAAAATCGGCAGATCGCTCGTCGGATGAAATTTTACTTCAGATTTTCGTATCGTGTGTACGGACCTTTAGACAAACATATTTAGATGGACCTGGCTAAAAATTAAAGCTATACTCCAGCTAACACCTTATAAGTAGTTAATGCAAAACATTTTTTTTCCTTTTGGGATAAAGGTTTTACATAAATAAAAGCTGACTATTGTAAGCACCCCTGTCACTGCCAATTTAAACCAAAACATGGGTAACAACGGCAAAATAAAAGAACTAGAGTAATATAAGGTAAGCAGATTCATAGAAATGCTCAGAGGTAACAACATGAGACCCAATCTAAAAGAAGAAGAAGAGCAGGTAAAGCATATTGTCCATGTAAATTAGCTTGATGTAAGTAACTATATTATTGTAATATCTGTTAATGTAATAATTTGTTGCCATGAACATTTTGTCTTTTTATATGTACATGGAATCAGCTATAATTGCTTATTTCATATGCAGGTTCTGTTTTCTGGTTTGCAGTGCTACAAAATTGTTTTACTGTTCCTTCTCGCAATGTAAGTCCATAGGATGGCTAGCTTAAAAGAGAAGTTTGACTTTTTTTTTTCTTAAGACTTTGTTTGTTAAATCATACTTACCTACTGTGGGAGGATGCAGCATCAGTTCAATGCTGCATCTATCCCTCGCCGGCTCTAAGACTGAGAACCGAGCGATCAAAGACAGCTTATCGCTCGGTTCTAAGAGCCGATGCTTACCACAACTGGGTTGGAGGGGGCAACACCAAGCCCCAATTTTACATACTGTGATAATTTTTTCCTTATCTTATTACCTTCTTCTGGCCACCTTTGGACATTAGTGGCTCAATTCTGCAAAATACCTATGGGCGTAGGTCGACTAATAGACTAATAGGGTTTAACGACATCCTTATTGTTTGGGAAACATTAAATCATCCTTCTTTTTACTTGTTTTGCGGTCTGATAAAAAGTAGTTCTAGTAGACCCCATACTGTCTCCAATAGTTTATTCTAGCATTGGCATTTACTATGACTTATGAATTATGATATAATACAAGGAACATAGCTTGAAGAAAAGGGGTCCATCTCTGAAGTATTCATAGGGCAGAATCATGTTGAGATATGCCCATGCTTAACAATAAGATCTTTTTGTTGAATAACGCCAAACTGCTTAACTGCCTTGCTAAGGAAGCTGAGCGTAAAGGTGATGGACTGGCCAAGCATGTCCCCAGATCTAAACCCTATTGAGCATCTACGGGGAATCCTCAAACAGAACGTGAAGGAGCGCAAGGTCCCTAACCTCCACCAGCTCTGTGATGTTGTCATGGAGGAGTGGAAGAGGATTCTGGTGGCAACCTGTGAAGCTCTGGTGAACTCCATGTCCAAGAGGGTTAAGGCAGTGCTGGAAAACAATGGTGGCCACACAAAATATTGACACTTTGGGCCCACTTTGGGCCCAACTTGGACAATTTTACTTAGGGGTGTACTCATTTTTGTTGCCAGCAGTTTAGACATTAATGGCTGTGTGTTGAGTTATTTTGAGGGGACAGCAAATTTACACTGTTATACAAGCTGTACACTCACTACTTGACATTGTAGCAAATTGTCAGTGTTGTCACATGAAAAGATATAATAAAATATTTACAAAAATGGGAGGGGTGTACTCACTTATGTGAGATACTGTAACTACGAGCCAATTATATGAATGGTTCTGTGTGAAAACACTTATGAACCTCAGATAACTTTCCCTGCTTTATAATACCTGGCTACAAAGCACAGATGTTACTACCCCAAGATAGCATATACAGCATGACCTTTCAGACAGGAGCTGGTTAGTTTGCTGAATGCAAAGATTGCTGACTTCATACTCTCTTCCTAACATGACACCTCTCAGGTCCTCAGCCAGGGGGTATCACTGTTTGCAGCTGTTCTCTACTGTTCATAAACTGTTAGCCTAACTACACCAGACCACACTTTTATACCATCGCTAATCTCTGTCATCATATTACACTCCATCTTATATTTCATGCTCTTTTTACAAGCGAAGCACACAGTCTCATGCTCATTTAATAAGTGCAATGAGAAACATAGACAGTGCAGCAATCCATAGCAACCAATAAGAACTGTCTTTTACTAATGGATTTCATTAGAAATCTGGTTACTATGGGTTACTAAAATTTTACATACCGTCATTGGTAAAATGAAACTCAAAAAACTAATTAGGTAAATAACTTCACACTCACAGAAAGTTATGTATTCCAATTTTAGTAACAGAGTATACAGTACATTATAGTTGTAGCGCTACCACCATAGGACCCACTGCAAATGTAACTAGTTCCACCACAAAGTTAGTGCAGAAGCAATCAGGCACACAACAACAGCCTATCCATTCTGGCTCAATAATCAGCCTAGAGTTTTTATTGTTGAAGAACTTGGATGGGGTGTAGGGTAGTTTGGGATGCTCCAGATTCATTGAATATTTACAGGAGGACACTTCACTTTCCCAAGTTTCTCCAACCAGTCTCCATGTGGAAACAAGTGCATGTGACAGAACGGAGTCCTGTTTTTTAGAAGCTATCCCATGCAGAAATACTAATGGGTTCTCCACCAAAGAGATTCAACACACAGTCACAAGAAACCTGAACTGAGGTATATCACAGGATCACCAGATGCCTCCTTCCAATATCCATAGGACACTCTTCGGTGCTTTTTTAATGCTCAGAATGCCACAACACAGCCAGACTCCTTCTAACCTCTCTCTAGTGAGCTCACCAGACAGGGGTTCCCAGAAAATGATTACCTTCACTAGCATCAAATGTGGTATATTAAAAATAGGTCCCCACCTCTGCCAAAGCTGGGACCTCGATCAATAGCCGCTGGAATAAGGATAGCTACTGTAGGTAGACTGGTGGATTCCCTCGCACAGGTAGAAGAGACCCTACTGCTCCAAATCTAAGACTATGTATATGCCTCCTCAGCCACCTTTGGGACACACTTTATATATTATTAAAAAAAAAAAAAAAAATGAATATATATATATATATATATATATAGTATCCCAAAAAAGTGAGTACACCCCTCACATTTTTGTAAATATTGTATTATATCTTTTCATGTGATAACACTGAAGAAATGACACTTTGCTATAATGTAAAGTAGTGATTGTACAGCTTGAATAACAGTGCCAATTTGCTGTCCTCTCAAAATAACTCAACACACAGTCATTAATGTCTAAACCGCTGGCAACAAAATTAAGTACATCCCTAAGTCAACATGTCCAAATTGGGCCCAATTAGCCATTTTCTTTCCTCGGTGTCATGTGACTCGTTAGTGTTACAAGGTCTCAGGTGTGAATAAAGAGCAGGTGTTAATTTGGTGTTATCGCTCTCACTCTCTCCTACTAGTCACTGGAAGTTCAACATGGCACCTCATGACAAAGAACTCTCTGAGGATCTGAAAAAAAGAATTGTTGCTCTACATAAAGATGGCCTAGGCTATAAGAAGAATACCAAGACCCTGAAACTCACCGAGCTGTAGTACAGTGGCCAAAACCATACAGCGGTTTAACAGGACAGGTTCCACTCAGAACAGGCCTTGCCATGGTCGACCAAAGAAGTTGAGTGCACATGTTCAGCGTTATATCCAGAGGTTGTCTTTGGGAAATAGACGTACAAGTGCTGCCAGTATTGCTGCAGAGGTTAAAGGGGGGGTTCAGCCTGTCAGCGCTAAGACCATACGCCGCACACTGCATCAAATTGGCCAGCATGGCTGTCATCCCTGAAGGAAGCCTCTTCTAAAGATGATGCACAAAAAAGACTACAAACAGTTTTCTGAAGACAAGCAGACTAAGGAAATGGGTTACTGGAACCATGTCCTGTGGTCTGATGAGACCAAAATAAACTTATTTGGTTGGGATGGTGTCAAGCGTGTGTGGCGGCAACAAGGTGAGGAGTACAAAAACAAGTTTGTCTTGCATACAGTCAAGCATGGTGGTGGAAGTGTCATGGTCTGGGGCTGCATGAGTGCTGCTTGCACTGAGGAGCTACAGTTCATTGAGGGAACCATGAATGCCAATATGTACTGTGACATACTGAAGCAGAGCATAATCCCCTCCCTTCGGAGACTGGGCTGCAGGGCAGTATTCCAACATGATAACGACCCTAAACACACCTCCAAGATTAACTCTGCCTTGCTAAAGAAGCTGAGGGTAAGGTGATGGACTGGCCAAGCATGTCTCCAGACCTAAACCCTATTAAGCATCTGTGGGGCATCCTCAAACGGAAGGTGGATGAGTGCAAGGTCTCTAACTTCCACGAGCTCCGTGATGTCATCATAGAGGAGTGGAGGAGGACTCCAGTGGCAACCTGTGAAGCTCAGGTTAACTCCATGCCCAAGAGTGTTAAGTCAGTGCTGGAAAATAATGACACAAAATATTGATACTTTGGGCCCACTTTGGGCCCAACTTGGACAATTTTACTTAGGGGAGTACTCATTTTTGTTGCCAGTGGTTTAGACATTAATGGCTGTGTTTTGAGTTATTTTTAGGGGGACGGCAAATTTTCCCTTTTATACAAGCTGTACACTCACTACTTTACATTGTAGCAAAGTGTAATTTCTTCAGTGTTAGTAAAACAGGCCAACACAGTGCTTGCAAAATAAGTGTCTCAAATAACCAAATGAGGTGCATCCTTACCACATACAATACATATAAACAACACCGGACATGAAATTAAAAATCTAAACTTAATGTTATACCTGTTCGTAAGCTTTGTGAGTGACACCGGATATGAGGTGTATCCTCAATACAGTATAAATTCATGGCCACTTGCCGGAAATTATGTCTGTGATAACGCCCAAGTGGGAGGGCAAAACACGCCGATGTATTTCCGTGTGGCACCTTCTGACGTCACTTCCTGGTCACTTCCTGGTTCTCAGTGGAACGCACGCGGCCGTGGCGTTCCCGGAACAATCTGTGATATTGTTTTCTGTTTTTACCATTATCAACCTTGTGAGTATATTTCTTTTCTTGCGGTAATAAAATTATCAAAAAACGGGCTTCACTATTTTGGAATCTATATTGTTTTTGGAGCTGCCCAGGGCCATAAAATTGAAGGGATACTATCCAGCTTATCTTTCACCAAGCAGAAGTTTTGGCATGCTTTAATTTCCAGCTATAAATACAGATTGGACGCTCCCTTATAACACAAGCGGTTTTGATTAGAGTTGATCGCACACCTGGATGTCCGGGTTTGGCGGGTCTAGACGAACTTGAAAAAAAGTCTGGGTTCGTGACCCGGACTTAACCTGAACTTTACCCCGATCCCGAACCCCATTGAAGTCAATGGTGACCCGAACTTTTGAGCACTAAAATGGCTCTAAAAAACACATGGAAAGGGCTAGAGTGCTGCAAATGGCAGAAAAAATCTTCTTAAGAGCATGGCAAGTGCTCTGCAAACAAATGTGGATAGGTAAATAACTTAAAATAACATAAAATACATAAAAATAAAAAATAATAATCTTGAATGATATAGGAGGAGGACGAGGCCCATATGGAGTAGGAGGTTGAGGTGGCGGTGGATATGGCAGTGTAGGTGGAAGCGGCAGCAGCGGTGGAGGAGGAGGACGAGGTAGCCAACACTGGTTTTGGTTTTTAATAAAAAAAAATTTAAATTAGGGTACACCCCAAAAGAGTAAGAAAGATCAAATACAACAATGGCTGGGTAAGGCCGGTATACATGTCTATTCTGCACAAGGTACGGACAAGTCCTGTGGGATCCATGCCTGGTTCATTTTAATGAACGTGAGCTTGTCCACATTGGCTCTGGACAGGCGGCTGCGCTTGTCTGTGATAACGCCCCCAGCCGTGCTAAATACATGTTCAGATAATACATTGGCTGCAGGGCAGGCCAGCACCTCCAAGGCATAAAGGGCAAGCTCCGGCCATGTGCCCAATTTGGAGACCCAGAAGTTGAAGGGGGCAGACCCATCATTCAGTACGTGTATAGTACGTAAGGAAAGGTAAGGAACTGTATATGGTGTATGGTATAGGGTAAGGAACGGTGATGCCGGCGGGGGGGGCTTTTTTCCCCTTCTGGGTTGAGTCTGGCCTTTGAAAATTATGTGTCCCTGGTTGTGCGCCGGGCTCTCCCAAAGCTGTCTAAGTTCTGAGGCCTTCTGGTAGGGAAGGGGCTGCACTGGTCTTGCCAGGGACCGGGATTCTGAAAAGCCTGTGGTGTATGTGCCCCCGGAGTGGCAGTCCAGGGGTGCCATAATTCATGGTGGATGTCAACACTATGAGTATGGCACCAAGGACACTGCACTTTCTACACACGTTTTGCACACCTGCCTCTAGGGCCGGACCTTTTGGTCAGGATTCAGGACCAGAGGAATTTTTCATTCCTGGCCGAAGGGCCTGCCATAGTATTGCAATGTGGCGCTAACCTTGCACTTTTCCACTATTCCTTTCCCCACCTTTATGTATTGTGTGTCTCACGTTTTGTATTTTTTATTGTGGCGGTACACTTTATTTTGCACAGCATGATTGTAAGGGTGTAGGTCCTTGGGCCTGTCCCGGAAAGTCTTGGGAAGGGGTGGATATGGCCTTCGGGCTTGGTTCGCCCTCTCTCATGGGGTCTCTCTTCGGGAAAGCCCCACCTAGTATTTGGGGTGGTCTGTTTCAGCAGACCTCCTAAAAAACGGGGCTGCCTGGTTTCGGCCAGGTTAGCCAGTGTAAGTACCCCAGTCCCTGTCAGGAGCCTTGCGCCCCGGGGGATCAGCGTCAAGGACCATGTGTACACCCTGTGCACTTTTTGTGTTTCACTTTTTTGGTGTGCACTTTTTTATGCACCCACCGGGTGATAGTCTAACACACCACAGGCTTAAAAAAAAACAGCTGGAGGTCCTGGTTGTTGTGGCATGGTCCTGGTTGTTGTGGCATGCCGACAAAGCTTTTCCACATTTCATACATGCTAACCCTGCCTTCTGAGGTGCTGGCGGTGCCCTGGCTGTGTTGGCGACCTCCTCCTTTGCCTTCGCCTTGTGCTTCCACTGTGCCCCCGCTGTCAGGTGGGAATGCCACCAGCATCGCTTCTCGACCATTTGGCTAAGATCAAGTGTAGTATCTGTTGTTATCAGTTATCTGGGTGCCACCCTGCTGTGAACATGGTTCCTCCTCCTCCATCTCCTCCTCATCCTCCACCTCGTCATCCTCCAGAACTGTGCCCTTGCTGGACAATTGTGTACCTGGCGTTTGTGGGTGCAGGAACCCACCCTCGGATCCACTTGTGAATGACTGCCCTGAAAGCCTTGGAAATGATCACTGCTCCGGATGTGGAGGCGGTAGAGGATGAGGGTGAGGAAGCGGAGTAGGAGGAGTTAGCAACAGGAGGCAAACTCTGAAGTGCCCTGCAATCCTTGGTGGTGGAAGGAGATGCGCCAAATTTAAAGGGTGTATCTCACAGTAACATAATCAGCAAAGCTTCAAAATGATTAATTTTCCCCTAAATGGGTGTTTATTGAATTGCAGAATAGAACAACAGTATCCAAAGGGTGTATCTCACACGTACAGATATAGAATAAGCCGAAATTTTATATCTTTATTTCCCCTAAATGGGTGTTTATTGAATAGCAGAATAGAACAACAGTATCCAAAGGGTGTATCTCACACGTACAGATACAGACTAAGCCGCAATTTAATATCTTTCTGTCCCCTAAATAGGTGTTTATTGAATAGCAGAATAGAACAACAGTATCCAAAGGGTGTTTCTCACACGTACAGATACAGACTAAGCCGCAATTTAATATCTTTCTGTCCCCTAAATGGGTGTTTATTGAATAGCAGAATAGAACAACAGTATCCAAAGGGTGTGTCTCACACATACAGATGCAGACTAGGCCGCAATTTAATTTTTTTTCCCTAAATGGGTGTTTATTGAATAGCAGAATAGAACAACAGTATCCAACGGGTGTATCTCACAGTAACATATGCAGACTAGGCCGCAATTTAATATTTTTTCCCTAAATGGATGTTTATTGAATAGCGGAATTGAACAACAGTATACAACGGGTGTATCTCACAGTAACATATACAAACTAGGCCACAATTTATTATTTTTTCCCTATATGGGTGTTAATTGAATAGCGGAATAGAAAAACAGTATACAATGGGTGTATCTCACACGTACAGATGCAGACTAGGCTGCAATTTAATTTTTTTCCCTAAATGGTTGTTTATTGAATAGCGGAATAGAACAACAGTATCCAACGGGTGTATCTCACAGTAACATATGCAGACTAGGCCGCACGTTCATTTTTTTTCTCTAAATGGGTGTTTATTGAATAGCAGAATAGAACAACAGTATCCAAAGGGTGTATCTCACATGTGCAGATACAGACTAGGCCACAATTTAATATCTTTCTTTCCCCTACATGGGTGTTCATTGAATAGCAGAATAGAACAACAGTTTCTAAAAGGGTCCACCCTTTCTGGTGAGTGGGGTTCCTGAAGGGGTTCAAGTCACCTGGCCCAAGTGATCATCTCAAGAGCACCTTAACACCTGCACAGAAGCATCTTTATTGTATCTTGCACTTATTCACCAGCATTTTTTTTGTTTATATATTGCACCTTTGTGCACATGAAATTTGGACTTTTTTTAATTTTGTGGACTTTACCATTAGTTTGTTGGACACTTTATTAATTAACAGTAATTTTAAATTGATATTTATGGTTACACCTTGCACTTTATGCCCTGGATATTTGCACTTATTTTTGTGAATTTTATTATACGTTTAGTTATTTGAGACACTTATTTTGCAAGCGCAGTGTTGTCCTGTTTTACAATTTTTTCTGAGTTTTTACTTGGTAAAAAGCAGCTGCATCACCTATTTATTTATATATGTATATATATATATATATATATATATATATATATATATATTTGTATTTATATTTATATAATTTTCACCTATTTTTATTATCATATTTATCTAGCGCGGGTTTAAATCCACCTATCGCATTTCTTCAGTGTTGTCACATGAAAATATATAATAAAATATTTACAAAAATGTGAGGGGTGTACTCACTTTTGTGAGATACTGTACACACACATATATATATATATATATATATATATATATATATATATATATATATATATATATATATATATATATATATATATATATGTACACTATAACACTATACTGTATTGTCAAAAGTATTGGACGCCTGCCTTTACACGAACATTAACTTTAATGGCCAGTCTTAGTCCGTAGGGTTCAATATTGAGTTGGCCCACCCTTTCCTGCTATAACAGCTTCAACCCTTCTGTGAAGGCTGTCCACAAGGTTTTGGAGTGTGTCTATGGGAATGTTTGACCATTCTTCCAGAAGCGTATTTTGAGGTCAGGCACTGATGTTGTCTCTACTGTAATTCGGGGATTCGGATATATCCGAATCTCCAAATTATTTAAAAAGTCCTCTGAATATTTATTTGGAACAAAAGGAACCGTACATGTCTACCTTAATGCAGGGGATGCAATAAGGTAAATAAAAGTAATGCCTTTACTTTACCAGATTTTGTAGCTTATCAAACAGATAAAACTAAATGCTTTAAATGCAATATTTAACAGACCAAAATGTAGCAAATATTATACTTTTGTTTTTGATTTTGATATGCTTTAAAGACATGAACTTAGACAATTTTATCTTGGTAATTGGGAAAAATGCATTAGCAGAGGTTACATTTAGGCTGGATTTAAATCCTTGTGTTTTTTGTGTTAAGCATTTTCCATTAAAATCAGGGGAAAGGTCTTAAAGTGTGCATCATGATGCACATCAGTATGCATTAATGCATATCAATGCACGTTATTGTGCATTAAAGTGTGTTATGATGGAGATGGTATGCAAAAAAAGTACATTTTGTAAATGGAAACTGCATCAGACAAAGGGGTATTTAAAATGCAAAGGCGTGAATAAGCCCTTAGTTAAAATTTGCATGTCAGAACAATTTGAAATCATGTAGATTGAGAGATATAGACAGCTACACTCAGGTCCATAAATATTGGGACATCGACACAATGCTAATCTTTTTGGCTCTATACACCACCACAATGGATTTGAAATGAAACAAACAAGGTGTGCTTTGACTGCTGACTTTCAGCTTTAATTTGAGGGTATTTACATCCAAATCAGATGAAAGGTGTAGTAATTACAACAGTTTGTATATGTGCCTCCCACTTTTTAAGGGACCAAAAGTAATGGGACAATTGGCTGCTCAGCTTTTCCGTGGCCAGGTGTGTTTATTCCCTCATTATCCCATTTGCAAGGAGCAGATAAAAGGTCCAGAGTTAATTTCAAGTGTGCTATTTGCATTTGGAATCTGTTGCTGTCAACTCTCAATATAAGATCCAAAGAGCTGTAAATATCAGTGAAGCAAGCCATCATTAGGCTGAAAAAACAAAACAAACTCATCAGAGAGATAGCAAAAACATTAGGTGTGGCCAAATCAACTGTGTGGAACATCCTTAAAAAGAAAGAACACACCGGTGAGCTCAGCAACACCAAAAGACCCGGAAGGCCACAGAAAACAACTGTGGTGGATGACCGAAGAATTCTTTCCCTGGTGAAGAAAACACCCTTCACAACAGTTGGCCAGATCAAGAACACTCTCCAGGAGGTAGATGTATGTGTGACAAAGTCAACAATCAAGAAAATTCTTCACCAGAGTGAATACAGAGGGTTCACCACAAGATGTAAACCATTGGTGAGCGTCAAAAACAGGAAGGCCAGATTAGAGTTTGCCAAACAACATCTAAAAAAGCCTTTACAGTTCTGGAACAAAATCCTATGGACAGATGAGACCAAGATCAACTTATACCAGAGTGATGGGAAGAGAATAGTAGGGAGAAGGAAAGGAACTGCTCATGATCCAAAGCATACCACCTCATCAGTGAAGCATGGTGGTGGTAGTGTCATGGCGTGGGCATGTATGGTTGCCAATGGAACTGGTTCTCTTGTGTTTATTGATGATGTGACTGCTGACAAAAGCAGCAGGATGAATTCTGAAGTGTTTCAGCCAATATTATCTGCTCATATTCAGCCAAATGCTTCAGAACTCAATGGACGGCGCTTCACAATGCAGATGGACAATGACCCAAAGCATACTGCGAAAGGAACCAAAGAGTTTTTTAAGGGAAAGAAGTGGAATGTTATGCAATGGCCAAGTCAATCACCTGACCTGAATCCGATTGAGCATGCATTTCATTCGCTGAAGACAAAACTGAAGGGAAAATGCCCCAAGAACAAGCAGGAACTGAAGACAGTTGCAGTAGAGGCCTGGCAGAGCATCACCAGGGATGAAACCCAGCGTCTGGTGATGTCTATGCATTCCAGACTTCAGGCTGTAATTGACTGCAAAGGATTTGCAACCAAGTATTAAAAAGTGAAAGTTTGATTTATGATTGTTAATCTGTCCCATTACTTTTGCTCCCTTAAAAAGTGGGAGGCACATATACAAACTGTTGTAATTCCTACACCGTTCACCTTATTTGGATGTAAATACCCTCAAATTAAAGCTGACAGTCTGCAGTTAAAGTAGATCATGTTTGTTTCATTTCAAATCCATTGTGGTGGTGTATAGAGCCAAAAAGATTAAAATTGTGTCAATGTCCCAATATTTTTGGACCTGACTGTAATTGTGTATGAAAAGATTTTCCTGTGTAAACTGAGCTTGCCTGCTTTCTCAAAACTCCCTATTGGCCCAATTTCAGCTCCATTTTTTTTAACACTTTGCAATAGTTTTGCTTTCATATTTGCAAATTTATGCAATGTTTACACAGTTAAGGTAAAAAAAAAAAAGACACAAGTCCAACTAGTTCAACCAAAAGGGAAAAAAAATTGAATAAATAAATAGAAAACATCCATATATATAAAATCCTTTACCGCATCCAGAGGAAGGCAAACAAACCTATGAACCATCATCCAATTTACTCCAGTGGGGAAAACCGATTCCTTCTTGATTCTCCAGAAGACAATCAGATTTCCCTGGATCAACAATCTCTGGTGTCATTACCTATACAGTAAATGTTGTTATCCAGTTATATTATGCTCATTTAGGAATATATCCAGCTCTTTTATAAAACAATCTACTGAGCTGTCCAGACCTAGATCTTGAATGAGTTTATACCACATTTTCAAAGCTCTTACTGTGAAGAAGCCTATCTGTATGTGGATATTAAATCTTTTTTCCTCTAGACATAAAGAGCACCCCCTTGTCCTTTGTAATGACTTTAAAGTGCATATCTCTGCACCAAGCTTACTATATAGACCAGATAGGTATTTATATATGGTGATCATATCCCCTTTAGTCCCTGTTCACACTAAATGTGGCTTTGAAATAACGATACCTTAGCGCGATTTCAAAGCTGCAGGACAGAGCAATTTCATCCACAGATATCAATGCAATCACACATGAAATCATGAAAAATAGTGCAGGAACTATTTCTTAAACCATGCTACTTGAAATTGCACCTATTAAGACGGTGCCATAGAAAGACCTTTGATGTGACTTTAGGTGTCAGTTGTAAATCCCATGTCGCACCTGAAGTCACACCGGTGTGGGGGGCTTAATCACCTCTTACCATCTCCTTACCGCTGTGCCGCTCTAAGGGGTTGATTTACTAAAGGCAAAGAGACTGTGCGCTTTGCAAAGTGCAATTGCACTCTGCAAGTGCAGTTGCTCCAGAGCTTAGTAAATGAGCAGAAGCTCTGCTGACTTCCATCATCCAATCATGTGCAAGCAAAAATGCTGTTTTTTAAATTTCCCTTGCATGTGATTGGGTATTCTTTGCAAACTGAAGCTTTACCACATTTACCAAGCTCTGGAGAAACTGCACTTTGCAAAGTGCAATCTATTGCATTTAGTAAATCGACCCCTAAGTGTCCTAATTATTTTTTATACACCTCCCCACGTAAAGTGATTGTAAAGTTTTTTGTGTTTTTTTTTAAATAGCAAACATGTTATACTTCCCTCCTCTGTACAGTTGGTTTTGCACAGGCCAGTCCCTCTTTGCTGCTCTGAGCCCCTCCCTCCTATTGAGTGCATGCACAGCAAGCAACTTGCTATGGGGGCACCTGAGCCAAGCTGCAGCTTCGTGTGTCTATTCAGACCCGTAAACGCCGTTCGGCCCTGCCCCCTCTCTCTCCTGATTGGCTAACTGACTCTGATTGACAGCAGCGGGAGCCAATTGTGCTGCTGCTGTGTCTCAGCCAATCAGGAGGAAGAGTCCCGGACAGCCGAGGGACTCGTGAACATTGCTAGATAGAGATGGGACTCAGGTAAGTATTAGTAGGTGCTTGGGCGGACATGAAATATTAGCAGTTACACTTGGGGAGGATCCAAGAAAGTAAAAGAAAACCAAGTAGTGGCTTTTTATTGATCCTTGATTTGGGCTTGAATGGGATAAGCAATGCCATTAACCAATAGTAGTGTAGAAGGGGTGTTATCAATTTTAACTTTAACCACTTCTGGACTGGAAGGTTTCCCCCCTTAAAGACCAGGCCATTTTTTCTGATTCGGCACTGTGTTACTTTAGCTGACAATTGCGTGGTCGTGCGACACTGTACCCAAAAAAAATTGATGTCCATATTTGGATGTATTTGATCACCTGTGCGATTTTAATTTTTTGCGCTATAAACAAAAAAAGAGCGACAATTATGAAGAAAAAAAAAAACAATGTTTTTTACTTTCTGCTATATAACATTCCCAATGAAAAAAACATTTTTTTTCATCATTTAATACCACTGTGTATTTTGCCACATATTTTCCCAAAATAAAATCCAAATTAGTTTATATTCATTGGTTTACGCAAAAGTTAACGTTTCTAAAAACTAGGGGAAAGATTTATGTCATTTTTATTAATTTTATTTATTTTTTACTAGTAATGGCGGCAATGAGAGATTTTTAGCGGGATTGCGGCGGACAGATCGGACACCTAACTGACATTTTTGACACTTTTGGGGGGACCAGTGACATTACTACAGTAATCAGTCCTAAAAATATGCACTGTTACCGTACTAATGACACTGGCAGGGAAGGGGTTAACACCAGGGGCGATCAAAGGGTTAAATGTGTCCCTAGGGGGTGCTTTCTGACTGTGTGGGGGATGGGCTTATGGAATGAACACAGAGACCTGTGTTCCTAAATAGGAGGAACACAGGAGCCCTGTGTTCATTGCTGACAGAACAGTGGTCTGACATGTTTACAACGGCAGACTGCCGTTTTGTCTCCACGGGGAGCGATTGCAGGCATCCGGCGGCAATCAAGGCTGCCCGACCCGCAGATCAGCTTCCCCTGTGGTGAATGGGCGCTCCCATTGCTGGTCCCATGAAGTGATGTACTGGTAAGTCATTTCACGGGATTGAGCCGACCTGCCGCAACATATGCATAGCGACTGGTCAGCAAGTGGTTAACTTGATCTACTGATCATTTTCATTTGTAGTTTTCACTACAAACAGCCTCTGCTTATGCATTTCTTCATCATCGGATCAGTTTGAATTACCTGGGCTTGTAACACATTTAGTTTCAATTTAAAGTGATTGCAAAGCTTCGTTTTTTTCCCCTAAAATATTAAACACAGCTATTGTACACAGCTGCCCCTTTCCTCCTCTTCTTGGGTCCCCCACTGATGCTCTCAGTTCCCCCTCCCCTCCAAATGGCCCCATAGCAAGCTATGTTTTAGGGGCACTTGTGCAGGCGCGGTCCCATCCCAGGCTGTGTGCCCCTGCTCCCTCCTCTTTGCCAATGGCTCCTGCTCCTGCCTCTGTGTCCTGTGAATGCAGGAAGGAAGGAGAGCGGGCTGCTGGTGGGGACAGCGCTGGATCGAGAGTGATGACAGGTAAATGTATAATCGAGAGTGATGAAAGGTAAGTGTATCATCGAGAGTGATGACAGGTAACTGTATAAGGAGTGGGGAGAGGCACAGACATTGGAAAGTTTTTTTTATCTTAATGCAAAGAATGCATTAAGGTAAAAACCTTTAGCATTTAGAACGACGTTAAGGTTTTTTTTTCTGTTATTTAAAGACATTACACATTCATACAGGAGGAGCACAGGACAAGAATGAGAGCATACTATTTTTTTGGTTGGAGCATACTTACAGTATAGGGAGGAATTTTTTGTGACATCAAGGTCACTGCTATCTCTAGATCTAAAGGCTGGTTGGAAAGGTTTTAAATAGCAGACACTGCAAATCATGCAGGAAACATATGGCGAGCATAAGTGATTACACAAACTTCCCACTCAAGTTCACACTGATAAACTATTGTTGGGCATGTTGCTGGGCATACTAATTCTGATACTGCAATCATGGAAATGTAAGTTGTGTAACTGCCAGTGCCAAGTTAAAGAGCAACTTTAGACAACAAGAAAAGGTAAGGAATTCCACTTTGTTTAACTTTTGGGATGCTAATAAGTAGGACTGAAGACTCTTTATTTAATTCTGTGCTTTGCAACCGATCTCTGAAAACTATAAAAGTTTTCCAGGGAATATCCAATTGCCTCTTAGGGCATCAGGAAGGTGTTTTTTCCCCTGCTGGGGCAAATTGGATCATGCTGTGCTGGGGTTTTTTGCCCTCTGGATCAACTATGGGTATAGCTTTGTGTATGTGGGATTGCACGATTTTTTTTTCCTTTTTATTGGTTGAACTAGATGTCTTTTTTCAACCTAACTATGTACAGTAACTATAAGAGAAGCTCGGAATTTGGGAACACACAACCTTCAATTTTAGAGATAATATTTATGGTCATTTAGAAAATGTGACATTCCACCATCACATTATGACCACTCACCTGGGTCCTCCTTTTGCTTTCAAAACAACCCTGACCCATCTAAGCATGGACTCAAGAGTAACATCCATATGAATGGCAAATTTCAAGGTTTCCCAGTGTAGCACCCTCCTAAGTAGGTGCTAGGTAAAACATAGAGTGGCCCTGTCTGTTTATCAGGAGGGTCTGATCTGTTAGTTAGCCTGTCATATGCTTCCAGGTGTGACTTCTTGAGTCTGGGGAGTCTCCCCACTATATCCACTGAGGGATCTTGTTGGACAGTGGAGGAAACCTAGCCAATAGCACACCAGGGTTTATGACTGTCCCAGTGGGTGGGAATTACTGCAATGCATCTTGGGATTGGGAATAAATCCTGAGGGGGGCATGTGACAGGGTGTCTTTTGGTGGGAGAAAATTCCCAGGAGGAGGTGGACAGCTGTCTCTCCTCCTACTGAAGTGAGGAAGGTGGTCCAGGCAGTCGGCCTAGGGACCAGGGGTGGATCTGTGGTGCAGAGGATCCAGTGTGCTGATCAGTAGAGCTGTTAGGCCGAAGAGAAGACTTCTGCAAAAACAGTGTCATGAGTACTTAAGGATCTGCCCAGGGGTCTGCCTAAGAGAGGGGACCACTCCAGAGAGGTCAAGGGGATCAAGGAGCCAGCTAACCCAGCGTGTTAGAGTAAGGGGGGTGCCAAGTAGTTAAGCCCTGAAGATAGGGATAAAGGTGGCGCCAGGAAGGGCCCTGAAATGGTTCAGCAGTACAGTCTACCTTAATCAACAGCTTGCCTTGGGAAAGGATTACCTCAGGAAGATAAGTGACTCTTTTCACAGTTAAGAGCAACGTGAGGTTGTGGCCTAGCTGTGACTAGCTCTACTCAGTGCCATTCAGCATTACGCAGCATTCACCAGCATTAACCAGCATTAGCCACTATTTTTCAAGTCGTCCCTGCTAATTGTGCATAGTTCTATTCAGTTGGAATATCCCACTCATCCCTTCTCCTATCCAAGTTCCTAATAAAACCTAAAAACCAAAGAAACTGGACTAATCCCTGTCTGAGGTAAAATCACTTGGAAATATGTCAGATTATTCTACTGTTGCTAATGGTAACCCAGGGGAACCCGTATTCAGCAGCTCCTACAGGAGTAGTGCTACACCAGGAAAACACTGGCCAAAGCGTAACACTGCCTCTGTTTGCTTGCCTTCTTCCAATAGTCACAGGGTCCTGATGAGATACACCCAAAATTATTAAAAGAGCTTAGTGGTGAGCTGGCAAAACCATTAACAGATTTATTTAACCAATCATTAGTAACAGGAGTCGTCCCGGAAGATTGGAAATTGGCAAATGTCGTGCCCATTCACAAGAAAGGTAGTAGGGAGGAATGGAGCAACTATAGACCAGTGAGTCTGACATCAATAGTAGGCAAATTAATGGAAACCCTATTAAAGGATAGGATTGTGGAACATCTTAAATCCCATGGATTGCAAGATGAAAAACAACATGGGTTTACTTCAGGGAGATCATGTCAAACAAATCTTATAGATTTTTTTGACTGGGTGACTAAAATAATAGACGGTGGAGGTGCAGTAGACATTGCATATCTAGATTTTAGTAAGGCTTTTGACACTGTCCCACATAGAAGACTTATCAATAAACTGCAGTCATTGAGCATGGACTCCCATATTGTTGAGTGGATTAGGCAGTGGCTGAGTGACAGACAACAGAGGGTTGTAGTCAATGGAGAACATTCAGAACAAGGTCATGTTACCAGTGGGGTACCTCAGGGATCTGTACTGGGACCAATTTTGTTTAATATCTTCATAAGTGATATTGCAAAAGGCCTCGATGGTAAGGTTTGTCTTTTTGCTGATGACACAAAGATATGTAACAGGGTTGATGTTCCTGGAGGGAAACGCCAAATGGAAAAGGATTTAGGAAAACTAGAAGAATGGTCAGAACTCTGGCAACTGAAATTTAATGTGGATAAGTGCAAGATAATGCACCTGGGGCATAAAAACCCAAGGGCAGAATATAGAATATTTGACACAGTCCTGACCTCAGTATCTGAGGAAAGGGATTTAGGAGTAATTATTTCAGAAGACTTAAAGGTGGGAAGACAATGTAATAGAGCAGCACGAATTGCCAGCAGAATGCTTGGATGTATAGGGAGAGGTATAAGCAGTAGAAAGAGAGAAGTGCTTATACCGCTGTACAGAACACTGGTGAGACCTCACTTCTCACTTGGAGTATTGTGCGCAGTACTGGAGGCCATATCTCCAGAAGGATATAGATAATCTAGAGAGAGTTCAGAGAAGAGCTACTAAACTAGTACATGGATTGCAGGAAAAAACTTACCAGGAAAGGTTAAAGGACCTTAACATGTATAGCTTGGAAGAAAGAAGAGACAGAGGGGATATGATAGAAACTTTTAAATACATAAAGGGAATCAACTCGGTAAAGGAGTAGAGCATATTTAAAAGAAGAAAAACTACCACAAGAGGACACAGTTTTAAATTAGAGGGGCAAAGGTTTAAAAGTAATATGAGGAAGTATTACTTTACTGAGAGAGTAGTGGATGCATGGAATAATCTTCCTGCAGAAGTGGTAGCTGCAAATACAGTGAAGGAGTTTAAGCATGCATGGGATAGGCATAAGGCTATCCTTCATATAAGATAGGGCCAGGGACTATTCATAGGATTCAGATATATTGGGCAGACTAGATGGGCCAAATGGTTCTTATCTGCCGACAAATTCTATGTTTCTATGTTCTATCCTGGTAACATCACTTTCCCAGGGAAGGTGACACGCATGCACCCAGCCATCAAAGTGATATAAAAAAAACATGATTTATCAGACCAGGCCAACTTCTTCCACAGCTAAAGTAGCTTTCAAATTGGTTTAGACTACAAGGGCCAGCCTTCGCTCCTCATATGCATCAATGAGACTGACCATTGTAGACCAGGAACATCCCACAAGAGCCCAGTCACCAAGCCAATACAATTTGGCCCTTTTGAAAGTCACTCAAATCCTTAAGTTTGCCAATTTATTCTGCTTTCAACGCATCAATTTCAGAGACAACATGTTCATTTGCTGCCTAAAATATCCCACAAACTTTTAGGTACCAATATAGCAAAATACTCAATGTTATTCACCTTATTTGTCAGTGGTCATAATATTATGGGTGATCTAGGATGAACATTGTCAGACAGGTCGTGTCTTCTAAGTGGGTCAAAGCTCCTGTCAGGATAGATGGGTGGAAGTTGTGGGAGTATAAGGAGTGCTTCTTATCCTATTTTTTATTTGGTAAGACTGATGTAGCGTTCTTTTTGCAGAGGTTATGAGAAATTGCCCTTCCCAAACAGGATATTGCCCTAAACCTGTGGGTAAATAAGAGAACCAGAACCTTTGCTAAGTGGAAGAGTGGGTTTGATAATAAAGTTGCCAGTGCCTCCATCCAGGACAGGGCCTCTGTGCACAGAAGGGATTCTCTTCCTGGGAAATTAATCTGTAATCTAATCAAAGTAAATGGGAGCAGAGGAACTACTGCAACCAGGATAAGATTAACCATAAGTATATAGATGCATACCAGTATGGAAACAATGCAAGCTTTATTTAAAGATTTTTAATAGTACATGCATTCAATGTACAAATAGGCATTATCAGCAGAGGGCCAACAAGGGTTCTGGTGGAATTGTTCACATATACCCAGGCTCATTTAGTTATTATAAAGGTACCTCTGGATAAATGTTGCAACAAGGTTCAGTTGCAGGGGTCCCTGAGGAATATCACGATGCACCATCTGCTTTTGTGTTGGAGACCTGAAGAAGATATCAGCAGAGATGGGAAGATTCTGCAACCATTGTCTGACCAGCTTGGAAGGCAGCATCTAACTGGCAAAATCTGTGGTGTGGCACTGGAACTCAAACCTATGTACTCTGCTTCTTTTTCCCTAGTAATTTTTAATCTGTCATGAGACCTCTAACTACTAGAAGTAGCCATTGGATGTCTAACCTGACTCTAACCTAAGCCAGTTATTGAGCCCTAAACTAAAACTAGCTGTAGAATCCCAGACCAATGGGGTTAACTTAATTACCCCAAAAGGGTTAACTAAAATAACAAGAGTTATATATAAAGTCTATTGCAATAAACAGGTTCACCCAGTAGTATACTGGAAGGTGACCACTACACACATACAGTAGCACAGACCTAGCTATCTGGAACTATGCATGTGAGAAAATAACAATAGGACAGAGAAATTCTGTCACAAATAGTGATGGACGAACATCGGACGGGACAGTTCGCGAACACCATCCGTGAACTTTCTCAAATGTTCGCGAACCGCAAGTTTGCGGCGGACCCCATTCACTTTAATGGCAGGCGAACATTAAAAACCTCCAGGTCATATTTGCAGCCACAAAATACCTACTAGCTGTGCACACATAGTTCCACAACATGGACACTGACATACCAGAAGTATTGCTATTGGGAAAGTTGCCATAAAAATTTTTATTTTTTTTTCAGCCAAAAAATGTATTTATTTATTTTTGTAAATCAGCCAGAACTGACAGCAGCTAGTAAATACATGTCAAATACATTTAGGGTCCATTCACATGTCTGTAAAATGGGTCCATATCCATTCCACAATTTAGCAGAACGTTTACAGACCCATTGATTTTCAATGCCAGTCTGAAAAATTAGGCATTCACAGGATACTGAAGTAAGTGTCCGGCAGTACAGGCCCCACAAATTAGCCCACAGGCGTTCACCTGACAGCAAAGAACTTGGTTTTCTGTGGCTGGAGGTTCATTAGGCATACACAGGATACTGAAGTAAGTGTCCGGCAGTACAGGTCCCACAAATTAGCCCACAGGCGTTCACCTGACAACAAAGAACTTGGTTTTCTGTGGCTGGAGGTATATTAGACATACACAGGATACAGAAGTAAGCGTCGGCCAGTACAGGCCCCAATAATTAGCCCACAGGCATTCACCTGTCAGCAAAGAACTTGGTTTTCTGTGGCTGGAGGTACATTAGGCATTCACAGGATACAGAAGTAAGTGTCGGCCAGACCAGGCCCCAAAAATTAGCCCACAGGCGGTCACCTGACAGCAAAGAACTTGGTTTTCTGTGGCTGGAGGTACATTAGGCATACACAGGATACAGAAGTAAGTGTCAGCCAGTACAGGCCCCAAAAATTAGCCCACAGGTGTGCACCTGACAGCAAAGAAATTGGTTTTCTGTGGCTGGAGGTACATTAGGCATACACAGGATACAGAAGTATGTGTCGGTCAGCACAGGCCCCAAAAATTAGCCCACAGGCGTTCACCTGACAGCAAAGAACTTGGTTTTCTGTGGCTGGAGGTACATTAGGCATACACAGGATACAGAAGTAAGTGTTGGCCAGTACAGGCCCCAAAAAATAGCCCACAAGCGTTCACCGGACAGCAACGAACTTGGTTTTCTGTGGCTGGAGGTACATTAGGCATACACAGGATACAGAAGTAAGTGTCGGCCAGTACAGGCCCCAAAAATTAGTCATTCAATGGACATAAAAGACCTTTTATGCCGCTGTATTTACCTAAGACAGGGACCATGAATTTTTATGGGTGGTGGCGGATATTTGTGGGCTGTCATGAGGAATTTTAATCAAACATGGTCTACTGGTCACATATGTTGAATTCCTCCGAGATCCATGCCTCATTAATTTTTAGAAATGTGAGGTAGTCAACACTGTCTTGAGCTAGGCGAGTGAGCTTATTGGTCACGATCCCCCCTGCTGCGCTGAACGTCCTTTCGGACAGGACACTGGACGAGGGGCAAGCCAACGGTTCCATTGCAAATTGTGCAAGGTCTGGCCAGAGGTCAAGCCTGCCCACCCAGTAGTCCATCACTTCTCAGAGAGTCCACATCGGCTGTTAACCCAATGTAGTTGGACACCTGTCGGTCTATGCGTTCCCTGATGCTGGAGCCTTTGCAGTCAACGCATAAGTCGCAGTAAGCCCAATACTCACCTAGGGATGATCCACTGGACGGATGGAAAATAGGGTTTCCATCCATCCAGATTTGACGGATCGGATCAGATGTCAACGGATATGTCTCCGCTGACAATCGATGCCCCATAGACATGCATAGGGGGACCAGTCAGATCCGCCAAAAAAAGGACAGGCGGATCTGAATGGTCCGTCTGTGTGAAAGGGGCCTAAGAAGGTACCTGGACTCCCAACACATAGCCCAGTGGAAGCAACGCCGTCAGAACCCACAAAGCCACACTCCAGGCTCTCACCGTCCAGCCTCTTCTCCTTCTCCTCTCTCCTAACAATTGTCCTCCACTGCACCTTCTATCATGCCATCCTCACGTTTTTCTAGAAAAAGGCTGGCTTCTGTGGCCCAAAGGTTCGAGCATAAAAAAATGATGACGCCGGATAACCCTCTTGCCCAACGGTTGACCGCTGGCTTGTCGGAACTGATAGACCGCCAACTACTGCCATAAAAGCTGGTGGACTCGGAGGCCTTTCGAAAATTTGTGGCCTTTGGAACACCACTATGGAAGGTCCCAGGAAGGAAATATGTCTCACAGAAGAGCATCCCAGAGCTATATGACCATGTTCAGCGGCAAGTGAATGTATCTCTGGCACACAGTGTTGGTGCCAAGATAAATCTGACCTACAGACACGTGGTCTAGCAAACATGGGCAGGGAAGGTATATAACTTTTACTGCGCACTGGGTGAACCTTCTGACAGCCATCAAGCATGTAACCCGTGGCACCTGTGTAGATTTGGTTTTACCGCCACGGATTGCATGCAGGCCTGCCTTTTCTTCTCCTCCTCCTACTCCATCCTCCCTCTCCTCCTCGGCTGACTCCTAGTTTTCCAGTGCTGCCGTATCTTCCGCTGCACCACCCACGATCCCCAGAACCTTATCGACATGCCAGGTAAGACGTTGCCATGCTGTGCTGCGTCAGTTGTGCCTGGAAGCCAAGAGCCACACTGGTCCTGCACTCCTTTCAGCTTTGCGTTCACAGGCAGATCAGTGGCTAACACCGCTCAATTTGACAGTTGGTAAAGTGGTGTGCGACAACGGTGCCAATCTGCTGAGCGTGCTGAAACAGGGCAAAATTACACACGTGCCATGCATGGCACACGTCCTGAACTTGGTCGTGCAGCGATTCATTGTCAAATACCCTGGGGTCCAGGACGTCTTGCGGCAGGCCAGGAAAATCTCGGCCCATTTCAGAAGATCTTACACAGCCATGGCTCGCCTTGCTGACATTCAGCGGCCACACAACCTGCCCGTCAGACGTCTTATTTGTGACTGCCCGACGTGATGGAACTCAACCTTGTATATGCTTGATAGGCTGCTCCAGCAGAAATGTGCAGTTAACGACTACCTGTACGAACTCTGCGGCAGGACAGGTTCTAGGAAACTTGGGTTTTTATCACCACACCAGTGGCTGCTCATGCGCGATACATGCAGACTTCTGTGGCCATTTGATGAGATCACCAAACTGGTCAGTCGCAGCCAGGGCGCCATCAGTGACATCTTACCTTACGCCTTCTTTCTGGAGCGTGCATTGCATCGTGTCATTGATCAAGCCGTGGAGAAGCAGGAGCAGGAAGATGAGGAAGTTGCAATGCTGGATGAATATAGAAAGCATATTATAGTGGAGTTGTATTGTGCAGCATTGTGACTGGTGAGCGGTTCTGCAGCGATACTACAACTACAAAGAGTGACAAACGCAATTGGAAAAAAGTATTATAACTGGTGTGATAGACCAGTGGCCCCCCAAAACAACAGATTGAAGCGGGGGTGTTATATAACAATATATTTTCATAATAGTGTATTTGGGTACTGAAGAAATTTTGCCTCTGCATCATCGACGTCACCTTCCCCACCACTAACATTAGAGATCTTGGAGTAGGGAGCAACAGCAAGGATCAACCTCCTTGGGCTGATCTGGGTACTGTCGTCAGACTGCTGAGTGGCGGCTGTTGCTACCTCCTCTTCCTGACCCGATGCCGAGAATGGCTGCGCATCGAAAATGTCTTGTGATGGATCAGAAAATAATTCCTGTGACTCAAGCAGAGGGTATATGGTGGTGGTAGTGGTGTCTTTGGGGGTACACACAACAGAGAGTGAAGAGGGTGCAGATAGAGAGGATGAGGAGGGTGCAGAAGAGGAAGGCTGAGTGAGCCACTCAACCAAGTCTGATGCGTCCTTTGACGTAATCGAACGCACCTTCTGCAACTTCCCATTTTCGCTCCGGCCTGGTGCTCCTGCCCTACCCCTACCACCCCTGTGGAAGGGCCTGCCTCTTCCTCTGTCTGTCATTTTTTAAATGACCCTGTGACAAAAGTCTCTAGAGAAGCACACTATATGTGGAAGAAGGTATATAACAACCCGCTTCAATCTGTCATTTTGGGGGGCCACTGGTATATCACACCAGTTATAATAATTTTTTCCCAGTAAATTTTGTTGCTTAGTGTCGGATCACAATGATGCAATCACAGAGATCGCATGTAATTCGGAGCTCACTGCTCCTAAAATTACATGCGATGTCTGTGCGGTGCAAATTCAGCCATACATATTGTATGGCTGAATTCGCACCACAATCGCAGTGAACACGCACAGGACCCTTTTATTGGTCTGCAGCAGAATCGGATCGCATGGTGATTCACACCAGTGCGATACGATTCTGTGCGAACTGTCAGATTGCACTGCGATATGCGATCTGAGCTGGCAGTGTCGTTAACTTTGAATTGACACCCCCAGCGTATCGCATATGGCAGTGTGAACTGCCTGTGCTGCGGATGCGATGCGGGAACACGCAGATATATTCGCAGTGTTCCCGCATCGCATCAGTGTGAACAGGCACTCACAGTCTGTCCCTACTCCCCACAGCAACCTCTCCCTACACTGACAAAAGACAGAATATAGATAGTACACCTATACCA
Source organism: Pelophylax lessonae (assembly GCF_965119305.1). Lineage (NCBI taxonomy): Eukaryota > Metazoa > Chordata > Amphibia > Anura > Ranidae > Pelophylax > Pelophylax lessonae. The sequence goes on from NC_138779.1 coordinate 93,025,418, forward strand.
AATACCAGTCCTTAAAAGGACTTTTGTGGACCTATCACCTGTCATGGGTCAAAGTTATTCACAATGTAAAAGAATACGGCTGTCGCGAACATCGCTATATGTTCGCATGATCGGCGGACAGCGAACGAGCAAAGTTTGCCGCGAACCGACCGCCGGGCGAACCACAAGGCCATCTCTAGCCACGAAGATTCGGATACACACTCAAAAAGCTATGGACAGCTGCAGTTAAACTATTAGATAGGGGCCCTTGCATAATAGTCCCTTTTGGTCTGGATTTAGCAGCATGGATAGGACATGTGGGGGAGTCTTCTTCTCTTTCTCTCTTCACTTCCTGCTTCTGGGCTTTTAAAGCCAGCCTCCCAGAGACAGGGAGTGCAAATATATCATTATACATAACATTGTGATATAAGCAGCTAACAGTAGGTGGCAGCAGATCCACAGATTTTCACACTGGAGCTTGTACGCACAAACCTTTATAGACCAAAGGAACATGCCCTATTATGATCATTTATTTTACACAGAACATTTTATTGTTTTACTGGACCTCACCTGGCTTAGAATATTGTGAAAGTATGTAAATTTGTTTTAATCCGATGACTGTATTCTACTGGCTATTGGATATCATGTATAAAAACAAAACCTTACTGAAGAAATAAGGTAATAAAGGAAATGTAAAGATACATGCCTCAATTAATCAAAAAAGAAATCACGCATGCGTCCGCCTCTCGAGTTGATGACGCGATAAAGATGGGCGGTGTCCACCTTGCATCTGTGCCGCACCATGACATCATTACGTCCGGCGTGATGGGAGGGGTATATTTACAATGGGCCCCCGACACTTGCCAATGTTGGCGGGGAATCCGCTGCAGACAGATCTCTAGCTAGTGACGTTCATTACTGTGATGATAAAGTGTACACCAGCACCACATGTGTGGGACTTTTCCACAGCCTGACCACATACAGAGGTCCAACATCCAAGTAGCACCGTCAGGTGTTCTAGAAGCAAAAATTACACATATAATTTCCTGACAACCTATCATACTTTTGAAGGTCCTGGAGCACCAGGATAATGGAAACACCCACAAAATGACCCCATTTTGGAAAGAAAACACCTCAACACATAATATAGGAGGCATAATGAGTCTTTTGAACATGTAATTTTTTCCACAAGTTTTTGAAAAATGTGGAAAGAAAATGAAAACGCTTTTTTTTTTTTTTTTTTACACAAAGTTGTCCATTTATAAGATATTTCTAACACATAGCATGTACATAGCAAAAATTACACCCAAACATACATTCTGTTACTGCTCCTGAGTATGGCAATACCCCATGTGTGACACTTTTCCTCAGCCTGGCCACATACAGAGCCCCAACATGCAGGGATCATCGTCATTTCCTGACTTCCCATTTCAATTTTGTGAGGCACTGTAGGGCACTGATAAGCACTGTAGTGGCACTGATGTGGCGCGGATGAGCACTGACGTGGCATGGATGTGGCACTGATGAGCACTGATGTGGCACAGATGAGCACTGACATGGCATGGATGTGGCACAGATGAGCACTGACGTGGAATGGATGTGGCACTGATAAGCACTGATGTGGCATGGAAGAGCACTGAAATGGCATGGATGTGGCACGGATGAGCACTGACATGGCATGGATGTGGCACCGTTGAGCACTGACGTGGCATGGATGTGGCACGGATGAGCACTGACATGGCATGGATGTGGCACAGATGAGCACTGACGTGGAATGGATGTGGCACTGATAAGCACTGATGTGGCATGGAAGAGCAATGAAATGGCATGGATGTGGCACCATTGAGCACTGACATGGCATGGATGTGGCACGGATGAGCACTGACATGGCATGGATGTGGCACGGATGAGCATTGACATGGCATGGGTGTGGCATGGATGAGCACTGACGTGGCATAGATGAGCACTGACGTGGCATGGATGTGGCACGGATGAGCACTGACGTGGCATGGATGTGGCATGGGTGAGCACTGATGTGGCATGAATGTGGCACGGATGAGCACTGACGTAGTGATTCTGGAAGGACGTCATTGTACGCCCTCCCAGAATAAGCCAACCGGGCTGTAGCTGTCATTCGGCTAAGGCCCGGTCGGCAAGTGGTTAAATAGAGCTTTTGAGTATACACCTTCTTTGCATCTATCTTCATTTTTCAGCATTTTCTGCCTATTTGTTTGCCCCTCCTGCGGTTAACTGCACATCAGTTATCACTTTGGCCCATAGGGAGGGATACAATTCCCTTTTCCCTCTCTTTTGATACACAAGTTGGATGTATATTTGTGCCTAAATAATCCTTGTGAATCCAATATACAAACAATTATTGTCAATTTTGTTAAGATGCCCTTGAACTATCTTTATGTATTTGTATGTACTTTGATTCTTTTTTGTGTTAACGTATGTGGATTTTGGTATTTCTGTATGATTAAATCTGATTGGAAATTATCTAAGTCATTATATGAATACAATTGTTGCTATACATCAAACTGGATAAATTTCATTTATATATACTTATTTTCTTGATTCATCTGTCTAGGTGTAGTAGTAGATATGCCCTGAGGAAACCTATTAAATGGTGAAACATGTCAGGATTGCTACACTATGACAAGCAACTGTAACAAATTCACTTGATGGATATTAAAGCGGTTGTAAACCCGAAAGAAAAAAAAAAAACCTGCAAGACAAAGGCATAATGAGCTAGTATGCATCGCATACTAGCTCATTATGTATTACTTACCTTAGAACGAAGCCCCGACACGGACCCCCGGACATCGCTGCGGGCGCTGCCATGATCCCTCGGCGTCTTTTCCGGGTTCGGCGGCTCCGGCGCTGTGATTGGCCGGAGCCGCGATGACGTCACTACAGCGCATGCCTGCGGGAGTGATTTTCCGGCAAGCTCCCGGCAAGGAAAACTGAAGGTCCCCCCGGCCTTCAGAGCACATGCGCTGTTCGCGTGAGTGGCTGCATGCACTGCAAATATCTCCTAAACCGTGCCGGTTTAGGAGATATTAATTGTACCTACAGGTAAGCCTTATTATAGGCTTACCTGTAGGTAAAAGTGTCAAAAAGCGGGATACTACCGCTTTAAACATGAATCATTTCCATGTTTTTAAAATGTTTATATTGTCTTTCTATATATATATATATATATATATATATTTTTTTTTTTTTTTTTAAATAAGATATATTAATAAAATTATTTTTAATAAGATGAATTTTAACATGAGTTCATGATTTGAGTTACTGGCACCTAAAAAACCCCAGCTCTTATATAAGAGCAATCCCAAGTGTCTTGTTTTCTATAATTTTGGGATGCGATGCCTTTGAGACTTTCTCTGACCAATCAAGCTTGTTCTATAATGTATGGAAGATAACTATACAGGGAAAAAGTCTCTGACTTCACAGCCTAGAGGCACAAACCTACCATTTCTAATGAAATTTTCATCCCAATGACCATAAGCCAAAGACCCAGAGCATATATTAGAACGTTATGTACCTCAAAACTTCTCTGGCTTCATGCTTGTTTCAGGTGACTAAGCAATAAGGATAGAACAAATATAATTGCCTCAGAGCCTGCACTTTCGAAAACAAGTCAGCTGTAACAACTTTTATTTCGATATACAGTAAACCCCCCTCCATTGCGGGGGTTACGTTCCGGACCCAGCTGCGAAAAGTGAAATTCCGCGAAATAGAAAAACCCTATTAAAATGTATTGTAGGCATGTTTATTTTACTGTCACTGTACGTGTAAAAGCATTTTAAGGTCTTTAAACACACTTTTAAAACAATAGAAACTCATTTAAACACATAAAAGATACTAAGAGACATAGCAAGAGCTATGGAAAACACAAAAATATTTCATTTTTAATGATTTATATAGTAAAATAACATTACAAAAAAACCTGCAAATTACCGGGACCGCAAAAACTGAACCGCAATGGAGCGGGGGATTACTATATATGTATATATATATATATATATATATATGTATATATATATAGTCAATAAACATTTGCCATCATATAGATATTCTAACCAGGCCCTCTGTCACACCCTCCTTGTGGATTTGCAGCTGATGCACAAAATCCTCCCTGGTTGATAATACATTCTTCACAACATACAGCAATTCCTCAAATACATAAGAGGACCATCTAATGCTCTTTGTATAAAATAAAGTTTATTGACCTCCAAATAATACATAAAGAAAACCTGTAATACCGCATGCAATTATACCTGTGCATTCACTCCACCACCTCGTCTCACTGCAATCAGTGCAGCCATTTAGTTCACCCAACAGCTTTGACAGAACTCCTCCCAATAGCATGCTAATGTCACAAAAAAACCCCACTTGACGCATTGTTTCCCAGTGGGACAACCACAAGGTTGGTCCATTAAATCAGCATGCTACTGGGAGGAGTTTTGGCAAAGCTGTCAGGTGAACTAAATGGCTGCAGTGAGACCAGGCAGTGGAGTGAATGCAAAGGTGCCATTGCATGCAGTATTACAAGCTCTTTGTATGGGAGTTCTTTTTTTAGGTCAATAAGATTTATTTTATATGGAGAGCATTAGGTGAACCTCTTATGTCTTTTTGAGAAATGCTGTATGCGGTGAAGGCTGTATTATCAAGCAGGGTGATATCAGGGTGGCACTGAACAAATAGCATTTTGGATGAATACTTATAAACACTTCTGCAGACACTTCAATGAACTTTTAAGAGCTTATAATTAGTGTTGAGCGAACACGGACTGTATTATTCGTGTTCGTACCGAATAATTGGATTTTTTGTACCCGAACACGGACACGGACACTTTACTGTATGTTCGGGTAAAAATCCGTGTTCGGTCGTTTTATTTCCGGGTTTTGCATGCTTTGGCGCTCTTTTCATGGCGGGCTTTCAACAGCCAATCAACAATCGTTTAACTGGTGTGCCTTAAGCCATCCCAGCCATGCCTGCAAATGTCTCAGTAGCTGTGATTGGCCGTCTGAAGCATGTGACCAAGTCTTTATAAGTTCCAGGCAGCCGCAGCGTCTTCATTCTGCTGCTTAGATCAGGGACAGAGCACACATCAACGTGCTGGCTGCTGATTAGGGAAAGACAGGCAGGAAAAAACCATTTGTGTCCGGATAGAATTGAGGGACAGGTCGGAGTGTTTAGGCAGGGCGAGTTGTAGGCATTTTAGGGATAGAGTCTGCTGAATTATAGGGTCAGTGTCTTCTACAAACTACAATCGATATTGCTGTGTGGGGGGTGGGGTGACTCTGCACTCAATCCTGATCTACGATCTCTTCTCAATCCTGTTAGAGAGAGGCTGCTGCTGCTGAATTTTAGGGAAATTGTGTTCTACAAACTACAATCGATATTGCTGTGTGGTGTGGGATAGGAGATAGGCAGCTGTCAGTGATCCACATCCATTTTTCTGTGTGTGAGCTGCAGTGAACACAATCTTTTTGGGGTGCAGTGAACACAATCTTTTTGGGGTGCAGTGAACAACGTCCTTTTTGGGGTGCAGTGAACAAAATCTTTTTGGGGTGCAGTGAACAAAATCCTTTTTGGGATGCAGTGAACAACATCCTTTTTGGGGTGCAGTGAACACAATCTTTTTGGGGTGCAGTGAACAAAATCCTTTGTGGGGTGCAGTGAACACAATATTTGTGGGGTGCAGTGAACACAATCTTTTTGGGGTGCAGTGATCAACATCCTTTTTGGGGTGCAGTGAACACAATCTTTTTGGGGTGCAGTGAACAAAATCCTTTTTGGGGTGCAGTGAACACAATCTTTTTGGGGTGCAGTGAACAAAATCCTTTGCGGGGTGCAGTGAACACAATCTTTGTGGGGTACAGTGAACAGAATCTTTGTGGGGTGCAGTGAACACAATCTTTGGGGGGTACAGTAAACACAATCTTTTTGGGGTGCAGTGAACAAAATCCTTTGTGGGGTGCAGTGAACACAATCTTTGGGGGTACAGTGAACACAATCTTTTTGGGGTGCAGTGAACAAAATCCTTTGTGGGGTGCAGTGAACACAATCTTTGTGGGGTGCAGTGAACACAATCTTTTTGGGGTGCAGTGAACAAAATCCTTTTTGGGGTGCAGTGAACAACATCCTTTTTGGGGTGCAGTGAACACAATCTTTTTGGGGTGCAGTGAACAAAATCCTTTGTGGGGTGCAGTGAACACAATCTTTGTGGGGTACAGGGAACAGAATCTTTGTGGGGTGCAGTGAACACAATCTTTGGGGGGTACAGTGAACACAATATTTTTGGGGTGCAGTGAACAAAATCCTTTTAGGGTGCAGTGAACACAATCTTTGTGGGGTGCAGTGAACAAAATCCTTTTTGAGGTGCAGTGAACACAATCTTTGTGGGGTGCAGTGAACACAATCTTTGTGGGGTACAGTGAACACAATCTCATACTTCTGAACATTTGAGGGTGCTGCCTGTTCCATACTCCTCCTCCTACTGCTCAACCATCCTTTTAGGGGTACAAACAATAGTAATTGGGGCCTAGTGTGGTGGTGTACGTGTGAGATACATACACTTTCTTTTTGATCATATTTTCTATTCCGCTATTCAATTAAATCCTTTGGGGATCAATTAAATTGCGTGATAGTCTGTGTCGGTACGTGTGAGATCCACCTTTCCAAGTTTTTGGGGTTCATGTCATACTTCTGAAGATTTGAGGGTGCTGCCTGTTCCATACTCCTCCTCCTACTGCTCAACCATCCTTTTAGGGGTACAAACAATAGTAATTGGGGCCTAGTGTGGTGGTGTACGTGTGAGATACATACACTTTCTTTTTGATCATATTTTCTATTCCGCTATTCAATTAAAACCTTTGGGGATCAATTAAATTGCGTGATAGTCTGTGTCGGTACGTGTGAGATCCACCTTTCCAAGTTTTTGGGGTTCATCTCATACTTCTGAAGATTTGAGGGTGCTGCCTGTTCCATACTCCTCCTCCTACTGCTCAACCATCCTTTTAGGGGTACAAACAATAGTAATTGGGGCCTAGTGTGGTGGTGTACGTGTGAGATACATACACTTTCTTTTTGATCATATTTTCTATTCCGCTATTCAATTAAAACCTTTGGGGATCAATTAAATTGCCTGATAGTCTGTGTCAGTACGTGTGAGATCCACCTTTCCAAGTTTTTGGGGTTCATCTCATACTTCTGAAGATTTGAGGGTGCTGCCTGTTCCATACTCCTCCTCCTACTGCTCAACCATCCTTTTAGGGGTACAAACAATAGTAATTGGGGCCTAGTGTGGTGGTGTACGTGTGAGATACATACACTTTCTTTTTGATCATATTTTCTATTCCGCTATTCAATTAAAACCTTTGGGGATCAATTAAATTGCGTGATAGTCTGTGTCGGTACGTGTGAGATCCACCTTTCCAAGTTTTTGGGGTTCATCTCATACTTCTGAAGATTTGAGGGTGCTGCCTGTTCCATACTCCTCCTCCTACTGCTCAACCATCCTTTTAGGGGTACAAACAATAGTAATTGGGGCCTAGTGTGGTGGTGTACGTGTGATATACATACACTTTCTTTTTGATCATATTTTCTATTCCGCTATTCAATTAAATCCTTTGGGGATCAATTAAATTGCGTGATAGTCTGTGTCGGTACGTGTGAGATCCACCTTTCCAAGTTTTTGGGGTTCATCTCATACTTCTGAAGATTTGAGGGTGCTGCCTGTTCCATACTCCTCCTCCTACTGCTCAACCATCCTTTTAGGGGTACAAACAATAGTAATTGGGGCCTAGTGTGGTGGTGTACGTGTGAGATACATACACTTTCTTTTTGATCATATTTTCTATTCCGCTATTCAATTAAAACCTTTGGGGATCAATTAAATTGCGTGATAGTCTGTGTCGGTACGTGTGAGATCCACCTTTCCAAGTTTTTGGGGTTCATCTCATACTTATGAAGATTTGAGGGTGCTGCCTGTTCCATACTCCTCCTCCTACTGCTCAACCATCCTTTTAGGGGTACAAACAATAGTAATTGGGGCCTAGTGTGGTGGTGTACGTGTGAGATACATACACTTTCTTTTTGATCATATTTTCTATTCCGCTATTCAATTAAAACCTTTGGGGATCAATTAAATTGCGTGATAGTCTGTGTCGGTACGTGTGAGATCCACCTTTCCAAGTTTTTGGGGTTCATCTCATACTTCTGAAGATTTGAGGGTGCTGCCTGTTCCATACTCCTCCTCCTACTGCTCAACCATCCTTTTAGGGGTACAAACAATAGTAATTGGGTCCTAGTGTGGTGGTGTACGTGTGAGATACATACACTTTCTTTTTGATCATATTTTCTATTCCGCTATTCAATTAAATCCTTTGGGGATCAATTAAATTGCGTGATAGTCTGTGTCGGTACGTGTGAGATCCACCTTTCCAAGTTTTTGGGGTTCATCTCATACTTCTGAAGATTTGAGGGTGCTGCCTGTTCCATACTCCTCCTCCTACTGCTCAACCATCCTTTTAGGGGTACAAACAATAGTAATTGGGGCCTAGTGTGGTGGTGTACGTGTGAGATACATACACTTTCTTTTTGATCATATTTTCTATTCCGCTATTCAATTAAAACCTTTGGGGATCAATTAAATTGCGTGATAGTCTGTGTCGGTACGTGTGAGATCCACCTTTCCAAGTTTTTGGGGTTCATCTCATACTTCTGAAGATTTGAGGGTGCTGCCTGTTCCATACTCCTCCTCCTACTGCTCAACCATCCTTTTAGGGGTACAAACAATAGTAATTGGGGCCTAGTGTGGTGGTGTACGTGTGAGATACATACACTTTCTTTTTGATCATATTTTCTATTCCGCTATTCAATTAAAACCTTTGGGGATCAATTAAATTGCGTGATAGTCTGTGTCGGTACGTGTGAGATCCACCTTTCCAAGTTTTTGGGGTTCATCTCATACTTCTGAAGATTTGAGGGTGCTGCCTGTTCCATACTCCTCCTCCTACTGCTCAACCATCCTTTTAGGGGTACAAACAATAGTAATTGGGGCCTAGTGTGGTGGTGTACGTGCGAGATACATACACTTTTTTTGATCATATTTCCTATTCCGCTATTCAATAAAAACCTTTGAGGATCAATTGAATTGCGGGATAGTCTGTGTCGGTACGTGTGAGATCCACCTTTCCAAGTTTTTGAGGTTCATCTCATACTTCTAAAGATTTGAGGGTGCTGTCTGTTCCATACTCCTCCTACTCCTCATCCATCCTTTTAGGGGTAGAAACAATAGTAATTGGGGCCTAGTGTGGTTTTGTACGTGCGAGATACATACACTTTTTTGGATCATATTTCCTATTCCGCTATTCAATAAAAACCTTTCTAGCGCAAGATCTTAAATTACAGAAATATGAGGAGACCGTCAAATAAGGGCCGTGGTGCTGCTGGTAGAGCTCCTGTTGCAAGGAGAGGACGTGGTCGATCTGTGCCAGCTACACGCACAAGTGAAACACCTTCCTCAAGTGTGAGTAGGCGACAGAACCTGCATCAGTATTTGGTAGGGCATCATACGCCCCTAGAAGTGATGAGGCCAGAACAAGTGGAGGCGATAGTAGATTGGTTTGCTGCTGACAGTGCCTCCAGTTCCTTCACATTGTCTCCCACCCAGTCTACTGCAGAAAGGTCACAGTTGGCATCTGCAGCCGATGTCCAACCGTCTTTCACCTCACCCCCTTGCAAATCAGGCAAGCAGTCTGAGCCCCAAGCCATACAGCAGTCTCTTCTTCTTTTTGATGACTCTGTCAGCAGGGTTTCCCAGGGCCATCCACCTAGCCCTGCCCCAGAAGTGGAAGAGATTGAGTGCAGCGATGCCCAACCACTTATTTCTCAAGATGAGTACATGCAAGGATCATCGCAGCACGTCTCCGATGATGACGAAACGCAGGTGCCAACTGCTGCGGCGTTCAGCATTGTGGAGACCGACAAGGAGGGCAGGGGTGAAGACTGGGTGGAAGATGATGTGGAGGACGATGAGGTCCTCGACCCCACATGGAATGAACGTCATGCAGGTGACCTGAGTAGTTTGGAGGAAGAGGCGGTGGTCGCACAGAGCCACCAGCACAGCAGAAGAGGGAGCAGGGTGCAGAAGCGGAGCGGCCGTGCCCTAGACACTACGCCCGCTACTGCCCAACGCAGCAAAGTCAGCTCAAAGGAGTTCTCTAGCGTGGAAGTTCTTTAGAAAATGTGCTGATGACAGGACATGAGTGGTTTGCACCCTGTGCAATCAGAGCTTGAAGCGAGGCATAAACCTTCTCAATCTGAGCACAACCTGCATGATCAGGCATCTAAGTGCAAAGCACGAGCTGCAGTGGAGTACACACCTTCAAAACCAAGAAACGTCTCTGGCTCATCCTGCTTCCTCTTCTGCTGCAGTCTCGGCCACTCCAGCCACATCTGTAGTGATACCGGCACCTGCCACCCCGCAAACAGACAATCTGTCAGCAACACCACCACCTGGGTCACCAACAACCATCTCCACAATGTCCCGTGGAAGCGTTCAGCTTTCCATCTCCCAAACACTTGAGAGGAAGAGGAAGTACCCCCCTACCCACCCGCGATCCCTGGCCCTGAATGCCAGCATTTCAAAATTATTGGCCTTTGAAATGCTGTCATTCCGTCTGGTGGAGACGCACAGTTTTAAAAACCTTATGTCGGTGGCTGTCCCACAGTACGTCGTGCCCAGCCGCCACTACTTTTCCAGGCAAGCCATCCCTTCCCTGCACAACCAAGTGGGGGAAAAAATCAGGTGTGCACTGCGCAACGCCATCTGTGCCAAGGTCCACCTAACTACCGATACGTGGACCAGTAAGCACGGTCAGGGGCGTTATATCTCCCTAACGGCACACTGGGTAAATGCAGTGGCGGATGGGCCTGAGGCGGATAGCAATTTGGCGCATGTCTTTCCACCACCGAGGATTGCAGGGCGCTTCAGTTTGCCTCCTGTTCCTAACTCCTCCTACTCCGCTTCCTCATCCTCTACCGCCTCCTCATCCGGACAGCGTAACACCTTCACCACCAACTTCAGCACGGCCAGGGGTAAACGACAGCAGGCAGTTTTACAACTTGCCTGTTTGGGGGACAAACCACACACCGCGCAGGAGTTGTGGAGGAGCATGGAACAGCAGACAAATGAGTGGTTGCTGCCAGCGAGCCTCAAGCCCGGCCTGGTGGTGTGCGATAACGGGCGAAATCTCATAGCAGCTCTGGGCCTAGCCGGTTTGACGCACATCCCTTGCCTGGCGCATGTGCTGAATTTGGTGGTGCAGAGGTTCCTTAAAAACTACCCCGATATGTCAGAGCTGCTGCAGAAAGTGCGGGCCGTTTGTGCGCACTTTCGGCGTTCTCACCCTGCTGCTGCTCGCCTGGCAGCGCTGCAGCGTAACTTCGGCCTTCCCGCTCACCGCCTCATATGTGACGTGCCCACAAGGTGGAACTCCACCTTGCACATGCTGGAAAGACTGTGCGAGCAGCAGCAGGCCATAGTGGAGTTTCAGCTGCAGCACGCACACGTGAGTCGCTCTGCGGAACAGCACCACTTCACCACCAATAACTGGGCCTCCATGCGAGACCTGTGTGCCTTGTTGCGCTGTTTTGAGTACTCCACCAACATGGCCAGTGGCAATGACGCCGTTCTCAGCTTAACTATCCCACTTCTATGCCTCCTTGAAAAAACAATTCGGGCGATGATGGAAGAGGATGTGGCACAGGATGAGGAGGAGGAGGAGGATGAAGAGGTAACATTTCCAAGGCTTTCAGGGCAGTCATTCGCAAGGGGCTCCGAGGGTGGGTTCCTGCACACACAAACGCCAGGGACACAATTGTCCAGCAGGGGCACAGTTCTGGAGGATGAGGAGGATGAGGAGGAGGAGGAGCTGGAGGAGGAGATGGAACCATGTTCACAGCAGGGTGGCACCCAGGCCAGCTCATGGCCATCACTGGTGCGTGGCTGGGGGGATACAGAGGACACGGACGATACACCTCCCACAGAGGACAGCCTTTCGTTGCCTCTGGGCAGCCTGGCACACATGAGCGATTACATGCTGCAGTGTCTCCACAACGACCGCCGAGTTGCCCACATTCTAACTTGTGCTGATTACTGGGTGGCCACGCTACTGGATCCCCGTTACAAGGACAACGTACCGTCCTTAATTCACTCACTGGAGCGCGATCGCAAGATGCGCGAGTACAAGCGCACGCTGGTAGACACCATGCTGCTGGCATTCCCATCTGACAGCGGGGCCGCAGTGGAAGCACAAGGCAGAGGAGGAGGAGGAGGAGGAGGAGGTCGCCAACGCAACCAGGGCACCGCCAGCACCTCAGAAGGCAGGGTTAGCATGGCCGAAATGTGGAAAAGCTTTGTCAGCACGCCACAACAAACAGCAGCACCAGCAGCTCAGATGGAACGTCTTAGCAGGAGGCAGCATTTTACCAACATGGTGGAGCAGTATGTGTGCACACGCCTACATGTAGTGAATGAGGGGTCTGCCCCCTTCAACTTCTGGGTCTCCAAATTGGGCACATGGCCTGAGCTTGCCCTTTACGCCTTGGAGGTGCTGGCGTGCCCTGCAGCCAGTGTATTATCTGAACGGGTATTTAGCACGGCTGGGGGCGTTATAACAGACAAGCGCAGCCGCCTGTCCAGAGACAATGTGGACAAGCTCACGTTCATTAAAATGAACCAGGCATGGATCCCACGGGACTTTTCCGTACCTTATGCAGAATAGCAATGGATACCGACCTTACCCACCCATTGTTCCATTTTTGCTCTTTCTCACTCTTTTGGGGTGTACCCTCATTTAAAATTTGTGAAAAGAAGCAGTGTTGGCTACCTCGTCCTCCTCCTCAGGGCCAGATTAACGTAGGGGCTATTGGAGCTGCAGCTCCAGGCCCCTACCTTTTATATAGGCCCCGGGTTGGCCATATTCACTGTTACCGCTCTTCTGTCACTTGTAAACACAGAAGTCTGGCTTCTATGCTCTCTTCCCCAGGCAGCACCCTCAGAACCTCCCCACACAGCGCGAAGGCCGGACAAGGAGGGACAGTTGCCGATGCATGGATGTGTTTATGGGCTTCAGAGACAGCATCCCATGTTGAATTAGGCATGCATGGCTGCACCCTTCCTCCTCTGGGTGCATGGCAAGGCACGGCCCTTAAGGCCCTTCAAAATCCTCAGCACCAAGCCCATGATGCTCTTAATCCGGCCCTGGTCCTCCTCCACCGCCGCTTCCACCTACACCGCCCATAGGTGTGCGCAGCCTATTGCATTAAGGTGTGCACCCCAAAGTTGAAATACACATGCATGTGTTTGCCAGCAGGGAGAGTAATGTATCGGGGCCATGTACATGTAGGCAAAGAGAAATAGAGCAGAGCAGGTCCGAGGGAGATCTTTCCCATCTCCTCACTGGCAATGCTATGTGCCCTAGGTGATTAGGGTGTGCCCAGGCACACCCGGCACACCCTGTGCGCATGCCTATGTCACCGCCACATCCACCACCACCTCAACCTCCCTCCTACTCCATATGGGCCTCGTCCTTCAGAGATGAAGAAGAATATTGTTTTATTTTTCTGTTTTTTTTTTGTTGTTTTAAGTTATTTCCCTATCCACATTTGTTTGCAGAGCACTTGCCATGCTCTTAATTACGTTTTGCTGCCATTTGCAGCACTCTAGCCCTTTCCTTTGGTGTTTTAGAGCCATTTTAGTGCCTTAAAGTTCGGGTCCCCATTGACTTCAATGGGGTTCGGTGTCCGGGAAAAGTTCGGTAAAAGTCCGGGACACGGACCCGGACTTTTTTTTAAAGTTCGGCCGAACCCGTCGAACACGGACATCTAGGTGTCCGCTCAACCCTACTTATAATCACATATTTTTAAGGTCAAGCACAAACATTGGGAAAGTGCAAAATTTACAAACGTATCTGTTAGACAGCAAGTACAGGTACAGTGAACAGGAATAAACAACATGCGTTTGCCGCGAAGGTTGAGACCCCCATCCGTGGTCAGCTAATGCCACCCCATTCAGGATCAGACTGTGGACAGGTGCAGACCTTTTTTTTTTAATCAAAACAAGAAGAAAAGGAGTCCAAGAAAAATAAACTAGCAAAACAAATACCAGTATAATGATAACTGGTCCTCACTTGGTCCTAGGAGTGGTTACGGATGATTCCTATAGAAAATATGGGATAAATCACCACTGATAAAATCAAAACAGGGTTAAGCTATCATATTCATCTCAACCTTAGAGTACAATGCTATCGAATTATAGAGACCTGTGGGTGCTCTAACCAGAGTTTAGGGTAAATATTTTCTATATGATCGCCCTGCATATGTGTTGGTTGTAGTGATAATGTAGGGTTGAGACAGCAAAGTGAGCAGTGGAATAACGTCACCAGTGCTGCTGCTCTCTTGTTTGTCCAGTGAGCAGGCTGTGAGTGTGATCTTGTCCAAGATATGCTGCTGCTTCAATGGAAGTCATGGATCTAACTTTGCTGTTTGGCAATGGTGCCTGGATTACAAAACCTTGTTAGATATGATGGGTGGTACTGGATCGGGGCTTTTTTTTTCAATTCTTCTATAACTAGATGCAGCACTAGATATAACTGCTACCTCCTAACAGCTGGGAGAGCTGCTGACCATTTGGTGGGGTGTGGGGAGGGGAGGGGAGGGGGAATAATAAAGGAAGGCCTTGATAGTTGGTGGTGTTTGGGTTTCTTTAATCAGGATGACTGATGGAACAATTTTTTGCCAGGGTCACCTCCACCAAATGGTTTGTTTTCTCCCTGGTGCCAGGGTTAAGCGTGTGGTGAACTGGGTAGACAAATTACTGGAAGGGGCTGGGCATGACCCAGTTGTCTTGGTTCATATTCTGACCAAAATACATGGAGAGTGGAGGATCTTTGAGAATTTAAAGAACTAGGCTGTAGGTTGAAAGGAAGGACCTCCAAGGTTATATTTTCTGGAATATTTCCTATACCATACACAACACAGGAAAGGCAGTGGGAGCTTAGAGAACAAAATGCATGGCTAAATAACTGATGTATGAGTAAGGTATTTTGGTTTCTAATGTACTGGGGTGACTTTTTATTGGGGTACAACCTACTGTATGTGCTAAAAATTATTTGCACCTAAATGAAAGGCAATCTGCTGTGCTAGGGGAGAGGTTTATGGAAAGGTTGGGAGAGTATATAAACTAGGATTGAGTTGGAGGGAGAATCAAAATTTAATGAGGCAGACAAGTTAGAACTCAACTACATAACTTCTGGTGATTACAGTATTATTTATACTACAAAAAAGATATAGAAAATAAACAGTGGGTTAGGTATTTGTTCACCAATGCCAGAAGTCTGGCAAGCAAAATAGGAAGCTTTGGTGCATGAAGAGAACTACTGTATGTAAAAGATAACAAGACAATATTAGTTGAACTCATTTGCCAAGTCTGAGGACACCTTTCCAAAACTTAGACTGGAAGGGAATATTGTCATTAACCTTTGCTACCCGCCCGCCGGCAGAGCGGTGCAGGTATTGTTCTTGGACACCGTCATATGACGCCGCACCAGAACATGTTCTCTTGCGTGCCCCCGGAGCGCGTGGAAGGGGGGTTAATGGACGCGCCGTGTTGCTAGGACATGGCGCGACCCCAATCTCGGTAAAGAGTCAATGACATGACTCTTTACCCATCTGATCGGCTGTGTCCATTTACACATGTAAATGAGGAAGTGCCGTTATTCGGCTTCAATCAGCGGCTCCTCCTCATAGGGGAGACAAGTATCAGATCATCAGTGCCCTGATTACACAAAATGTAAATAAAGTGCCAATTACTGCCCACCATCAGTGCCCACAGTGCCTGCCATCAGTGCCCACAGTGCTGCCAGTCAGTGCCCATCAGTGCCTGCTCATCTAGGCAGTGATGGGCACTGACTGGCAGCACTGTGGGCACTGATTGTGGGAACTGATGGTGCTGTCCATCAGTGTCCATCAGTGCCGCCCATCAGTGCTCATCAGTGCCACCCATCAGTGACCATTAGTGCCACCTATCAGTGTCCATCAGTGCCGCCTGTCAGTGCCCATCAGTGCCACCCACCAGTGCCTCCTCTCAGTGCCCATCAGTGCCACCTCTCAGCACCCATCAGTGCCCCCTTTCAGTGCCACCTATCAGTGCCCATCAGTGCGGCATATTAGTACCTCTTCATCAGTGCCACCTCACCAGTGCCCATAAGTGCCACCTCATCAGTACCCATAAGTGCCACATCATTAGTGCCCATCAGTGCAGCCTATCAGTGCCCATCAGTGCCGCCTCATCAGCACACATCAGTGAAGGAGAAATAAAAAAAAACAGCAGTGATTAAATACCACCAAAAGAAAGCTCTGTTTGTGTGAAAAAAATTATAAAAATGTCATATGGGTACAGTGTAGCATGACTGCGCAATTGTCATTCAAATTGCGACAGCGCTGAAAGCTGAAAATTGGCCTGGGCAGGAAGGGGGTGAAAATGCACTGTAAGCAAGTGGTTAAAGAACAGAGAACAGAAAGGGGAATGTTTCAAATAAACTGTAAGCAAACACATTGCAAATACTGAATATTCCCAAGGGCAATAAATTTAAAAGGCTAACCATAAAACCTATGTAGATTATGTCCAAATAAGCCATAAAGAAGGGTACTGACAAAATATAACAATGAATAAACACTATCATCATTAGAAAGTTAAATGAATTTAAAAACAAATACAAAAAATACAAATAAAAAAAATGTAAAAAGAAAATCAAGGTTCCAAAATTTCAAAACAAATGAGATGAAAAACCCCACAAAATTCCTAAATATATTAATAGTAAAAAGATCAGGCCTGAGCACGTAGGCCCTTTGCAAGATAACAACAATGTACCAACACAGGACTTTTTAGGTACTAACAAAAAATACTAGTTTATAAAATCCATGTGTTTATTCAACCTTCTGATACAAACAATTTAGACACATAACTTTAAATAGTATTACGTCCCCTCTATCTCTTTATCCATTCTGATTTAGATTATATTTTTTACATTTACCAGAAATGTCCAAAAACCTTTTCTTCTCTGTTTCAATGTGGACTATATCAGCCAATTCCTCAGGAGATTAAGGCCTCTTTCACACGGAGCTGACCGCATTGCGATCCGCTCCGGCACTTTTTTTTTTTTTTCCCGGAGCGGATGACACTTGTGTCATCCGCTCTGTATGTCCGCATATCATCCCATCCGTTTGCGGATGATATACGGACATAATGTATGTCTATGGGCATTGCGGATGTCAGAGGGTGACTCGGCTGACATCCGATTTTGCATCCATTCCGTTTTTTTAATGGAACAAAAATAGGGTTCTGTTCCGTTCCAAAAAACGGAACAGAACTGAAAGGATGAAAATCGGATGTCATCCGCTGACATCCGCAATGCCATTGACATACATTATGTCCGTATATCATCCGCAAAAAAATAGGATGATACAAGGACATGCGGAACGCCCGTGTGAAAGGGCCCTTACTGTATCTGTGAAAAGATAAATATAATTAAATAATGTACAAAACATTGAGGTCTTTAGTGCCCATTCACATACGAGCGACGCTACTTCGCACCGCGACCTCCGAGGTCGCGGTGCGAGCAGCGCGCCGCGACCTCGGAGTGGCCGCCACGGACTTCATAACATTGAAGTCTATGGCGGTCGCCTCCTGGTCGCCCCAAAGAAGCTCCGGACCCTTTTTCTAAGTCGGAGCGACTTGTGTCGCTCCTATTAGAACGGGTCCGCAGCTTCCCTATGGGAGGCGACCTACGGCGACCTGTGAGGTGACCAGGTCGTCTCACAGGTCGCCCTAGTGTGAACCGGGACTAAATATTACAGGTAAATGAATCTCACTTAGAGTTTACAATGTAGCATGAAGGTGAAGCCAGCCATATTTAAAAAATCCACACAAGTGAAGTCTGTCCAGGAGATGTGCATACCCAATCATCCAAAGTTGGTCAGTACAGCCCCAAAGAATGAAAAGGATGGACACAAAATCGTCAAGATCGACAGGATATCAATAATTTATCCAACCACACCTCGTATAAAAAAAAAACAAATAAACAAGGTCACCAAAATTTATCAAACATTTTTATTACCTACCTTACAAAAAAGGGGGGTGGAATCACATCTACCCCATGTGGGTATTTCAATTAGTACATGTTTGTAAAGGTCCTTATACATATATAGCTCTGGTACCATGCCCCTAAACCTCTACTAATGGGATGATTATAACAATGCACAAAAGCAAAAACATTATCTTTACTCCTTGAATGCCCATATGGCAATAATTGCCACCTATAATTTGAATCTTAGTTGAATACTTTGTCTTTCCCCCATAATGTATAGGTTATCATCTCCAAAAATCCACTAAAGTCAATAATGTGTCTATTAAATAGAAACAGAAATGAATCAGCCTTCTTCCCAAAAAAGGTAGGAGGGTTATACAAATTTTCATCCTTAACCACTTGCCTACAGGGCACTTTCACCCACTTCCTTCCCAGGCCAATTTTCAGCTTTCAGCGCTCTCATGATTTGAATGACAATTGCGCGGTCATGCTACACTGTACCCATATGCAATTTTTATAAATTTTTTTCCACACAAATAGAGCTTTCTTTTGGTGGTATTTAATCACCTCTGGGTTTTTTATTTCTTACAAGAAAAAAGAAAAAAGACAGAAAATTTTGAAAAAAAACATTTTTTCTTATTTTCTGTGAGTAAATTTTGAAAATAAATAATTTTTTCTCCTTCACTGATGTGCGCGGATGAGGCGGCACTGATGAGCACTGATAGGCGGCACTGATGAGCACTGATAGGCGGCACTGCTGGGCACTGAGATGTGGCACTGCTGGGCACTGAGAGGTGGCACTGCTGGGCACTGAGAGGTGGCACTGATGGGCGGCACTGATGGGCACTGAGAGGCGGCACTGATGGACACTCAAGGGTGGCACTTATGGACACTGACGGGTGGCACAGATGAGCACTGTTGGGCGGCACTGATGAGCACTGATGGGCAACACATCAGTGCCCACACTCAGTGACCATAGTGCTGCTAGTCAGTGCCCATCAGTGCCTAGATGAGCAGGCACCGATGGGCACTGACTGGCAGCACTATGGGCACTGATTGTGGGCACTGATGGGGGACACTGATGGCGGGCACTTTGGGCACTGATGGCATTTTATTTACCTCTTGTGTAATCAGGGCACTGGTGATCAGTGCCCTGATTACATTTCTCTGTGTCTGATCGGCTCTCCTCTTCCTCACACTGCAGTCTCTGTGTGAGGAAGAGAGCTGGCAATCAGAGATGATCTCATTTGTTTACATTTGAGATCATCTCTCATTGGATGTTCCGATCACGTGGTAAATGGCCGCTGTGATTGGCCATTCACCATGATCTGTGATTGGCTGTGTCCAAGGGACACGGCCGACACAGATTTTCCCCCGATGCGCGCTCGCGGGAGCGCGTGGGGAGCCTGTTACTGGGAGGCCGTTTAAAGACGGCCTCCCGGAAATTAGAGCCCGCGCTGTAGCCGTCTTTTGGCTACAGCGCGGGCGGGAGGTGGTTAAGCTGTTTCTCAAGCTTATATGTGAATCCTGCCATATGATGCTATGTAGAGGCAGATGGGCACACAGTCCTCCCAGGGGCGGGGTGTGGGTAATGTGGCCCACCTCTTTTATATTCTCCACCATATGTATTATCCTCTTGTTCCTGCTGTGGTGATGTCATTACATCACGTAATGCTGTACACCCCTTGTGACGGTACAGACTACAGTGTGAGCATGCAAATTATGCCACTGCGCCTTTGCCTGGGAGTGTTCAGAGTGGAAGTTCCAAGACCTATCCCACCTTTCTCCAGAAGAGGCAGAAAAGCCAATCGAGCCAATGCAACAAGTATGATCCCGTGCCAGAGACAAGAGGATATACTAAGACCAGTCTAAAAAAAGCTTTCAGGAAAGTGCTATCAATTCACTGTTATTCTACAAAAATATACAGGATAGTCCGGATATTCTCAAGGACATTATGAAGTATTCAAGAAAACACCATTAGATTAAGCAAAGATTTAATAAATATTGATATTTGCTATTAGACATGGGCCGAAGGACCACCAGTTCGGTTCATGGCAGAACTTTCGAACATTGCAAAAGTTCAGGCCTGAATAACAAACCTCATTGAAGTCTATGGGACCCGAATTTGAAAAGTCAAAAGTGCTAATTTTAAAGGCTTATATGCAAGTATCTGGGCATACAATGGTTATAGGGGTCTGGGTACTGCCCTTGGGGACATGTATCAATGAAACAAATATTGTAAAAAACCTAATTTTTTTAATGAGCAGTGATTTACTGATGCCTAAAGTGAAACCATAAAAATTAAAAAATAACAAAAAAAAAAAAAAATGAAATATTCCTCTAAATATAGTGCCTGGGAGGTCTCCTTGGTCTACCTGTAAAGTGGCACATCTATACCATGTATAGAACCTGCTGCAGCAAAAATGACATTTACAGTATAAAGGCAAAAAATTGATATTTTCCTTGCAGGCTTTCTTTATTTTGTAAACATCGCCTTTGGGAACCAGTCTGTATGATGAGGCTACAATTTAGTGCACTTGGAGCAAGATTAGAGATTTTTTGGATAAATTCTGGTGTCTCTTTTGCAGACTTTGGATAGAAGTAACAGGTGCAAAAAAATTGGGCTTTAGTTATTGGTGGTGTCTTCTCACTGTAACCCTATAGAGGTACTGTTGATAAATCATCTAGGAGCAAGTGGCTGATGCTGTGTTCAAATAACTCAGCTGACTCCTCCATGCCTGATGCTGGGGCTATGACTGGAGTAGCTGTGGACAAGGAGGCAAAATAAGCCACTCTGGCAGCTGCAGTGGACTGTGCACTAGTCTCTGCTTGGGTAATGGAGGATGAGAAGGGTGAGGATGGTTTAGTCAGCCAGTCCACCACCTCCTCTGCATGCTGTGGCTGGATAGCACAGCAACATCACTAATGATGCACTGCCTGAGGACAGACAATGTCCACCTTTGCCTGTGGACACAGATGCTGCTGGTCCTCTCACAGTGCCATGGGAATGTCTGCCTCTTCTTGTTGACCTCCCAGATATGATGCCGAGGGGAGGGGGGATTTTAATAAAATGTAATAAAGATCGGAAAATGTATACGTGGATGCACTTTAATCGATGGAAAGTGGTGTTTGTGTACTTTAACTTGAGTGCACTAACACACAGAAATATACTACAGTAAACCTGTATTAACACACTGAAATAAACTGCGTTAAAAGTGCAGTGATGCACTGCAATGTACTGTGGTAAATGTGCACCAAAACACTGCAATATACTGCTGTAAACCTGCAATAACGCACTGAAAAATACTGCATTAAACCTGTATTAATGCTCTGAAATATATTGCATTTTACATGCACTAACGCCCTGCAATATACTGCAGTAAACCTGCAATAACGTACTGAAATATACTGCTTTAAACACGCAGTAACGCACTGAAATATACTGCGTTAAAAGTGCAATAACACACTGAAGTATACTGCATTAAAAGTGCAGTAACATACTGCAATATACTGTGGTAAATGTGCACTTACGCACTGAAATATACCGTGTTAACCGTACACGAACAAACTGCAATATACTGCAGTAAACCTACAATAATGCACTGCAATATACTGCGGGAAATGTGCAATAACGCACTGCAATATACTGCAGTAAACATGCAGTAACACACTGAAATACACTGCAGGAAACCAGCCCTGACAAAATAAAATGACACTTAAGTAAAAATGAATAGTCAGACTAAACACACACTGCACTATCACTAGATGCACACTGAACAAACTAGATTCACATTAAACTGACACTAAAGTAAAAATGAATGGTCCCACTACACTCACACTGCACTATCACTAGATGCACACTAAACTAATACTTTACACTCATAATAGAATCACAATAGCCCACCATTGCACACTAACTGGCTAGTAGCACTGAACAGAGAGAGCCCTGTTCTATCTCTCTCCATGCCAATATCACACTGCAAATGGCCGCTTTGGGAAAAAAAATGTTATTGTGTGGGGTGGGACTAAGAGCAATGAGCCATGATTGGATAGAGTCATCATGACAGTGTCTACTCAAGGCTATGACAGTAGTGGTGCAGCACATTGTGGTCCTTCAGTGGGCTGAACAAACAGTCGAATGCCCTGATAATTCAGGAGTTCATCGAATAGGCGAACAGCCAATGTTCGGACCCAATTCATGCTTGGGCCGAACCGTTTGCCCAACACCATTTGCTTCTAACGGATCCCAAAGTGAATCAATATATAATAGACAAGTTACGTGTAAGAGAGCTGCTCTTCTCAAATAGAAGCTTATACAGCAGCATTATAGGCAATTAACAAGGTGATCCATGAAAGAGAAGGGAAGGATTCCCCTTTGGAGGAATAATAGACATTAAACTGTATATTACCTTACGCGATGACACCCTGGAAAAACCCCTCTCCTCATCCTTCCATCCAGACTGGTCTGGCTGGATTGCGTGCGACATGGGATGTGGAGGGTGGGGGGTTAGACGAGGAGGATTGGGAAGAGATCTGGGACAGTCCCTTCAGGGCTCTGATTGCAACCAAAGATAGGCTGATTCAATTTAAGATATTGCACAGAATCTACCTGACCCCTGAGCGGCTACACCGTATGTTCCCGGCGGTCCCAGCCTCCTGCTGGAGGTGCCCCAGTGACTCTGCGGGGTTCTCCCATATTTTCTGGGAGTGCCCGGTGGTTGGTGGCTTCTGGCGGGAGGTGACAGGCTTTGTGTCTACTCTTGTTAAGAGAGCAGTTCCGCTGATGGTCACTGTCTACCTCCTAGGTTTGGTACTAGTCATACAGGCTCCCAGGGCAGTGCGCACTCTGGTGGGCATTCTGTTGTTTTATGCCCAGAAGGCAATAGTGCTGAAGTGAAAATCAGCACTCCCTCCCACGTTGGGTTTCTGGAAGGGACTGGTGAACGCTGTGGTGCCTTTATATTACACAGCATACATGTCCAGAGGATGTCCTTGAAAGTTTGAAAAAGTGTGGCAATTATGGGTCAATTCCTCTCTAACAACCGATACCCAGGATTAGCCCCCTGGCTCTTGTGGGGGTGGAGGGCCTTGCATGAGGTGATGACCCCTTTGTGTTTGATGGGAGGGGATACTGTGGTGATCTGTGGGTCCTGGGTGGTGGGAGACAGGGTTTAATGCTATGATCACTTATATAATGCATCTTTCTTTCTCCTGACTTTAAATGAGGGTGCAACTTCCAGGGCCCTCGCCCCTCCTTTTTTTGGGTCGAGACTGCTTTGATGTCTATATGTGTTTAGTAGTGTGTAGATGTTTAAGTTGTGTAGCGCCGGGGTATGCCCCGTTTGGCGCTCTGTTTGTGTCTTTTTATTCAACATTTTCAATAAACAGAATTGAAAAAAAACAAAAAACTGTATATTACCTTACAATAAAGGCATGTTAATATACTCCCCAAATGCCTTATAGGCTTAATGTGCATTTGATGACCACTGAAGGTACATTAAAAATGCACTTCAGATGCCTTTTTTGGTTGTTTTTCTAAACAAGGTCCAACATGCTGCAAACACACTGCAAATGCTCCACAAATGTGTGTCGGCATTTTTATGGTGCATTACCATTGACTTGAATAGAAGGAGTTGATATGTTTCAATTCCCTCCAAACTCGACATGTAGCTTCATTTTTGAAGCACAGCAACCCGATGCGATGCAAACACTTTTTCCGTGTTTAAATAATGTGAATAGCTCTGTGTGCTGTCCATATTATCAAATGCAGACTGCTTTACTAGGCATTTGAGGAGTGTTAACCACTTTACCACTAGAGGATTTTGCTGTCTTACGTCTGGGCCACTTTTTGCGATTCGGCACTGTGCGGGTTTAACTGACAATTGCGCGGTCGTGCGATGCCATACCCAAACGAAATTTACGTCCTTTTTTTTCCACAAACAGAGCTTTCTTTTGGTGGTATTTGATCACCTGTGCGATTTTTACTTTTTGCGCTATAAACAAAAAAATAGCGTAAATTTTTAAAAAATAACAATATTTTTCACATTTTTTATATATGAAATTCCCCCCCCAAAAAAATATAAAAATCAAAATTTTTTTAAATTTTTGGCCAATTTGTTTTCTGCTACCTATGTTTGGTAAAAAAAAATCACAATAAGCGTATTTTGATTGGTTTGCGCAAAAGTTATTGCGTTTCTTAACTAAGGGAAAGATTTCTGTCATTTTTGGTGTTTTTTTTTTAACGAGTAATGGCGGCGATCTGCGATTTTTTTGCGGGACTGCGACATTGTGGCAGACAGATCGGACCCTTGACTGACATTTTTGAAACTTTTGGGGGTACCAGTGACATTACTACAGTAATCAGTGCTATATATATATGCACTGTTACTGTAAAAATGACACTGGCAGGGAAGGGGTTAATTTTATTGGAGAGGGAGGGGTTAATGTATGCCTGGTGCTTACTAACGTGTGTGGGGGGAGGTGACTGAGTGACACAAGGACAGATCGCATGTTCAGCTATGCTGAACCCTGCAATCTGACCCTGCCTGTCACTTAGGTGATCCGCCCGCTTGTGTTTACACAAACAGGCGGATCTCCACACTCGATTCCCCGACGATCGGGGAAGAGCAGCGGTGATCGCCGCTGCTCCTCCCCTGGCCCGACTCCCTCTGTGACTGAATACAGCGGGAGCGAGCCTCCGGCGGTGCGCGCGCGCCGCCAAGGAAGGGGAGTGTCTGGCGACGTAGGTCTACGTCGTCAGACGATAACGAACCACTTTGCCGCAGTAGTGCTCGAGTGAGCAGATGGCAAGTGGTTAAACATGCGCCTCAAAATCCTGCTTTTATTGCCAGTGTGTAAAAGAGCCTTATAATTTTGAAAATAAAATTTGACTTACTATAAAATTGTTTGTATACTGGGCAATGTCTGCTCTTTATGTGCACCTGTGTTTTCCATTAGGTGGTGCTAGCAACCACTGCTTATTGTTAGGTGCATCCTGGTGACCATCTTTTTGGGGCGTCTCTGGCATGTTATCATGCTGTGAATGGGGATGTGATAGGCTTCCCTATTTCCTTCTGGGAAAAAATGGGATATGCCCAGGAACATTTGCATTGAACATTCTCATGCAAATGTGTGGTGATGTCATTTGTGTAATAATGCCATAAGTTCACTGAGCCATCTTAATGTGCATATACCAATATGTGACATGACGATGTTTGTGCACCAGCATTAGATGGCATGGTGGTGCCACATGAAGCATATGGCAGGGTATATAAAAGGTTCACATTTCTGATACCACAACCTGACCTGAGGTAGTTTAGATGTAGTAATGTTTTAGGTAATATGTCTAAATTGTTTGTGCCAGAATACTTTTATGAAGACGAAATACATTTTATAAACTAGTATTCTTTATTAATACCTAAAATCCAATGTTGGTGCATTGTTGTTTTAATTAATGTATGGGATGTTGATACCTTCCCTATAAGGGTTTAGACACCTTCCTGAGGTTCTTTTTTCTTAAATTGTTTAATTTCCCTTTACAAAATAATTTAGACATTGTGACTGGGGACAGAGATAATGCAAATGTATTAAATACCTTCTTCAGCTGAGTGTATACAAATGAAAATGGGGGAGCTCAAGGGTATAATGAGGTATTGACAGAAGAACCGCAAAGGCTCAAAACTGATATAGTCCAGAATCATCTGAAATAAAGGTGAATAACGCACTTGGACCAGATAATTTACACCTGTGTGTCCTCACAGAGTTGAGCTCTGTTATTCTGAAGTCATAATTTCTAATTTGTAGAGATTCTTTAATGACTGGCAAGGCACTACTGGATTGGCACAAGGCCAGCGTGGTGCCTATATTTAAAAAGGGATCAAAGTCTTTACCAAGACTTTTACTACATACTGGTTAGTTAATCTTCCATAATTGGGAAGATACTAGAACGTTTGATAAAAAAAAAACACATAAAAGAGTTTTTGCTAGAAAACAATAGCAATAGTCAGCATGAATTCTCAAAAAACTGAAATTGTTAAACAAATATGAATTATTTTTGTGGAAATAAACAAAAACTTAGACAAAGGTATGGCTGTGGTGATTGTATACCTGGACTTTGCAAAAACATTCAACCGAGTGTCCTGTGTGGTTAGCACTTCCGCCTAGCAGCACTAGGGTTGTTGGTTCGAATCCCATCCACCTGCCTTGAGTTTGCATGTTCTCCCTGTGCCTGCGTGGGTTTCCTCCCACACTCCAAAAACATGCTGGCAGGTTAATTTGCTCTTATCCAAATTGGCCCTAGTATGTGTTTGTATGAATGTGAGTTAGGGATCTTAGATTGTAAGCTCCTGAAGGGCAGGGACTGATGTGAATGTACAATATATATTGTGTAAATTGATAGCGCTATATAAGTACCTGCAATAAATAAATGATATGTATGGTAAAGTATACAGACTTAGAAAATCCAGTCTGTAAGTTGAAAGAGAAACTGTTAAAAGACCCTATTCAGAGAGTAGTGATTAATTATTCATATTCTGAATGCTCTAAGATTATTAGTTATGTATTCCAAGGTTCAGTGTTAGGACCCTTACTTTTTAACTTATTTATAGGTGATACCCAGAGTGGTATGCTGTCATCTGACGGATCAAGCTCTCACTTTCTACCTTCTTCTTCTAAGTTGATGGTAAAAGCCACCAGTTTTTGCCACTAGAGGGCTGCAGATCTCAACTGGAGAATCTCTCCGAAGCTCTTGAGGAATAATGATTGAGTATGATACATGCTACAAGATTAGGGAATTAAGTTTCAGCTTTTCCCATGTAGCCTATAAACATGCTGAACAAGTAATCACACTGTTTAATATTATTTTGGAGGACGAAAAGGGAACATATTTGGAAAAAATGCCATGTTATGCTAGAGATACTGTCGTAAAACTAAGGTGAGAGTTTTACACACTAGTAATAGTTCATTATATTGAAAGGTGAAGCCTTTGAAGCTTGTAAGGGTAATCCGACTGAGTGAACACATACAAGTGACCAAACCAGATGTAAGATCAAACACCACCACCATAGATGCAGGGATATGCTCGCCAAATGGTATGGACCCAGGTAACGTATAGAAAATGGGTCTATAATGCTTAATATCATTTGTGGATGCCACACTCAATGGTAGTCTCAGAAGAAGTTATTCATGGGGTACTGTGCCCCATGCATGCCTCATCCGTGCTCATCCATGCCTCTTCTGTGCCCATCTGTGCTACATGAGTGCTCATCCGTGCCATATCCATGCCACATCGGTGCTCATCCATACCTCATCTGTGCCCATCTATGCCTCATCTGTGCTCATCCATGCCACATCCCTTCCACATCAGTGCTCATCTGTGCCACATCAGTACTCATCTGTGATCATCCATGCCTCACCTGTACCTATCCATGCCTCACCCGTGCCACATCCATGCCTCATCTGTGCTCATCCATACCTCATCCGAGCTCATCCATGCCACATCATTGATCTTCCGTGCCACATTCATGCCACATCAGTGCTCATTTGTGCCCATCTATGCCACATCAGTGCTCACCCGTGCCAAATTCATGTCACCTCAGTGCTCATCCGTGCCACATCCATGCTTATCCATGCCTCATCCGTGCCCATCGATGACACATCAGTGCTCATCTGTGCCACATTCATGCCTCATCCATGCTCATCAATGCCTCATCTGTGCCCATCAATGCCACATCAATGCTTATCCATGCCACATCAGTGCTCATCTGTGCCACATCCATGCTACATCAGTGCTCATCCGTGCCTCTTCCATGCCACAACAATGCAAATCCATGCCCATCCGTGTCTCATGTGTGCCCACCTGTGCCACGCCAGTACTTATCAGTGTCTTATCAGTGCTCATCCATGCAACATCCATGCCACATCAGTGCTTATCCAGGCCACATCAGTGCTCATCCGGGCCACATCCATGTCACATCAGTGCTCATCTGTGCCACATTCATACCTCATCTGTGCTCATCAATGCATCTTCTGGGGCCCATCCATGCCACATCAATGCTCATCCATGCCATATCAGTGCTCATCCATGCAACATCCCTTCCACATCAGTGCTCATCTGCCACATCAGTACTCATTCGTGCTCATCCAGGCCTCACCTGTTTCTATCCGTGCCTCATCTGTGCTACATCCATGCCTCATCTGTGCTCATCCATGCCACATCAGTGCTCATCCATGCCACACCAGTGCTTTTCCATGCCACGTTTATGCCACATCAGTGCTCATTCGTGCCCATCTATGCCACATCAGTGCTCACCTGTGCCGCATCCATGCCACATCAGTGCTCATCCGTGCCTATCGATGCCGCATCATTGCTCATCCGGGCTAAATCCATGCCACATTAGTGCTCATCTGTGCCACATTCATGCCTCACCTGTGCTCATCAATGCCTCATCTGTGCCCATCCATACCACATCAGTGCTCATCCATGCCACATCAGTGCTCATCTGTGCCACATTTTTGTCACATCAGTGCTCATCAGTGCCACGTCCACATTAGTACTCATCCGTGCCACATCAGTGCTCATCCGTGTCTCTTCCATGCCACATCAATGCAAATCCATGCCCATCCGTGCCTCATTTGTGCCCATCCGTGCCATGTCAGTGCCTATCAGTGCCACATCAGTGCTCATTCACGCCACATCCATGCCACATCAGTGCTTATCCATGCCACATCAGTGATCATCCGGGGCACATCCATGCCACATCAGGGCTCATCTGTGCCACATTCATGCCTCATATGTGCTCATCAATGCCTCATCTGTGCCTATCCATGCCACATCAGTGCTCATCCGTGCCACATCCATGTCACATCAGTGCTCATCAGTGCCCCATCCATGCCACATCAGTGCTCGTCCGTGCCTCTTCCATGCCACATCAATGCAAATCCATGCCTCTTCTGTGCCCATCCATGCCTCATTTGTGCTCATCCATTCCACATACAAGCCGCATCAGTGCTCATCCATGCCATATCCTTGCCACATCAGTGCTCATCCATGCCACATCCATGCCACATCATTGCTCACCCATGCCTCTTCCATGCCACATCAATGCAAATCAATGCCTCATCTGTGCCTATCCATGCCTTATTCGTGCTCATCCATTCCACAACCATGCCACATCAGTGCTCATATATGCCATATCCATGTCACCTCAGTGCTCATCCATGCCTCACCTGTGCCCATCCATGCCTTATCGGTGCTCATCCATGCCACATCAGTGCTCATCCATGCCACATCCATGCCACATTCAGTGCTCAATCATGCCTCTTTAATGCCACATCAATGCAAATCCATGCCTCATCTGTGCCCATCCATGTCTCATTCCTGCTCATCCGTTCCACATCCATGCCACGTCAGTGCTCATCCTTGCCTCACCTGTGCTCATCCATGCCTGATTGGTGCTCATCCGTCCCACAACAATGCCACATCAATGCCACAGCAATGCTCATCCATGCAACAATAATGCCACATCAATGCCACAGCAGTGCTCATCCATGTGTCATCCAATTCACATCAGTGCTCATCTGTGCTACATCAGTGCTCATCCGTGCAACATACATGCCACATCAGTGCTTATCCATGTCTCATCCGTGCCCATTCATGCCTCATCTGTGCTCATCCATGCCACATTCGTGCCTCATCCATGCCACATAAGTGCTCATCCATACCACATCTATTCCACATCAGTGCTCATCCGTGCCTCATCTGTGCTCATCCATGCCTCACCTGTACCTATCCATGCCTCATCCATGCCACATTCATGCCTCATCCATGCTCATCCATGCCACATCACTGCTCATCCATGCCACATCACTGCTCATCCATGCCACACCCATGCCACATCAGTGCTCATCTGTGCCCATCTTTGCCACAGCAGTGCTCACTTGTGCCACATCCATGCCACATTCATGTCACATCAGTGCTTATCCATGCTTCATCTGTGCCCATCGATGCTTTATCTATGCCCATTCGTGCTGTCAGGTGTATTGGGGTGATTAGAAAATAATAGCAAAAAAAAAGGATTTAAAAAGCCATGTATATTCCTTCTTATGCATATAGATTGTGAACAGCATAGCTTCCATCTTGAATTTAGATTTTAGGGTGTGTCACTGATAAGAGAAGTTTAGGAAAACTTAACACAGTGGTACCAACATCCCCAATAGACTTGTTTTAAAGTGTGACTCTGAAATTACAGAGTTCTCGCCTAGGCGAGAAAAAAGGGGGGAGGGCTTGGCAGGGCCAATTTTGACTGGGATTTTAACGGTACCAATAAGAGTATAAGCATAAGAAAATTTAAAATGTTTAAACTTTATTCATACAAGTAAAAACTCAACTAGCTAGAAGCTTGATGAGTATTGTGGCATATGAAGCACCAAAAAAAGAGAAAATTACTCAGACGAAAAAACACACATACATAGACACAGATAATAGAATGGGTCAGATAAATAGGTATGAGCATATATACATGACCAAATCACAGTAGTATATACAAATAGCTGCTCAAAGTGAAGATTCAAGAATTCATCCACTGTGGCAGCACTCAGCGCCTAACATGTTTCGCCGGAGGCTTCTTCAGGGGCGTATAATGAAATACAACAATGGTCATAATGCTACATAAAAAGAAAAAAAGGCAATAAATGTCAAAAACAATTACATATCAACATACAGTTAGTTACACATGCGTGATACCATGCGGGTCCCCAGAGGAAAATGCCCATCTGCTGGAAAGATCCCAACCACCGAAGGGCAAACCAGGGCAGAGTGCACGTGAGGAGACGGCAGGAAGCGCAGAAAAGAAACAGGGGGGGGACGGGTGCGGAGGCGGGTATTGCATAGTATAGGTAATAAGTGTGACTACGTGGTGAGCCATAGTAGTGTCCTAGATGCATGCAACATGCATATAAGGTTTTGCACCTGGGGCAAACATACCTCGGTCAGAACCTATTGAATGAAAATCTTCATAAGAGATACATTCTAATTATCATCTTAAAATTGAAAGAAGAGATCGTGGGGAAATAACTACAGACCAGTTTCGAGGCAGGCAGCCATTCTTCAAAATAATATGCATAGATAAAATATACAGAGTTAGAATAAACTTCTTGCTCAATTGGGTTGTAAATATTAGTGTGGAAATTTCTTGAGGAAGCGGGAAGATGTATACCTGGAAACGAATCTGCACTCCGATATCTGAGGTAATGATATGGCAAATAATATGTAGAGGCCAAGATTGATCATCAATCGCTGGCTATTGGCCTTATATGGCTTCTATGCATGGAAGAGAGACATGCTGCAAAAGAGCAGGGTGGAAGCAGACGGCTCCGTATTAGATATAAGATATAGTTCCCAAAGATAGTGTCATAGACAAAGTAGTGAGCGGTGATGCTTACCGGTATACGCTGCGCTTCTTGGATCCCCACAAAATGACGCCGTGATTCATGGCGTCAGTTTATATAGCCGCTCCAACCCGACCGCACATCAACAGGAAGTGGCGGCGGTCGGGTCCGGTCTCAAACGGCGCATGCGCCGTGATCGCGGCGCATGCGCAGTGCTCACAAAGGGGAACGAGGGGTGCCCAAGTTCCTATAGCCATAGGGCGGCCGGGGACGCCTAAAAAGGCATAGCCGCCGCCCTATGAAAAGACCACACACCCGTCCCCCTCCAGATGGCGCCTCCCAGACCAACAACCCAACGCTCACATCCCCCAGGGATGTCCCCCAGGGGGAAATCGCCTCAAAAGAGAGGACCAACACAGTATCAACAAGTGTCAAAGCATTCAGCTGTGTAATTGTACATATGCAGCAATAATGTCAGTATATATGGGCATAAGAAGACACTTAACAGGAATAAAGCGACATGGTTACTAATAAATACATACAAATATACATAAACAAATGTATTTTATCAAAAAATTATGATTAGTATATGTTCAAAAAGCACTGATTATGGAAAAAGAAAAAAGAAAAATTAAATACAATTAAGCATTAGATCAGAACTGTAGATAGTTCCAATCAACTCTGTGTTTCACCAAAAACATACATACATGGGCGAGAGAGCACCCCAAACCTGGGTCCATGGAATCACAATAGGATATCCCGGTGGCCGTAGTGGCATGGTCTCTAGTCCAAATGAAAATAAACCACAAACAGGACACATAAAAGACAGACATAGGACATAAAATAAAAAAAAAAAAAAAAGAGGGGGAAAAAGGATAAATGGACGAACGTCAACACCACGAACAAAGAATGGAAAACAGAAAAAAGAAAAAGTACACTGAGGAAGGGAAAAGAAGCATAAGTAGTGTGCAGGGCCATCTTCGGCCATCCTATCAAGGTCCTGAGACCTTGAATCACCATTTAGGGAGATAGTAAGAAAAGGTGGAACAGAGAGATCAGAATAATGATGAAACTATGCTGTTATTTATAGAAAAGGTATGTATGTGAGCACCTCATTGATGCCAGGAAGTATCGTGGCATCGAGGTACTCTATCCAATACGTCTCTCGTTGCAAGATTTTCCTATCCCAATCCCCACCTCGAGGGTCAGGGGATACCACCTCTAAAACAAAGAAGGAGATAACGGAATTGTCGTATTTATGATGTAAGCCAATATGGCGTGTTACCGTTGTAAGAATTTTCCCTCCTTCTGAGTAGTAGAGGTGGTCGCCTATGCGTTGGTTAAACTGTCGGATGGTCTTACCGACATAATAAGCTTTACAGATGCATTGCATCAAGTAAATGATGCCTTTGGTTGTACAGTTAGCGTGTTGCCTGGCTCTATGCCAACTCCCATTCGGTAAGCGTATTCCCCTACCCTCCGTGACCCAGCTGCATCGCGAACATTCTCCACAACGGTAAGTACCCTTGCGTACCATTTGATGTAGTACATCCGTTTGGAAATGACTGGAGGTCAGACTGTCGCGTAATGACGGGGCACGTCTAAAGACCAGTTCAGGATAGGATTTCAGATATTTATTAAGCGTGTAATCATTTGTTAGGACATGCCAATGTCTTTCCATGATTGTGAAAAAACAAAATTAAAACCCGCGCTACACAACGTGAAAATTTAAGAATAAATGCAATAATGGGCAGCTGCTGCAGACACTAAGAAAGTCTTAGGAAAAATTATGAAAAACGAATTTATGCAGCGCTAGCTCAAATAAAGTGTAAAGTGCTGTGATATAAATACAATATTCAATATTCTATAAAGTGCACACATCCGTTTGGAAATGACTGGAGGTCAGACTGTCGCGTAATGACGGGGCACGTCTAAAGACCAGTTCAGGATAGGATTTCAGATATTTATTAAGCGTGTAATCATTTGTTAGGACATGCCAATGTCTTTCCATGATTGCACGCAGCTCCTTTTCATGTGCACAGAATTTGGTAATAAAACGCACCGAATTGCCCTGAACTTTAGGGCGGGTGCCGTATATTAGCTGCTCTCTAGGGCGTTGTTTAGCCCGATTAAAGGCTTTTCTCAACAAGGACTTGGAGTAGCCCCTTTCCAAAAGACGATCCCTAAGCTTGTCAGATTGAGTCTGAAAGTTGATTTCACTTGAGCAATTTCTTCTCAAGCGAATGAATTGAGCATAAGGAATGCTCTTGACCAAGGAGGTGGGATGGGCACTTGCTGCGCACAGTACGGTGTTACCCGCACTCGGTTTCCTATAAAGATCGGTAGCCACTTCGCCACTTGGCAAAATATTGATAGTCAGGACAAGGAAAGAGATCTTCTCAGAGCTTATGGCATAGGTAAATTTTAAATTAAGATGGTTAATATTGAGGCTCTCAAGAAAAATATTAAGATCAGCAGATGTTCCTGTCCATATGATAAGTAGATCATCTATAAACCTATGCCAACACAGGATATGGGGTAACCAAATATCCATGTGTTCGCTAGAGAAGATCTCTCTCTTCCAGCCTCCCAAATAGAGGTTGGCATAGGAGGGTGAGCAGCAAGTGCCCATAGCCACCCCCTGGGTCTGTAAGTACAATTGGTCTCCAAAAGTGAAATAATTTTTGGTTAGAACAAAACTTAGAAGCCTAAGAACAAAGTCTATCAAAGGCCATTCTCTGTGATTGGTTTCCTTAAGGAAGGATTCAGCCATCCGGATACCCTGCTCGTGTGGGATACTCGAGTAGAGTGCCTTGATATCTAACGCAATGAGCAGGGCATCCGGAGGGACCTGAATCCCCTCAAGATGTTTGAGCAGGTCCGTAGTGTCACGTATATAGGACGGCAGACTGAGAACGTGTGGCATGAGATAGGAGTCCACATATCTGCTCGCTTTCTCTGTAAGAGAACCAATACCGGACACTATGGGCTGCCTGGTGGCTGGGTAAGGTTCTTGTGGACCTTTGGGATAGTGTAAAAGGTAGGGGTCCTGGGATGTTTGGGTATGAGGAACTCCATAGTGTCCTTGTTGATTAGGCCATGGGAGAATGCTTACGCTACAATACCAGATAGTTCAGATTTAAACTCCTGTATGGTCACTGCTTCAATTGGAGTGTACCAAGTGGAGTTGCTAAGGACATCAAGGCACATGTTGGTATATTGATTAAGAGTCATAATGACTATATTGCCCCCCTTATCGGAGGGCTTAATAATTATAGATTGATTAGTTTGAAGTTGTTTTAAAGCTAAAAGCTGTTCATCAGTCATATTTCTTTCAAAAGAGGGCCATTGCATGTCCTTGATGTCCCTAGCAACACACTGTACAAATGTCCAAATATGGGGGTTCTGCGTCAGATCGGGAAAGCGTTGGGACTTACTCTTGAATCTGTTCACTGTTGCAGCTG
The DNA here is from genome assembly GCF_965119305.1 of Pelophylax lessonae. Classification (NCBI taxonomy): domain Eukaryota; kingdom Metazoa; phylum Chordata; class Amphibia; order Anura; family Ranidae; genus Pelophylax; species Pelophylax lessonae. The sequence continues at coordinate 93,060,414 of NC_138779.1, forward strand.
AGTCAACGGTTGGGTTCGGGACACTACCAGTGTCATCCCCATCAATGATGGAGATAGCTTCTGGATTACCCTCCTCATAAAGGAGGATGAGGTCTCGAAGAGCTCTGCATTGTATACTTCTTAGTTTGTTCAGCTAACTCTCTATCTAATTTGCTCTGTTTACGTTCCTCGTCAAAAAGGAATTTATAGGTAAGATTGCGGGCAAAAAGATGGAGATCTTTTATTGTCTCCCTAGGGTCAATGGAATTAGAAGGGCAAAAACCCAGACCCAGTTGTAATACTTCTATCTGAGTTTGGGTAAGTGTAACCTTAGATAAGTTTATAATATTCAGTTTGTTGATGTCGGTGCTAGTCCTGGGGTGTTGGTTTGTTGTACATAAGTGTCCATACTCCCCTGTCATGAATTCTTGGGGAGGGGGGTTGTGGCTTGGCCTAAAAAAATCCCATCCGCTGTGGTTTGTGTATTAGGTGCTCCCGTATTGGTTTTATTGAGGACTTTTTGTAATATTGGGTTAAGTTCGTGTGTCGTGATGTTTTATCTTGTGGGGTACGTGAATTAGAACGTTTGTAATGCTGAACAGTGTCAGTAGGTGAAGGACCATTTATAGGGCGTCCTCTTTTTTGTGGCTTTTGACGTGTATTTTGTGTTCCTGATCTTTTGGATCTAGTGCTTTGTGACATGGTGCTCGATAGGGATGAGTCCGATTCCATGGTGTCTTCCACAGTTCCACGTGCCTGACGTTGGTCAGGTTTGCGTGTACGTGTGGAACGCCCTCTGTCTGTCCAACGATAAGCATGGCCTTCACTGAAGGCCTGCTTATCTCAGTTAAATTTGGCTAGTTTTTTGGATACTAGTTCTTTGTTTAAAATTTCTAATTTGTTTTTAATTTCCTGCCAGTGATTGACAAAAGACGGTAATTCAAAGACATGTTTGAATTGGACCCCCAGATTATCAATCTCGGGGTCCAAGGCAGTCATGTTCGTGGTGTAATATGTAATTAAAGTTTTCATCAGGTCCTTGCTACAGGTGTTTAGAATAGATTCCCATTCCTTTTTAAAGGTTTCTGTTGGATCCTTGATGGTCGGGAACGTTTGTAATCTAAGGCCTTGCGGGTTAATATCTTCACTTACGTATTTTTTGAAGTATTCAAGATGCCAGTATAGGTGGGATTTTCTTTTGAGGAGTCCCTGTACCTTATTAAGATATGCCTGAAGATCTTCTTCATTTTTGGATCCTGAAGTACAACTGGACTGTATATCAGTCATGAAGCCAACCCAGGCTTTCCCCGAGAGGTCCATAGTGAGTGTTCTATGTAAAAAGAGTCTTATAGAAAGAGAGTTAGAATACCACAGGTAAATGCGGAGGAGCAATACTCATGTCATCCACGGGGAGAAAGGCAATAGGGTCAAGGACATGAAAAGATAGCAGCTGCAACAGACTACAGAAAAGACACAAAGAGACCAAGAAGACAAATCAAGAAGACAAAACAAGAAACTAATAATGACACCAAGCACAATACGGTGAATACACAGAGTGAGAGGATATATATTCGTAATAGTAGTGTAGCACTCTACATTTGGTCACCGCTATAGAGGGTTAACAGTAGCGTAAGACATATTTTATGCCATAAGGCTATAGTGATGAAGGACACACCCCCTTGGTATAAAAACCAAAGGATATATAAAGACACCCTCGGGTGTGTTATCCACCCTTAATCAACAGAAAATAGATTTTAAGGTATGTCACTGATAAGAGAAGTTTAGGAAAACTTAACACAGTGGTACCAACATCCCCAATAGACTTGTTTTAAAGTGTGACTCTGAAATTACAGAGTTCTCGCCTAGGCGAGAAAAAAGGGGGGAGGGCTTGGCAGGGCCAATTTTGACTGGGATTTTAACGGTACCAATAAGAGTATAAGCATAAGAAAATTTAAAATGTTTAAACTTTAGTCATACAAGTAAAAACTCAACTAGCTAGAAGCTTGATGAGTATTGTGGCATATGAAGCACCAAAAAAAGAGAACATTTTTTTTGCTCACAAAAGGGAACGAGGGGTGCCCAAGTTCCTATAGCCATAGGGCAGCCGGGGACGCCTAAAAAGGCATTGCAGCCGCCCTATGAAAAGACCGCATACCCGTCCCCCTCCAGATGGCGCCTCCCAGACCAACAACCCAATGCACACATCCCCCAGGGATTTCCCCCAGGGGGGAATTGCCTCAAAAGAGGGGACCAACACGGTATCAACAAGTGTCAAAGCATTCAGCTGTGTAATTGTACATATGCAGCAATAATGTCAGTATATATGGGCATAAGAAGACCCTTAACAGGAATAAAGCGACATGGTTACTAATAAATACATACAAATATACATAAACAAATGTATTTTAGCAAAAAAATTATGATTAGTATATGTTCAAAAAGCACTGATTATGGAAAAAGAAAAAAGAAAAATTAAATACAATTAAGCATTAGATCAGAACTGTAGATAGTTCCAATCAACTCTGTGATTCACCAAAAACATACATACATGGGCGAGAGAGCACCCCAAACCTGGGCCCATGGAATCACAATAGGATATCCCGGTGGCCATAGTGGCATGGTCTCTAGTCCAAATGAAAATAAACCACAAACAGGATACATAAAAGACAGACATAGGACATAAAATAAAAAAAATAAAAAAAAAACATCACACATGTGTAACTAACTGTATGTTGATATGTAATTGTTTTTGACATTTATTGCCTTTTTTTCTTTTTATGTAGCATTATGACCATTGTTGTATTTCATTATACGCCCCTGAAGAAGCCTCCAGGGAAACATGTTGGGCGCTGAGTGCTGCCACAGTGGATGAATTCTTGAATCTTCACTTTGAGCAGCTATTTGTATATACTACTGTGATTTGGTCATGTATATATGCTCATACCTATTTATCTGACCCATTCTATTATCTGTGTCTATGTATGTGTGTTTTTTCGAGTAATTTTCTCTTTTTTTGGTGCTTCATATGCCACAATACTCATCAAGCTTCTAGCTAGTTGAGTTTTTACTTGTATGAATAAAGTTTAAACATTTTAAATTTTCTTATGCTTATACTCTTATTGGTACCGTTAAAATCCCAGTCAAAATTGGCCCTGCCAAGCCCTCCCCCCTTTTTTCTCGCCTAGGCGAGAACTCTGTAATTTCAGAGTCACACTTTAAAACATAGCTTCCATCTTGTTTGAAGGTGAATGAAAGTTCATATATGTTCTGTTGCAAAGTGTCTCTTACAAGAGAGAGTAGAATTTCAACAGAGATCTTTGTATTTCTTTTAAAACCATAAATAAGAGGCCTTTAGACATTTCATCAGATAAGACATAATGGTAGTGTCAGCCTGTCTGTAAGTATTGCAACAACAGACAATGGCTCAGTGTTCTTCATCAGACATTTAAAATATAAATGTTAAAGATACCTTATATTATGTGTAAACTGCATATCAACAATTAAGTCTTATTCTATTGTTGATGTGGTGGAATGTATATATGATGTTATATATATATATATATATATATATATATATATATATGTGTGTGTGTGTGTGTGTGTGTGTGTGTGTGTGTGTGTGTGTGTATGTGTGTATATATATGTATATATAAATGTTAGAATACATTTCTTTTAAGTGTAAGAACATGTGTATCTTGTCACTAATTACCTCATTTCAGAGAAGTTTGTGTTTAAGTGTTTAAGGTATCATAAATACTACAAGCCAGACACTATAGATCTTCCAATCCTAGCCTAAATGTCTGACAGCCTATAGCATGGTCAAATAATTAATGGATCTTCACTAGCCAGACAGGTCAAAAGTTATCTTTAAATAGTAGGCCATTGTATGTTATGAAGTATTTTAAACACAAAATCTAATGAACAGTACAATACTGCCTCTTTTGGACACACTAATAAAAGCAGTCTTGGGATAATGAGATATTTTCAATATAAATATTATATTGTATTAAAAATAATTATCTTTATAAATGCCATTACTTGCCAAGATGAATGATGGAGATTAGATGGACATTTATGTATGTACTGAGAGTATGGACAAAGTTTTATGTTGTGTTTTATGGTTAATCTTGAACATAGATAAATCATCCTTTAATTTTATTATACAAAGTATTGGGTTAATTATTAGGAGAGGTGTGACTATGACCTCACCAGTTAAGGTATATAATATCCCAACCAATGGGGATAATGTTTCATCCCTCTGGGTTTAACTTATGGTAATTTTAATAGTCCTTTGTTCATACCATATAAAAAGAAGAACCCAGATGAGAGACAGGGCATTACATTGCACAACACACCTTACACTTGCAACATACACACTACTACATCCATTTATAGACTCATCCAGACATACTCCATCTTGCTCCATCATTTATCTGAAACTTTGAGGGAAGCCAAACAAAACTCCTCCCTCACTTACCACCATCTTGGGAAGGCAGCCATCTTAGGACTCTGGTAACGACCATTTGAAGCTAGCAGCCATCTTAAGTGTGGTAAATATGCCTTGCTGTGTTATTTGATTTTATTTAACAATTGTTTATTTCCTTCCTTATATGTTTTATATTGCATATTTCAGGGTAATAGGATTACAATCCCAGCCGTATAAACCATAGTAGATTTTTCTCGAAAAAGCTGATTTTTGTTTTTATATATTTTTATTAATATCAGATTTAGCGCATTATTTGCGATTTTAGTCTTCCGTTTTGCATGGCTTATTCTCGCTCCATCTGCAGTGAAGTGACTTTCGGCTATGCAATTCGCAGACAATTGTGGTCTGTTTATATAGAATACTTACCTATGGTTTATGCTATACCTGGAGAAAAGGTAATCTTGCTTTCATTTTGCTTTCACTTTATTTCACTTTCATTGTTGAGCTAAACATCACATTGCATTGATTTTTTGAAGTTAGTATTTTCCGTAGAGTTATCTTTTTGTGTCATTTCCTGTTTGATCATATATTGTGAATACATGTCTTGTGAATAAATATTTTTATATATTCCATACTGTAGACTGTACTCACTAAGATTGGTATATGCTTTTAAAAATAAATTAATCAATTAAAAATAATTCACTACATATTGATTTGTGGAAATAAGTTGAGATTCTCCTTCCTCACAGATCTTTGCTTATTGACATAAATAGACACTGTTATATTCAGAGCAGTATAAATATTCTGACATAATAGAGGCACAGCAAGATATTATTAAATATTCTTACAGTGCCTCATTTGTGCCCATCTGTACCACGTCAGTGCTTATCAGTGCCACATCAGTGCTCATCTGGGTCACATCCATGTCAAATCAGTGCTCATCTGTGCCCCATCTATGCCTCATCCATGCTCATCAATGCCTCATCTGTGCCCATCCATGCCACATGAATGCTCATTAATGCCACATCAATGCTCATCCGTGCCACATCCATGTCAAATCAGTGCTCATAAGTGCCACATCCATGCCTCATCCATGCTCATCCATGCCCATCCATGCCTCATCTGTTCCCATCCATGCCACATCAGTGCTTATTCATGCCACATCCATCAGTGCTTATCCATGCCACATCCATGACCCATCTGTGCTCATCCATGCCTCATCTTTGCCCATACATGCCTCATCCATGCCACATCCATGCCTAATCCATGCCTACCCATGCCTCAACCATGCCCATCCTTGCCACATTAGTGCTCATCTGTGCCACATCAGTGCTCATCCGTGCCACATCAGTACTCATCCGTGACTCTTCCATGCCACATCAATGCTCATCCATGCTTCATTTGTGCCACATCAATGCCACATCAGTGCTCATCCATGCATCATCCAAGCTACATTTTTGCTCATCTGTGCCACATCAGTGCTCATCTGTGCCACATCAGTACTAATCCTTGCCTCATCCTTGCAGAATCTGTGCCACATCAGTGCCATTACAATGCTCATCAGTGCCACTACAGTGCTCATCAGTGCCATCAGTGCCCCACAGTGCCTCACAAAAGTGCAATAGGTAGTCAGGAAATTAGATGTGTAATTTATTTCCCTAGAACACCTGGTGCTCCTTGTATGCTGGGCTTCAGTATGTGGCCACTGGCCAGGCTGTGAAAAAGTCTCACACATGTGGTATCCCCATACTCAGGAGTAGCAGAATGTGTTTGGGGTGTAGTTGCGAGTATGCATATGCCATGTGAGAGAAATAAACTGTTAATAGCACAATTTTGAGAAAAAAAGTCTTCAAATTTCAAAGAATTGTGGGGAAAAATTACAACTTCAAAAAATTCACCATGCGTCTTACTAAATACTTGTACCTTTGACAGTCTCCTTCCCAAAAAGGGGTCATTTGGGGAGTATTTGTACTGTCCTGGCTTGTTAGAGTCGCAAGAAATTAGATAGGCTGTCAGTACATTAGGTGTGATCAATTTTCAATGATTGGCATCATAGCTTGCGGACTCTAACCTTCACAAAGACCAAATAATATACATTGATTTGGGTTATTTTTACCAAAGAAATGTAGCAGTATAACTTTTGGTCAAAATGAATGAAGAAAAATTACTCATTTGCTAAATTTCATAACAGAAACAAAAAAAAAAAAGCAGTCTTTTTTTATTTATAGCACAAAAAATAAAAAACCCAGAAGTGATTAAATACCACCAAAAGAAAGCTCTACTTGTGTGAAAAAAACGACACACATTTCATATGGGTACAGTGTTGCATGACTGGGTAATTGTCATTCAAAGTGTGAGAGCACTGAAAGCTGCAAATTGTCCTGGTAAGGAAGGGGGTATAAATGCCCAGTGGGTAAGTGGTTAAATCCACAACTTTGTTTAAAAAAAACAAACAATTATTTTCTTTCTTCATCAAACAAATGTGGTCATTTTGTAGGCATTTGTATTGTCGCAGAACTTTAGGGCTTCAAAAAATGTGATAGGTAACCAGGAAATTAGATATGTAATTTATGTTCCTCGAAAGCTTGAATGTGCTCCATAGATTTTTGGCCCCTCTATATGGCTAGGCTGCAAAAAAAGTCTCCCACATGTGGTATCTTCATACTCGGGAGAAGTATCAGAATGTGTTTTTGAGGTGAAAAAAGTATGCCCATACTGTGCCTGAGAAATAAAAGCAAAAAATCGAATTACATTTTTTTTCCTTATTTTTGAAAAAACTGGCAAAAAAAATAAGATTTTTAGAAACAGATAACCACGTCTCACATACATACACACCAATATACATACACAAATTACTTACCTACAAAATGTAAGCAATAGCCTATGTAAATAATACAATGCTAAAATTATAACAGTAAACATACTTTGAAGAAAAGATACTAATACAATATTGCCTATCTATTTTAAAACACTGAGGCGCATTCAAATTTTTGTTTTTACATAATGAAGTAATGTATAGTACAACTCTAGGAAGGACATTGTTCTTCAATAAGATTATGTAAAACTTGAGGTCTTTTTTCTATTTTGTTTCAGATGGAAGTGGATTAAAATGCACTGTATCCTATGTGGGTTGAATCCTTAGTAATTCTGCTAGCCCTTTCCTTTAAATTGGCAGGCATACCCAGGTTTGATATTTCAATACATATAATCTGCTGTGCTGTTGTTACTACAAAAGACAGATTATTCCTGTCCTGTGCATTGCAGATGGCATACCATACTGTAGCACAGTGGAGGAGAAAGCTCTTTATGGTGCTTTAATAGAAATTCATTAAGAGCTTTAAAGGCAGTCTGGCCTGTTTAAGTCTCCCAAGGAAGATTAGCCTCCGTTGTGCCTTCTTCGCAAGATGAGAGGTGTTGAGGGACCATGACAATATCTTTGTAATATATATTCTAATTTTTAGGAATTTGATGTTATTTACAGTCTCCACCTTCTCTTTGCTTATATACAGAGGGGAATGGATGGTCTTCCTGGATCTTCTGTAGTTCACTACCAGATGTTGCAGTTCCTCCTTATAGGCTGTCACATACCATGTTTAAATCCAATTAAAGTGGTATCATCTGTGTATTTCATTTTTGTATGTCAAGGCATGTATATAATAGCACATTTTATGTATTTAGAGACATGAATAGGGAGTTAGTCTTAATGGTAAACAAGGTTAGACTGAGCACACAGTCCTATGGTACTATGGGGTTCAAAATTAGAGTAGAGGAAAGGTGATTCCCCATTCTCAGAGTTTGTGTGAACAATGAGGGAGGCTTAGACCCAGGTTGTTAAGCTTGTGCAACAGTTTGTGGAGGATTACTGTATTAAAGCAGAAATAAATCAATAAATAGCATCCTAATATAAGCATTTGGTTGCTCAAGATGGGTCAAGACTGTATGCAATGCTGTAGTCCATCTGTTTGTTCAGTGGAGGAACTGATGTTTATTCAGATCAGTGGGAATTCTGGCCTTGATGTTTGATTGTACAAGATTCCCAAAGCACTTCATAAGCACCAGAGTTTAAGGAATTGAGCTATATTGATTCAGACGCATAACTGCTGGGATTTCTGAAACAATAACAGTGGATTTGAAACAGGTAGAAACAGCAGCTTGTTGCAATGACTAGGGTTGAGCGAACACCTAGATGTCCGTGTTCGACGGGTTCGGCCGAACTTTAAAAAAAAGTCCGGGTCCGTGTCCCGGACTTTTACCGAACTTTTCCCGGACACCGAACCCCATTGAAGTCAATGGGGACCCGAACTTTAAGGCACTAAAATGGCTCTAAAACACCAAAGGAAAGGGCTAGAGTGCTGCAAATGGCAGCAAAACGTAATTAAGAGCATGGCAAGTGCTCTGCAAACAAATGTGGATAGGGAAATAACTTAAAACAACAAAAAAAAAACAGAAAAATAAAACAATGTTCTTCTTCATCTCTGAAGGACGAGGCCCATATGGAGTAGGAGGGAGGTTGAGGTGGTGGTGGATGTGGCGGTGACATAGGCGTGCGCACAGGGTGTGCTGGGTGTGCCTGGGCACACCCTAATCACCTAGGGCACATAGCATTGCCAGTGAGGAGATGGGAAAGATCTCCCTGGGACCTGCTCTGCTCTATTTCTCCTTGCCTACAGGTACATGGCCCCGATACATTACTCTCCCTGCTGGCAAACACATGCATGTGTATTTCAACTTTGGGGTGCACACCTTAATGCAATAGGCTGCGCACACCTATGGGCGGTGTAGGTGGAAGCGGCGGTGGAGGAGGACCAGGGCCGGATTAACAGCATCATGGGCTTGGTGCTGAGGATTTTGAAGGGCCTTAAGGGCCGTGCCTTGCCATGCACCCAGAGGAGGAAGGGTGCAGCCATGCATGCCTAATTCAACATGGGATGCTGTCTCTGAAGCCCATAAACACATCCATGCATCGCCAACTGTCCCTCCTTGTCCGGCCTTCACGCTGTGTGGGGAGGTTCTGAGGGTGCTGCCTGGGGAAGCGAGCATAGAAGCCAGACTTCTGTGTTTACAAGTGACAGAAGAGCGGTAACAGTGAATATGGCCAACCCGGGGCCTATATAAAAGGTAGGGGCCTGGAGCTGCAGCTCCAATAGCCCCTACATTAATCTGGCCCTGAGGAGGAGGACGAGGTAGCCAACACTGCTTCTTTTCAAAAATTTTAAATGAGGGTACACCCCAAAAGAGTGAGAAAGAGCAAAAATGGAACAATGGGTGGGTAAGGTCGGTATCCATTGCTATTCTGCATAAGGTACGGAAAAGTCCCGTGGGATCCATGCCTGGTTCATTTTAATGAACGTGAGCTTGTCCACATTGTCTCTGGACAGGCGGCTGCGCTTGTCTGTTATAACGCCCCCAGCCGTGCTAAATACCCGTTCAGATAATACACTGGCTGCAGGGCACGCCAGCACCTCCAAGGCGTAAAGGGCAAGCTCAAGCCATGTGCCCAATTTGGAGACCCAGAAGTTGAAGGGGGCAGACCCGTCATTCACTACATGTAGGCGTGTGCACACATACTGCTCCACCATGTTGGTAAAATGCTGCCTCCTGCTAAGACGTTCCATCTGAGCTGCTGGTGCTGCTGTTTGTTGTGGCGTGCTGACAAAGCTTTTCCACATTTCGGCCATGCTAACCCTGCCTTCTGAGGTGCTGGCGGTGCCCTGGTTGCGTTGGCGACCTCCTCCTCCTCTGCCTTGTGCTTCCACTGTGGCCCCGCTGTCAGATGGGAATGCCAGCAGCATGGCGTCTACCAGCGTGCGCTTGTACTCGCGCATCTTGCGATCGCGCTCCAGTGAGTGAATTAAGGACGGTACGTTGTCCTTGTAACGGGGATCCAGCAGCGTGGCCACCCAGTAATCAGCACAAGTTAGAATGTGGGCAACTCGGCGGTCGTTGTGGAGACACTGCAGCATGTAATCGCTCATGTGTGCCAGGCTGCCCAGAGGCAACGAAAGGCTGTCCTCTGTGGGAGGTGTATCGTCCGTGTCCTCTGTATCCCCCCAGCCACGCACCAGTGATGGCCATGAGCTGGCCTGGGTGCCACCCTGCTGTGAACATGGTTCCATCTCCTCCTCCAGCTCCTCCTCCTCCTCATCCTCCTCATCCTCCAGAACTGTGCCCCTGCTGGACAATTGCGTCCCTGGCGTTTGCGTGTGCAGGAACCCACCCTCGGAGCCCCTTGCGAATGACTGCCCTGAAAGCCTTGGAAATGTTACCTCTTCATCCTCCTCCTCCTCCTCATCCTGTGCCACATCCTCTTCCATCATCGCCCGAATTGTTTTTTCAAGGAGGCATAGAAGTGGGATAGTTAAGCTGAGAACGGCGTCATTGCCACTGGCCATGTTGGTGGAGTACTCAAAACAGCGCAACAAGGCACACAGGTCTCGCATGGAGGCCCAGTTAAATTAAATAGCGGAATAGAAAATATGATCCAAAAAAAGTGTATGTATATCACACGTACACAACCACACTGGGCCCCAATTACTATTGTTTGTACCCCTAAAAGGCTAGATGAGGAGTAGGGGGAGTATGGAACAGGCAGCACCCTCAAACCTTCAGAAGTATGAGATGAACCCCAACAACTTGGAAAGGTGGATCTCTCTCACACGTACCGACACAGACTATCCCGCAATTCAATTGATCCTCAAAGGTTTTTATTGAATAGCGGAATAGGAAATATGATCAAAAAAAGTGTATGTATCTCGCACGTACACAACCACACTAGGCCACAATTACTATTGTTTGTACCCCTAAAAGGCTAGATGAGGAGTAGGGGGGGTATGGAACAGGCAGCACCCTCAAACCTTCAGAAGTATGAGATGAACCCCAACAACTTGGAAAGGTGGATCTCTCTCACACGTACCGACACAGACTATCCCCCAATTTAACTGATCCCCAAAGGTTTTTGATTAAATAGCGGAATAGAAAATATGATCCAAAAAAAGTGTATGTATATCACACGTACACAACCACACTAGGCCCCAATTACTATTGTTTGTACCCCTAAAAGGCTAGATGAGGAGTAGGGGGGGTATGGAACAGGCAGCACCCTCAAACCTTCAGAAGTATGAGATGAACCCCAACAACTTGGAAAGGTGGATCTCTCTCACACGTACCGACACAGACTATCCCCCAATTTAACTGATCCCCAAAGGTTTTTGATTAAATAGCGGAATAGAAAATATGATCCCAAAAAAGTGTATGTATATCACACGTACACAACCACACTGGGCCCCAATTACTATTGTTTGTACCCCTAAAAGGCTAGATGAGGAGTAGGGGGAGTATGGAACAGGCAGCACCCTCAAACCTTCAGAAGTATGAGATGAACCCCAACAACTTGGAAAGGTGGATCTCTCTCACACGTACCGACACAGACTATCCCGCAATTCAATTGATCCTCAAAGGTTTTTATTGAATAGCGGAATAGGAAATATGATCAAAAAAAGTGTATGTATCTCGCACGTACACAACCACACTAGGCCCCAATTACTATTGTTTGTACCCCTAAAAGGCTAGATGAGGAGTAGGGGGGGTATGGAACAGGCAGCACCCTCAAACCTTCAGAAGTATGAGATGAACCCCAACAACTTGGAAAGGTGGATCTCTCTCACACGTACCGACACAGACTATCCCGCAATTCAATTGATCCTCAAAGGTTTTTATTGAATAGCGGAATAGGAAATATGATCAAAAAAAGTGTATGTATCTCGCACGTACACAACCACACTAGGCCCCAATTACTATTGTTTGTACCCCTAAAAGGCTAGATGAGGAGTAGGGGGGGTATGGAACAGGCAGCACCCTCAAACCTTCAGAAGTATGAGATGAACCCCAACAACTTGGAAAGGTGGATCTCTCTCACACGTACCGACACAGACTATCCCCCAATTTAACTGATCCCCAAAGGTTTTTGATTAAATAGCGGAATAGAAAATATGATCCCAAAAAAGTGTATGTATATCACACGTACACAACCACACTGGGCCCCAATTACTATTGTTTGTACCCCTAAAAGGCTAGATGAGGAGTAGGGGGAGTATGGAACAGGCAGCACCCTCAAACCTTCAGAAGTATGAGATGAACCCCAACAACTTGGAAAGGTGGATCTCTCTCACACGTACCGACACAGACTATCCCGCAATTCAATTGATCCTCAAAGGTTTTTATTAAATAGCGGAATAGGAAATATGATCAAAAAAAGTGTATGTATCTCGCACGTACACAACCACACTAGGCCCCAATTACTATTGTTTGTACCCCTAAAAGGCTAGATGAGGAGTAGGGGGGGTATGGAACAGGCAGCACCCTCAAACCTTCAGAAGTATGAGATGAACCCCAACAACTTGGAAAGGTGGATCTCTCTCACACGTACCGACACAGACTATCCCCCAATTTAACTGATCCCCAAAGGTTTTTGATTAAATAGCGGAATAGAAAATATGATCCCAAAAAAGTGTATGTATATCACACGTACACAACCACACTGGGCCCCAATTACTATTGTTTGTACCCCTAAAAGGCTAGATGAGGAGTAGGGGGAGTATGGAACAGGCAGCACCCTCAAACCTTCAGAAGTATGAGATGAACCCCAACAACTTGGAAAGGTGGATCTCTCTCACACGTACCAACACAGACTATCCCCCAATTTAACTGATCCCCAAAGGTTTTTGATTAAATAGCGGAATAGAAAATATGATCCAAAAAAAGTGTATGTATATCACACGTACACAACCACACTAGGCCCCAATTACTATTGTTTGTACCCCTAAAAGGCTAGGAGTAGGGGGAGTATGGAACAGGCAGCACCCTCAAACCTTCAGAAGTATGAGATGAACCCCAACAACTTGGAAAGGTGGATCTCTCTCACACGTACCAACACAGACTATCCCCCAATTTAACTGATCCCCAAGGGTTTTTGATTAAATAGCGGAATAGAAAATATGATCCCAAAAAAGTGTATGTATATCACACGTACACAACCACACTAGGCCCCAATTACTATTGTTTGTACCCCTAAAAGGCTAGGAGTAGGGGGAGTATGGAACAGGCAGCACCCTCAAACCTTCAGAAGTATGAGATGAACCCCAACAACTTGGAAAGGTGGATCTCTCTCACACGTACCAACACAGACTATCCCCCAATTTAACTGATCCCCAAAGGTTTTTGATTAAATAGCGGAATAGAAAATATGATCCAAAAAAAGTGTATGTATATCACACGTACACAACCACACTAGGCCCCAATTACTATTGTTTGTACCCCTAAAAGGCTAGGAGTAGGGGGAGTATGGAACAGGCAGCACCCTCAAACCTTCAGAAGTATGAGATGAACCCCAACAACTTGGAAAGGTGGATCTCTCTCACACGTACCAACACAGACTATCCCCCAATTTAACTGATCCCCAAAGGTTTTTGATTAAATAGCGGAATAGAAAATATGATCCCAAAAAAGTGTATGTATATCACACGTACACAACCACACTAGGCCCCAATTACTATTGTTTGTACCCCTAAAAGGCTAGGAGTAGGGGGAGTATGGAACAGGCAGCACCCTCAAACCTTCAGAAGTATGAGATGAACCCCAACAACTTGGAAAGGTGGATCTCTCTCACACGTACCAACACAGACTATCCCCCAATTTAACTGATCCCCAAAGGTTTTTGATTAAATAGCGGAATAGAAAATATGATCCCAAAAAAGTGTATGTATATCACACGTACACAACCACACTAGGCCCCAATTACTATTGTTTGTACCCCTAAAAGGCTAGGAGTAGGGGGAGTATGGAACAGGCAGCACCCTCAAACCTTCAGAAGTATGAGATGAACCCCAACAACTTGGAAAGGTGGATCTCTCTCACACGTACCAACACAGACTATCCCCCAATTTAACTGATCCCCAAAGGTTTTTGATTAAATAGCGGAATAGAAAATATGATCCCAAAAAAGTGTATGTATATCACACGTACACAACCACACTAGGCCCCAATTACTATTGTTTGTACCCCTAAAAGGCTAGGAGTAGGGGGAGTATGGAACAGGCAGCACCCTCAAACCTTCAGAAGTATGAGATGAACCCCAACAACTTGGAAAGGTGGATCTCTCTCACACGTACCAACACAGACTATCCCCCAATTTAACTGATCCCCAAAGGTTTTTGATTAAATAGCGGAATAGAAAATATGATCCCAAAAAAGTGTATGTATATCACACGTACACAACCACACTAGGCCCCAATTACTATTGTTTGTACCCCTAAAAGGCTAGATGAGGAGTAGGGGGAGTATGGAACAGGCAGTACCCTCAAACCTTCAGAAGTATGAGATTGTGTTCACTGTACCCCACAAAGATTGAGTTCACTGCACCCCACAATGATTGTGTTCACTGCACCCCACAAAGATTGTGTTCACTGCACCTCACAAAGATTGTGTTCACTGTACCCCCCAAAGATTGTGTTCACTGCACCCCACAAAGATTCTGTTCACTGTACCCCACAAAGATTGTGTTCACTGCACCCCAAAAAGATTGTGTTCACTGCACCCCAAAAAGGATGTTGTTCACTGCACCCCAAAAAGGATGTTGTTCACTCCACCCCAAAAAGATTGTGTTCACTGCACCCCACAAAGATTGTGTTCACTGCACCCCAAAAAGATTGTGTTCACTGCACCCCAAAAATGATTTTGTTCACTGCACCCCAAAAAGGATTTTGTTCACTGCACCCCAAAAAGGATGTTGTTCACTCCACCCCAAAAAGATTGTGTTCACTGCACCCCAAAAAGATTGTGTTCACTGCACCCCACAAAGGATTTTGTTCACTGCACCCCAAAAAGATTGTGTTCACTGCACCCCAAAAAGGATGTTGTTCACTGCACCCCAAAAAGGATTTTGTTCACTGCACCCCAAAAAGATTGTGTTCACTGCACCCCACAAAGGATTTTGTTCACTGCACCCCACAAAGATTGTGTTCACTGCACACCAAAAAGGATTGTGTTCACTGCACCCCAAAAAGATTTTGTTCACTGCACCCCAAAAAGATTGTGTTCACTGCAGCCCAAAAAGATTGTGTTCACTGCAGCCCAAAAAGATTGTGTTCACTGCAGCCCAAAAAGATTGTGTTCACTGCAGCCCAAAAAGATTGTGTTCACTGCAGCTCACACACAGAAAAATGGATGTGGATCACTGACACCTGCCTATCTCCAATCCCACACCACACAGCAATATCGATTGTAGTTTGTAGAACACAGTTTCCCTAAAATTCAGCAGACTCTGTCCCTAACAGGATTGAGAAGAGATCGTAGATCAGGATTGAGTGCAGATTCACCCCACCCCCCACACAGCAATATCGATTGTAGTTTGTAGAAGACACTGACCCTATAATTCAGCAGACTCTATCCCTAAAATGCCTACAACTCGCCCTGCCTAAACACTCCGACCTGTCCCTCAATTCTATCCGGACACAAATGGTTTTTTCCTGCCTATCTTTCCCTAATCAGCAGCCAGCACGTTGATGTGTGCTCTGTCCCTGAATCTAAGCAGCATAATGACGCCGCTGCGGCTGCCTCGAACTTATAAAGACTTGGTCACATGCTTCAGACGGCCAATCACAGCTACTGAGACATTTGCAGGCATGGCTGGGATGGCTTAAGGCACACCAGTTAAACGATTGTTGATTGGCTGTTGAAAGCCCGCCATGAAAAGAGCGCCAAAGCATGCAAAACCCGGAAATAAAACGACCGAACACGGATTTTTACCCGAACATACAGTAAAGTGTCCGTGTCCGTGTTCGGGTACAAAAAATCCAATTATTCGGTACGAACACGAATAATACAGTCCGTGTTCGCTCAACACTAGCAATGACAAATTCAAAATGTTGGTAACAACCTCTGCTAACTGATCAGCACATACTCCTAGTGTAAAGCCTGACACCCCATCTGGCTCTACTGACTTGTTGATGTCAATCTTCCTCAAGATTGATCTCACCTCATATGGCTGTAATATGAGTGTTTGTTCCTCTGGAGGTTCTTTGGGTGAGGGTTTCATCTGTGGGGTTTGATCATTAAAAATCAGCAAAAAAAAAAAAACATTTAGGGTATCAAAGAGTGGAGTGTCAATATTGTGTGTTGTACTGGCTTTAAAATGTGTCATAACTTTAAATCCTTTCCACATGCTATTATGATTATTGCTTTTAAGATGGCAATCAATGCACTGTTTAATTTTATGCTTAACCTCTCTAATACCAATTTTTAGTGTCTTTGAGCCATCTTTTATGCCAACTAATCACCTGATTTAAGACAGCATTTTTTTCCCTCAGTAGAACTTGTACTTTTATTCTTCTCAATAATCAGTATTGACACAAGAATGAGAGTTCACTCTACATAGCACCATCAATGCAATTAATAATCATTTGTGATTTAAATTTGGGGATGTGTAAAGTACATTTTAAAAGTGTGGCATTGCCTAAACTTGGAAAATGAATGGTATATACTGTAGTTGCAAATTGTAAACTGATATTTATTTTATTGGGGAAACAAAACATTTTTCATTCCATACTCACTTGTAGACTTGTGCACGGTGGAAATTTTTGTTTAGTTTGGATTTCATTCGTAAAATACATAATTTCGTTCTGTTATATTCATTATGTTACATTAATTTAAGTTAAAAATATATCATTTCGTTCTGTTATATTCGTTATGTTATGTTATTTGTTTTCAGATAATTTGTTATTTCTGTAGAGTATAGATATTCGTTAAAACAAATTGATTCATTTTATTGTTTAACCACTTCAGCTCCGGAAGGTTTTACCCCCTTCCTGACCAGGCCATTTTTACAAGACGGCACTGTGTTGCTTTACCTGACAATTTCGCAGTCGCGCGACATTGTACTCACATAAAATTGATGTCCTTTTTCCCCCACAAATAGAGATTTCTTTTGGCGGTATTTGATCACCTCTGCGAGTTTTATTTTTTTGCACTATAAACAAAAAAAGACCGACAATTTTGAAAAAAAAAAAACAATATTTTTTACTTTCTGCTATTAAACATATCCAATAAAAAAAAATGTAAAAAATCGAATTTCTTCATCAATGTAGGCCAATTTTGTATTCTGCTACATATTTTTGGTAAAACTAAATCCCAAAAAGCGTATATTGATTGGTTTGCACAAGAGTTATAGCATCTACAAACTATGGGACAGATTTATGAACTTTTACATTTTGTTATTGTTTTTATTAGTAATGGCAGCACGCAGAGATTTCTAGTGGGACTGCGACATTTCGACGGACAAATCTGACACTAATTGACACTTTTTGGGGACCAGTGACACTAATACAGTGATCAGTGCTAAAAAAATGCACTGTCACTGCATAAATAACACTGGCAGGGAAGGGGTTAAGTGTTCTCTTAGGGAGTGCTTTCTAACTGTGTGGTGGATGGACTGACTGCAGGAAGAGAGAGATCTGTGTTCCTGATTAGTAGGAACACAAGATCCCTCTCTTCCTGTCTGACAGAACGACGGTCTGCCTTGTTTACATAGGCAGACCACGTTCTGTCATTTCTCTGAATGATCCCAGGTGGCTGATTGGCTCCGCTGTGTCCAGTCACAGCGGAAGCGCGGCTCCGGCAGAGCGCGCCCCCTAGAGCTACAGGAAACAATCACGTACAGGTACGTGATTTTGCATTTAAGGGCCACACTTATTCTTTCTAGATTGCACTAAATTAGATCAATATCTTTGTCTTATTATTTTGATCTCACAGAACTAAAGAAGATGTTTACATACCCCATAGACATAACTATTTATTGCTTTTATAGGAAGCAAAGAGGGTGAAGGATTGCCCTATCAAAGATTCTGACCTCATTGTTTTTGCAGAACGTTCCCATTTCTACACAGAGAAAGGATACTAGGTTTCTCAACAATCTATTATCAGGTAAAATCTTTTTTCAAGAAACACTATCTAAAAATCAGTCAGTCTAGATGGCAGAGCTAACCACTCTTACAACTGCACAAAAGGAAAGAAAAGAAACTGTCAACAGAAATACTGTCTCTGGCATATATTATGATTTTGGCCAACTGTGGGACTGTGGGGAAGTTAACCTCCCTAGCGGTATTCCCGAGTGTGGCTTGGGTTTAAATTTCAGTGCCAAAAGCGGTAACCCCGAGCCACACTCGGAGTACCGCTAGGAAGATCGCTGGATCCTGTAAGAGAGGGTCCTCACCCTGTCCCCGGGATCCAGCGATGTATACCGGCAGTGGATAAAGAAAGCTGCTCTTAGTGACACAAGTAAGTCCAAATAAGTCCCAAATTTCAGTAATGGTATGTAGAACAATCAAATAAGGGTCCAAACTTTCAAGCGAGGATCCACAGGAGTAGATTACATGTGAAGTTACTGTTTACCAGATGCAGCAGCAAATTAAGCCTTATGTATAGATATCCAGGCCCGATGGAAGTTTATGAAGGATTCCTCCTCAGAAATTTCCGTCCCAGGATCACAAGTTGATGGATATATCAAAATAAAAGATGAAAATACATAGCGTGATACTGTATATATGATGTATATCTCCCGTGTCTATCAGACAAGGAAAGTGCTCATAGGAACCACCACCATCACAGGCTGCTTACCAGATAAATTAATAGAAACAGCAAAGAACAATTAAAGCAATCCTGAATGAACCACCACTTTATTAATAGTGTAATTACCAGATAGTACGGGTATAGAGAGCATATGAGATCACTCAGATAGTAAAAGGAATAATGTATGTATAAAATAAATATGCCCCCCCCCCCAAAACCATCAATAAATTCGAAACGTATATGGATATCCATAAATTTATAAGGAAAATTAATATCAAGAGATATGTTACCAGCAACCCCATTAAGGATAACCGTAGAGTTTCGACCAACTTTCAACACTCTGGCCTCTCCAATGCCTCTACATTCAATCCTCCAGGTTCTATGGCCCCTTCAGTTAAAGTGTTTAGGGATGTTGTACTTAGGGACCTGGAGAAATTGAATATTCGGAAATGTAATATGCGAAAAGATCTGCAAGCTGGTCTGGACTCTTTATGTAATAACAAACAACTGATTATTAGACCCGCTGACAAAGGAGGAGCGATTGTGATTTTGGATAGATCAGATTACGAGACTGAAATGTATCGTATATTGAACGATCGTTTAACATACACTCCACTTCCCCAGGACCCTAAGTTTAAGTACAAACGGGAACTTGAAAATATATTGGATAGGGGTCAACAGTTGGATATTTTAAACAAGAAGGAGAGATCCTTTTTGGTACCTAAATGTCCTCGTACCCCTATAATTTATTACTTACCCAAGATCCATAAGAGCCAGACCTCCCCCCCGGGACGTCCCATAGTCAGTGGTATTGACTCTGTGACGTCCCGGGTGGGTAAATATATTGATTATTATTTACAACCATTAGTTCAACAAATGCCTTCTTATGTTCGAGACAGCAGACATATCATAAATTTACTGTCAGACTTGACCCCTACTGAGAACATGTGGATGGTTACTGCCGATGTATCGTCGCTTTATACTATTATCCCACATGATCTGGGGTTAGATGCGGTCCATATGTTCCTGAGGCGAGACTCAATGTTACCTCTAGCACAGATAGAATTTATAATGGAGCTTTTGAATTATGCGACCAAACATAACTATTTTTGGTTCGGAGGCCAATTTTACAGGCAAGATACTGGCGTTGCTATGGGCGCCAAGTATGCCCCATCATTGGCCAATCTTTTTATGGCCCAATGGGAGGAGGATGTCATCTATGCCCACTCCAGGCCACAAGTCCTGCTGTGGGCAAGATACATCGATGACATCCTCCTCCTATGGGATGGCAATAGGGAGGACTTGATTTCCTTTTTAGACTCTCTAAATAACAATTCCAGGGGAATTTTTTTGAACTACGAGCTGAACCAGACGGTCATCAGCTTTTTGGATCTGTCTATCTCTATTATAGAGGGTTCCTTCGTTACCTCTACGTTTTTTAAAACTACAGACCGTAACGCATATATACCAGTGGACAGCTGCCACCACAGTTCGTGGCTAAGAGCAATACCGAAGGGTCAGTATATGCGGATCCGGCGTAATTGTACAAATATGACTGATTTTGAAAACCAGGCCCAGGTACTCACGGAGAGATTCGTTGCTAAGGGATATGATCCTGACTTTCTCCGTGGGTCCCTGGAGCAAGTTAGTTCGATGGACAGATCTCAATTGTTGGTCACACGTCCAGTCACTACACAAAGTGACTATACATCTAGTCCCTCCTTCATAACTACCTATTCTAAACAAGCCATGGATATTAAAAGGTTGATCACACGCCATTGGCATATTCTGGGTAACGACCCTGTTTTGCATCAGCTGTTGCCGGATAAACCTAGAGTCATTTTTAGGGGCACTCCCAATTTGCGAGATGTATTGGCCCCAAATGTTATAGAGGCTCCTGAGGCGCGCCCCTCTTTCTTGGACCATCTAAGTGGTTTCTACAAATGCAATAGGTGCCAAGTATGTAGATTGAATTATATCAAACGGAAAAATACCAAGTCTTTTACGTCGACTAGTACTGGGAAAACCTTCAAAATAAAACCTTTTGTTTCCTGCACGAGCACTGGGGTAGTTTATCTCCTCCAGTGCTCGTGTGGTTTTCAATATATAGGAAGAACAAAACGTCCATTGTCAGTACGCTTAAATGAACACATAACGAACATACGTAATGGATACGATAAACATTCGGTGTCCAAACATTTTTTGATCCATCACAACAAAAATCCTGCAAACGTTACATTTTTGGGTATTGACAAATTCAGCCCGAAATGGCGGGGTGAACCTTTTGTGAGGGGCCTCTCCAGGCTAGAAATGGCCTGGATATACAAAGCAAAGACCTATACGCCTTTCGGAATGAATGTCGATACCGATGTAAACGCATTTATAAATAATTCATAGTCTGTGGATGCTTGTTTACATTATATATCTGGACAATAGTGGGGTAGTTCATTTACTTATGATATCAGTGGGGGACACGTGATATCACATTATTTATTATTCAATATTTTTTTATTTTATTTTTATATATTTATTTATTTTTATTATTTTTACTATCTTCATTTATTTGTTTGATGTTAGGAATCACACCGGCTCCATGTTTGAGGTGGGCTTTAATATTAACCCTCCGACAAGTGATAATCTTAGGGAGACTGGTTAGTCTCCACCTGCCTATACTAGTTCACTATATGCAATGCTTATCTGGATATTAGGGACATGATTCAATTGGATATTGTCTTCCTTTGAGATTTAGAGCATGATGCTAACCAGATTATTTTATTGTCATATACGTTTTGCATTTTTAAATTTGACTCTATTGGGTATTGTTTGATTCTTGTAGGTTGGGCGATCCTCTGCGAGACCTGAGAGTGTTACGAGCTCCTAATAATTTTAGTGGCATCCCAATTGGCTTATACATCACCTTAATGTCCAATTATATTCGATTTTGTTTTATTTAATTTTAATATTTATAACTCTTTTTCAGATTTTCTGTATCTGATTGTCCAATGGACAAGAGTTACCCCAATTATAGAGCTTTATCTCTATATCTTGACGGCTTGCCAGGCTAGTGTGGTCTACCATTAAGGTTTTACCAGAGTCAAGATGGCGATTTGGGTCTCTACTTCCTGGTCCCGCGGGGAGGTTCCTCTTCTTGTTCTTGTTACTATATAAGAGGTGGCGTCAGCGCGCCGCCCGTACCTTGAGAACGTCATTCTTTGACGAAATGTACGCCGGTCGCGGCGTGCTGACGTCACCTCGTTGAGACGCTCAGGCGTGTGTTCCTAGCTGTCCGGCCGGCAGCTCTGGATTCAGCGCTTTTATATGCTATACTTGTGAATCCGGGAGTCTTGTTTGTGGGTCAGCCATATATACCACCAGGGACGGAACGTATGCACAGAGGATTGACCATCTTACTTGAGGATATTGGTTTCTGTGATTTCTGCATACATCTGCTTACATCTGGTAAGCGGGGATTACTAGTGACGGTCCTAAAGGGGTCACGGGTCATCTGACTGTTCCTATATGCCTGTTTTTTCTCTATTATCTGGTAATTGGATTATGATCTAGGTGGTGGCTCAGCCTATATCTTTGCTTGTTTCTGGCCTCAGAGACATCTCTTGGATTGTTCTACTATAATTTGTTTTCCCATCTGGTAAGCAGTCTGTGATGGTGGTGGCTTTCATTGACACTCTCCTTTTCTGATACACACGGGAGATCTCATTATCATTACTATACAGTATTACGCTATGTGCTTGTTTTTGTTCTGTATTCCAACATTTTTCTAACGGTGATCCTGGGACGGATACCACTGGGACAGGACTGATTCACAGGGGACAAGTGACCGCATCCAGCGACATCCTGATTTGTGAGACAAGCACCTGTATATACTTAATCTGGTAAGCAGGGACTTCTGTCAACGGCCCTGAGGGGTTCCTTTTACTATCTGAGTGATCTCATATGCTCTCTATACCCGTACTATCTGGTAATTACACTATTAATAAAGTGGTGGTTCATTCAGGATTGCTTTAATTGTTCTTTGCTGTTTCTATTAATTTATCTGGTAAGCAGCCTGTGATGGTGGTGGTTCCTATGAGCACTTTCCTTGTCTGATACACACGGGAGATATACATCATATATACAGTATCACGCTATGTATTTTCATCTTTTATTTTGATATATCCATCAACTTGTGATCCTGGGACGGAAATTTCTGAGGAGGAATCCTTCATAAACTTCCATCGGGCCTGGATATCTATACATAAGGCTTAATTTGCTGCTGCATCTGGTAAGCAGTAACTTCACATGTAATCTACTCCTGTGGATCCTCGCTTGAAAGTTTGGACCCTTAGTTGATTGTTCTACATACCATTACTGAAATTTGGGACTTATTTGGACTCAATTTATATACTTGTGTCACTAAGCGCAGCTTTCTTTATCCACTATTTTTTGATGTTTGTCACATACTAAGTTGCCGCTACTTGTTTCTTCTGATATTTAGCGCAGTTTCTCCCCCCTTTTTTCTATAGATGTATCCCGGCAGTGTGCGGCGGCCGGATCTTCCTCCCGATGCTCTGTGTCCCGGCTTCCGTCTCCTGCGACGTGACGCTCACAGGGGGGTGGAACCGGCGGCAAATTCAAACAGTAAAACACACCAAACACACTGATACATTACAAAATAAAATAAATTCACATTAGTTTGCCCCCCAGTGCCCTTTCCTGCAGTTTTACTGTATTTTTTATGTATATATATATATATATATATATATACGTGTGTGTATATATATATATATATATATATATATATATATATGTATACACACATATATATATATTATATGTATATATATATATATATATATATATATATATATACACCGTATTTTCCGGCGTATAAGATGACTGGGCGTATAAGACGACCTCCCTAATTTTCAAGTTAAAACATAGGTTTTGGGCTATACTCGCCATATAAGGCTACCCCCCTTCCGAAGCAAGGCAACACCATAGAAAAACATCAGATTTCTCATAGATCTCCAAGGTACCCCAAGTACTGTAATACATTTAAATCTCTCATAATACTTAGGTTACCTTGGAGATATTATACTCGGCGTATAAGACGACCCCCCATTTTTGGGGGATTTTTTTGAGGTTCAAAAGTAGTCTTATACGCCAGATAATACAGTATATATATATATATATATATATATATATATATATATACATACTTTAACTTATTTATAGTTATTTATTATATTATAATTTAGTGTTTCAAACTTTATCATACCCGAGATGTTATAAAGAAGAACGCACAGTAAAAAAAAGTCATATGTAGATAGTTGGTTTGGGCTGCTCATTCTTAACCACTTAAGCCCCGGAGGATTTGGCTGCTAAAAGACCAGGGGGTATTTTGCGATTCGGCACTGTGTGACTTTAACGGACAATTGCCCGGTCCTTTTTTTCTTACAAACAGAGCTTTCTTTTGGTGATATTTGATCACCTGTGCGATTTTTTGATCACGCGCTATAAACAAAAAAAGAGCATCAATTTTGCAAAAATAACAATATTTTTCACATTTTTTTATATGAAATTCCCCCAAAAAAAAAAGTAAAAATCAAAATTTTTTAACATTTTCTGCCAATTTGTTTTATGCTACATATGTTTGGTAAAAAAAAATTGCGAAAAGCGTATTTTGATTGGTTTGCGCAAAAGTTATCGCGTTTACTAACAAAGGGAAAGATTTTTGTAATTTTTGTTGTTTTTTTTTTAACCCGTAATGGCGGTGATCTGCGATTTTTTTTGCGGTACTGCGACATTGGGGCGGACAGATCGGACCCTTGACTGACATTTTTGACACTTTTGGGGTTACCAGTGACATTTCTACAGTAATCAGTGCTATACATATGCACTGTTACTGTAAAATTACACTGGCAGTGAAGGGGTTAACCTTATTTGAGAGGGAGGGGCTGTGTGTGTCCCTAGGGGCGTGATTCTAACTGTGATTGGCTGTGGCTTGAGCTGTAGGAACACTGATCAACGGTCCTACATAGTAGAACCGCATGATCAGTGTTTCTACACAGGGGAGAATGACAGGCCTTTCTCCCTCTCCCCTGACGATCGCAGAGTGACCGGCGGACATCGGGTCCGCCGGTCACACGCGCGGGGGGGTCTGTAACCGCGCGGGAGCGGGAGCGCGCCGCCGGCGACGCGCACTCGCTCCCCAGAGCCTCACAGGCTAGTGACGTATATATACGTCACTTTGCCTGTGAGGGGCTGGTCGGCAAGCGGTTAAGAATTACATGCAAAATAATGTTACCGCTTTCAGCACCTAAAATCGGAAAGAATCATACCGCCAGGGAGGTTAAGAGGCTTTATGTTTGTGTAAAAGCCTATAACACATGCTGAATTTACTGAATTGTCCACAAGGCTTTTTGGCTTCAGACTGAGGTAGCAATTATCAAATGTGAAGCTCATGCGAAAGGCACTTGTAATGCTACCCCCGCAGGGGCTGCTGGCATTAACTGTTTCTTCTAATAGTACAGCGGCTGTTTGTCCCTGCAAGCACCAGTCTATTCACTCCAGCTCCAATAACACAATCTAGGGGATGTCTTTTGCTTAACAAAACTTTAAACAAGTGAGGGATTAGGGCATGGGATACCCCAGAACATTAGCAGCCCCATTCTTGGGGGACCTCCATGGGGACGCTCTTGGGTTCCGCGTTAGTGGCACATTCGCTGATTCATTCCACCCAGAACGATAGAACATCTTTCCGTCTGCACAATATCACACAGCCACACCTCGTCCTACTTCTGAGGTGGTAGGTACTGTGTGAATATGTATGTATCTATTGTTTGCATGCTCTGTACTTATTTCCATTACAATGTCAATTTTTTTCATAGGAACTATTAAACAGAAGCATCTCTTTCATAATACTTTTGAAGAAAGGTAGTATACCTAAAACGCATCAGATCCAACGAAGATAGAACAGAGAAAGCATACCTCATTTGTATGTACCCAGACATTTGTCAAACACCGAGATATCTGTATAAAAGAGTTGTTTTTATTGCGTACATGTTTATGTCCTGATTTAATTTTCTGAAAACTATTTTAAGATGTTGAAATAAATTGATAAATTTTATTATATACAGTACATTTGTTAGAATACTTTTTTCCTTTAAAATCCCAGTTTCCAATGGGGGATACACTTTTTTTGATGTATAGTTGGGATGTCGGCAGACAATCATCTGAGTTTGTGTTAGTGGAAACCTTTGAGGAGCCATCAGGAGATGGGTACACTGTAGTCTTAAAGGGATGGACATGGTAGTAGAGTTGGGCAAGCAGTTCAGGCAGAGCAAAAGTTCAACCCGAACATTGCCTGTCCGCGAACACATAATTTTGCGGGGCAATTTTGCTGAGCACCCCAAAAATCAATGCGCGCGCTGTGAAATACAGGAGCTGTCATTGCTGACCACCTTTTATGATGTTATCCTGAATGATCTATATCCAGATCATGACAGCCAAGGTAAAGTCAAAAGTCCTCTGTCGTCTGTATGCAGAGATGGATTAGGGCAAAATGGGGTCAAAAGCAAGGTAGCAGCTTTGGTCTCCACCCTTCTTTTACTGACATTAAAATGGAATATTATAGTCATAAGGAAGCCACCCCATTTGTATTGTGTGTACATACTGGTATGAGCCACCCTATCAGACACCAATTGCCTACATGTACTTTCTCCTTTGTGAAGTGACAGACACGTGTTCAGCTTTGACCAATTAAACGATCCTGCTAATATACTGCAGGAACTTGAAGGTTGCCTTGTGGAAGATCCAGTTTGGCATGTTTGTTCTGACTTGGTGAGTTCAATTAATGAAGCCAGATGAACTTTTGGGATTGATTTACCAAAGGCAAATAGACTGTGCGCTTTGAAAAGTGCAGTTGTACTCAGTAAGAGCAGTTGCTCCAGGGCTTAGTAAATGAGCAAATGCTCTGCTGACTTCCATCATCCAGTCATGTGCAAGCAAAAATGTAGTGTTTTCTATTTTCCTTGCACGTGATTGGGTACTGATTGCAAAATTACTTCATTCACTAAGTGCACATTTATTTGCCTTTAATAAATCATCCCCTTTGTGTTTTTCCTGCGAAAGGTTTCCTTAAAAAGAGCACTCCTACAATGACAATAAATGCCAATATTTGTTGAAAAGCCAGAGCTGATTTTTTGTTCTTACAGTATTGCTACCAGATTTAAAAAAAAAAAATGTTATGTTATGTTACCCTGAAGCCTATAGATACATCTAACTTTGGAATTCAGCTCATTGTGTGGACCGAATGCAAGCTCATCCCTGCTTCAGGACCTCGGTTTGCCAAGCTGGTGTCTCTAGGCTTAGGGTAACATAACATAAAATTTATTTATTTATTTTTTTAATCTAGAAGCAATATTCTAATAACAAAAATCAACTCTGGACTTTTCAGCAAAAATTGGTGTTCATCGTAATTGTAGTAGTGCTTCTTTTAAGGAAACCTTTCACAGGAAAAACAGAAAGGGGTTGATTTACTAAAGGCAAATCTACCGCACTGGAATAACTGTACTGGTGAGTCTCAATGTGCCCCAATGTGACTGGGGCTTAGGTTAACGCTGCATGTTTTTGTGTCCCTCAGTGGCCTGCACGCCAAATCTGACATAGGGGGGTACTGAACCTGTTCACAGCTAGTTAGCACAGTCACGGCTGCTCCATCAAGCACAGTCCCACTATATATGAAAACCTGGCAGCAGTTACAGTTTATCTCCCCTGGCATATCTAGTAGTCCAGGGGCTGATGGGAGTAGGTAATGAAGTTATAGGGCCCTGCACATTCTGCTGGGGTAGGTGGGTAAAAGGGTAATTCATTGAGACATAACAATTAATATTTCATGAATGAAACACTGCAAGCATCCCATATACATGTAAAACAGCTAAAGTAAGTAAATACTCACCTTTTTATGTGGTTGTGCCACTGAACACAACTCTAATTTCTAGAACTGATGCGCACTTGAAAACCAGAGGCCAATGTCAAAGCAATGCCAGGCGGTGTTTCGCAGCAGAGGAAATTGAATCACAAGAGTGACTAAACAGAATTACATATCCTTTGGCAGACAAGGCAGATTACATATGTGTACTTAGCTGTTTCCTTGAGATCAGCTTGGACTGAATTTAACTCCTAACAGTGATAGTAAGCTCAACTTAAAAATGGGCCCCTGGGTGGTTTTGAGCCATAATGCATTAGTATGTACTAGATACTAGCACACTATGACAGACTTATAAACTTCCCAAAACCAGCTCTAAAATATAAAAATATAATAATAATGAAGTCCCATAAAATATTGGTTTGAATCCAAATTAGAATTTCCCCTTTATCCCCACAGTATAAGTCATATGTTCTCTTATGCCAAACATCCTCAGATATATCCATCCTTTCACCACCCTTATCTCTCAAAGTGGAAAGGAGGCTTATCAGAGTTTAACGACCCTTATAAAAAGTAAGTCATACATTATTTCATATAGTCTCAACTCACTCCAACCTCTGTGAGAAACCTTTCTTCAAGTTTTGTCTTTCTTCAACTCAGTCACAGTGGAATGTATCATAAGAGGAAAAAGGACCTAATAGTGTAGTAAATCTATTTGCAGATAAAATAAAATGAGCATACAATTTACTCACAAGCATAGGTAATTTACAACTTTCAACCCCTATATAAGAAAACACGTAAAACCTGCACCAGAAAAGAATTGACCCACTTTACACGTGTAGGTCAGTATCGCATTTCATACGATGTTTATTCATACAATCCTCAAATATGTAAATAGGTAGATTAAAGGGATTGTAAAGGCAGAAGTTCTTTTTTATTTTTTTATCCTAATGCCTTCTATGCATTAAGAATAAAAAATCTTCTGTGTGCAGAAGCTGAAGCCCCCTCAACACCCTAATACTTACCTGAGCCCATTTTTATTCAGCGATAATGCAGGAGTGCCTAAGCTGCCCGGGACTTCCCCCCCTCCATTGGCTAAGAAATTGACGTGATTGGCTCCCGCTATTGTCAATCAAAATTTAGCCAATCAGGAGAGAGAGGGGGCGGGGCAAGGTCACGGCTCAGTGTCTGATAAGACACAGGGAGCTGTGACTCGGTTCAGGTGCTCCTGTGCCCCAGGTGCCCCTTAACCACTTAAGGCCCGGAAGATTTTACCCCCTTCCTGACCAGGCCTATTTTGCGATTCGGCACTGTGTGACTTTAACAGACAATTGCGCGGTCGTGCGACGCTGTACCCAAATGAAATTGACGTCTTTTTTTCCTACAAACAGAGCTTTCTTTTGGTGGTATTTGATCACCTGTGCGTTTTTTTTCTTTTTGCGCTATAAACAAAAAAAGAGCGACAATTTTGAAAAAATAATATTTTTCACATTTTTTTATATGAAATTCCCCCAAAAAAATGTAAAAATCAAAATTTTTTAACATTTTAGGCCAATTTGTTTTCTGCTACATATGTTTGGTAAAAAAATCGCAATAAGCGTATTGTGATTGGTTTGCGCAAAAGTTATTGCGTTTACTAACTAAAGGAAAGATTTTTGTCATTTTTATTGTTTTTTTTTTTTAATGAGTAATGGCAGTGATCTGCGATTTTTTTTGCGAGACTGCGACATTGCGGGGACAGATTGGACCATTAAGTGACATTTTTGACACTTTTGGGAGTACCAGTGACATTACTACAGTAATCAGTGCTATACATATGCACTGTTACTGTAAAAATGACACTGGCGGGGATGGGGTTAACTTTATTGGTGATGCAGGGGTTAAGTGTGTCCCTAGGGGCATGCTTCTAACTGTAAAGGGGTGTGGCTAGCGATGTAACCACAGAGACATACGATCCTACATAGCAGGATCTTATGATCTCTGTTCTTACATCAGGGAGAATGACAGGGGGCTTTGTTTACATTAGCCGCCTGCCTTTCTCCCTCTCCACCGGGAGATCGCGAGTGACCGGCGGACATCGGATCTGCCGGTCACACGCGCGGACATGTTAGGGAACGAGCGGGGGTGGGAGCGAGCCTCCGGCGGCACGCGCTCGCCCCCTAGAGGCTCTCAGGCTAGCGACGTAGTACTATGTCACTTTGCCTGTACGGGGCTGACTGCCGCAGTAAATATACTGTGGGCGGTCGGCAAGTGGTTAAGCTGCTTGCTGTGGGGACACTCAACAGGAGGGAGGCCAGGAGAATCAAAGAGGGACCCGAGAAGAGGAGGATCTTGGCTACTCTGTGCAAAACCACTACACAGAGGAGGTAAGTATAACATGTTTGTTATTTTTGTATAAAAGAAAAAAAAATAAGACTTTACAATCACTTGAAAACCTTACCTGAAATATATGACCCACTAATGCAAGTCTAGCTAACTTTTTAATACAGTCCCGTCCAGTCAGCTCCTGTTACAGGAAGCCCTGCAGTGTCAATGTCAGCACCCTGCCACGTCTAGCTTTACCCAGTCTTACTTCCAGATTCCACCTGTTCGGCCCCTTGAATAGCCAGGCCGTGACAACATCAAACCAGCACATGTGCATGGGAATTATATCACCACGGCACAGATCGGGTGCCACGCATGTTCTCAGAGCTGTGTATTCCTGGCTTAATGCAGGGCCGTCTTTAACGTGGGGCAAATGGGGAAGCTGCCCAGGGCCCAGTCATTGTTTTAGGGCCCAAAGCAGCTGCCTCCCTCCCCAAGCCAGCGCTGCCTGCAAATACAGAGCCCCATCGCCGCAAAATGACCACTCCACTCCACACAGGCAACAGCCGGCATAAGCGCGCTGTGCTATACATTTCTCGAGCAAGGAGAGGGCGGGTCATGAGATCCAATGATGCTCTGACTTAGCCCCTTGCCCTGCCTGTACATCGGAACCCGACTCGGGAGGCCTCGGGTAGGAGCCGATGTCAGAGTGCGAGTGTGAGCCTGCGGATGGTGAGCGAGCGGAGCTCGGCAGACCAGGACTAGGTAGGTCCTCCCCTGGCTCCCCATATTAGGTTCTTAAACTCTGTGGCTTTTCTTTAGGGAGTACACATCATGGCTCACAAAACCATTGGCGGCACTGTGCTGACATCTACACAGACAGTAAAATGCAGCACTGCTTGATGAGCTTCTTTTAGGCCTGACTTACATGTATGTGGGTATTTGCAGGCATAACAGCCCATTTATTTAAATGGGTTGCCATGCCTGCATTTCCAGCAGAAAAAAAGTTGCATGTAGCATTTTAAAAATGCAGTGGCCCTGAATTCACATCATGCTTTTGCACCACGCAATTTCTCTGCAGTTTCAGAACCTGCAAATATGCTGCATTTTTAGATGCGTAGGCCGCACATCAAAAAACACAGCGCATTTGCGGATGCAGGAACTGCAGGTAAGTCGCATGGTGCAAAAGCATGATGGAATTTCAAGGCTACTGCATTTTTAAAATGCTACATGCACCTTTTTTTCTGCAGGAAATGCAGGCATGGCAGTCCATTCAAATAAATGGGCTGTTGTGCTTGAGCAAACACGCATACATGTGAACCAGGCCTAAGTGTCTGTTCACATTGGTGAGATGCGGGAACCGTGCAAATCCACTGCGGGTTCCTGCATCGCACCCGACTCACAGACAGTTCAGAGTGACACCCCTAGCTGCCAGGGGAAGAACTCCTCCAGTTAGGCCGGGAGAAAGGGAAAGGAAAGACAGGTGCTGGTAGTAGGGGACTCAATTATTAGAAGGACAGACAGTGTAATCTGTGACAAAGACCGTGCGCGCCGAACAGTCTATTGTTTTGCCGGGCGCTCGGGTTCGGCACATCGCGGATCGGGTGAACAGATTATTGGGTGGGGCTGGGGAAGACCCAGCTGTCATGGTACACGTGGGT
This sequence comes from Pelophylax lessonae, assembly GCF_965119305.1. Lineage (NCBI taxonomy): Eukaryota > Metazoa > Chordata > Amphibia > Anura > Ranidae > Pelophylax > Pelophylax lessonae. The sequence goes on from NC_138779.1 coordinate 93,092,332, forward strand.
ACAAATGACATAGGCAGAGGAAGATGGAGAGTCCTAAACGATTTCAGGGACTTAGGCGCTAAGTTGAGGACTAGGACCTCCAAGGTAGCATTTTCCGAAATACTACCTGTACCTCGAGCCACACCAGAGAGACAGCGGGAGATTAGGGAAGTTAACGAGTGGCTGAGGAGCTGGTGTATTAAGGAGGGTTTCGGGTTCCTGGAGAACTAGGCCGACTTCTCAGTCGGCCATCGGCACTTTGGTAAAGACGGATTGCACCTAAATGGGGAGGGTGCAGCCGTACTGGGTGAGAGGATGGCAACAAAGTTAGAGGGGCTTTTAAACTAGGTGACGGGGGGGATGGTACAGATGTAGAATTAGCCAGTGGAAAGCAAGATTCAGAGGGCAGAAATGGGGGCATTAGCGGTAGGGTGTTCGGAGCTCCTAAACCCAGGGTGGGTATGGGGAAAAATCAAGAGAGCAGCCTAATAACAACAAATGAGGATATATGTAACCAATCAAAATTAAGAGGTTTGTATACCAATGCCAGAAGCTTGGCCAACAAGATGGGAGAGCTGGAGCTGCTGATGTTTGAGGAGGACTTAGATTTTGTGGGGATAACTGAGACTTGGTTTGACAGCTCTCATGACTGGATGGCGACCATTCAGGGGTATTCCCTTTATCGCAGAGATAGAGAGGGTAAAAAAGGGGGAGGGGTATGTCTGTATATAAAGAACAGTATATAGGTAAATGTTAGCTCAATCCTCGTCAGGAGGCAATCACGATGATATTACAGCCCTTCCCCCAATAGATAATGGATTTCCCCTCCAACCAGCTGGGAGTTATGACGACACACAGCACTCAAACTTGGTGCAGTCACAACTAATTTTATTGAATGTGAAGCTCATATTTAAAGCATATTTGTTGAGCAGGAAAAGACTGCTCCAAACCGGTTTTACAGTTCATCAGTCGAATTACATATCAGACAGAACAATACATGAAAGGGCCTTGCATTTGTGTCAATGTGAGGTGTTCCCGCATAATAATTTGTGTCTGAGATGGTATTTGTGGACAAGGGCTGTTCCTCCTCTACTCAGCTGTCAAGTGTTGATGCAAGCAATTGTCAAATGTGTTTAGGTGTTGTCCGTAATTTCCATGCGCAGACTTAACTTTGTCAAGTGTCCCAATGAATGAATGAACAGGTGTTTACATGTCGTCTAAATGCAAAACATAGCTGTCTGCTGACCAAGGTGGATGAATGGCTGTCAGTGCCAGCTCGGTAATATGTAAATGCAAGGGCCTACACTTCATCACAGAATGGGCACAAACCGAAATATATATCTGAAAAATCATAAGGCATATTAATACAACCTTTCAGTAAATTTGAGGGATGATATTAATAATGGAGCTATGGATGAGGCAGAATCCCTATGGGTAGAGCTTTAAAGGGAAGGCACGGTGGGGAAGGTAATACTGGGCGTATGCTATAGGCCCCCCAACCAGAGGGAGGAGGGTGAGGCGGACCTCATGTTACAGATAGGATTGGCAGCAAGGATGGGAAATGTCATTATAATGGGGGACTTTAATTATCCAGATATAGACTGGGCAGAAGGAACCGCGCACTCAGCCAAGGCTAGGCAGTTCCTAAATGTTTTGCAGGACAATTTCATGGGTCAGATGGTGAATGCACCGACAAGAAACAATGCGGTACTTGACCTACTGAATACCAACAATACAGACCTGCTCACGGATATAGAAATACGGGACAACTTAGGGAACAGTGACCATAGGTCAATTGGTTTCAGTATTATTTACAGTAATAGGAAACACAAGGGTAATATAAGGACACTGAATTTCAAAAGAGCCAATTTCCCTAAACTGCGCTCGCTGCTAGAAAATATCAAATGGGATAGAACCCTGGGAACAAAGAACAAGGAGGAAAAATGGGAGTGCTTCAAGAGCATACTTAACAAGGGGATTGGCCAGTGCATTCCAAAGGGAAATAAATTTAAAAGAGCAAAACTAAACCCTGGGTGGCTAAACTCCAACATAAAAATGTATATTAGTGCTAAAGGAAAGGCCTTCAAAAAATACAAGACTGAGGGGTCATTGGCAGCATTTAAGCATTACAAAGAGTGTAATAAGTGTAAAAAGTATATAAACAGTAGGAAAGCGAGGCCAGAACACATTGGCCCCATAAAAGATGATAAAGGAAAAATGGCCACTGAGGACAGAGAAAAGGCGGAAGTGTTAAATAATTTCTTCTCTTCAGTCTTCACAAAGGAATCGGGGGGCTACACGAACCTTGCTTGTAAGGCCGAACCAAATAATACACCTCAGGAAGTGCCGCCATGGCTAACAGAGGATAGACTTAGAGCTAAACTAGAGAAACTTAACATAAATAAATCCCCGGGACCGGATGGCTTGCACCCGAGGGTTCTTAATGAGCTCAGCCAGGTGATTGCCAGACCATTATTCTTGATCTTTAAGGATAGTTTACAGACGGGTATGGTGCCAGCTGATTGGAAAAAAGCCAACGTGGTACCAATATTTAAAAAGGGGCCGAGATATATCCCGGGTAACTATAGGCCGGTCAGCCTAACATCAGTAGTCTGCAAAATTTTGGAGGGGATGTTAAGGGACCACATACAAGACTTTAGTAATGAAAACGGTATTATAAGTAGTAATCAGCACGGATTCATGAAAAATCGTTCGTGCCAAACCAATCTACTTACCTGCCACCTAGATAAAGGTAAGCCTGTGGATGTGGTGTATCTGGACTTTGCAAAGGCCTTTGACACCGTTCCCCACAAACGCTTACTGTACAAACTAAGGAAGGTAGGTATGGACCATAAGGTGAGTACCTGGATAGAGAACTGGCTCCAGGGGAGAGTACAGAGGGTGGTGATTAATGGGGAGTACTCGGATTGGGCGGGTGTGGAAAGTGGGGTCCCCCAGGGTTCTGTCCTGGGACCAATCCTGTTTAATTTATTCATAAATTATCTAGAGGAGGGGATATCGAGTACAATCTCAGTATTTGCAGATGATACTAAACTAGGCATGCCAATATCTTCTATGCAGGATGTGGAAACCTTGCAAGCGGACCTGAACAAAATAACGGGGTGGGCAACTACATGGCAGATGAGATTTAATGTTGAAAAATGTAAAGTAATGCACTTGGGGGCCAGAAACCAGAAAGCAAGCTACTCACTAGGGTACCTCTGGGTGAGTCTAGGATGGAAAAGGACTTGGGGGTACTGGTAGACAACAGGCTTGGCAGTGGCATGCAATGCCAAGCCGCTGCAAGCAAAGCTAACAGAATACTGGGATGTATAAAAAAGGGGATTCACTCCAGAAATAAAGAGATTATTCTCCCACTATACAAGACTCTGGTCCGGCCACATCTGGAGTATGCTGTCCAGTTCTGGGCACCGGTCCTCAGGAAGGATGTGCTGGAACTGGAGAAAGTCCAGAGAAGGGCAACAAAAATAATTAGGGGAATGGAGGGCATCAGCTATGAGGAAAGACTACTAGCACTGAACCTATTCTCTCTGGAGAAGAGACGATTGAGGGGGGATATGATATCAATGTACAAATACTGTACTGGTGACCCGAGCATAAGGAACAAACTATTCAGAGAAAGGAGATACAATAAGACACGTGGCCACTCACTAAAACTAGAGGAAAGGCGGTTTAACCTTAAAGTGCGTAAGGGGTTCTTCACTGTAAGAGCGGTAAGGATGTGGAATTCTCTTCCACAAGCAGTTGTATTAGCAGGGAGCATTGATAGTTTCAAAAAACTATTAGATGGACACCTTAAAGACCACAACATACAGGGGTATACAATGTACGGTTAAAAGCAAACACACACACACATCATAGGTTGAACTGGATGGACTGATGTCTTTTTTCAACCTCACTAACTATGTAACTATGTTACTATGTAACACTGCCATATGCGAACTGCTGGGGGTGTCAATACAAAGTTAATGACACCCCCAGATTAGTTCACTTATCGCACTGTCAATTCGGACAGGAATCAGATCGCATCGGTGTGAACACCGATGCGATCCAATTTCCGGTGTGGACCAAAAAAAGGGTCCTGCATGACTTTGGTCCAAATGCGATGCAAATTCAGCCATACAATCTGTATGGCTGAAATTGCACAGACATCACATGTGATTTGCAGAGCAGTTTGGTGGAAATCACATGTGATGTCTGACATCACTGAAGTGTGAACCCACACTAAAGCAGTAGCAAAGTCATTTTTAAAAATAAAAAACGTATGCACAAACCAACACTCTAACAAAATGAAGCACAATGAGAAAATGTGCAAAAAACGGGTAGCAGCCAACACTCAAATGTGTCTCCATATATATCACTGATAAAAATATAATATACGTGGTGTTACCTCCAAAGTGCCTAATAATAATGCTACAAGATATGTGCACACAGCAGTTGACTAAATGACATAACATTTATAACAGTTGGAAAAGTTGACCCTACTGGGCAGTGCTCCCAAAAATATTTTTGAATTTTCTAATAATAATATAAATAATTGAATATAAAAAGCTTGCCTTGTTATATGTGAAATCTGCACAGCATTTTAGTAATTCTAAGACATAATGAAAAATAAAAAATAAAAATGTAAAAACATTGTCCATAATAAAATAGAACACATTTAACAGAATAGCATGCCGAAGATCCATTCCAATCAATAAAGTGTGTGTGCAAGAGTAATGATAGGATGATTGATAGAAGAATGTGAAGTATATACAAAATTCAAGTGTAAATAGTTTGTTTATATGAGTCTATGTGTGTGTGTTTGTTTGTTTTTTTGGGGGGGGGGGGGGCAAGAAAATGTCTCCTTTTCCTCATGGGAGAAGTGGCGGGAAGGTTAAAACTGGTGCGGTCTGGTTAGGTTTTAGGCGGGCTCTTTCCCGGGCTTTTTCCTCAGAGATGAGTAGCCTTAGGTAGTAGGTAGTGGGATAGTCACGTGTACCTGCAGGTGACTGAGCTGCACCTGCAGTGGCACGTATAGTGCTGTGTAGAATTTTGGCGGGATTTTGGGCTATAAAAAATCATTCCGTCCAGTGGGGCTCATTTGCCTCAGAAGGCAGCAAGCTGTGGTGTTCCCCATCCCCCCCTCCCCTGTCGTTGCGACTGTTGTTACGTGGTGGGTCACCTTTGTGTTAACAAAGGGGGACTAGTGGTATATGTTATTGATTTTGGGTTTTATTGAAATTTGTATGAATTTAGTTATTGATGAAGCCTGAGCCGTAGTGGCTGGGCTGATTTAAAGTGTGTTTTTATTAATTTTTATTGAATAAATATTTGAAAATTTTTATTTTTAAACCAGTAATAAACGGCCGCGGCCAATTTATATCCAACTTGGTGCCTGCTCTTTTATTTTAATTATAAGTAGGTTTATTTATTGTATTTATTTAATGTTATAGCAATTATAAAAATTATTCTGCCTACTATCCCATATGGCATATTAATGCAGGAGGAAGCCTTTATGGCAGAAGAGACTGATAAGGTCTATTCTGTCATAAAAACCCTGCCTGTCAGCACTTTTTTAAAAGAGGGTTTATTACCACTTTAATGATTCTATTTTTTTGGGGTAAAATGACATTTGCAACAGAGCCATAACCTCTATATTTGAATACCGGTACATCTGTCAGAATTTAAAGAAATCAAGAATGAATACAAAGATATTTTCCCTTTAGTAAATTAGTAGAACACGTGGGAAGGAATTAATTGCAAAGTGTATTTGCAGGCCTAACTCTGATTTCCTCAGGTTTGCAGAATGGTAATCCGCTGGAATGGGAAAGCTGTATATTATGTTTCATTATGGAGAAGTGAAGTATTGCACACGATACTGTATAATCTTCACTGACTGCTGGAACACAGTGGGAGATTTCGTTGGACTATTAAATGTCACTACTGGATCAAGTTCTAATAGAAAGGCACTGGGAATTATACATTGCAGTAAGACACTAGGAATTTCATGTAGCTAATGCCTGTTATATTAGCGTAAGCCTGTGATATCCACTGAAATGTTTTGCTTTTAACCTAATGTAACATTTTTTCCAAACTCTGTGTTTCAGAAATGTTTTCCAAACTTTGGTGAATCATGTTTGCTCAGCACTGGTTTGCACTCATGCCTTGTCCCTGTGTACACATGAGTTTCCTTCAGGGAATCCTGCCTCTCTCAAAACCTACTGGTAGGTATATTGGCTTCTGACTAAACTCGGCCTAGTATAAACTGTATGCCTGTTCTGTGTGATTTTTTGAGAGTGGAAAGAATTTAGATATTAAACTTCACTGCACCACAGACTGCTAGGTCTAACATTTAAACAAACGTTTAACCATTTTAAGCTTTAGGCAGTAGTAAACTGCAGTGGATGGAAAAAAATATCCCCTGCAAGGCAATGTCATAATATGCTAGTTTGAATCACATTCTAGCACAATATGAGAGACTTACCTTTGAAAGAAGCCCTCCAGCACCGTGCTGTTACCGCTGAGAGGGTTGACATCTTGTACCGGTCTTCCTTCTGGGTTTTGATCTTCTAGCTACATGAGTGGCCGGGGGCGCAATGACGTCGTCACCCCAGTGCATGCACGTGGGAGTCGATGTTTACGGCATGTGCCCTAAAGGTCCAGCATACATTGACAGTAACATCATCGGCTGCATGCACTCTGAATATCTCCTAAACTATGCAAGTTTAGGAGATATTTACGGTACCTACAAGTAAGCCTTACCTTTAGATACAAGTGGTAGAACAGAGTTTACTACCACTTTATTAATCAATCTCTGTTGGAGACCTTTAGGTGTCTGTACATATCCTGAGGATCCCCCATACACAGGGTCCTCTAATTTTCCAATAGTCACGTTAGCTCAGAAGTCAGTATTTGCATTATACAGCACTCTAGCTTCTGGGGCTCCTGGTACCCGCTAAAAGAACAAAGAGGACTTGTGCAGGCACCTAGAGTGGTATAATATTATAATAGCATTTTATTAAGCTTGTTAAGACAAAATATAGGGGTTTATTTATTAAATCATTTGCTTTGAGAATGTCTCTTCATTCAAGCAAGCATAACAAATTATACCTCTAATAACTGTAATGTGTGTAATGTCAGTTTATATTTTTTTTTGCAAGGCAAATGTACCTTTCCTTAACATTGAATCCTAAGAGAAGAAAAAACAAGAACATTTGACCATAAGGCTTATAGGTAAAAAAAAAACAAAAAAAACAGCACACCATGGGTTTTTGTATTAACTATTAATTACCTCAAGGCTATAGTGGCAGCTGAGAAACCCGACAATCCCAATAGGCAAACAACATGTAAGTAAAAAAATAGCTCACTAAAAATAAACAAAATCTAATCTTAAAGTCCCAGTCCAAAAAGTGTCCTTCCAAAGGATTTAGAACATTCCCAATCCCAAGACCAAAATATGTCAAGCAACGGTTGATGTCCCCTCTGATGAAGCTTCTTTGTGATGTTTCCCTCCCGTCTGTAAGAATTTCAAAACAAAAATTACTATATATGTTGTAGTATGTCTGTTACCATTGATAAATACCATGCACTTATATTGTGTTTTCATCAAACAAATCTCCATCAGATCCAAATGTTTTCATATATACCTTATATGTACCCTAACCCTCATGTATCTCAATATCTCAAATAAAGTCTTTCATATTATTCAGACGTGTCTGTCGTTGTTTGTCTCACTCTCTCCTCCAGACAGATTCTTTCCCCCCTCACCATAATATGGTGTTTTGGAAACTCCAAAAAATAAAAAAAGCACATCACCAGCTACAAAATCATATTACTCACAAAAGTGCACTTATATGTGCGTGTATCTCTTTAAACCCAGTATCAAAACTCTTACATATATATATATATATATATATATATATACAGTATCTCACAAAAGTGAGTACACCCCTCACATTTTTGTAAATATTTTATTATATCTTTTCATGTGACAACACTGAAGAAATGTTGACACTTTGCTACAATGTAAAGTAATGAGTCTACAGCTTGTATAACAGTGTAAATTTGCTGTCCCCTCAAAATAACTCAACACACAGCCATTAATGTCTAAACTTCTGGCAACAAAAGTGAGTACACCCCTAAGTCAAAATGTCCATATTGGGCCCAATTAACCATTTCCCCTGCCAGGTGTCATGTGACCCGTTAGTGTTACAAGGTCTCAGGTGTGAATGGGGAGCAGGTGTGTTAGATTTGGTGTTATTGCTCTCACCCTCTCATACTGGTCACTGGAAGTTCAACATGGCACCTCATGGCAAGGAATTCTCTGAGGATCTAAAAAAAAGAATTGTTGCTCTACATAAAAATGGACTAGGCTATGAAAAGATTGCCAAGACCCTGAAACTGAGCTTCAGCACGGTGGCCAAGGCCATACAGCAGTTTACCAGGACAGGATCCACTCAGAACAGGCCTCGCCATGGTGGGCCAAAAAAGTTGAGTGCACGTGCTCAGCGTCATATCCAGAAGTTGTCTTTGGGAAATAGACTTATGAGTGCTGCTAGCATTGCTGCAGAGATTGAAGGGGTGGGGGGGGGATCAGCCTATCAGTGCTAAGACCATGCACCGCACACTGCATCAAATTGGTCTGCATGGCTGTCATTTCAGAAGGAAGCGTCTTTGAAAGATGACGCACAAGAAATTGCACAAACAGTTTGCTCAAAATAAGCTAACTAAGGACATGGATTACTGGAACCATGCCCTGTGGTCTGATGAGACCAAGATAAACCTTTTTGGTTCAGATGGTGTAAAGCGTGTGTTGGGGAAACCAGGTGAGGAGTACAAAGACAAGAGTGTCTTGCCTACAGTCAAGCATGGTGGTGGGAGTTTCATGGTCTGGGGCTGCATGAGTGCTGTCGGAACTGGGAGCTACAGTTCACTGAGGGAACCATGAATGCCAACATGTGCTGTGACATACTGAAGAAGAGCATGATCCCCTCCCTTTGGAGACTGAGCCTGCAGGGCAGTATTCCAACATGATAACGGCCCTAAATACACCTCCAAGATGACCACTGCCTTGCTAAAGAAGCTGAGTTTAAAGGTCATGGACTGGCCAAGCATGTCTCTAGACCTAAACCCTATTGAGCATCTGTGGGGCATCCTCAAACGGAGGAGCTTAAGGTCTCTATCCACCAGCTCCGTGATGTCGTCATGCAGGAGTGAAAGAAGGCTCCAGTGGCAACCTGTGAAGCTCTGGTGAACTCCATGCCCAAGAGGGTTAAAGCAGTGCTGGAAAAAAATGGTGAGCCCACAAAATATTGACACTTTGGGCCCAGTTCGGACATTTCCACTTAGGAGTGTACTCACTTTTGTTGCCAGGGGTTTAGACATTAATGGCTGTGTGTTAAATTATTTTGAGAGGATAGCAAATTTACACTGTTATACAAGCTGTACACTCACTACTTTACATTGTAGCAAAGTGTCATTTTTTCAGTGTTGTCACATGAAAAGGTATAATAAAATATTTACAAAAATATGAGGGGTGTACTCACTTTTGTGAGACACTGTATATATATAGTATGCATCAGCTGCTCTAAGTACCTTACTGAAGGTATGATTATCAGTGCATCCTCAAATAATGCTCTCTGATAAACTTTAATAACTTTTGCATTTAAACAAAATGCATAAAACCTAAAATTTAGTGAAATACTGCTTTGGGATTTTTTAAAAAAGGGCAAAGTGCCAATCCACTCACATGGTGCCCAAGTTGCCCAAAAAGTGAAATATTGTTCCCAGACACCTGGTAAAGATTTAGTCACACCATGCACTTTACCAGAATGTTACAAGTAAATGCTGCCAATAATACTCTTTCAGATCCTCCTTCCTCCAGGGTTAGGACACACTCATGCAAGATAATAAAACAGGGCCCATAGTGCAGCAGTAAGAGCAATGAATTTTTAATGTTCACAATCTACTTTCAAACAATCACTGTATAAAACGCCTAAAAACCACAGTTAAAATAGCTGCCACTGCACTTCCTGTGCCTGATAAGCTTACTTCCGGTGTCTACCGTAACTTCTGATACATTTGGTCCAATGTAGTTCTTCCCAGGTTGTGGAAGAAGTCCATTAACGAAATGCACCGGACATGATTTCTCACAGATGGGATGGAAATATCACAAAGAAGCTTCATCAGAGGGGACATCGCTGGAGTTGCTTGACCTATTTCGGACTTGGGAATGCTATAAATCCTTTGGAAGGACACTTTTTGGACTGGGATTTTGTTTATTTTTAGTGAGCGCTGTTTTTGCTTAATTAGCCTAATAATTTGACCATAATAGTTAGAGAAGATTCACCAATAGAGAATATAGCCTAACACTATAGGCTAAGATCATTTGGCCAGCAGGGGAAATACTGTGAGGGAAATCTCAGCATTGTGCATAGTCTTTGGTGAACAGTCACATGACTGGGTGTTCTGTGGATCAAACCTCCAGCTGCGAGGTGAAGTAAAATATTTAGAAGCAGCATTACTACCACTGATATGATTCCTGTTCAGGGTTCCTTGTTATTAAAGTCCAGTATCTAATCCCTGCCCGGCACATTCAGCTGTCAGCTAGAGTTTCTTGACTGATAGATGAATGTAAACAAACATTGGGGATAGGGTAAAAAATGATATGATCTGGGGTCCTCCCAAAAGTCATACCAGGCCCTTCAGGTCTGTTATAGATTTTATAGGGAGGGGGGAGGGGCAAAAAAAATGTGTGGGGTCCCTTCCAAAGTCAATACCATTTGGGTCTGGTATGGATTTTAAAGGGGAATCCCACACAAGACAGATAAAAAGCAAGGGTCCCCCCCAAACCCATAACATTCAAGCATACAGCCTGGCTGGCCAGGAAATGGTGAAGGGGTTGATGGAGACAAGGGCCCTGTCCTACAGCCCTGGCCTGGTGGTTGTGGGGGTCTCAATCTGTTCAGGTGGTCATTTTTACTAAGGGCAGATGAATCCATCTTCCTTTATTTCCTGGAACTCAGCCTAGAACTCTTGATATATTTCCTGGAACATGCCACAAGAACTTTGCAGGATGCAGCTGTAAGGTCAGGGTTAACTCAGCAGTGCCTTAAAGAAACTAGGAGGTGGAAAAACCGTAATTGAAAGTACAAGGAAAAAATGTTTAACCACTTGCCTACCGGGCACTTTCACCCCCTTCCTGCCCAGGCCAATTTTCAGCTTTGAGCGCTCTCACGCTTTGAATGACAATTGCGCGGTCATGCTACACTATACCCATATGAAATTTTTATCATTTTTTTCACACAAATAGAGCTTTCTTTTGGTGGTATTTAATCATCTCTGGGTTTTTTATTTCTTACAAAAAAAAGAAAAAAGACAGAAAATTTTGAAAAAAAAAAGTTTTTCTTATTTTCTGCAAGTAAATTTTGAAAATAAATAAATTTTTCTCCTTCACTGATGTGCACTGATGAGGTGGCACTGATGGGCACTGATAGGCTGCACTGATGGGCACTGATGAGGTGGCACTTATGGGCTCTGATGAGGTGGCACTTATGGGCACTGATGAGGTGGCACTGATGAGGAGGTACTAATATGCCGCACTGATGAGCACTGATAGGTGGCACTGATAGGCGGCACTGATGAGCACTGATAGGCAGCACTGATGAGCACTGATAGGTGGCACTGCTGGGCACTGAGAGGTGGCACTGCTGGGCACTGAGAGGCGGCACTGACAGGCAGCACTGATGGGCACTGAGAGGCGGCACTGCTGGACACTGATGGGTGGCACTGATGGACACTGATGGGTGGCACTGATGAGCACTGATGGGCGGCACTGATGAGCACTGATGGGCAGAACCATCAGTGCCCACACTCAGTGCCCATAGTGCTGCTAGTCAGTGCTCATCAGTGCCTAGATGAGCAGGCACTGATGGGCACTGACTGGCAGCACTATGAGCACTTACTGTGGGCACTGATGGGGGGCACTGATGGCGGGCACTGTGGGAACTGATGGTGGGCACTTATTGTATTTTATTTACCTCTTTTGTAATCAGGGCACTGGTGATCAGTGCCCTGATTACATTTTTCTGTGTCCCCTAACCGCTGATCGGCTCTGCTCCTTCCTCACACGCAGTCTCTGTATGAGGAAGGAGAGCTGGCGATGAGAGATGATCTCATATGTTTACATATGAGATCATCTCTCATTGCATGGTCTGATCACGTGGTAAATGGCCGCTGTGATTGGCCATTTACCACGATCTGTGATTGGGTGTGTCCAAGGGACACGGCCGACACAGATTTTCCCCAATGCGCGCTCGCGGGAGCGCGCAGGGAGCCTGTCACTGGGAGGCCGTTTAAAGACGGCCTCCCGGAAATTAGAGTCCGTGCTGTAGCCGTCTTTTGGCTATAGCGCGGGCGGCAAGAAGTTAAAGTGTTACTAAACCCACAACAGTAAAAATCAGTCTGTATATGCAGTAAAGCATGCATGTAATACTCACTGTGGAACCTAAAGGGTTAGTCCTCTGCATTGCGTAAAAAGGCTGTTTGATCCTATATGCACAGATCCTCCCCTTCTTCCACTGAATCCAGAACATATCCTGATAAGACAGAGCATTTGGAGTCAGGCTGACTTGACTTGTACATTCTCAGTTTTGTGTGTATTGCTAGAGAGTTTTTTTTTTCTTGGGAGAGTGTATGTGATCAGCACAGGGCCAATCAGCACTGACCAGGCAGAGGGTCAGGGGTCTTGCATCCTGATAGGACAGCTCAGTGCAGTATGAAAATTCCTCCTACAAGCTTTAACTAGTGCTGGGCTGACACCGATCGAAGTGACAAGTTTGCTATATCCTGCTGATGAGAAAGGGTATTTAGCTGTTTATATTTACTAAAATGATTGCATTTCCATGTTCTGTGTACTGTGCGAGACTAGATATAGTAATGCAGTGTCCTGGGTTTAGTAACATTTTAACTAATGATTGATTACATATCAGCATGCAGAGCTTGTATGCTGCTGAAATTTTTAGTGAAAGTGGGAAAAGCTCCACTTTAACTTCTTCAGCTTTTACGCCCGTTTACCCCCCTATGTATGGGCAGACCATATTTTCACATTTCCACTATGTGGCTATGCATGAGTTTATAACTTTGTCATTACTTATGATACAGAAATAACACATACAGTATACAGCTGCAAGAAAAAGTATATGAACCCTTTGGAATGATATGGATTTCTGCACAAATTGGTCATAAAATGTGATCTGATCGTCATCATCTAAGTCCCAACAATAGACAATCACAGTCTGCCTAAACTAATAACACACAAAGAATGAAATGTTGCCATGTTTTTATTGAACACACCATGTAACATTCACAGTGCAGGTGGAAAAAGTATGTGAACCCTTGGATTTAATACCTGGTTGAACCTCCTTTAGCAGCAATAACTTCAACCAAACGTTTCCTGTAGATGCAGATCAGAAGTGCACAATGGTCAGGAGTTATTATTAATCATTCCTCTTTACAGAACTGTTTCAGTTCAGCAATATTCTTGGGACGTCTGGTGTGAAAAACTTTCTTGAGGTCATGCCACAGCATCTCAATCGGGTTGAGGTCAGGACTCTGACTGGGCCACTTCAGAAGGCATATTTTCTTCTGTTTAAGCCATTCTGTTGTTGATTTACTTCTATGCTTTGGGTCATTGTCCTGTTGCAACACCCATCTTCTGTTGAGCTTCAGCTGGTAGACAGATGGCCTTAAGTTCTCCTGCAAAATGTCTTGATAAACTTGGGAATTCATTTTTCCTTCGATGATAGCAATCCGTCCAGGCCCTGACACAGCAAAGCAGCCCCAAACCCTGATGCCCCCACCATAATACTTCACAGTTGGGATGAGGTTTTGATGTTGGTGTGCTGTGCCTCTTTTTTCGCCACACACAGTGTTGTGTGTTTCTTCCAAACAACTCAACTTTGGTTTCATCTGTCCACAGAATATTTTGCCAGTACTGCTGTGAAACATCCAGGTGCTCTTGTGCAAACTGTAAATGTGCAGCAATGTTTTGTTTGGACAGCAGTGGCTTCCTCTGTGGTATCCTCCCATGAAATCTATTCTTGTTTAGTGTTTTACGTATTGTAGATTCGCTAACAGGGATGTTAGCATTTGCCAGTGACTTTTGTAAGTCTTTAGCTGACACTCTAGGATTCTTCTTCACCTCATTGTGCAGTCTACGCCATGCTCTTGCAGTCATCTTTACAGGACGGCCACTCCTAGGGAGAGTAGCAGCAGTGCTGAACTTTCTCCATTTATAGACAATTTGTCTTACCGTGGACTGATGAACAGCAAGGCTTTTGGAGATACTTTTTTAACCCTTTCCAGCTTTATGCAAGTCATCAATTCTTAATCGTAGGTCTTCTGAGAGCTCTTTTGTGCGAGCCATCATTCACATCAGGCAATGCTTCTTGTGAAAAGCAAACCCAGAACAGCTGTAACCAACACCTCCAATCTCATCTCATTGATTGGACTCCAGTTGGCTGACATCTCACTCCAATTAGCTCTTGGAGATGTCATTAGTCTAGGGGTTCACATACTTTTTCCACCTGCACTGTGAATGTTTGCATGGTGTGTTCAACAAAAAACATGGCAACATTTCATTCTTTGTGTGTTATTAGTTTAAGCAGACAGTGATTGTCTATTGTTGTGACTTAGATGATGATCAGATCACATTTTATGACCAATTTGCGCAGAAAACCATTTAATTTCAAAGGGTTCACATACTTTTTCTTGCAGCTGTATATATATATATATATATATATATATATATATATTATTTTTTTTTTGGGGGGGGGCAAACAGGGCTTTCCTTTTATCCTAAGGTCCTCTGAGAATGTTTTGAATGTATTTGCATTCTAAGGGGTAGAAAATAGTAAAAATAATAAAAAATATTTTGTACCATTACTGCAGAAAAAACATACACATTGTATTCTACTGCTTGTTCTACTTACTGCAACATTAAAATTACATATTTGGTACAAAGCATGTTAAAGTTATTTACAAAAAAATATTTTTTTTTTTGCATATATTATTTTTTTTCATAATGCATCAGTAATTTAATGTTCTTACATATTTAAAATAAAATAGATATACCTGTACAAAGAGATTACATGGCCTGCGGCCCCAATCAAAAAAGAAGCAATGGAGGTACGGACTTTGATAACGCCCAAGTGGGAGGACGAAACGCATCAACGTATTTCCGGTGCGGCACTTGGCTACGTCACTTCCGGTTCACTTCCTGGTTTGCCGTGGAACGCACGCGGTAGCGGCGTTCCTGGAAACAACTACAGTCTCTTCTCTGCTTTTAACTGACAAAGTTTGTGAGTATCATTTTTTGTCCTATAATATTAACTATTTTAAAACGGGCTTCACTATTTCTGGCATTATTTCATTGGAGCTATCCAGGGCCACCAAACCATAAGGATATCCTCAAAGCCCCTTTTTTTTATCAAGGAGAAGATCTGGTTGATCAATTATCTACTCATACACAGGCTTTCTTGACCCTTGTTAGGGTCCATTCGTTCTGGTGAGTAGGGTTCCTGGAGGGGTTCAAGTCACCTGGCACAAAGAGCATGAATGATTACTTCTTTTCAGCACTTATATTTTGCACTGGAGCACTTTATTGCACTTTATTGATTTATTTACCAATCAACACTGTAGTGCACAATGATTTATTGATGGACTTTTTTTACAATTTATTGGACACCTATTTTTTATACATATTTTGGAGACCATATATGCACTCTATTTATGATATAGTTCACATGCTTTGATGTATTATATGTTTGGTTAATCATGTTTTTATGCAAGCGCTGTGTTAGTTTGGTTCAATAATGAAGGTACAGTAACAGCATCATTACAGATTCAATGAATACCACCCCAAGAACATGGGCACTCGAGAACACATAAACATATGGACACCAATAATATTCAGAGTGACCAAAAGAAAAATGGGAAAAAGGGGAGAGGATATCTCATCCAAATGGCCATATAGTTACATAAAGTTGAAAATGGAGATAGCCCCAAAAGTAGGTGCGTATAGCCCTAGTACAAAAGAGAAAGAAGAAAAGAAAAAACAGGGGAAAGAGGGAGGGACCCAGTCAGCACATCAGACCACAAGACCCAAAAGACAACTAGAACAAAAAGAAACTAGAGGCTAGAAAACATAGATAAGACAAAGAGAGAGAAAAGAGGAAGAAAAAGAAACAAAACCACATATTTTTTATGTATATGTGCTGTATGTTATTTTTTTTCCCAACAAATCATTTCAAATAGAAACATGGAACAGGAGATGAAACTGTTAAATAGTGCTTATACAGTGTGATAACTGAAATTAATGGGTTACGTAATAAAATAACAGCATGTCCTGGTTTATAAAGAGTTAACTAATTCACTGTGCACACAATAAAAATTCATCTGTGCCGGCTGCAGCTCTTTCATTCGCTGATACTGTCTGTCAGGGAACATTTGAGAAAAGATAGCTAGTGTGTTACTGAATGATCATTGCAATTGGCTGTCACAGTGAGTAATCAATTAGGAAGACTTCTGACTGGCTCCTAGTTTTAGGAATGGGACTCATCTTTCTACAGATACCAGATCTCACAGGGCTGGGCACAGGAGGGAGCAAGGGAGATAAGAAACTGCAGGCAGTCTGTTAGACATACAGGAGATGCCTTGTGTACAGAGGAAGGGATTTTATGAACATTTGTAACACGCCAAAAATAGGCAACTGGTTAAAGGATGTTGACAGAATGATTATTTCATGGTTGGACAAGATGACATCTATGGAAAGCTCTATTTATGTGAAGAGTCACCTAAAATAGGGAGTTCTGCTCATCCTCCCCCACCACCTCCTCTGCCAGTAATGGAAACAGTTTTTTTTCTTCTGACAGTGGGTTACTATTTCTGACAGGTACCCACTCCCACTTCCCCTTTTCTCCCCTAGGTGAGAAGAGCAGAAGTTGCCCCCATCTGTAACCTCCTAGAACACATCACATGTCCCAGGAGGCTGTGGGACCAGTCTGCAAGCATAGCACTTCTCGCATATGTGCAGTGATGAGTCAGTTGTTAAAGGAACACACAGCTGGCTTCCCACAGCCAAGATGTTGGCGCCAAGAATGTAATAACCAGTGAAGAACTGGCCCAGGTGAAGACAAGGCTGGATGCCTGGACTTGCAAGTACCTGTCTATTAAAAGTCAGTAGCAGCATTTGTAGCTGCTGACTTTCAATATTTTATAAATGAACAAAGTTCCTCTTTAAGAAATGCAAATAATCCAAATGATGAAACAAAGGGCCTTCATTCTTGTAAGCATCACTGAATAATTCTATTAGGCTTGGTTCACAATAATGCAATTTCAGATGCAACTTGGGTTGCACTGAATCACATGACAATGGAAACATTGCCTCCAATGGTTCCTGCTCACATCAATACACCAGGTGCGATGCGACATTGGACACGCCCCAGACGACGTCACGTATGACGAAACCGGTCAGGCGGTACCGGATACTCAGCTGTCACGCCCCCTAGACGCCGGCTTTTTGTTCTACACACGGGGGATGCCGCGGTCTGTTTTGATCTTCTAATGTGCCTGTTCCTAGTCGGCTCAGTGTAATTGCAATGTGCAAATAAACGTCCTACATGTTTTAAATGGGATTACGCTATGTGCCTCTTACTTTCCTTCATATGTATATGATAACATCTGTGAAGTCTCAAGTCCTATATGGTGCAGCAGAGCATACTTGGTTTCCTGATCCCCGATTGATGTGATACACTTGGTTTTGACATCTAAGCGTGTGTGGCCATTCCATTAAATTGGAGGCCTCAGTTTCTGGTAAGCTGCCACTTTGATTGTATTTTCACGGGTGTATTCCTACCTCATCTTGGGATTCAAGCCTCCTACTCTGACATCACTTCTCTGGGACTTGTGCATTTTTTACTGGATCACTTATGGACTTTTTGATTTATGTTCACTCTTTTTAATTTATTATATACATTATTTTGGTCATACCAATTCTTTAATACTCTATTCATGTGTATTTACTCTACTCATTATATACACTGTATGGATAATTACCATATCTGTTAGCGCTGCACTATTTTGGCTTTATAGACATTGGGAAAATATTCTGTGCTACTTTGGTGTGATTTACAGTATGATTTGGCCCCATAGTTTATGCAAACCACATCTAAAATGTAACCAAATTTGCATCAAAGTCACACGACATAATCGCACAAATCGTGTCAAAATCATACGACAGTAGTGTGAGTCAAGCCTAAAGCAGCTTTGGGCTCTGAAGAAGTGTGCCAACCATTAGAAGTGTCTTACCTCAGCTTGGATTGGCACAGTGTGTAGGTGAATATTGAGGAGTTTTATATCATGTGCTGGTTGTAAGTACAGAACTGTTTTAATCTCTTTAATAAAAAGGTTTTTTAAGGTAATGCGCAAGGCTGGCACCCTGTTTTTCCAGTGGTCTCTTTGGGCTTCCCCAGTCTTCAGTGGGCTGCAAAGTCTTGCCTAGCTTTAAGATGTTAAAGATCTAAGGTCCTCCAGTGCTGAAATATTCCCCTCGAGTGCAGGAGGTTGTTTGCTATGATAGATACCTCAGCACCAATTAAATATTGTCTGATATTTCATAAATCTACCATTATCCTTCTGACCACAAAGATCATCAGATCAATCAGTATATTTCTATGTGCCACAGTGACTAATGTATACCATATAGTATTACTTATGTCAGAATTGACAAGAGTATCCATAATACACTAGTGCTCATTTCATCTGCAAGTTAAAGCAAGTGCCTGCTGAGGTACGTTATTTATATCCTTAAGAACATTCAACCAGAAGAGAAAATACCCTGTCAACATTTGATTTTGCCCCATTCTCATAACATGCACAGAACAAATGCACACTCAGTTTTACTAGAAGAATAGCTATGCAAATGTTTATTTGAACAGACCCCCCCCCCCCCCCCCCAGTAAATTGGGACAAATAGGCAATTATTTATAACACTTAATTCAATATACAATCTGTAGTAGAAGTAAATCATATGATTTTTAACACTAAATTCAATATACAATCTAATCTGTAGTAGAAGCAAATCATATGAGCTGTTAAGAAATTATATTTCAATAATATGAGAGTTCTAAACCAAAAAACAAGCACATTCTATTTGCTTGCTATTGGTACTTGTGCATCATTATTTTCACAATGTCATTAGTCTGAGCCCAGGCTTATTCTAATATGCCCAGTTATTTGTTTGTGTAAAATGACATCTGACTATTTGCACTACTAACCCCAGAAGCTTATCCAGCTTCCATTCTAAAGATGAAGATTAGCATGCTCTCTAGTAAGAGAGTCTTTTGACCTTGTTGTTCACTTGTCTGTCCATTTTAGCCTGACATGTCATATGGCTCAGAAGCAAAAATAATCTTGCACCCTCGTCTTTGCCTTTCATACCTCTCATTGCTTTTCGAATACGTAATGCAGGGGACGTTTTGCTTTTGTGTTTAGTTGCATTCTGAGAATGGTGTGAGCTTTGCCAAGGGATAAGTATTATTGACAGTACTTACTGTTGCATCATGAATAGTTGGAACTGAGAACTGAGTGATGTCAGATCTTTTGCACTATATATGGAATATTTTACTTGCCTTGACTCTCACCTACTAATCCTTAACTACTTGCCTTCTGTGCACTTAAACCCCCTTCCCATCCAGACCAATTTTTAGCTTTCAGTGCTCTCACACTTTGACTGACAATTACGCGGTCATGCTACACTGTACCCATATGAAATTTTTATCATTTTTTTCACACAAATAGAGCTTTCTTTTGGCGGTATGTAATCACCTCTGGGTTTTTTATTTTTTACACAAAAAAAGAAAAAAGACAGAAAATTTTGAAAAAAAAAAAAGTTTTTCTTATTTTCTGCGAGTAAATTTTCAAAATAAATTTTTCTCCTTCACTGATGTGCGCTTATGAGGTGGCACTGATGGGCACTGATAGGCTGCACTGATGGGCACTGATGAGGTGGCACTTATGGGCACTGATGAGGTGGCACCTATGGGCACTGATGAGGAGGTACTAATATGCCGCACTGATGAGCACTGATAGGCGGCACTGATAGGTGGCACTGATGAGCACTGATAGGCGGCACTGATGAGCACTGATAGGCGGCACTGCTGGGCACTGAGAGGTGGCACTGCTGGGCACTGAGAGGTGGCACTGCTGGGCACTGAGAGGCGGCACTGACGGGCGGCACTGATGGGCACTGATAGGCGGCACTGATGGGCACTGGCGGATGGCACTGATGGACACTGACGGGTGGCACTGATGAGCACTGATGGGCGGCACTGATGAGCACTGATGGGCAGCACCATCAGTGCCCACACTAAGTGCCCATAGTGCTGCCAGTCAGTGCTCATCAGTGCCTAGATGAGCAGGCACTTATGGGCACTGACTGACAGCACTATGGGCACTGATTGTGGGCATTGATGGGGGCACTGATGGCGGGCACTGTGGGCACTGTGTATATGTTTGTTTTACCTCTAGTAATCAGGGCACTGGTGATCAGTGCCCTGATTACATTTTTCTTTGTCCCCGGCGCTGTGCAGCTCTCCTCCTTCCTCACACTGCAGGCTCCGTGTGAGGAAGGAGCGCTGGCGATGAGAGATGATCTCATATGTTTACATATGAGATCATCTCTCATTGGATGGTCCGATCATGTGGTGAATGGCCGCTGTGATTGGCCATTCACCACGATCTGTGATCGGCTGTGTCCATGGGACACGGCCGACACAGTTTTTCCCCGATGCGCGCTTGCGGGAGCGCGCGGGGAGACTGTTTCTGGGAGGCCGTTTAAAAACGGCCTCCCAAAAATTCAAGTCCGCACTGCAGCCGTATATAGGCTGTAGCGCGGATGGGAGGTGGTTAATCAACTTTTATGCTAAATAATCTGTGGTGTTTGCCCCATTGCTAGTGTTCAGTGGTGTATGTCCCCTGGAGCTCACCACACATTACAATTTGGTTGTACAACCTCATTTAGATCAACAACTATGTAGTGCATAGGCCTGCCAGATTGAATATAAATGTATGTGTTTGAGTAGGTCTTCATATTACATAGTTTTGTTTAATCCAAAGTGTATTGTCCAACAGTTGAATGGGCAGACTTTAGGTATTTACAGTATATTGTGTCAACAATGTACAGTGGGTACGGAAAGTATTCAGACCCCCTTAAATTTTTCACTCTTTGTTATATTGCAGCCATTTGCTAAAATCATTTAGGTTCATTCTTCTTCCTCATGAATGTACACATAGCACCCCATAATGACAGAAAAACACAGAATTGTTGAGATTGTTGCAGATTTATTAAAAAAGAAAAACTGAAATATCACATGGTCCTAAGTATTCAGACCCTTTGCTCAGTATTTAGTAGAAGCCCCCTTTTGATCTAATACAGCCAGGAGTCTTTTTGGGAAAGATGCAACAAGTCTTTCACACCTGGATTTGGGGATCCTCTGCCATTCCTCCTTGCAGATCCTTTCCAGTTCTGTCAGGTTGGATGGTAAACATTGGTGGACAGCCATTTTTAGGTCTTTCCAGAGATGCTCAATTGGGTTTAAGTCAGGGCTCTGGCTGGGCCATTCAAGAACAGTCATGGAGTTGTTGTGAAGCCACTCCTTCGTTATTTTAGCTGTGTGCTTAGGGTCATTGTCTTGTTGGAAGGTAAACCTTCAGCCCAGTCTGAGGTCCAGAGCACTCTGGAGAAGGTTTTTGTCCAGGATATCCCTGTACTTGGCCGCATTCATCTTTCCCTCGATTGCAACCAGTCGTCCTGTCCCTGCAGCTGAAAAACACCCCTACAGCATGATGCTGCCACCACCATGCTTCACTGTTGGGACTGTATTGGACAGGTGATGAGCAGTGCCTGGTTTTCTCCACACATACTGCTTAGAATTAAGGCCAGAAAGTTCTATTTTGGTCTCATCAGACCAGAGAATCTTATTTCTCACCATCTTGGAGTCCTTCAGGTGTTTTTTAGCAAACTCCATGCGGGCTTTCATGTGTCTTACACCGAGGAGAGGCTTCCGTCGGGCCACTCTGCCATAAGGCCCCGACTGGTGGAGGGCTGCAGTGATGGTTGACTTTCTACAACTTTCTCCCATCTCCTGACTGCATCTCTGGAGCTCAGCCACAGTGATCTTTGGGTTCTTCTTTACCACTCTCACCAAGGCTCTTCTCCCCCGATAGCTCAGTTTGGCCGGACGGCCAGCTCTAGGAAGGGTTCTGGTCGTCCCAAATGTCTTCCATTTGAGGATTATGGAGGCCACTGTGCTCTTAGGAACCTTAAGTGCAGCAGAAATCTTTTTGTAACCTTGGCCAGATCTGTGCCTTGCCACAATTCTGTCTCTGAGCTCTTCAGGCAGTTCCTTTGACCTCATGATTCTCATTTGCTCTGACATGCATTGTGATCTAGAAGGTCTTATATAGACAGGTGTGTGGCTTTCCTAATCAAGTCCAATCAGTATAATCAAACACAGCTGGACTCAAATGAAGGTGTAGAACCATCTCAAGGATGATCAGAAGAAATGGAAAGCACCTGGGTTAAATATATGAGTTTCACAGCAAAGGGTCTGAATACTTAGGACCATGTGATATTTCAGTTTTTCTTTTTTAATAAATCTGCAACAATGTCAACAATTCTGTGTTTTTCCGTCAATATGGGGAGCTG
Source organism: Pelophylax lessonae (assembly GCF_965119305.1). NCBI lineage: Eukaryota > Metazoa > Chordata > Amphibia > Anura > Ranidae > Pelophylax > Pelophylax lessonae. Next base: position 93,115,079 of record NC_138779.1, read on the forward strand.
TGTGCACATTTATGAGGAAGAAGAATGAACTTAAATGATTTTAGCAAATGGCTGCAATATAACAAAGAGTGAAAAATTTACATTCCTCACATTTTTGTAAATATTTTATTATATCTTTTCATGTGACAACACTGAAGAAATTGTTAAAGTAGCTCTGGTGCTCTAAATTCTAAAGTGTCATTCTCAAGTGAAATAACTTAGTGACAAAATAAAATAAAATGACAATGTACTAAATTATCTATCAAATAATCCACCAAAGCGAAAAAAATAAATTCATGAATATGTGTTCCACACAATGTTGTGCAGATTCCCCTAATGGGATGAATCAAGAAATGTCCAAACAAATTTCCATTTCAAAGTCCATAGCCTTGAATACAAAATAAACGTGAAAAACCTTGTTGCTGGGTAAAATGAAAGCAGTGCTCCCGTGTTGACGTGACAATTCAATATCCCACCACCTAGCAAGTTTGCTTCTTACCAGCAAATAGTAAGAGCGAAAAGGCAGCCACCTCCAGAGATTAGACCCCTAGTGATAGGAGAAATATATACTATCTTCCCACACCTCTCAAAAGGGTAAATGGGCATCTTACCAGAAGCTGGGAATTCTCAAGCATATGATAATTCTCTTGTTGGTATTTCTTCCTCCCGTCACTCCTGATCCCCTCTGGGGTAGATATTCTGAGAATCTCCTGTGGCCTCACACTCCACTCCAAGCTTTACACAACACTGAAGAAATGACACTTTGCTGCAATTTAAAGTAGTGAGTGTACAGCTTGTATAACAGTGTAAATTTGCTGTCCCCTCAAAATAACTCAACACACAGCCATTAATGTCTAAACCACTGGCAAAAAAAGTGAGTACACCCCTAAGTGAAAATGTTGAATTGGGGCCCAATTAGCCATTTTCCCCTCCCGGTGTCATGTGACTTGTTAGGGTTACAAGCTCTCAGGTGTGAAAGGGAAGCAGGTGTGTTAAATTTGGTGTTATCACTTTCACTCTCTCATGGAAGGTCAACATGGCACCTCATCGCAAAGAACTATCTAAGGATCTGAAAAAAAGAATTGTTGCTCTACATAAAGATGACCTAGGCTATAAGAAGATTGCCAAGACCCTGAAACTGAGCTGCATCACGGTGGCCAAGACCATACAGCAGTTTGACAGGACAGATTTCACTCAGAACAGGCCCCGCTATGGTCGACCAAAGAAGTTGAGTGCACATACTCAGCATTATATCCAGAGGTTGTCTTTGGGAAATAGACATATGAGTGCTGCCCGCTTTGCTGCAGAGGTTGAAGGGGTGGGGGGTCCAGCCTGTCAGTGCTCGGACCATATGCCGCACACTGCATCAAATTGATCTGCATGGCTGTCGTCCCAGAAGGAAGCCTCTTCTAAAGATGATGCACAAGAAAGCCCGCAAACAGTTTGCTGAAGACAAGCAGACTAAGGACATGGATTACTGGAACCACGTCCTGTGGTCTGATGAGACCAAGATAAACTTAATTGGTTCAGATGGTGTCAAGCATGTGTGGCCTTAACCAGGTGAGTAGTACAAAGACAAGTGTGTCTTGCTTACAGTCAAGCATGGTGGTGGGAGTGTAATGGTCTGGGGCTGCATGAGTGCTGGTGGCACTGGGGAGCTACAGTTTATTGAGGGAACCATAAATGCCAGCATGTTCAGTGACATACTGAAGCAGAGCATGATCCCCTCCCTTCGGAGACTGGGCCGCAGGGCAGTATTTCAACGTGATAACGACCCAAAACACACCTCCAAGATGACCACTGCCCTGCTAAGCTAAGGGTAAAGATGATGGACTGACCAAGCATGTCTCCAGACCTAAACCCTATTTAGCATCTGTGTGGCATCCACATACAGAAGGTGGAGGAGCGCGAGGACTCTCACATCCACCAGTTCTGTGATGTCATCATGGATGAGTGGAAGAAGACTCTGGTGAACTCCATGCTCAATAGGGTTAAGGCAGTTCTGGAAAATAATGGTAGCCATACAAAATATGGACTCTTTGGGCCCAATTTGGACATTTACACTTAGGGGTGTACTCACTTTTGTTGCCAGCGGTTTAGACAATAATGGCTGAGTGTTGAGTTATTTTGAGGGGACAGCAAATTTACACTGTTATACAAGCTGTACACTCACTACTTTATATTGTAGCAAAGTATTATTTCTTCAGTGTTGTCACATGAAAAGATAAAAATAAATAATTTACAAAAATGTGAGGGGTGTACTCTCTTTTGTGAGATACTGTATATATTGTACATTCACATATTATATATTTATTAAAGGCCTGGATTCTTTGTAAATGCACAAAATATAACTGGATACTAATATTTATAAGTTGATTCAGGGAAATTTTTCCCCACTGGAAAAAATTGGATCCTGCTTTATTGAATTTTTTTCGCCTTCCTCTGGATCAACTGTTGGTATAGGATTCGATTTATGGAGGTTTTCTATTGAGTGTTTTTTTAACTCTGTGGGTTAAACTGGGTGGACTTGTGTCTTTTTTTTCAACCAGACTAAGGAGCTTACAATCTAAAGTCCCTAACTCACAATCTTACCTATACATAGTAGGGCTAACTAATCTATCAGCATGTCTTCAGAGTGTGGGAGGAAACCCACAAAAGCACAGAGAAAATATACAAACTCCATGCAGGTAGTGCCATATTTGAGATTTGAACCAAAAGCACTAATGCTGCTTGCTTGGCAAAAGTGCTAACCACTTAACCACTTAACCACTGTGAATGATGACCCCTACTGCTTGTTATTATTGTAATCGATATAAGGGGAAGTACTGCTCTTCAAAATGTGAATCCTTAATAATATATGAATATAAATATAAGTATCTTATTAGAATCAACAAATTCTAATAGTAAATACAGAAATAAATATACCAATTATGTCCTTGTTTAAAAGAGAGAATGCTAATTATGCTGTGTCAATCAAAAAAATAAATATTAAATTATGTTCTTATTCACAAAAAAAGAGGGTGCTAATTATGCTGTGCTCAGTTCATCTCGCTTAGTGTTATAAAATATTATAAATCAATATTCAATATTTTAAAATTAATATTGGTAATCAAAGCAATATGTAAATTGTGCAAAGTAAATAATTGTGCAAATTAGAAAAACTCTTAATTACAAAGAGCTTATAATGTAACTCAAATATGTGATTTTGTGCAATTATCCGATTCTTTATAAAGTGCAAGTGCTTATAATAGTGCAAACAAATCAATTAGTGTATTCCAGTGCAGACTTTATAGATCTATAATAATCCAAAATGATTCAATAAATAAACGTGTTGTAGTGTCCATTTTATAAGTGATTATTTCCCAATGTTTTCTTATAGATTTGATTGCTTTTATAGCTCCTCCACCTCAGGTAATTGTGATTTTGTGTGTCCCCTTTCTGTTGATGAGTGGTGTGTGCCCTCTTACTTGTGGTCAGTGGTGTGTGCCACCCTCACTGCTGTGCAGTGGTAGTGCCCCTTGCTGCTGGTTAGTGTTGTGTGCCCTAGGCTGCTGGTTAGTGGTGGGTGTCTGCTTGCTGCTGGTCAGACCTTTATCCCCTTTTGTTTTTGGTTATTGGGAGTGGAGCTTTGGCTTACCTAAAATGTTTGTGTGCTCCAAAAACACCACACTATGATGGCAAGCTGACATGTTTGGGGGTGTACCCCTTTCCTCTGAGCTAAGCTGACCAGCCCATCCATTTTCAGGTGCATAAATGCAGACATGCACGCATAGCCCCTCCCCAAAATGGGAAGGGCAGAACCAAAATGGGCAGAATGGGCAAAAAGAGACAAATCACAAAATACTAAAAAAAAATAATAATAATAAAATAATAATAACAAATTACAATAGATCTTTACATGGATACATACAGAGGTTAGTGTCCTGCACAATTATGGGCAATGCAACTAAAGATAATAAAACATCAATCTAAGCATACAGTCTTACCCTCTATAGCACAAACGTGCCATTCATGTATCCCCAAAAATCATGATCGTTGCCTGCTAGAATAGTGCTCCAATGATGGAAATGGCCACTGGAACACAACCAGCAGTCCATTGAGCACAAACCGCATCGATCAGCGAACCAAAAGTACAACACATACCTCTCGTTCCAGGTGACAGATCGAAAGTACAACAAAATCACCCATAATAAAGTATAGCAGAGAGTAAAGGCCGATGCGACATGTGACAGCACACATGGGCATTGACGCATACAACAACTGATGGTGAATGAGCATGGCCGCCAAGATAGAAATCCTGACAGACAGATGCAGACACCCCACGAACCGCTAGTGACACCCCTACAGGGGAACCACCTGATCTCCAGGGAAGTGCCCCTATGAGAAAGCACCAGAAAATAAAATAAAAAAGACTGTATATTAAAAAATAATAAACTGTATACAAAAAATATGTATAAAAGAAATAAATAAACCTACACACAAATAAAATAAATAATGACCATTATGTGGCTACAGATAAGGGCTCAGAATCTTGCCAGCATGCACTGTAGAATGCACATGCTTATCGATGCTTGCATAATAAAACAATCATTGCCCATGTACAAAATTCACAATCCTGATACTGTAATGACTTCCATTTATGTTGAGATAAATAAAATAAAAATTTAAAATTGAATAAAACACATAGAAACAGTATTAATGGTGATAATATGGCAATAAATGCATAAATAAAAAAAATAAATTAAAATGAGAAAAATCAATCAAAACATTAAAAATACACTTTCATATTAGCAAGGAATGTTTAAGAGAATATCCAAAAATCTTGCACTGAAAACAGGGCTGAGAAGTTTGGGGTGGAGGAACCTAACTGGCGTGACCTCAACCCGATAGAACACCTTTGGGATGAAGAGAGTGGAGACTGACCTGTGCCTTACCTCACGAACGCGCTTCTGGAAAAATGTCCAAACATTCCCATAGACACACTCCTATACCATATCACCATACGATACCGCCTTGTGGCCAGACTTCCCAGAAGAGTTGAATCTTTTATAGCTGCAAAGGGTGGGCCAACACAATATTGAACCCTATGGACTAAGACTAGGATGCCATTAAAGTTCATGTGCGTGTAAAGTCAGTTGTCCCAATACTTTTGACAATATAGAGTATAAGAGTAAGTGACTCAATACCTCAGATGATGGGTCTCCCAGGTGGTTCACTTATATATTTATGAGTCTTTGGAAGTGTGTACATTGTAATCAGGTATGCTACTTTTAACCACCTCAATACAAGACAATTTTGAAATGTACATGGGTGTTCGTAAAACAAAGATTATCATTGGAGTTTGTTATAGACCTCCCAGTATTAATGAGGATGTAGAGACTCAGCTCCTGGCACAGATAGAAAGGGCTTCAAGGGCTGGGACAGTGTTAAATATTGGGGGATTTTAACTACCCAGACATTGACTGGAGTAATGGCACTGCTGGACCAGTTAAAGGGCAAAAATCTATAAACCTATTACAAGACAATTTTATGGTGCAGTTTATTGAGGCCCCCACTAGAATCGATGCTCTGTTGGACCTTGTAATCTCAAACCATGCAGAGCTTATTAGCAATGTTTATATAAAAGAACATCTAGGTATCAGTGACCATAACATGATTTCATTTAACCGGTTGCCGACTGCGCACAGTATATTTACTGCGGCAGTCAGCCCCGGCCAGGCAGAGTGACGTAGGTCTACGTCGCTAGCCTGTCACCGGGTTTTGAGCCAATAGCGGGCGAGCGCGTGCCCGCTGAGGCGCGCCCGCTGAGGCTCGTTCACAGAGGAGTGTGGGCGTGTGACCGGTGGACCCGATGTCCGCCGGTCACACTACGATCGTCGGCAGAGCGGGAGGAAGGCGGACGGCTTATGTAATCAAGCCGCCTGTCATTCTCCCCTGTGTAAAAATGGAGATCAGACGGTTCTACTATGTAGAACCATTGATCTCTGTTTTTACAATAGGAGACCTGTCCCACTACAGTTAGAAACACGCCCCTAGGACACACTTAACCCCTCCCTCTCCAATACAGTTAACCCCTTCCCTGCCAGTGTAATTTTTACAGTAACAGTGCATATGTATAGCACTGATTACTGCAGTAATGTCACTGGTACCCCCAAAAGTGTCAAAAATGTCAGTCAAGGTTTCGATCTGTGCGCCGCAATGTTGCAGTACCGCAAAAACAATCGCAGATCGCCGCCATTACTCGTTAAAAAAAAAACACCAAAAATGACAAAAATCTTTCCCTTTGTTAGTAAACGCGATAACTTTTGCGCAAACCAATCAAAATACGCTTTTTGCGATTTTTTTTACCAAACATATGTAGCATAAAACAAATTGGCTGAAAATGTTAAAAAAATTTTGATTTTTACATTTTTTTTAGGGGGAATTTCATATAAAAAAAAGTGAAAAATATTGTTATTTTTGCAAAATTTACGCTCTTTTTTTGTTTATAGCGCATGATCAAAAAATCGCACAGGTGATCAAATACCACCAAAAGAAAGCTCTGTTTGTGGGAAAAAAAGGACGTGAAATTCGTTTAGGTACAGCGTCGCATGTCGGCGCAATTGTCCGTTAAACTCACGCAGTAAAAAATCGCAAAAAAAAACCCTGGTCAGGAAGGGGGTAAAATCTTCCGGGGCTTAAGTGGTTAATGTTAGCTATAAGCAAAAAATGCATACAGGAAATACAAAAACACTTAATTTTAAGAGAGCAAATTTTCCAAGAATGAGGGCTGCTCTCCAGGATTTAGACTGGGAGGGAATATTGGCATCAATGAGCACAGAACAGAAATGGAAATTTTTCAAAAAGACTTTATGCAAACTCACTGCAAAGTATATTCCCATGGGTAATAATTTTAAAAGGCTAAAAATAAAACCTATGTGGCTCACGGCACTATCATTGTTTAATTGTTACAAGGAATATAACAGAATATGTCAAAAAAAAATCAGGGACGCAAAAATTCAAAATGAACGACAGATTGCAAAAGATAGTAGGACAAACCCCAAAAAATTCTTCAAATATATTCACAAATATATTAATTATATATATTCTTCAAATATATTAACAGTAAAAAGGTTTGGTCTGAGTATGTAGGCCCTTTACAAAATAATCAGGAGTGAGTGACTGGGGACAAAGAGAAGGCAAATGTATTAAATACTTTCTTCAGCTCTGTATATACAAAGGAGTATGGGGGAGCTCATGACCATAATGACCATAATGAGGACGGTATTGACACAGCCCCAAATGATGCACAATGGCTCAAAAGTGATATGGTCCAGAAATATTTAGACAGAATAATATACCCCAAGCTTTGAACATCACATAGAGCACTGTTCAATTCATCATCCGAAAATTGAAAAAGTATAGCACAACTGCAAACCTACCAAGACATGGCTGTCCACCTAAACTGACAGGCTGGGCAAGGAGAGCATTAATCAGAGAAGCAGCCAAGAGGCCCATGGTAACTCTGGAGGAGCTGCAGAGATCCACAGCTCAGGTGGGAGTATCTGTCCAAACTATTAGTCGTGAACTTTTTGGTCTAAATGTAAAATGCTATGTGTGATGGAACAGTAACACTGCACATCGCATTGTCAGAGTTTATGGGAAGATTGATGGAGTCAAATACAGGGCAATCTTAGAAGAAAACCTGTTAGAGTCTGCAAAAGAGTTGAGACTGGGGTGGAGGTTCACCTTCCAGCAGGACAATGACCCTAAACATACACCCAGAGCTACAATGAAATGGTTTAGATCAAAGCATATTCATGTGTTAGAATAGCCCAGGCAAGGTCTAGACCCACGTCCAATTGAGAATCTGTGGCAAGACTGTAAAATTGCTGTTCACAGATGCTCTCTATCCAGTCTGACAGAGCTTGAGCTTTTTTGCAAAGAAGAATGGGCAAAAATGTCACTCTCTAGATGTGCAAAGCTGGTAGAGACATACCCAAAAAAGAGGGAAAGAGCCTCGGTGCATGTTAGGATACTGTATAAAAGCCAGGAGCACATGTAATCGAGGTCTTTCGTCTGGATAGCAGAGTCCTGGAGAGAGGGGGGTGGCTGCCCTACTCCTCTGTAGAGGTGCCATGCGGCCTCAGGGGGTCTTCCTGAGGGCCTGGAGAATAGCAGTGAGGGACTGAACCCGGTGGTCCAGAGAAGCTGACTTAGAGGGGAGACACTGGAGTATCTGTCTCTGCAGTACAGTGAGTACAGAATCCCATGTCAAGGGGCCTGACCTGAGGGGGGCCACCCCTGCTTCTAGGATAGTCAGTGGACGGGTGTCAGTTGAAAGGGGATGCTAGTGAGAGTGCTTAAGTTATTATCCACCATGTAGTCTTGTTAGGAAGTAAAGAGCAAGAGACTTAACCCTTTCTACACTTGTGGCAGTGTAAAATAAGCAGCCTAGCTGCTTCCAATTAACCTAGAAAGCCTGAAGATAGGAGTCCTCAACTTCGGTGAATAGTTCAACTGGAGTATCCCACAATTCCCTTCTCCTATCCCAGTTCCAAATAAACACCAAAAAACCAACACCCCTAGATTGTTTATTTGTGTGACAAGCCATCAGGAGCAAGGAGGGATTCATGGACTATATCTCAAGGTAACCGTGTGCTGGTAATCAGGGGAGCCCATCAAGTCATTATTCAGCAGGCCCTGCGGGGGACAGTGCTACATCAGTATAAATACCATAGTACATTAGTGGTCAGTATATCAGTATTAAAAAAAAAACCCTTACATTGCTGATCAACAGAGAAGGGCTCCCTCACATTGGTGATCAGTGGAGTAATGCTCCCTTAGACATCATAAGTATCTGGCTCGAATCTGTAACCAATAATCAGGCATGTAAAAGTTGCTTATTTAATTGATTGTGTCATGAGTGGTTAACCCATTCAAATAACTCTAATTTAGTCTAGAAAAAACATTAGGACATGTCATTGGGGTTTTTAATTACTTTCTCTGTTGAAATTCTCTGTCTGGTAATTCAGTATGTTCCTCATAGATTGCCATAGTACATAGCATTATTTAGCAAGAGCTTACCACATTGACTGGCTGTGCTAACAGCATTACATGATATTCTAATATCTGTCAAAAAAATGATTTAGTTTTTGGCAGCAGAAGCTCATTATAAAAATAGATAAACAGCAATCTTGCTGTATCAAAACTGTTTTCAACATGCACTTTTCTCAAGTATTTTTTACAATATCAAATAAAGGGAGCAAGACAAGGGAAGCCCTAAACGAACTACAGACTTGCTCACCCGGCGCACACCCTAAAACCTATCAGCAAACTAAGCAGCTGCTATAAATAACACAATATGTAGGAAGGTGTATCCTGAAGTAGTCAGAGCATATAGCCCCCACTATAATATAGTCGGTATAGTGGGGGCTATATGCTCTGACTACTTCAGGATACACCTTCCTACATTTTTTACAATATATTTGACACATAGTACTACTCCTCTTATAGTAAAAAAGGAAAGTTTTGGGAAAAGGTCTGGAAAAAAACAGTTTTACTGCTGCCATGTTCTGAAAGACTGTGCCCAGTGTTACTATAGACTGGCCCAATGATTAATGAAATTGTAATGCTAATGCTAATGTAATGTAGTAGTAATTTGTAGAGTACCACACAAACTATTGGTACTATACAATATAAATGCTAAATAAAAAATAATGATATTAGCTAAACTTGTTTCTGATTTACTTTTATATTGGCTCTTCTTTCAGATAAGTTCAGACAATTTTGTACATTGTTGAATGCCTCTGTTCAGTTTATTGTTTATGAACACGGTGAAAATAATATATATATTTTTTTTTTGTTAAGTTAAAAAAGGTAATAATAATATTAAAAATTGCATTTGATGCAGTGTCATATGTTTTGTGTGATCCTCTTTCTTTTCCACGATGCAGTTGGTAGAGTTTAAATTTGCTTTCACTTGCAAAATGGAAAATGCTTGTAAAACACATGTAGAATATGTAAAGGGACACTGAAGAGTATGTAAAGTGGAGTAAAAAATGGGGGTGGGGGAATTTTTTAAAACTGGCGCAGATTTGGAGCAGCTATGCATACTAACTAATCAGCTTCTAAGTTCAACTTGTTCCATTAAGCTTTGAAAACTAAAGCTAGATTGGTTGCCATACGCAGCTTTTTCACATTCTGGCATTCAAGTCAGCAGCTACATAAGGGTACACGTAAAAAACATATAGAATTAAAAACTGTAAATATACCCTCAGTTGCATCTGCTCTTGTTCTTCACTTCCCGTGGCTACCAGTTGTTTGCTCGCTTGATTACCTATGTCTATATCCTTGATGTCGCTTAATGTGCGGGGTCTCAACCACCCCGCAAAGAGACGCTCGCTTTGGAAGGAGGCTCTACAACGCTCGGCGGACATTGTGGCTGCACAAGAGACACATTTCCACAAGGACAAAACACCTTTGTGTACTCACAGCGATTTTCCCCACATCTTTTTAGCCTCTAGGACAGAGAAAAAAGGGGGTGTCCTCCTAGCTTTTGGCAGCAAATTGTCTTTTGAACTGGTGGACTCTATCCTTGATCCCAACGGTCGGTATATTGTGATAATCTGTAAACTAAAGAAGGCTTTATTCACTGTGGTTAACGCATATGCGCCCAACTCGCACCGATCGAGATTTCTTACTCGTTTATTCAAATTGATCTTGAGAATGCGACAGGGCTCTGTCTTGGTTTGTGGGGACTTGAATGTGACATTAGATGCTTTGTTAGACTCATCGACCCCTGGCAGGCGGGAACCCAACCATTTACGTGGGGTCCTGCAGGCTGAGGGGTTGTATGATGCCTGGAGATGTCAGCACGCAGACGAACGTACTTATTCCTTTTATTCAGCTAGACATAACTCCTATTCTAGGTTGGATTACATCTTGGTGGACAGGCTGTCCCCACAAAAAGTTACAAAAACTGACATCCACGATATCCTATGGTCGGATCATGCGACTGTTACTTTGTCTTTAGCGGTCGGCCCGACTGCGGGCCAAACATGGATATGGAGATGTGACAGCTCTGTCATCCGGGATGTGACCAGCAGGGAACTTCTAACAAAGGAACTTCAGGGGTACTTTGAACGGAATCGTGCACACGACATGAACCCATTTGTTAACTGGAATGCTCACAAGGCATTCATGAGGGGACTGCTGCTGCAAGCTATGGCCCGAAAGAGGAAAGCACGTTCAGCTAAACTGGACTCCCTCCTCGCGGAAATTAGAGAGAAAGATGGTCTTAATTAATCGAATCCGTCCTCGGTGCTGGCGTCCCAGCTCTCCGAGCTGCGTCATCAGCTCCGTAAGTTCTTTTGCCAGGAACATGATTCTTACATGCGACGTCTGAGGCTTAACTATTACGCTAACCACAATAAGGCCGGTAAGTTCTTAGCACGGCGACTAAAAATCCGGAGGACCAAATCCACCATTCCCCACCTCTTCCACCACATGTCCAAAGCTAAGATAGAGCACCCCCAACTCATAGCAGATACCTTCGCGGAATACTATGGTTCTCTGTATAATCTTAGAGATGACCCCTCTACCCCCCAACCCTCAGAACCATTAATCAAGGAATTTTTACATTCCCTCAAATTACCACAACTGTCGGAAACTCAACTGACGTTCCTTAACGCAGATTTTCCTGATAATGAAATTCACTCTGTCATTCGTTCTCTCCCGTCTGACAAGTCCTCTGGCCCAGACGGGTTGACGAACGAGTATTACAAAACCTTCTTGCCAACCATTGTTCCCCACCTGAAATCCCTCTTTACAGAAGCTGCATCCACGGGGTCACTCCCTCAAGAAATGCTCACCGCCCATATTGTTACTCTCCCCAAGCCGGGCAAAACCCCCGATTCCCCTCCTAACTTTCGCCCTATTTCCCTCCTAAATACTGACATTAAAATCTACGCCAAGCTTTTAGCTAAACGACTGTTCGAAACAATTCCCAGCCTCATCAAACCCGACCAGACGGGATTCACCAAAGGTCGTCAGGCTCCAGATGCCACCAGGCGCCTATTAAACATCCTCCACCATGTTCGACTCTCCAAATGTCAGACCCTTTTGCTCTCTATCAACACCGAAAAGGCGTTCGATAGAATTCATTGGGGTTACATGACGGCCACCTTAAACAAATTTGGCTTCCACGGACCGATAGTCTCCACGATCCTAGCTTTATACTCTACTCCCTATGCGAGGGTTTTCACATCAGGCTTCCTTTCCAAGGAATTCAAGATTAGGAACGGCACGAGGCAGGGTTGTCCCTTGTCTCCGGCTATATTCAACTTGATGATGGAACCCCTGGCAGAGGCTATACGCGTGAACCCCCTAATCTCTGGAGTGACCGTAAACCGCGTCCCACATGTAATAAATTTGTTTGCGGACGACGTTATCTTAATAGTAAATAAACCTTTAATATCTCTCCCCATCATCCACGACACCCTCAACCGTTTCAGTTCCCTATCATATTGCAAAGTGAACTTCCATAAATCCCTGATACTTGACCTCGGGATCAACCCTCATACTAAGCGTCACTTGCAGCAGCAGTTCCCGTACACCTGGGCAGCTCACTCTATCCCTTACCTGGGCATTCAAATAGCGGCAGACCCTACCAGGATTGTAGAAGTAAACTTTAAACCTCTGGTGGTCAAAATCCGCCAAAATTTATCTCGTATGGCAAAGATTGAACAATCTTGGCTGGGCAGAATAGCGTCTTTCAAAATGATGGAACTGCCCAAGATAATTTATCTGTTCAGAAGTCTTCCCCTGCCTATCCACCATAAATACTTAAAAGAACTGACATCCATTTTGAAACAATATGTCTGGCTGGGTAAGAGACCAAGATGTTCGCAAGCTCACCTAGTGAAGCATAAGAGAGCGGGAGGAGTGGGATGGCCAGTTTTAGAAGACTATTATATATCCTCGCTTCTCTTACAGGCTAAAAAATGGTTCCTAGACTCGCCGGAGGCGATGTGGGTAGGGCTGGAGACCTCCTTATCACGGTCTGCATCCCTGCACCTTCTGCTTCTGGCGGACTCGTGGCGACCAATCGCTATACAATCATTTCCCCCCACAATCCAAGCCACCATCCTAGCGTGGAGAAAATTGCTGTCCTCCGCTAGTCCAAACCCCGTAGTTGCACCTATCCGTATCCCACTTCAAACCTTGGAAGTATTAATACCCTACTTAAAGACTAAAAAAGTTATTCGGAATCTGTGTTTGACCTGGATATTGCCAACATCCCTGTTGAATAGTATCAAAGAAAGAAAATCTCCTCAGGGGTGGGACTTTAACGGCAAGAACCAGGACTTGAGTATGTTGCGTATAAATTTATTAAACAATTGTGAAACACAAAAAAGACAGTAACATAGAACAATAGTGTATCATAAAAACATGGCCATAGATACGTCTCTGATGCAGAGGATGTCTGAGATGTCTGGACAGGACCAGACGCGTTTCGGTCAGTTTGCCTTTCTCAATGGTCCGACAAGAGAAGCCAGATCTCAGACAGATGTGTGGGTTCTCTGTGAGACCAAGGAAAAGAGGCCATGTAGACAAATTAAAATCTTAGCGGGTTAGAAAACCATAGTTCTCTTGAAACCGTTAGCGGTATGTACCAGCTTATCGTTGTCTGTATTCACAGACCTTGAAGTAACGGATCATACGTTTCTGGGCTTGAAAAGGGAAACTCCCAAATTGCCAGATGATTGCAAAAAAGGGGGGTGAATTTAGGTGTCCCCACAGATGGTAGTGGGTGTGCTTCCTCAGTCAGAGTTCCCTCAAGGATCTCAAGGAATAGGTCCACGTTGGAGGATGTCTGTAAGGTTGTATGTGTCTTGAAGGGACATCAAGGGGGATGAGTATTGCACTGGGCTTCTCCAGTACAGGGTCCCTATAGACAAGTGGTCTTCATAACCCGGCTCGGATGGATAATGGCGGCAATGGCTACTTAACCGGTTGCCGACCGCCGCACGACTATATACTGCGGCGGTCAGCCCCGGCCAGGCAGAGTGACGTATCGGTACGTCACTCGCCTGTCACTGACTTGCGAGCCTATCGCGGGCGGGCGCGCGCCCGCCGAGGCGCGCGCCCGCCGCGGCTCGTTCACAGGCAAGTCAGTGCGTGTGACCGGCGGACTCGATGTCCGCCAGTCACACTGCGATCGCTCCTGTGAAGGGAGAAAGACAGAGCAGCTTGTGTAAACAAGCTGCCTGTCAGTTCTCCCTGTGTAAAAGTAAAGATCTGACCGTTCTACTATGTAGAACGGTTGATCTTTGCTTTTACACCAATAGGAATGTCCCTACACAGTAGAAAGCACGCCCCTAGGACACACTTAACCCCTCCCTTCCCAATAAAGTTAACCCCTTCCCTGCCAGTGTCATTTTTGCAGTAACAGTGCATATGTATAGCACTGATTACTGCAGTAATGTCACTGGTAACCCCAAAAGTGTCAAAAATGTCAGTCAAGGGTCCGATCTATCCGCCGCAATGTCGCAGTACCGAAAAAAAAATCGCAGATCGCCGCCATTACGCGTTAAAAAAAAAAACACCAAAAATGACAAAAATCTTTCTCTTTGTTAGTAAACGCGATAACTTTTGCGCAAACCAATCAAAATACGCTTTTTGCGATTTTTTTTTACCAAACATAGGTAGCATAAAACAAATTGGCCGAAAAATGTTAAAAAATTTTGATTTTTACTTTTTTTTTTGGGGAATTTCATATAAAAAAATGTGAAAAATATTGTTATTTTTGCAAAATTTACGCTCTTTTTTTGTTTATAGCGCGTGATCAAAAAATCGCACAGGTGATCAAATACCACCAAAAGAAAGCTCTGTTTGTGGGAAAAAAAGGACGTCAAATTCGTTTAGGTACAGCGTCGCACGACCGCGCAATTGTCCGTTAAAGTCACGCAGTAAAAAATCGCAAAAAAACCCCTGGTCCTTTAGCAGCCAAATCCTCCGGGGCTTAAGTGGTTAAAGACTAACGCATGGAGTTCCCTGGGCATTCTGTGGGTGGACGAGTTATTCTCGTCAGGCACCACTAGGACATGGGCAGAGCTCTCCTCCCACTACAAACTGCCGAAGTCAATGTCTTACTCTTACTTGCAAATCCAACGGTTTCTCAAAAAATTTCCACTCCCGGTTATAAAATTAGCTGCACCTCTACATGCCTTCTTTACAGCCTCAGAGGTACAGGAGAAAGGTATTTCCCTGATATACAACTCCCTAGGAGGTAAAATGTTATTCGCCAAACCCCCCCCCCCCCCGATGCTCAAATGGGAGAAAGACCTCGCGGTGCAATTCTCACCCCAGATATGGTCCAAATCTTTTCAAGCAGTATCTGCTGCAACCCACTGCACGAACCATTGGGACGTTGCTCAGAAAACTATATCACGCTGGTATAGGACCCCAGTCATGCTGTCAAAATTTATAGCGTCATATTCACCCTTGTGCTGGAGGGGTTGTGGTCAACCTGCCAATATAGCGCTTTTGATAACGCTCTGTGCGAGGAGCGAAACGCGTCAAGCTATTCGTCCGAATATATACTACGCCTGACTGCATCCAGCTTCCGGATTACGGAGACACGGGGAGTGAGGACAGCCTTCTGAGTGGCGACCCGTGGGATGGTTTTCAGGCGTGTGAACCTCTGCTAAATTGTAAGTGTAACCTGTATTGTGTGCATCGAATAAAGTTTTTACATACTTCACGATGCCAGCATCTCTTTCTTTTTTGAGCATCACCTGGATGTTGTGATCTACAGTATACCTTCAAAGCTGTTGAATTGGTGGTCCAATAAGGCATTTATCTTCAAAGGATATTTTTAAAGCGCTTTATTATTTGGCTTCTGGTGAGTAGGGGACCAAGAGGGGAGCACCTACTCGTGTACAAAGAGCACCAGCACTTTTTATATATGAGCACGCAGCACTTTGGACTTATGTTTATGCACAAAGACTGTCACTGTTTTTAATCTTTTGAGCACAAGAAGAAGACAACCGTTCACATTTATTGTGTCATATTTATTTATTTATTCACGTTTGTTATACATATGGACTGGTAATTTTTCACATTTATTGTGTCATATTTATTTATTTATTCACGTTTGTTATACATATGGACTGGTAATTTTGATATAGGTATTACGCATATTGAGTTAAGCACTAGCACCTTAAGCACAATATTTATTTATACATATATATATATATATATATATATATATATACTTATTTGGTTCGGGGAGCAGCGCAGGTAGTTTTATATTTTACAATATATATCACGTGTTTTGGTCGTGTGTGGGCATCTCTAGCTACTGGAAGCAAATTTTTGCTACCATGTCCAATATCACAGGTAATCTCAGGCCCCCTGAATCAGCCCTAGCCATACTTCACCTGGGAATCCACGAATATCCAAGGGAACACCGCAAGATCCTGACCCATATCCTACTATCTGCAAAACTCATAATAGCCAGACATTGGAAGAGCAGTCTAGCACCCAACCAAACAGAGGTACTAGCCCAAGTCAACCTTAACTATCAATATGAACGGTTGTTGGCGTTACGGGTCAAAGACTGTTACTGTATCTACACGAGTTTCAATACTACCACCATCATTTCTGTAAAAGAATGATGTATTGACATGTTTCCTTGTTACTGTTCAATTGTATTTTTCTTGAGAGCGAATTGTTCATATTTCATATTTCACATTGCACTGTTTATTTTATTTTGTTTGCTAAAACTTCAATAAAAACTACATTAAAAAAAAAAAAACTGTAAATATGAGCTAATATGTATTCCTCAAATTCAAGTTATATTAAAACCAATATTGCACAAAATTCCATAAAATGATCTAATTATAAATGCATGATAATATGATGACTGCATCAAACAAGCTCAAGTTTGATTTGGTCACAGTGATCACATAGTACAGGATGAATGGCTATGGATGAAAGCCTTTGTGTACAACTGACATGGGACCCCTGTGATTGGTCACAGCGATCACATGTTACCAGGGCTGGCCTGGTACAATGATCTGTGTTCCGCTGTGTCCAGTGGACATAGTGGGTCACAGATCGTGCTGCTGCATGACCCCTAGGATGCGCACTAGTCACACAAGTGAGAGAACATCATATGATGCCTATCTGGGATTAAGGTGCTCCTGCTCGACCATATAACTATAATAGGCCAGGCGGGAGGTAGTTAAAATATGTTAAGTCAAAGACTTTTTTTTATTTTGGAGAGAGTAGGGAAGGGTTAGAACCTCTTTCAGGTTTTAATTGCTGTTTGTATCTCTGCTATAGTACTTCACCTTCTTTTATCTCCTTATGTCTATTATCACTGGGGCTGAAAGTGAAGGAACATACAAAATGTTAAGTTATCAGTGAGTCAGGAACAGAGGGGACATTTTATAACAGCACTTGTTTCAGTGTTTCAGTAGAGGATTTCACATATGCGTTAAATGTTTTTTTTCTTTTTACATTTTTTTGTACATTGTAGATTCATAAGCAATAAAAATATGTTCAGTGATAACAAAATCAACATAGGATATATTAATGAACATCGTTACAGTAACTTGTACGATTTCTGATTATTTGTAAAATCTTATAAGAAAATAAGGCACCCTAATTATAGAGTGAAAAATGAATTTTGTGCATTACTCCAATATTTTCATTGCCCTGTCCCAACTTTTTTGAGATGTGTTGCTGCCATCAATTTCAAAATTACTTTATTTTTCCTCAAAATAGTACATTTTCTTAGTTTAACTACTTGCCGCCCGCCCGCCGTCAATTGACGGGGGGAGCGGTGCGACCATTATCCTGGGAAGACGTCATATGACGTGATCCCAGGAATGCAGGGCAGGCGCGCGATCGCGTGCGCGCCGCCCTGCACTGCCGGTGTCGGGGTGTCCCTGGGACACCCCCGTCACCGGCAGGGGGGAAACAGCCAATGGGCGTGGCTGTTTCCCACGTGATCGGCTGTGTTCTAATGACACAGCCGATCACAATGGAGGCGCCCGGGAGATGACCGCACATGCGCGATCGGGAGCGCGCAGCGCGGTCATGTCGGTGGCACTGTGTTCCCTAGGAACACAGCTGTCACCGGCAGTAGTAAACAGCCACTGACAGTGACTGTTTACTATGTGATCGGCTGTGAATCCATTCACAGCCGATCACAAAATGTAAACAGAGAGCAGTAACTCACTGTTACTAGCTCTTCTCCCCTCATACAGTTTCCAGTGTGAGGGGAGAAGAGCTAGAAATAGTGAGTTACTGCTCTGTGTACCTGTAAAAGTAAAATCACAGTAAAATCACACTAATAAAGGTCCCCACACAGTCCTCAGCCCCCCCCCATGTCACCTGTCACCCAACAGTCACCTCATCAGTTCCCAGAAATTTACACCCATAACGTTCACATGTGAGCGCTGCGATCGCGGGCAGAATCACTACGATTCTGCCCGCGATCCGGAAATCATTGCAAATTGCGGGACGCCTGTGCGTTGCCCGTTTTTTGCAATAGCACCCCAAACGCTGTGCGATGTTGCCGCCATTTCCGCCTGCCGAATCGCGGTAACATCGCGCAAACATCGCATGACTCCCAAAAAAGGTACAAGAGTTTCTTTGGGGCGGCATGCGTTGTTTGCGTGATGTTACCGCGTTTCGGCAGGCGAAAATCGCAGCAACATCGCACAGCGTTTGGGGTGCTATTGCAAATCACGGGCAACGCACAGGCATCCCACGATTTGCAATGATTTCTGGATCACGGGCAGAATCGCAGTGATTCTGCCCGCGATCGCTACGCTCACATGTGAACGTAGCCTAAAGTTCACCGGTCACCAGAGACTACCATCAGTACCGCCGTGCACCATCGCCCGTCACCTGTCACCCATCAGTGACCATCGCCCGTCACCTGTCACCCCATCAGTCATCGTCACCTGTCACCCCATCAGTCATCGTCATCTGTCACCCTATCAATCATCGTCACTTGTCAGCCCATCAGTGATCGTCACCTGTCACCCCATCAATCATCGTCACTTGTCACCCCATCAGTGATTGTCATCTGTCACCCCATCAATCATCGTCACCTGTCACCTCATCAATCATCGTCACCTGTCACCTCATCAATTTTCGTCACCTGTCACCTCCATCAGTCATCGTCACCTGTCACCCCATCAGTCATCGTCACCTGTCACCCCATCAGTCATTGTCACCAGTCACCCCATCAGTGATCGTCACCTGTTTGCCATATACATGCAATCACTTACTGACCGCCTAACGACTATATGCGTCGGCCATTAAAAGCTAAATACTGGGGTTATGGCAGCAGATAGCCCCCATAACCCCGGTATTTTTTGAAACGGCGGGCGGTCGGCTTTCAGATAAGGGTGGTCCCAGTGGCGGATTCGCCGCGGAATTACCCTTACGGTGCAGGGGAAGAGGTGCCCCCCCCCCCCTCCTGCCGCGTCCCAGACGTTTTCCCAGCTTACCGGACCCGCCGGCAGCGGGGAAAACTATCCGGTCCCGGATCCTCAGAGACAGGAAGTCGAGTGAGGGCAAGATGGCCCTCACTTGACTCTATGGTCTTGGAGGACCGGAGCTACGTCAAAAGACGTTGCCTAGCAACCGGTTTAAAGGGCCGCTTTTTTTTTTTTTTTTTTTCCTCTTTCAACAATTTTTTTTTTTCTTTTTTAGTGTAGTTGTGAGGTGTGAGGTCTTTTTGACCCCAGATCTCACAATAAAGAGGACCTTTCATGCCTATTTCTATTACAAGGGATGTTTACATTCCTTGTACTAGGAATAAAAATGATCAACATTTTTTTTTTAAACTGTGTAAAAATAAAAAAATAATAAATAAAATAAATAGGAAAAAAAAAAATAAAGCGCCCTGTCCCCGTTAGCTCGCGCGCAGAAGCAAACGCATACGCGCATACGCGCAGAAGCAAACGCATAAGTCCCGCCCACATATGTAAACGGTGTTCAAACCATACATGTGAGGTATCGCCGCAATCGTTAGAGCGAGAGCAATAATTTGAGCCCTAGACCTCCTCTGTAACTCTAAGCTAGTAACCTGCAGAAATTTTTAAAATGTTGCCTATGGGGATTTTTAAGTACCAATGTTTGGCGCCATTCTGTGAGCATGCGCAATTTTGAAGCATGACATGTGGGGTATCTAATTACTCGGAGTAACATTATCTTTCACATTATGGAAAAAATTGGCCTAAATTTACTGTTTTCTTATTTTTTAGTTCAAAAAAGTGAATTTTTTTAAAAAAAATCGCATTTGGAAGACTGCTGCGCAAATATGGTGTGATAAAAAATATTGCAACGATCTCCATTTTATTCTCTAGGGTCTCTGCTAAAAAAAAATATATAATGTTTGGGGGTTCCAAGTAGTTTTCTAGCAAAAAAAATTATTTTAGCTTGTAAACACCAAGTGTCAAAAATAGGCCCAGTCTTAAAGCGGAGTTCCGGGCACAAAAACGATATTTTTTTTTTGTGCCCCTCCGCTAGATATGCCTCACCTGAAAAGGAATTGGATAGTTATTTTTTTTTTGTTTTGTTTACTTACCTTGCACTCACCTCAGAGTACTTCCTCCCTCGGAGCCGCGGCTCACCCCATCACTTCCTGCCTCGCTATGATTCCTGGGAGCTGAACGTCACAGCTCCCAGGAATCAATGCGACGGCACCAGCCCCGCTCATCATTTCCGGGCGACGCCGCATTCCCCTGCTAAACAGCTTCTGGGCATGCCCAGAAGCTGTGGAGGAATGCGGCGCCGCGCCGGAAGTGACAAGAGGGGCCGGTCCGGCGCATTGTGGGACAAGAAGACGCGGAAGAAGACACAGAAGAGGACCGCGCCGGCTTCAGCTGCCCACAAGAGAGATGGAAACGCTGTGGAAGAAATTTTATAAGTAAGTATTTCTTCTAAAAGGTAAGTGCGAACCGGGACAGATCAGAGGCTAGCCATTGTGGAATGTGCTAGCCCTGACTGTCCCGGGGGTATGTTTATTAAAAAATTACATCTGTGCCCGGAACTCCGCTTTAAAGTGGATAAATGGACAACTTTGTGTAAAGCGCTACTTGGATGTTAGGCCTATGTATGTGGCCAGGCTGTGAAAAAGTGTTACACATGTGGTATCGCCATACTCAGGAGGAATAGCAGAATGTATTTTGGGGTGCAATTTTTGCTATGTACATGCTATGTGTTAGAAATATTGCATAAATGGACAGCTTTGTGTAAAAAAAATGTGTTTACATTTTCTTTCCACATTTTCCAAAAACTTGTGGAAAAAAATGACATATTCAAAAGACTCATTACGCCTCAAAAATTATACGTTGGGCTGTTTGCTTTCCAAAATGGGGTCATTTTATGGGGGTTTCCATTGTCCTGGTGCTCCAGGGCCTTCAAAAGTGCGATAGGTTGTCAGGAAATTATATGTGTAATTTATGCTCCTAGAATGCCGGATGCTGCTACTTGGATGTTAGGCCTCTGTATGTGCCCAGGCTGTGAAAAAGTCTCACACATGTGGTATCGCCATACTCAGGAGGAGTAGTAGAATGTGTTTTGGGGTGTAGTTTCAAGTATACATGTGCTGTGTGAGAGAAATAACCTGTTAATACTGCAATTTGTAAAAAAAAAAAAAAAACCTTCATTTTGCAAAGCATTGTGGGAAAAAATTACAACTTCAAAAAACTCACCATGCCCCTTATTAAATACCTTGGAATGTCTACTTTCCAAAAAGGGGTCATTTGGGGGGTATTTGTACTTTCCTGACTTTTTAGTGTCTCAAGAAATGAGATAGGCCTTCAGTACATCAGGTGTGATCAAGTGTGATCAATTTTCAATGATTCGCACCATAGCTTGTGGACTCTATAACTTTCACAAAGACCAAAGATTATACACTTATTTGGGTTTTTTTTTTACCAAAGATAAGTAGCAGTATAAATTTTGGCCAAAATTTGTGAAGAAAATGACTAATTTGCAAAATTTTATGACAGAAACAAAGAAAAATGTGTTTTTTCACGATATTTTCAGTCTTTTTTTTATTTATAGCACAAAAAATAAAAAACCCAGTATTGATCAAATACCATCAAAAGAAAGCTCTATTTGTGTGAAAAAAAGGACACAATTTTTGTATGGGTACAGTGTTGCATGACTGAGTAATTCTCAGTCAAAGTGTAAGAGCGCTGAAAGCTGAAAATCGGTCTGGGCAGGAAGGGGGTGAAAGTGCACTGTAGGCAAGTGGTTAAACATTTGATATGTTTTCTATTGTCGGTTTTAAATAAAACATGGGTTTATGAGATTTGTAAATCATTCTATTTTATGTGGATTTTACAGAGGACCCAAACTTTTTTGGAATTGGTGGTATGCAAAAATGGGGACAGTAACAATGTGGACATCATGGGACAAATATGGTAGGCAGAAAGGCAGTCTTAAATATATTACCATAAAGCTATTTGTGATCAGTGGCGGCTGGTGCTCAAAATTTTTGTGGTGGGGGCGCAAACAGAAAAATGTAATAGGCATTGCACAGTGTCCAGCTTGTCCCCCATCAATGCACAGTGTCCAGCATGTCCCCCATCAATGCACAGTGACCACCAGAATGTCCCCCATCAATGCACAGTGTCCAGCATGTCCCCATTCAATGCACAGTGACCTGACCAGCATGTCCCCCATCAATGCACAGTGTCCAGCATGTCCCCCATCAATACACAGTGTCCAGCATGTCCCCCATCAATGCACAGTGTCCAGCATGTCTCCCATCAATGCACAGTGACCACCAGCATGTCCCCCATCAATGCACAGTGTCCAGCATGTCCCCATTCAATGCACAGTGACCTGACCAGCATGTCCCCCATCAATGCACAGTGACCACCAGCATGTCCCCCATCAATGCACAGTGACCACCAGCATGTCCCCCATCAATGCACAGTGTCCAGCATGTCCCCATTCAATGCACAGTGACCTGACCAGCATGTCTCCCATCAATGCACAGTGACCACCAGCATGTCCCCCATCAATGCACAGTGTCCAGCATGTCCCCCATCAATGCACAGTGTCCAGCATGTCTCCATCAATGCGTGCCCCCCCCGCCCCGAGACTTCACTTACCTCTGGTGCCACTGCCGTCACCGTGCCTGGCGTGCTGCTCGGGACTCGGTCGGACGTCTTCTCCCTCCGAGTCCTCGTCTCGACCTGCATGCGCGCAGCCTGTCACCGTCCTGACTCCCTGGCGACCGTACTGCTCGGGAGTCGACTTCATCCATGGCGCCGCGACTCGGTCGGACCGGTGTCCTCCGACCGGACGTTTTCTTCCTCCATGCGCGCCGCCCGCTGCCTCTTCTCTGATGGCGGGCGGGAAGGTGACGTCTGGACGGTGCGTGATGTCTGGACGGTGCGTGACTAACGCACGCACCGCCCCCCACGCGTTGTCACCCGGGATGTCCGCTATGATTGGTCCAGGCTGGAGACTGGACAAATCACAGCCAGGACATCCTGAAAGTGGGGAGTGTCAGGGCTCATTGCTCTGTGCCCCGATGACCCCCAGAAGGCTGCCAATCGGCGGCTCTGCTGCAAGCACGTGGGGTGCAAAACCCCACCCCCCCCCAGCCACCAGTTAGTCCGGCGCCCCTAGTGGGCTGAAAATTGTATTTTTTTAAATTTTTTCCTTTTTTTTATTGGCCACAGAGATTGGGGGGGGGGCGGGGCCCCTGCGCCCCCTATAAACCGTCCGCCACTGTTTGTGATATTACCAGCTAGAAACATGCTGTGTGGCTAGCTTTGTACCACCTGTGCCACCCTAGGCCATGGCTTGTGTTAGGCATGCAGAACTCTGACCCTGTTTGTATATATTATCAAAGGAGTCGAGTAGGCAACTTTGTGATAATAACAAGCAGTATGAATAGACTGAGGCAGACTGTAACAGAAAGGCACAACTTATGCAACAATATGTTTTGCATACAGTTTACCTGTCTTTTGACAGCAAAGTCTTACTAGGCATGAGTTGGTGAATTTAGACCATTATTAATGGGAAGCATAGAGAACTGTACGAAAACCAATAAAACAGAAATAGCCCAAGCTATCATAATGTTCAGGGCATGGAGAATAAGAGCTAAAAGGGATCGTCTCAAAGGACATACAGTATGAGTAATTGAAAGGGGCTTACTAGGCAGACATTGAGAAGGTATAGAGCAGCTTTTCAGGGTCTAGGGCTGGGCTCTTTATTGTGGATGAAGATAGGTTAATGCAAAGGTGTACACACAAAATGTTATTGTTAACTGTATGCTCCCATCTCACACAACACCCATCTCCAAAGGTGTACCACCAGTGCTTCATGGGTTGGACCAGGGGTGTGCAATCATACAGGTGAATAAGGAACTTTCATCTTTGTACACTATATTGTCATAAGTATTGGGACGTTTGCCTTTACACGCACATGAACTTTAATGGCATCCCAGTCTTAGTCCGTAGGGTTCAATATTATGTTGGCCCACCCTTTGCAGCTATAACAGATTCAACTCTTCTGAGAAGGCTGTCCACAAGGTTTAGGAGTGCATCTATGGGAATGTTTAACCATTCTTCCAGAAGCGCATTTGTGAGGCCAGGCACCGATGATGGACGAGAAGGCCTGGCTCACAGTCTCCGCTCTGTTCATCCCAAAGGTGTTCTATCAGTTTGAAGTCAGGACTCTGTGCAGGCCAGTCAATTTGCTGTAATCCAAACTCGCTGATCCATGTCTTTATGAAAATTGTTTTGTATATGGATAAAAAAAATAAAAATAATCGGCATGGGATGTGTGCTACATTTTAAAGTTTTAATAATTATTAATTAATTAAGAAAAAATATTTGTTATTGTTAAGCTGTGACAAAAAAAAACAACACAAGCTCTCCTTTGAGCCTTGCCATATCATTATAACATCATCAATAAAGACCTGTAAAATAATAAGTTGCTTTTGTTTCTCTTTCAGAATGGTCTCAGATTTCTATTTTGCCAAAAAGGCATTGGCAGGACTAGGCGCAAATTTGGCGCCCATCGTCACCCATTTAAATGTGTCTACTGAACTTTCTGCCAAACCAAAATATTTATGTTCAAGACCAAATCTAAGCCCCTCAAAATTAAATCTTTTTGAACGGAATTTAACTCATCAGTCAATCCTAGGAGCCACAAAGGATAAGTTCACCATTTGAAAATAAATAAATGCACTATTTTTGCAGGTAAAAAAAATGTGGAAATTATTATTTTTTTCTAACAGAAATCAACATCAACAGATCGCGGGTGCAATCTCAGGCTCCTGCTGACTCGCAGAATAGCTGTCTGCCAATACATCTTATGGGCAGGCATTTACTTGAGAGCAGGAAGATCAATAGACTACAAGGAAGCTCACCAGCACCTTTGCAGCTTATTAATAACTACGAGCCAACAGCTGCAATGCCTGACAGTACTTGTAGGCATTCATCTACTGGAAACGGTGAAGGAATGATGCGGCTCTTTAGGCAGGGCCCTGTGAGGAAGTGCAGTTTTCAAAGTGGAGGCCTGTTAGTAAGTCCCGGCCAATGATTCATGGCTGGGACCTGCTGATTAGCTGTGAGCAATCACAGCCCAGAGCTCTGTGTTCGTAAACAACATAGAGCTCTGCACAGAGGAAGCGATCTGTCAGTTTCTTATCCCTGCTAAGCAGGCATGAGAAACAGAGAGATCTTTAGTAAAAGCAGCACACTGTACACACATTACACAGGTAGGTATACTTTTAACCCCTTGACTGCCCCTTCCTAGCCAGTGTCATTAATGCGGTGACAGTGTATAATATAATCACTGTATTATTGTCACTGGTGATGTCGTTGGCAGTTAGTCAGTCACCTCCAGTGTCAGTTAGTGTCTGATTTCCCCCCGCCCTATCGCAGTCCCATTATAGGTTGCTGGTCTTCGCCATTAGTATATATACCATTGTTTGTGGGAGCTATAAAACCGTTAAACATACACTTTTTGGGATTTTTTTTAATTAAAAACTTGTAGCAGAATACATTTTGGCCAACATTATGAAGAAATTCGATTTTTTTTTTCATTGATTTTATAGCAGAAAAAAAAATACATTTTTTTGTTTATATCCCAAAAAATTAAAAATATACCACAAAAAGAAAGCTCTATTTGTGTGGAAACAAAAATTATATCAATTTAGTTTGGGTACAGCGTTACATGACTGGGCAATTACCAGTTAAAGTAATCCAGTGCCTAATAGCAAAAAATGTCCTGGTCATGAAGGGGGTAAAGTGGTTAGAACTAGACCCTTATTACAGGGGCCAATAAAGCCTCAAAACAATCTGAGAAGGCTGCTACAGGGGTGTATCTGATAAATATGCAGGCAGTGCCATCTTAAGAGCATTAAAGAGCCCCGGGCAATGCAGTGCATTGGGGCCCTGCCTACACAATCACCCACGAGAAAAAAAAATCCAAATTATCGATAAGGCGATATTTATTGATACAGCAGTGCCAGGCTAATGACAGTTTCCAAGTTCGGCAGCTGGGTCCGTTGAACACACACATGGACAGGAGTCAGACTCGACTGTCCAGTGTGTGCCTGTTCCCATGGAGACAAACAGGCATTCCTGCAGTTGTGGGCTCCCCCTCCACGACCCAAGTGGCCTGACAGCAGCGCACCAGGCACTTGCCACCTGCTAAGTTTGGCTGGGTCTGGGTCACTAGGCAGGTGGTGCCCCCGGGCAACTGCCCAGCGTGCCCATTTGGTAAGATGGGCCTATATGCAGGTATTCACAGCAAGTGACAGGATATAAAGTAACATTTCAAACCAAAGCTCAACTCACAAAACAGAAGAAAGTTTCAAAGCGTAACCAATAAAACAAATTGTATTGATTAAAAACATAAATTGCACTCACATTAAGGAGGCAGAGTAACTGCACAAAGAAGTACCAAACTGCCACCGCCCCTCACTTCTTTTATCAGCATAGACACATAAATACTGTGGGGAAAGGTAGCATAAGCCAGCAACTCACTTGTGGACACTCTCTCCTGGATCAGTGAAGATCCGCCCCACATGTTTTGTCATTGTGACGTCATCAGGGACACAGCTGATCACGGCTCTGGAGAGAGATATATGTAGCACTGCCCCCATGGGAGCTGCTTAGATTGGATTCCCCTTTGTTACCCATAGCAACAGTATGTTAACTCTTGACACTTTAACATTTGGCTCAGTCAATAAACAGTCCAGGGGATTTGGTTTTTTTTGTATTTATTTAGGAACTAGTATAGGAGAAGGGATGTGTGGGATACTCCAACTTGACAACTATGCAAAACTTCTTAGGACTCCTAACTAAATTGAATGCGACAAGGCAACTGCTAAACCTTGCCACTGAAGTGAAGATCTCAATGGTGGACTATTCTGTGAATCACTCTTCAGGGTCTAACTTGGCACCCTCTTTCTCACTGACCGTGTGTGCAAGCTCTTGTCCTCTGACCTCACTGGAGTGGTCCCCTTTGTGGGCAGACCTCCGGCAGGCTCCTTGGTGCTCACGGACACTGTTTTTCTTCAGTGAGCTCTGCCTTCACCTCTGCCGTCAGCATCCTGGACCTCTTAGCTCAGCATCACACTCTGATTCCCCAGGCCGACTGCCTGTGACCGCATTCCTTGCTGACAGGAGGAGAGACAGCCGTCTCCCTCCTCCTGGGCTTCCCGCCAAAGACACCCTGTCACATGTGCCCCTGGATTTTATGGTCAATCCCGGGATGCACCACTGTTGTGCCCTCCCTCTGGGACTTCCACAAAAGCCTGTGTGTCACTGGCTGGGTTTCCTCCACTGTCCAACAGGCTCCCCTATTAGATACAGTGGGGACACTCCCTCAGACCAAACTGAATCACACCTTGACACATGTAACAGGCCTGACTAGAAATCCTGCTCCCTGATAAGCAGGAGAGCAATCCAATGCTCTTACCTAGCACCTGACTAGGAGCGTGCTAATAGGCTTAGGCTCAAATCTCTCATCCACACAACCGATTGTTAACTAATGCAGTCATCATATCTAAGAATTTGTAAGCTGCAATGTAATAGATGTTTGCTTTTGGGTTTATTACAGCTTTAATGCTCTGATAGGTGCATGCTACTGTATAGCTTCCTTCTTCTACTTTTGTCTAGATGATAGTGTCATTAATGGTGAGTCCATTATTCAATTTCAGTCTGTTAGATCCATTGGCAAGATAACAGACGTTAGGCCCGTACACACGTACCGATTGTCGGCCGTAAATATTCGGCCAACGTCCGATCGGCCGATTGTCGGCTTGTTAGTATGATGCTTCCAACAACCGACTGCGACTTTTCGGCCGAACAAAATCTGGTGTGCAGGCTATAAAATTTTTGTAGGCCAGCAAAGAACGGCCGATTGTTCGTCAGTCAGTACAAATTTCAGCAGATGAGCAAGACTGGGCATGCTCAGAGAAGAAAAAACACACGGAAAGTTAACTATCACATGACATCACTTCTGCAGTCGGTTGTTGTTGGCCGACAAAATTCGTGTGCAGTCTTTAGCACTTTTCAACCTACACGACAGCACCGGACAAAAGACGGCCGAACGGCCGGCCGACAATCGGTGCGTGTGTACGAGGCTTTAGGAAAAAAAAGACCTTTGAGATTTTTGCATGAGCAGTGTACATGATCTGTTGACTTTCCAGGTGGTAAACTGGAATAGAAAGCTTCAGTGGTAGGTAATACCATGCAGGCTGACAGTGGCTTGATGTCTGTCTGATGAGCTAGATTTCTGTAAGCCCAAGTTAAGACAGACTTAAAAAGAAACCCATTCAAAGCTTAGTGTGACCTTTTTTTTTTGCAGCCATAATCACCTCTAGGTGTATGGATATTTTGTAGTCCTGGGTACCCTCTCTGCGCTCCTGACAACAAGGGGGCCCCCAGCCCCCCCCCCATGTGATACATCATACCCCTACCCATTTACCAAAAAAGTAAAAACCACAGAACACAGTTTTGACAAGTCCTTTATTAAAAAGAAAAAGAAAAAAAATAGTGTAAATTCATCGTCAATCAAGACACCTGCCGGACCCGAAAAATAGAAAAAAATTCAAAAACACTTCCGCCTCTTAAGAAGCTGCTAACCATCTGCCCAATCCTCAGCTTTGACAGTTCTTTTATAGGCAAGGGGTGGTGCCACCCGCTTAAGTCACCCGGTGGCACCACCCCCTTCTGACATCACATGACGTCACATGACGTCAGAAAAGGGTGGTGCCACCGGAGGACCTAACTGGATGGCCCCGCCCCTTGCCTGTAAAGGAACTGTCAAAGCTGAGGATCGGGCAGACAGCAGGTAGCCTCTTAAGAAGCAAATTTTTTTCCCCCCAGGCACGATTTAAAGGAATTTATTCATTTTTATTGTTTCACTTTAAGCATCATTAAAATCACTGCTCCTGTAAAAACGGTCATTTTAAAAACATTTTTTGCATTGATACATGTCCCCATGGCAGTACCCAGGTCCCCATACACTTTTTAGGGCAATAACTTGCTAATAAACCTTTACTTTTCGTTTTCATGATCGTGTCCCATAGACTTTAATGGAGTTCACATGTTCGCTATCGCTAGAACTTTTTCCCTGTTCAAGATGTTCTGGTGTGAACTGAACAGGGGGGTGTTTGGCCCATCACTAATCACCTCCTTCAATTCTATCTGTTTTCAGATCACTCATTTCAGATTATATATATGTTTGAGATTTTTTGGTACGAGCGATGTTTGGTTTTAAGATGCTCTGAACTTGCCCCTGAATTAGCACCTATATTTACAACTTACTACGAGTTTTTTAATAGATGTTAATTGGGAACTAATGCCAAAAAAAAAGGCATGAGGTTTCTTCTAAAATACATACTAGACTCTTGTTGGGGGTCTGGTATGATTGTCAAAAGAATTGTGGGGTCTCCCTTAATAATAATACTAGACCCTTTGACTCTGGTATGGATGTTAAAGGGGAACTCTATATAAAAAAGGAAAAAGGGACATGACCTATATCCACCATCCCCTTTAACCCAATTTTATGAAAATATTAGAGCTATAGCCCATAGGTATGGTTTGGTATAAAGCGGCAAGTGGCAGTAGAGTACATGAAAATGACCAGGTAGATTAGGCTAAATGTGGAAGCACAAACAAGAGATGTGTTTTGCTACACTTTAAATTAGAATGTATAATTCTTGTCTCCTTGCTGCAATGGTTTTCCTAGACCTGTGATTCCATTCACATGTATTGTTTGGCATGATTGCTCATCTATGGGAGTCGTCTGCTATTCTGTGAGTTTATATTTAGTTTCCCTTCTATATCTTCCCTGCCTGCCTCCAAGTTTGCTTCTCTGTATAAGACATGCTCAGTGCAGCCTGCGTTGCAGACACAACTTCCTCATTTTCTGAGCTCATGTTTGCCTACTATTACGTGTAATCAGTGTCTGACTTCCCATGTACGGACCCCAGCTTTGTTTACCATTTGTGCTTGTCTGCCATCTGCCCTGACCTTGGCTTGTTTTCTGGTTTTAAAATATTGTGATCCCCGCGTCATTGCAGTATGTGGAATGCGTTTACAAGACTGCTGCTTGGATATAAGGTGTATTTTCCTCTCAGAAATTTTAATGTGTGTACCCAGCACTGTCTAACCATAAATTGTTTAATATGTATCTCTAGTCAATATTTCTGCAGAAACATAATATTTAAATCACAATACATAATACTTGTAAAAAAAATAAAATATAAAGTGCAATCAGTGCAAAAAATGTGCATGAACAATAAATCCTTTAAAGTGCTGGTTATCCTATTCTTCCAGTGTAAGTATGTTCCAACAAGTGCCGTTGTGCTCTCCTCCGTATGTGCCCTTACTCGCCAACTAATAATGGGTTAAATCCCCCAGTGGCAAAGAATGTTTTTTTCTTTCTTTTGTGAGTCCGGCAGGTAGGTCGAAGAACCTCATATGAGCGTAGGGAGATAGAACCAGGAGAAATCCACAGTGTAAATCCATTTTTATTATTAAAAAAACATATAAAAGCCAATTGCGTACTTACAAAACTCTCCTCTTGCATTTGAGTATGTAATGACGTTGTTGTAGAATTCAAAAGTCACGGTTTGCATTCCAAAGAGCAAAAGTGATGTAACCGGAAGGGCTCTCGCCCAGATCCATGGACTAATGCTTCACTTGACAGCAAGGCATTGACATTAAATATGGTCTGGTTGGGCCTGTCTGGTGGTTACTGCTAAGGTCTTTTTTAATGTCTTTCTTTAGTTCATATGAAGAGTACAGATGACAGGAAACAGTAGAGGATCCAGCCGAGGTCAGGGCAAGCGGCAGGCAGCAGGCAAGCAAAACAGTAGACAAAGCCGGGGTCGACCACAGGAAGTCAGACACAGAATGTAAGTTATGCAAAGGAAACCAGGAGCTCAGAGAAACTGGGAAGTTACTCAGGCCTTGTTTTCTGATTTCCTTAATGTCTCCTGCCGTTTGTACTCTGCACACGCGTGTGGTCTCTGCATCTCCAGCTGGGCTTACCCAGGGGCCATGACCTCCTTTAAGATTGCTGCAAGTCCATCCCCACCATTAAGAACCCTGGTGAAAAAGAAGACTGGGGCTTAGACTCCACACCCTGGGGAACCTTGAGTTAGCGATCTACAGGGGCTCACTATTACAGAAACTGTCAGACAATTTTGTGAACACGTTTAAGAGAGTTAAGAAGATTTTCCCCCCATTTTCTTGCTATGGGCATTGGAACATATGTTTACTTTGACAGCAGCCCTTTAATATTACTGCTTACATTTGCTGATATTAATATGGTGTTCTATATCATGTGAACACCATGGCTTAGATGTAAAAACTGGCTGTACCTTTGCTTACCTCACAAAGAGTTTATCTTGAACCCTTCCCTTCCATCGTACAAAGCTGGCACAATAATTATTTATTCCACAGGGAGACTTAGATCTGCATATCTAAAGTAACTGAAGAATACAGCGTGTGAGTTCCTTTAGGATGACCTATTGGCCAGTGAATACCAAGGGTTATGATATTTGGCTGCTATCATCCTCAGTCTTCAGCTTGACAGCACCTGTTACCTAGTTTCTTCCTGTAACCAAACTGACATCTGACTCTTTTTACAGGTGGACACTGATATGACTGTATGACCATTATATACGTCAAATGAATATACCAAGCATTTTCTTTGACCTAACGTTTTCTAACTTTTACTCTACATGTAATGTTTAGGGTTTTTTTTTTCTGCTTTAACGTTTTAAGATTGGAGTCAACAAAATACACTATGTGATTACAATGATTATTGATTAAAGAGAATCTAAACCTAAAAATAGAAATTGAATGTATTACAATTTACCAGTTCTTAGATGTGCTGGCTGCATCAGATTTATTTTTTTTTAGGCTAAGTACAAATTATCTGCAAGTATAGACAAATATATTTTTCTTGCCAGGCTTTACTTTCTGCACATTGGACAGGAATCTTAAAGTCTATATAAGCCCTTACTTATTTCCCAAATTTTGGTCTGTTTAATATGTAAACATTTTGTTTTACGTGTTTGATAAGTACAAAAAATACCTGTTAATCATGTCTGAGATCCAGAGCTGCCCTGTGTCCTGTGCATACATCTTGCGTTGGCATTCAGACTGCAGAATCATTAGCCTTTATGTTACAGACATCTAAAAGTAGTGATGGATGAATCTGTCCTGATTTAATTCGCCATGGGTTTGTCTCATCTTGTTCCAAGTTCTTGAACTTAGGTGTGAATGCTATTGAAGTCTGGGGGTGAAGTGGGGGGAGTGGGAGATAAAATCTTATAGTTAAATGTTGGTCATTTCTAGGGCTTATAGCCAAACTTATGTAAAGAAAAGCATGGGAAGCAAAGCACTGCTGTGGGGTACATGTACCAATGCTAACAAAATACAGGACAGAGGGGAGAGGGGCATTATATGCAGCTTTGAGGGCAACATTAAAAATTTCAAAATGCTTAAGGGAAGCCTTAAAGCTGTACAATTTTCATAGACAGTCTCAGCAACAGAGTATACTGGCAGTGCATATTTAACTCTGGGATTCATTTTTTTTTTATTTTACAAGTAGCTTGGCTTATATACAACAGCAGTATGCTAACCACTGTACCAAAACCATGTAGTAAAACCCCAGCCTGTACTCTGTAGTAAATTTGGGACTGAGTTTTCTATTTAGAGTAGAATTCCAGTCAAATACCAGCTCTATATACAGCAAACCTAAAAAAAATGAAAAAATGAAGGCGCAAAAGGTCACATAAAACAGTGAAAACTAGCAGCAGCATATAATAGTTACAGGGCATACCTTTTAAACTTAGAATATTATTAACTACATGCTACGCTCATGGAATATTATGTGCAAAATACAGTGCCAAACATAAATAAAGAAGTGACATCACATAAAGTCTGTATAATAAGCAAAAAAAAGTCCATGCAACAATAAAAAGTTGTATCCACCAGGGTGATATTCCTCTTTCCAGAAAGTGTGTTCTTTTCTTGCGTGAAACACCCAGTGCTCCATAAACCAAAACACATTGTGAATTTGGCTCTAAACTGATTGATCCAATAGCCCATATATCCAAATGCACACTGCTCATCAGGAAATCATATGGGGACCAGTTGACACCCTATAACAAATTTAATTTAAAATGATTCAAAGCACTTACAAACTTCAAGGAGAAAAACGCCAGCACAAGAGTACAATCCCCAGAATTCCAATGGCCGCCATGCATGAATGGGGTGTCTCAGTTTCTGGTCCTGCCCTACATACAGTACGTTTTGCCAAATATGACATCGTCAGGGCACTGTATTTTACAGATAATGTTCTATTAGCGCAACATTTTTTTATACTTAAACCTGCTCCCTCCCCCATTCTAAGCCTATTCTAATTACCCTGTAGTGGAACAATGTCTACACATACCTATTCCGAGGGTGCTCCCGTCTGGTTACATGATCAGCGCTGGCTTTAGTGTAGATGAGGGACAGCCGACAATGGATGCCCCCCTGGCACTGCCCCCGAAGGAACTGATGAGTATTGTCTTGATAGGCTCCCCTGGTTACCAGCACTCAATTACCTTTGGAATAAGTCCCTGGATCCCACCTTGTTCCTGATGGCTTGTCACATGAATGAACAGTCTAGGGGTGTTGTTTTTTTTTTTGTTGCTTATTGGTAATTGGAATAGGAGGAGGGAATAGTGAGATACTCTGATTAAACTATTAATATGGATTGAGGACTTCTATCTTCAGAACTTTGCTTGAGAATTTGGAACAGCCAGGATGGTAATCCACACTGCCACATGTGTAGATGGGGTTAAGTCTCTTGCTCTCTCTACTTTCTGACAGGACGACTTGATGGACGACAACTTATCTTCAGGACACTCTCACTAGCATCCCCTTTCAACTGACACCCATCCACTGACTATCCTAGGAGCAGGGATGGCCCTCCTCAGGTCAGGCCCCTTGACACGAGTCTCTGTACTCACTGTACTGCAGACACAGATCCTCCAGTGTCTCCCCTCTCAGTCAGCTCCTCTGGATCTCTGGGTTCAGTTCCTCACTGCTACTCTTCAGGCCCTCTGGACGACCCAGTGAGGCCGCATGGCACCTCTACAGAGGAGGAGGCAGCTTCCCCCTCCCTCTGAGACTCCGCTATCCAGCCAAAAGACCTCAAGCACATGTGCTCCTGGCTTTATACAGTTTTTATACAGTATCCCATGCTCAGGTGCAGTGAATAAATTGCTGACGTCACTTCGGAAGGAGCGGGACAATTCATAGGTTTTAATTAAAATCCATAACTAATATTAATCACTCGCTGGCCTGGGGATTCAAACTCACAGCCTCTCATTTTGCAAGCCCATTATTCAACCAGCTACGCAACCGAGCCAGCTAGCTAACTTCTATCTGAGTTTGACAGCTCTTTTATAGGGCTCTGATGTCACCAGCGCCCCATAATCCACTGCTCAGATGCAGTGAATAAATTACTGATGTCAGGACTGGATATACAAGTAGCGTCATGTCACAAGTATAAAAGAGATGAGAGGTGCCTCTAAGTGTAGCAATATGGTTACATTTAATGAAGGTACAATATTTAGCAACTCACATGGTTGACGATTAAAACAGGCACATCTTAAGAATTCAGGCATCCGGGGTAAAGTTGTCCACATAGACCATCCTCTGCACCGCCATCAACATCATCCTTTCCATGCTTTCAGATCACTCTCCTGTGGGGTAGTCTTCCCATTCAAGATTGCAGACTGACAGTGGTAAGAGCCTGCAGTGAGGAGGATGGTCTATGTGGACACCTTTACCCTGGGTGCCTGCATTCTTAGATAGGCCTGTGTTATTCATGAACCATGTGAGTTGCTAAATGTTGTACCTTCATTAAATGTAACCATATTGCTACACTTAGAGGCGCCTTTCTTCTTTTTTATACTCTGTAGCTCCTGCTGGATTTTGCTTCTAATCCCCTTGTGGAGGCTGCCATTTGTGGATGGACATTTTATAGTTACACAACAATCACATTGCTATAATCTTTTTATATGGACTATAAACCGAAAGGCTTATTAATAAATGGTTGTGGAATGAATCATCTGAGTTTCCATTATTTCTTATGGGGAAATTCACTTTGATATAAGAGTGCTTTGGATTACAGGCATGTTTCCAGAACAAATTATGGTTACAATCCAAGGTTGTACTGTAATTTTTTTTTTGCCTTGACATACGCTTTACACAATTCCATTAGCTTCCAAATCTATCTTCTGTAAACTACAGAACCTATTCCTATGTAATTGAGATAAAAAAGGGGGGAGGAGTTTGTCA
This sequence comes from Pelophylax lessonae, assembly GCF_965119305.1. NCBI lineage: Eukaryota > Metazoa > Chordata > Amphibia > Anura > Ranidae > Pelophylax > Pelophylax lessonae. Next base: position 93,150,928 of record NC_138779.1, read on the forward strand.
CCCTAGGTTGCTCCTCTTATTTTGACACATAGTTCTTATTTCATAGATACAGTACTGTGATTGAGGGTTGTCACTGTAGTATAGGAATTATGCTACTGGCTGTTAACCAGCTAAAATAAAGGAGAAAATTCTAAAAAAAAGACAACCAATAGAGCCATCAAATGTAAAAACTTATAGGCTGTGATATATAAATTTTTTTTTGTTTAGATACACATTAAAATTAAAATAATGTACAGTATGCTTTTATTTATTAGTTTGAGAGGGGTGCTAATGAGCACTTGGCCCTTTGGCACCCCTGGGTGGCGAACTGTTTTTTTTTTTTTGAGTCCATTGAGCCCATAACCAGTTCCCTGTGTGTGCAGGTAAGAATTTAACAGTAAATAAAACCACCATGCATCTTTAACCACCAAGCATCAGTATTAAACTCAAAACAAAAAATGTAATATAGTGCAGCTTACCATTCATTAAATGTTGTGGCTGCGTTACTGTAGTTTTCTTTTTTAGGCTTTTTTTCCCTCTGTTTTATCCTGGTGATTTGGCCAGTAACAAATCACTAGGATAGTGCCTACACTTTGGGTGAAGGAGCAACAGAGACCCCTATTGAGGGTAGTGCTGGATTGTGTTAGATAGATGTGGAGTTTGTTAATGTTTATCATGCTAACTGGCACGCTTTCCTGTCAACCTCTGCAGAATGGAGTGGTCAAAAATGACATTACTGGCTGGCTGGGTATCACATTTACCATGTACGTCTCTGAATACTGTCACTTTCTTATATTTTATTAGGGAGCAGGCGGCCCCTTAACAACAGATGGTTTCTCCGCTGACAGCTGAAAGTAAAAAAAGCAATTGCCGGCAATTAAAAAATGTAAATAAAACAGCGTGGGGTCCCCCACCAAATCCATGCCAGACCCTTGGGGTCTGGTATGGATTTTAAAGTGAACCCCCATCATCAGAGCATGCAGCCTGGCAGGCCAGGAAAGGGAGGGGACAAGCAAGCGCCCTCCCTTCCTGAACCAGACCAGGCCACATGCCAAGGTGATGGAGTGCTTTGGGGCAGAGGAGGCTCTGCCCCTTCCCAAAGTACCTTGTCTACATGTTGATGGGGACATGGGCCTTTTCCCCACAACCTTGGCCGGTGGTTGTGGGGGTCTGCAGGCTGGGGGTTATCGGAATCTTGAAGCCCTCCTTAACAAGGGGGCCCCCAGATCCTGCCCCCCCATACTCATTTACCCAAAAATATGTGTAGTGTAAAAAGACATTCTACAGTTTTTCACAAGTATGAAAAAAAAGTCCGCTCTCACCGAAGGCTCCGCGCCTTACAATTCTTAAATAACTAAGGGACAGGGCCACCCAGGGATTTCCCTGTACCAACAAAATCACAAGATTCTGGGATCACCCATTAACAGCACTCCTTTATGTACCCCATAAGCATTCACATGGGGGGGGGAATCTGGGGGCCCTTGTTAAAGGGGTCTTCCAGATTCCAATAAGCCTCTCACCGTAGACCCCCACAACCACCAGCCAGGGTTGTGGGGAAGAGGCCCTTGTCCCTATCAACATTTGGACAAGGTGCTTTGGGGGGGCAGAGCCCCCCTGCCCCAAAGCACACCCCAGATGTTGAGGGCATGTGGCCTGGTACAGTTCAGCTGGATCACTTGTCCCCTCCCTTTCCTGACCTGCCAGGCTGCATGCTCTGATAAGGGTCTAGTATGGATTTTGAGGGGGACCCCACGCCATTTTTTTAAAAATGTTGGTGTAGGGGTTCCCTTAAAAATCCATACCAAACCCAAAGGGCTTGATATGGATAGGGGGGACCCCTTGCGGATTTTTTTTCTGTATTTTTCATTATTTTTCATTTGTTTACATTCAGCTGTCAGTGGGTAAACCCTCTGACAGCTGATGAGTCATCGGTTCTTAAGGATGCGGCGGCCGGCTTCTCGGGCCACTCCTTAACAGCCAGCTATTCTTCACACAGAATTCAAATGGATCAATAAATGTTTTGACCTATTCCAATTCAAATTGTTCTGAAAAATTGGAATTTATTAAGAAATTAATAAACAAAACAAAACAAAAACGAATGGAAGTCCGAAATAAATCCACAAAACTAAATTAGTAGCATAACAAATTTATCTGAACTTAGATTAATTTTTCCATACAGTGTCACTGTACACTCCCAACAAAGTGACTGAGTTGTCATGGACATGATCTCTAGAAAAAATTGCAAGCTGACCGGACCAACTCCTGATCATGTGACTGCTGTGACAGCCAATCACATAATTCTCTTGTTAAAGGGATGCTGAGGCTGGAAGGGAGGGGGTTAATCTTACTTTAATTTATGCCTGTGATGAGAAAACTTAACCTCACTGAGAACTACCCCCCCCCCCCCCCTGTAAATGCAAAAAAAAGTAACAAGTAAGCCAGGAACAATATTCAATTAGGCTGGCAACAAAGCACAGAGAGCTAAACAACATGCAAGGATTTATTTAGGTTCAGAGGGCTTTTAAAATATAAATATTCAAGCTTGTGTTAACAGGTCATAATAACACCGTGGTTATCTTATATCCAAATGCAGGAAAAGACTTTATGGACAACCTTAATCTGCGAGCAATTTTTTGGACTGTCTGCAAAAATCTAAACGATTGGTTATGCTACATGAAAAATGGGAAAGCTTTAATGTGCAAAATTCAATAGAGAAATAGTATAGGATTATGAGATTTAGTTTATAAGTCTTGTTATAAGTTGTGATCCAGATTCATACGTGACAGGATAGTCTAGGTTTTCTCATAAGATATATTTTATGGTAAGACTCCAATGTCAGTTCAGACCAGCAGGCTGTAATACAGACCCTGATTAAAGGGTCACTATGCATAAAATACAAAATACCTAAACAATACATCTCCAAGCACATTCTCAGAATCAAACTTCCACCCTGGGTGTTGGCACAACTCCTAAGCCTGTCACACTTAACCACTTAAGCCCCGGAAGATTTTACCCCCATTCCGACCAGGGGGTATTTTGCGATTCGGCACTGCGTGACTTTAACGGACAATTGCGCAGTCGTGCGACGCTGTACCTAAACGAATTTGACGTCCTTTTTTTCCCACAAACAGAGCTTTCTTTTGGTGGTATTTGATCACCTGTGCGATTTTTTGATCACGCGCTATAAACAAAAAAAGAGCGTCAATTTTGCAAAAATAGCAATATTTTTCACATTTTTTTATATGAAATTCCCCCAAAAAAAAATGTAAATATCAAAATTTTTAAAAATTTTCGGCCAATTTGTTTTATGCTACCTATGTTTGGTAAAAAAAAATCGCAAAAAGCGTATTTTGATTGGTTTGCGCAAAAGTTATCGCGTTTACTAACAAAGGGAAAGATTTTTGTCATTTTTGTTGTTTTTTTTTTAACGCGTAAAGGCGGCGATCTGCGATTTTTTTTGCGGTACTGCGACATTGCGGCGGACAGATCGGACCCTTGACTGACATTTTTGACACTTTTGGGGTTACCAGTGACATTTCTACAGTAATCAGTGCTATACATATGCACTGTTACTGTAAAAATACACTGGTAGTGAAGGGGTTAACTTTATTTGGGAGGGAGGGGCTGTGTGTGTCCCTAGGGGCGTGGTTTCTACTGTGATTGGCTGTGGCTCTAGCTGTAAGGACACTGATCAACGGATCTACATACTAGATCCGAGTGATCAGTGTCTTTGCAGCGAGGAGAATGACAGGCAGTTTGTTTACACAAGCTGCCTGACATTCTCCCTCTCCCCCGCCGATCGCCGAGTGGCCGGCGGACATCGGGTCCACTGGTCACACGCGCGGGGGGGTCCGTGACCACGCGGGAGCGGGAGCGCGCCTTCGGGGGCGCGCGCTCGCTCCCTAGACCCTCACAAGCAATCAACGTAGCCCTACGTTAGTTTGCCTGTGAGGGGCTGACCGCCGACGTAGATAGTCGTGCGGCGGTCGGCAAGTGGTTAAATCTGAAAAATAGAAGGAGGAAATGCTGGACAGCAAATCCAGGCAAAGTCTTTTTCGTTTCAATATTTTTTATTGAACATTTTCACGATGAGTAAAGAAATTCCAAAAGATATTTCAAGCATTACGCAAGTTTCACAATATGGAATGCATTTAAAAGACTAAAAATAGCATTATAACCAAAGGGTAGCCCTGCCCCCTTGAGGGTGGCTTGTAGCATGGGTGTCCTCTTCACTTCTTACACCCTGAGCCTGCTCCAACCCACCTGACACTATTAGTTCGGTCATTGCAAATAACTGAGACCACAAGCTTTGCAGTGAATAAACAGTTTACTGCTTTTGACTTTTTATGTAAAAACAGGAATATGCAAACAAAATCAGAAATAACACAGATGTTGCTAAAGGGATAGATCCTGAATTCCCAACCAAGGATTTAGACCTTTTAGTTCAGCACTCAGGATCGGGAACGCAGGCCACACATACATATGCACAAACAAATGTGTATGTATGCTAGAGGATTGCACTCAGCAACAAAAACAATACTTAAAATAAGCTGAAGTAATAAGAGAATGACCACAGATAAGAATGACTACACTTGATAACTTGAATGCAAAGTAAACAATATATCAATATTGGAACATCTATCAGTGTACTAACGGGGGCCCCTTAATGATGAACTGCAATAGTCTCCTGAAAAGTGAGGCTTCACTTGTCTTCACCGGCAAGGAATTCCCAACAATCCGAGGAAAGTATTTGTAATCCAATAGGGTAGAGATGGTGAACTAAATTCCCCACAGCAATCAGTAGTTGTAATCCACAGAGAAGCAAACGTAACAATTCCTAATGCGTCACAACAGACTGACAGCCTAGGACTGGATTTAGGGCTTAAGGCCTAGTTCACCCACCTTGCACTATATTTGAATCTGCAGTGTCCAGTGGTTCAACTAAATGTCAACATGGCCTTTATAAAGTACACTGTCTATTTGCCCTCCACTGGAATCAATCTAGGTCTGTATTTAATGGAGATGTAAATACTGGATGTCTCTCACCCAACCAGGAGATCCGCTTCCCTCTGCGACCAGGTTCCGCTCTGCTCAGCATCTCCGTCCGCCTAGGTCCCTGCGATCTGCAGCAGCTCTTCCCCTTCTGTTTAGTGCGCTGTCCTCAAGGCAAGAGAGCGAAGCAAAGTCCCGCCTCCCTTTATATAACCACTCCCAGCAGGCTCCACGCGTCCTGTTACTCCCTGGGAGAAGAGTCTCTCTGTCTCAGCAGTCTATGATCCTGGCTCCTCCCGGACTATATCTCCCATAATGCCAAAGTCACTATCTTGCAGAACTTTAATAACAATAACAATACCAGCCATGTGACTCGGCTACAAAAGAAAGAATAGAAGGCGTATAACCCCAAGCTCCACATTAGTAGAGGGCTACTCCCTCGAGTTTAGAATGACTATCTTCATCACATATCCAATACATATAACTGCCGGCTTCTTCTCATTTTATAGAGTCAGGAGCCTGGGTATCAGTAAATACTTTGATTACTCAAGGAGGGAGGTACGGATTAGATCATTGGAGGGCACTCCAATTGACACACTTCTTACAATCATTACCCCTCCCTAAAGAGTTTGATAAAACACCTACCCTCTTTGAGAATATGTGTTTACAAACAGGTACGATATCACACGTACTTTCAAAGACTTACTCACTGATAGTCACACCAAATGCAGAATACAGACCCCAATATATTAACAAATGGGAGAAAGAATTGAATCATAAATTTTCAACTAAACAATTACAACATATAATAAAATTCACGTTCAAATCTTCCATCTGTACACGAACGCAGGAGACAAATTATAAATTATTATCTAGATGGTATTATACGCCGACACGTCTCCATGCAATCTCGCCACAGACGTCGGAAAAATGTTGGAGATGTCAGGAGGAAAAAGGGACCTTATTACACATTTTTTGGAAATGCCCCAGGTTGGAGGGGTTCTGGAGACAAATAAGAGAAGTAGCACAGAGATTTATTGAACAAATAATACCAGACGATCCAATATTTATGCTTTTTCATGCGCCGGATATATCAGGTAGACAATACAAACGATCAATTTTACGCCATTTATTGGACTCGGCCAAGGCGTGCATTCCATTGAGATGGCGAGATCCTAATCCCCCGACCATTAAGATGTGGAGGGATAAAGTGGAGGAAATTAACAAATTCGAAGACCTGATTTTCTCAACACAAGACGGGCATGAGCAATATATTAAAAAATGGGCATTGTGGAACCAGTTTATAGCATCAGATGATGGGAAGGCCATGCTTGGGGACTTTTAAAAGGGATCATGGGGGTAAGTGGAATCTCCTGTTCTCTCCTATCCCTTCCCCCCCTCCCCCGGTGGGGTCGTTTTTTTCTTTTTTTTTTTTTTTTTTCTCTCCTTTACCTAGGAGAGAAGGGAAGGAGGTATTGATTGATTTTACGCACAGGTTCACAAATAAGATTTCGTGGGGACGAACATGACACTGAAAGGGATTGTAGTAATAAAACAATCCGAGAAAGTCACTAGTAGAGCACTAAGACAATAGGGGGAAGACGTCAGTAAAGTAAAAGGGCACACATAAATAGACTTAGGATACACAGAATATAATATATAAAAGAGGGAGGAGAAGGGAAAAAAAAAAAAGGGGAATAGGACTATCACGACAAAAGCACGAAGAGAACACACAAGGGAAAGGGAGGGAAGGAAGGGAAACCACCCCCCCCCCCCCTCTTTTTTTATTTTTTTTTCTCTTTTCAGATCACGACACTGAAAGGGATGGTATCATTTAAACACAACTAAGTTAATCACTAGAAGGCACGACACTTAAGGGCTCTGAGATTATAGGGGAGAGATGTTAGGAAGGGGGAAAAGGGAACACATACATACACATGGATATAGGGGTGGGGAGAGGGGGAGGGGGAGAAATCCCCTTCGCCCCCCCTTTCCCCCCTTTTTTTTTTTTTTTTTTTCCTTTTGGGGGAAGGGAGGGGAGAAGGAGAATACCGCTGATGGAATGCTTTAGTGGCCCTTTAGTATCAAGGTACATGGGAGTGGACGGAGGAGGGATGGGGGTCCTACTTCTAGCTCCTGCTTGATGTCTGAGCATCTTGAAGAGGGGTCGAGTGGGCGGGCATTGGATAAAGGAGGGAAGAGAGAGAGGCTCGGAAGAACGGGGTGATGTCTGTATTAGGTGAGATGGAGTCAGAGATTTTCTGGGTGGTGGTGTTCTCATCTTGGAAGGATAAATGAGTGATGAACGAAAATATAAATGTGTAAACAGTTGTGGAAAATTATCTTGTCCCCCCTGCTTTTTTTTTTTTTTTTCTTTCTTTCTTTTCTTTCTTTTTTTTTCTCTTTCTCTTCTTTAGAACTTATTAGGAATATAAAAAAAGAAAAATTTTCTTATTTGAGACATCGGAGAATACTGATGGAGAGTATAAATAAGTTCAAGTTAAATATGAAAAACGTTTTTCTTAGTTTGTTTATGTATTTATGGAAAGTATACGTTTGTACTGTATAACCGGAAAATATGAATAATGTTGTGAAGTTTCTCCTTTGTTCCATTTATTATAATAAATAAATAAAATTTAAAAAAAAAAAAAAAATAACTGCCGGCTTATGATTTATTTACAACCACCTACAGTCTAAGGATTATAGTTTATGGAGAGACTGTAATCATCAGCAAACATGGTACATCTTTCTATTTTCATGAGAACCATTTGATTTGATGGAGTTCAGGATATGCCCTCTACACGCATAAGTGCAAGGCTCCTCCACAACTGTAAAATGATGTAGTCCAAATTTGTCAGTTACACAAATAAAAGAAGGAAAATAAATGTAAGATAGAGAAAGAGAAGGAAAAGAAGGGGGGGGGATTGACTCTGCGCTCTGGCACACCACTAGAAGGCATTCTAATCAGGTATAGTGGGTAAAGTCTTTTTATTGGCATGAATGTCTTGAATAGCCTACATTATTCTTCTTCTGACATGTTTTACCCACATGGTTTAATTTTAGTGATATTTAAGATAATGATGATGAGATAACTATGGTTGGGTACCAACACCCTCATCAATACTAAGACAGTCCGATTAAAAGACTAAATTATATTATCTATACCATGGTCTGGATAAATTAAAACATCCAGTGATTTATCTCCAGAAACTTTTTAAAGTAAAGTAAAAGCCACATACCATATCCAGCCTAAAACCTATTTTATTAGTAAAAATGAAATGAATGGTCTACACTAAGCCCCACCTTGTATGCTCTCTTTTCACACTGTATATGGTGTGTGGCATTCTCTGTTTTAAGTTTACATACTTTTTATACACTGGGTAAAAAAATATTTTCATTTTTGAAAAAATAACATTTAGCAGAGAGTGGGTCTTATAATGGAGTTTAACCACTATTTTCACATGCATGTTAAATATTATATATTTTACAGGCCCTGGAGAATAAAATGGTGGTAGTTCGTGAAATTGTAAAAAACGACTGCCTCCTAAGTGAAAGTGTAAGGAATATACTGGTGTATATGCCCCGCGCCACGTGTTTGTTTGATAAATATGTGAATAAATAGTAATGAGTTTAGTAAATAAAAATTGTTTTTGTGAATAAAAATGGATTTTGTGAATAAAAAATATTTTTTTAAATTTATGTGGTTGTAGCAGCTGCTATAGAAGTAAAAAATGTGTTTGCAGGTAAGTAGTCCAAATGACTACCTATAGCGCTTGCTTTAAAATAATTATAATATATATTAAAGTGAAAATAATAAATTTCATAAGAATTGATATTAGTGACAAAATATAATAAGTGCAGGTAATAAATCCTATTTCATATAACATTAATATATGTGAAAAAGTCCAATAAATATGCAATATAAAGTGAGTCCTTTGTGCAAACAGTGCCAATTTCCAACCGAAAAGTGCAAGTGCTCAGCGCGATGATTGCTCAATCCACTCAGTAATAATCCTTATAGTTATAATGTCACCATGACAGAGGTAAGATTCAATCACTTACCAGATGTCGAGGGTCATGTATGCCTTATAGCACCACGACCAATCATGCTTGAATAGCCGTCCAGGCTGAAATGGGCTCTCCTTATGGCTTACTCCAGGTGGATGAGATGGTGCGATCCCCCTGTGTCTCCTCTCCCCTCGTGCCAAAAAGGATATAGGAAAAAAAGGAGCTCCAGATAGTGTGATATCTTCAATTAAGTTTATTCCCAATTGGGCAAAAAAATACAAGACTATGTGCAAAAAAGCTAAGTAAACAGCAAAATAGCATATAATAAAAAACCGGGGTTTATTCCTCCCGAATGCAGCTCTAATGCGGCCGCTTGTGACTGTGTGTTCAGCGCAAGCCGCTAGCGTGAGAGCAAGTGGGAGAACTTCCGGCTTGCGTTCCACCTACGTTACACGTCACCATGCTGTGCGTTCCAATCTTACACGTTTCGTCACTTCCGGTGACGTCTTCAGAGATGTCGTCACCGAAGACATCTTCGGAGCTCCTTTTTTTCCTATACCCTTTTTGGCACGAGGGGAGAGGAGACAGAGGGGGATCCCACCATCTCATTCACCTGGAGTAAGCCATAAGGAGAGCCCATTTCAGCCTGGACGGCTATTCAAGCTTGATTGGTCGTGGTACTATAAGGCATACATGACCCTCAACATCTGGTAAGTGATTGAATCTTACCTCTGTCATGGTGACATTATAACTATAAGGATTATTACTGAGTGGATTGAGCAATCATCGCACTGAGCACTTGCACTTTTCGGTTGGAAATTGGCACTGTTTGCACAAATGACTCACTTTATATTGCATTTTTATTGGACTTTTTACCTTAGACTTTTTCACATATATTAATGTTATATGAAATAGGATTTATTACCTGCACTTATTATATTTTGTCACTAATATAAATTCTTATGAAATGTATTATTTTCTCATAAGTGAAAGTGTCAATTCTGCAAAGCGAAGCCGTTCTTCAATACATGTTCACAATACATAGGGCAGCGAATGTCTCTGAGGTGGCTACATGTAGATACAGGTTTCCTAGGGTAGAAGAAACACTGAAATGGCTGAATGATAGTCAGCCTAACTCTGACTAGTAATAAAAATCATTACTTCCCCCCCCCCCCCCAAACTGATAAAAGAGATATATTTTCATGAATCCAGTATTCTGTAGCATTCCTTCCCATCTGCTTGGATTGTAATAACGTATTCCCTCATATCACTCTTCTTGCTGGTCTCTGATTATTGTTGTCGCCACCCCTCCAGCCAACATCATTATGTACAATGCAGGACCAACATTCACCACTGATCCTGTATTGTACATTATGATGTAGAGGTCCCTGCCCACATGGTAGAGCTAGAGAAAAGAGGACCAGACTGTCAGTTGTTGATGTACTGTGGGTTGAATATGTGTCAAACCAAAAATGCTTTTATTAGTTTCAGAGTGGGGAAAGATAACAACTCATGTCAGATTCAAGGGAAAAAACCTGAAAAAAAAAAAAAAGGTGTCAGCTCCGGTTGGGACCGCTGTACTAATGACCCAATGTTAGTACAGTGAACTTCCCCACTGAGCTGTTGTGTTTTGACAGGGGAACGCCCCCCTCGCCAGAACACCCCTATCAGCGCCCTCAGCCGATCGGCTGCTGGTTTTCCAGCATGCTCATCCCACTGAAGCTGGCCAAACAGCCAGCTTCTGTCAGGCAGGCTGGCATACACACAGGCCGGACTTTTTTTTTTAACTGCACAATGTCGTCTGGAATTCGGCCCCTGTGTATGGGGCTTTAATCCTTTTACCGAATATTTAGTATTTACTAAACTTTCAAATGTTAATATAGTAGATATACTATTATGTATATGTATAATATGCAAAGTAAGAATGCACTTTGCACCTGTAAGAAGTGCCCCTGTAGAAACACCAACCTAGAGCTATCTGTGTCTGAAATGGAATTTGTGTTACATTTAAATTTATCAAAACACTCCTAGTTGAAGTCAGTATGTGGATAACAGAAAACTGTGGCTTTCAGACTTTCCAGGGTGCTTTAAAGACTGGTAAAGGTCTCTGTAGTCACCATTGGGTGCCTGTACTATGATCGCATTTACACATTTATACAATGTACAATTTAGTGCTGGTACACTAGAAATAATTGTTCAATATACAGTAGTACAAATTATGATGGTAAAATAGAATCTGTATTTTTAAGGGCACATTTACTGATAAAAATATAATTTCTTTGTTTTGAAGAATAATTGTCCTTTTAGTCAATATACTTGCACAGATGGTGTATCATATTAAACAAATGTATCACATCTTCACAGTTCTTGTTTCTAGATGGGTAAGGGCCACAGCCTTTTCTTGCTATGTCACACCTTCTATATTAAATACATGTGCCTACTCTGAGCATGTGTTGCAGTCTCATGTGCTGACACTATTTGTGAACGTGAAGGAAACCCAGTACTAATGTCAAGAGCACCCCTGATGACTTAATTTTAACTTACATTTCCAGAAGCTGAAAATATTAAAATAACTTATTTTTGGTATATTAGAACATTTCTAAAACAAACTAAAGAATTGTGTAATCTTCATTTCCTGATCACTAGAAACTAGCAACATTAGGATCATTAGGGTGTGTTACTGTAATGATATATGCTTTTTCTCCTTACATTTTTACTCTGCGTTACTATAATCTTCTTCATTAGGAGCAGAAATATTTGTGGTCCAAACCCTTAAATGACATTAGGTCTTCTTTTATTAATCTAACTAAAATAAGAGCTATGTCTGTTGTCTGATAAAGTTCAGAGCCCCTACTGGAAAACTGCTAATGTAATCTAAGTAGAAGACGTGGCAAAAAAAAAAGTTCTTACAGCACCTACGCTTTAAACCAAAATCAGAACGCATTAATCAAAAAGTGTGTTTCATATTCAAAGGGCAGCAAAATGTTTGGCATAATTGCACTTTTTTGATGCATGAATCCAATTGTTTTTAAAGATTTAATTAATTAATAGGCATGGTGCACAAAAAACATAACAGTTCCATATTTTCAAGAAATACAAAAAGAAAAGCAATAATCAAATGATTTATAATTGTGCTTTATAGTTTTCTTTTTCTTCCTCATGTAGCCCTGCCCCCTGGGGAGTGGCTAAGTAAACAGACATCCTCCTCACTTCCTTTGCCCTGAATGTCATCCAACCCTATAGGTTCTGTCATTGTAAATGATAAGACACTACTAGAGTTTGCAGTAAAGAATCAGCGTTACTTATCTTTAGCTTGTGTTTAGTATAATGCACAAACAGTTTCAATAAAATGGTAAACTCAGGAACATTAATAACAAGATAGATCCTGAATCCTCAACATGGAACTGGATAAGGTTCAGCACTCAAAAGAGCAATCCTGACATATATATTGATATAAATGGAGGATTAATATTTTGGGGATCTGTAAATACACTATTCCCCCAGTGTAATGCGAGAGTGACCACAAATCAATGCTTAACAGTAATAAAAAGGTAACTCCAGTTAATAATAACTAGGGTTGAGCGAACCCGGACTGTATTGTTCGTGTTCGTACCGGACTATTGGGTATTCGGTACCCGGACCCGAACATTTGACTGTATGTTCGGGTACTGTCCGTTGTTCGGTAACGTTATTTGATGTTTTGGCGCGGTTTTAATGGTGCGCTTTCAACAGGTGCAAGGCAGCCAATCAGCAAGCGTTTAACTAGTGTGCCCTAGAAGCCATAACAGCCATGTCTACTAATGACATGGCTTTGATAGGGCAGTGCAGCATGTGACCCAGACTCTATATAAGCTGGAGTCACACAGCGCCGCACGTCACTCTGCTATAACTACTGTAAGGAGAGGTTCCTGACTGCTGCTGCTGAAGAGAGATAGGAATTTACTGTAGGGCGAGGGTGTAGAGATTGCTTGTAGGGAAAGCATAGGATAGGAACAGTCTGCTTTAATCAGACAACAATCTACATTGATTGTATTGTGTGGGGGTGCAGTGAACGATCTTTATGCCCTGACCTGAGCCAAGTGAGGAGGAGAAAGGAGAAACAAAAAAATGTTATCAGTCAGTTTCCTTCATATTTAATTTTGACATACAGTCTTTAGACAGACATTGATTTTCTAACCTGCTCTTCAAAAAGCACCAATGTGAGGGGAAAACAATTATTTTACAGTATTTAGGGTAAAAAAAATGTTTTCAGTTTTTCATTCAAATGGGTTTTCTTTTTTTTATTCAATAGCAGAATAGAACAACAGTATCCAACCTTTTAGGCGACGTAGGCGTGTGGTGCTGCACATTTCATGCAACCTCAGTGCATACGTGTCTGCTTAATCTGCATTTTAAAAAGAAAAAAACTTTTTTCCTTCATATTTTACTGTGACTTACAGCGTTTAGACAGACACTGCATTTCAAATCTGCTATTCAACAAGCACCAATTAAGGGGACAATTATTTTTCAGTTTTTCATTCATACATTACAGTGCGATACACCCATTGCATACTGTTGTATTGCGCATTGCAATAAAAAAAAAACATTTAGGGGCAAAAACAGTGGATTGCAGCCCTGTCTGCATATGTTACAGTGAGATACACCCATTGCATACTGTTGTATTGTGCCTTGCAATAAAAAAAAAAACATTTAGGGGCAAAAAAAGATGATTGCGGCCCTGTCTGCATATGTTACAGTGAGATACACCCATTGCATACTGTTGTATTGCGCATTGCAATTTGCAATAAAAAAAAAAACATTTAGGGGCAAAAACGGTTGATTGCGGCCCTGTCTGCATATGTTACAGTGAGATACACCCATTGCATACTGGTGTATTGCGCCTTGCAATAAAAAAAACATTTAGGAGCAAAAAAAGATGATTGCGGCCCTGTCTGCATATGTTATAGTGAGATACACCCATTGCATACTGTTGTATTGTGCAGTGCAATAAAAAAAAAACATTTAGGGGCAAAAAAGTTGATTGCGGCCCTGTCTGCATATGTTACATTGAGATACACCCATTGCATACTGTTGTATTGCGCATTGCAATAAAAAAAAAACATTTAGGGGCAAAAACATTTGATTGCGTCCCTGTCTGCATATGTTACAGTGAGATACACCCATTGCATACTGGTGTATTGCGCCTTGCAATAAAAAAAACATTTAGGGGCAAAAAAAGATGATTGCAGCCCTGTCTGCATATGTTACAGTGAGATACACCCATTGCATACTGTTGTATTGCGCATTGCAATAAATAAAAAACATTTAGGGGCAAAAACAGTTGATTGCGGCCCTGTCTGCATATGTTACAGTGAGATACACCCATTGCATACTGGTGTATTGCGCCTTGCAATAAAAAAAACATTTAGGGGCAAAAAAAGATGATTGCGGCCCTGTCTTCATATGTTACAGTGAGATACACCCATTGCATACTGTTGTATTGTGCAGTGCAATAGAAAAAAAACATTTAGGGGCAAAAACAGTTGATTGCAGCCCTGTCTGCATATGTTACAGTGAGATACACCCATTGCATACTGTTGTATTGCGCATTGCAATAAAAAAAAAACATTTAGGGGCAAAAACAGTTGATTGCGGCCCTGTCTGCATATGTTACAGTGAGATACACCCATTGCATACTGTTGTATTACGCATTGCATTAAAAAGAAAACATTTAGGGGCAAAAAAAGTTGATCGCGGCTCTATCTGCATATGTTACAGTGAGATACACCCATTGCATACTGTTGTATTGCACATTGCAATAAAAAAAAACATTTAGGGGACAGAAAGATATTAAATTGCGGCTTAGTCTGTATCTGTACGTGTGAGATACACTCGTTGGATACTGTTGTTCTAGTCCACTATTCAATAAACACCCATTTAAGGGAAAAATTATTAAATTGCGGCCTAGTCTGTATCTGTACGTGTGATATACACCCGTTGTATGCTGTTGTTCTAGTCCGCTATTCAATAAACACCCATGTAGGGAAAAAATATTACATTGCGGCTTAGTCTGCATATTTTACTGTGAGATACACTCGTTGGATACTGTTGTTCTTTTCCGCTATTCAATAAACACTCATTTAGGGAAAAAAGTTTACATTGCGGCCTAGTCTGCATATGTTACAGCGCAACAAATCACACAGGTCTTGCATGGAGGCCCAGTTACTTGTGGTGAAGTGGTGCTGTTCCTCAGAGCGACTCATGCGTGCATGCTGCAGCTGAAACTCCACTATGGCCTGCTGCTGCTCGCACAGTCTTTGCAGCATGTGCAAGGTGGAGTTCCACCTTGTGGGCACATCACATATGAGGCGGTGAGCGGGAAGGCCGAAGTTACGCTGCAGCGCTGACAGGCGAGCAGCAGCAGGGTGAGAAGGCCGAAAGTGCAACAGACGGCCCGCACTTTCTGCAGCAGCTCTGACATATCGGGGTCATTTCTAAGGAACCTCTGCACCACCAAATTCAGCACATGCGCCAGGTAAGGGATGTGTGTCAAACCAGCTAGGCCCAGAGCTGCTACGAGATTTTGCCAATTATCACACACCACCAGGCCGGGCTTGAGGCTCACTGGCACCAACCACTCATTGGTTTGCTGTTCAATGCCCCTCCACAACTCCTGCGCGGTGTGTGGTTTTCCCCCCAAACAGGCAAGTTTTAAAACTGCCTGCTGTCGTTTACCCCTGGCTGTGCTGAAGTTGGTGGTGAAGGTGTTACGCTGACCGGATGAGGAGATGGTAGAGGATGAGGAAGCGGAGTAGGAGGAGTTAGGAGCAGGAGGCAAACTGAAGCGCACTGCAATCCTCGGTAGTGGAAGGACGTGCACCAAACTGCTATCCGCCTCAGGCCCAGCTGCCACTGCATTTACACAGTGTGCTGTTAGGGAGAAATAACATCCCTGACCGTGCTTACTGGTCCACGTATCTGTAGTTAGGTGGACCTTGCCACAGATGGCGTTGCGCAGTGCACACCTGATCTTGTCACCCACTTGGTTGTGCAGGGAATGGATGGCTTGCCTGGAAAAGTAGTGGCGGCTGGGCACAACGTACTGTGGGACAGCCACCGCTATAAGGCTTTTAAAACTCTGCGTCGCCACCAGACGGGATGACAGCATTTCAAAGGCCAGGAATTTTGAAATGCTGGCATTCAGGGCCAGGGATCGCGGGTGGGTAGGGGGGTACTTCTTCTTCCGCTCCAGTGCTTGGGAGATGGAAAGCTGAACGCTTCCATGGGACATTGTGGAGATGGTTGTTGGTGACCCAGGTGGTGATGTTGCTGGCAGATCCTCTGTTTGCGGGGTGGCAGGTGCCACTGTCACTACAGAGGTGGATGAATAGGCCGAGACTGCAGCAGCAGAAGAGGAAGCAGGAGGAGCCAGAGACCTTTCTTGGTTTTTGAGGTGTGCACTCCACTGCAGCTCGTGCTTTGCACTTAGATGCCTGGTCATGCAGGTTGTGCTCAGGTTGAGAAGTTTTATGCCTCGCTTCAGGCTATGATTGCACAGCATGCAAACCACTCGTGTCCTGTCATCAGCACATTGTCTGAAGAACTGCCACGCTAGGGAACTCCTTTGAGCTGGCTTTGGTGTGCTCGGTCCCTTGCTGCGTTGGGCAGTAGCAGGCATAGTGTCTAGGGCACGGCCGCTCCGCTTTTGCACCCTGCTCCCTCTTCTGCTGTGCTGGTGGCTCTGTGTGACCACCGCCTCTTCCTCCAAGCTACTCAGGTCACCTGCATGACGTTCATTCCATGTGGGGTCGAGGACCTCATCGTCCTCCACATCATGTCGCGCAGTCTTCACCCCTGCAACCCTTGTCGGTCTCCACAATTCAGAATTCCGCAGCAGTTGGCACCTGTGTTTCGTCATTATCTGAGACGTGCTTCGATGGTCCTCCCATGTACTCATCTTGAGACATAAGTGGTTGGGCATCGGTGCACTCAATCTCTTCCACTTCTGGGGCAGGGCTAGGTGGATGGCCCTGGGAAACCATGCTAACAGAGTCATCAAAAAGAAGAAGAGACTGCTGCATGACTTGGGGCTCAGACTGCTTGGCTGATTTGCAAGGGGGTGAGGTGAAAGATTTATGGACATCAGCTGCAGGTGGCAACTCTGACCTTTCAGCAGAAGACTGGGTGGGAGACAATGTGAAGGAACTGGAGGCACTGTCAGCAACCCAATCTACTATCGCCTGTACTTGTTCTGGCCTCAACATTTGTAGAGGCGCATTAGGCCCTGCCAAATACTGCTGTAAGGTTCTGTCGCCTACTCGCAGCTGAGAAAGGTGTTTCACTTGTGCATGTAGCTGGCACAGATTGACCACGTCCTCTCCTTGCAACAGGAGCTCAACCAGCAGCACCACGACCCAGCACTAACATGGTGGAGCAGTATGTGTGCACACGCCTAGACGTACTGAATGACGGGTCTGCCCCCTTCAAATTCTGGCTCTCCAAATTGGGCACATGGCCTGAGCTCGCCCTTTACGCCTTGGAGGTGCTGGCCTGCCCTGCAACCAGTGTATTATCTGAACGTGTATTTAGCACGGCTGGTGGTGTTATCACAGACGCCTGTCCATAGCCAATGTGTACAAGCTCACGTTCATTCAAATGAACCAGGCATGGATCCCACAGGACTTGTCCATACCTTGTGCAGAATAGACATGTATACCGGCCTTACCCAGCCATTGTTGTGTTTTTGATCTTTCTCAATCTTTTTGGGATGTACCCTAATTTAAAAAGAAATAAAATTAAAAACAAAAACTAGTGTGGGCTACCTCGTCCTCCTCCACCGCTGCTTCCACCTACACCGCCACATCCACCACCACCTCAACCTCCTACTCCATATGGGCCTCGTCCTCCTCCTACATCATTCAAGATGATTATTTTTTATTTTTCTGTTTTTTTATGTTCTTTTAAGTTTTCCCTATCCACATTTGTTTGCAGAGCACTTGCCATGCTCTTAAGATGATTTTGATGCAATTTGCAGCCCTCTAGCCCTTTCCATGTTTGTTGTAGAGGCATTTTAGTGCTCAAAAGTTCGGGTCTCCATTGACTTCAATGGGGTTCGGGATCGGGACAAAGTTCGGGTTAAGTGCGGGTCACGAACCCGGACTTTTTTTTCAAGTTCGGTCGAACCCGCCGAACCCGAACATCCAGGTGTTCACTCAACTCTATTTATTAGTACATCGATTAAAAATATATTACACATGATCAGTACAACAGTATTCTGATCCAATAAACATATAATTAGCCCGACATTGGTGAAATCCAGGAGATTACATATAAGTAAAAATATAATCGGCGCGTTTCGCCCTATTCAGGGGCTTCTTCACGATCCATTTATAAAGGGTTATATGCATTATACATACAAGAATGGTACATGTAAAACAATATAACATAATCATTACACAATATGTCATAAAATCATCTTATACAAATATTATTCACAATTCATATGACTATCCATCTTAGCAAAAAAAAACAAAAACAATAAATTACTATAATCATATTGATCGATAAAAGATAGGGCGGTCATAAAAGGATCCTGAGATAAATGTGTAGATAAAATATGCATACATGCAGAGTAAACATAATAAACATGACCTCAAGGGGTGGGCCCATGCAAAAACATTCACAACAATAAGAAAAAAACAATAAAAATAAGAATACAAAGAATGTCACACATCATGGTAAAAAACAAATAAAAGTATTGCCATTATCATAGTATATTGTGGCATAGTGTTAAAACGCACACCATGGACTGAGGAGGAATGTCTTAAATCTATGGGAAATAATACCATATGGGTTATGATGGGAATTAATGCCTCATCTGAGGGTAGCATGAGACGGTGTAAGATGTGCTAAAAAATGGAATGATTTTTTATCATTTCTTAACCCGTGGCAGGCACTAGGACCCTGCTAACTCAGGTTCCTCCACCACACATGGCAGGCACTAGAACCCTGCTAGCCAGAGTGCCATTCCATAAATATAGCTCCCCCTGCTCCACTCTCCTGCCTGACAAAGGAGTGCGCATGGCCAGGATCGGCATCGCGCAGACTCAAAAACGCGTCGCGACCTCCCCTACTCCGGTGACGTCATCTGCACACGCTGTGGTCCATGCCATGGTCCAGCTTCATCCCCTCTGCACAGCATTCCACCTGAGGACTTCCGTCTTGCTTCCTCCATGCAGTAGCGGACCCTGGCTGTCCACATTGTGAACATCCAGCGCTGACATCCCGGACTCCACTTCTTGATGAGCTTGATTTACTTCACTCCATGTGAGTTGCCCCTTCTATTTTATTGCACCTAATAAACCTGTAAACTGTCTGTCTGTCTTTCCTATGAACTTCATACTCATATGGACTTCTATTGAACTTCTGTTGAACTATTTATACAGAGACTGCCCCTCTCACCCAGGGCATGGTTACCTGTTGGCGCCTTCTATCCTTGTCATGCTTATCAGCATTTAAAGACATTAGCAAGGAAGGAATCAGAAGATTATATACCAAATTTTAGAATTGAATCGGACAGGGAAGTCAGATTCGTGTATTGGCTTTTGACCACTTTGAAGAATTGGTCAATAACATAGTTTTTCAGGACAGTTTGTTTCAGATTTTCAAGGCTAACAGGCAAGGGATTGTAAAAAATAGAGCGTGGGTATCTGGGCACTGCCACATACCAATATGACCTGAATTGAATGGTGGAAGTGGGAGCCACAACTGATCTACAAGCTTTAGGAAAATGTAAGAAAGGTAAACCCCCAACCTACCCCCCCCCCCCCCCCAAAGCCTTAAATATTGTAGACACTTGGCCAGTAGTATAACAGTTTAGTGTACAAAAAAGGGCTAAGAAACACTTCAAAACCACAACCCCACATTCCCTGCACCCCCAGTTGTTTACAAAATATTTAAAATTTAGGCTTGACTAGGGATGAGCTTCAGGTTTGGGTTGAGCATGTTTTTAAAGTAAACTCAGCCCATTCAAAGTTCGCAGACTCACTAAACTAATGTCTAGTTTTGCCATCATGGCAACCAAATATCAATTATGTACTTACCATTCTTTGCACTTTAGTCAAATAGCTTAGAATGGCCAAAAGGAGAGTGTTTGCATAAACCAGCGCCCTCGCTATAAAATGTTAGGTTCACAGGCTGCATGTTTTTTTCAGACCACATATTTCCTATTTTCTGCTGGCTACAATTAATTTTTCACAGCCTTACCCTCTCCACATAAAGTACAGTCATAGCACGGGCTGCAAGTGTTTTTTCACAAGGCATATTACCACATTTTTTCTGACTTACAATGATTTTTTTCACAACCTGCCCCTGTTTATCTGCAGTACACTGAAACCGTTGCATGTGATTGTCACAGGGCATATTTCCTAACTGTATCTACATGCTATAGACATTTTCTATAAAACACAGTTTAATTTTCCTGGGCAATGTGCAGCACCACAGAAGGTTTTTTATTTTCTTTTGGTAGTGTGTAACAGTGTGATTTAAGGTAGTTACCAGTTTGTATTCCTGTCCCAGCCTGTTAACCATAGGTTATATTAATTTGCTAATTCCCTCTAGTGTTCTCTAGAATTGTTACATTGTATTTCTTGTTACAAAGCCATATGTATTGCATATGCTCCTCAGTTGTATCTAATGGCCATAATACAGTATTTTACAAATAATAGGTAAACATAAGTTCAGAAGAAAAATAGTCTGAACATTTGTTTTTGCCCAATTTGCACAGAATGAATGTACATGAAAATTTTCTAGGTGAATGGCTATGTACATTTTTTATAAATAGACCCTTAAATCTTTAGTACATTTGGGACAATTCTGTCTGTCTGAACTTTTGCTTTTTCCTTCATCTATTATGAAAAACTCTTATAAATATTAACATTAAAACAGCCATCAGAAGTCTGTTTTCCTCAGCAGGTACATTTTTATCTTTATAAATGTATATTTATAGACATAGGTGAACACTCCCCCCCCCCCCCCCCTCTGCAATGTCAGCACCCAAACCCTTTCCTTACTGCCAGTACCCCAAACCTTCTCTTCATATTGCTATTCTGCCTCTTGCTGAATCATGGCATTTTATATGCAGCAGGAGGGCATGGATGGACATCTGTAAATAAAAATGAAGTATGGTCTTCTTTGAAAATTAGTGGTGGCTGGGTACTTGACATTGTAGTGTAGCACAGGCCACAAACTCATATAAAATATTGGTGACAAAGCTGGCATTAGGATACTGAGCATGAGGGTGATTAGGGGACATTTTGTCCTTCCACTCCATGAAGCTGAAGAAATGTGGACAGGCCCTGGGGATAGCAGCACTAAAATAATTCAACCAACTTGTTATAGCCAGTTTATAGGATTATGGCAAGATTAGCAGAGGAGGAGGAAAAGGGTGCAATAGCATCACTAGAAAGGAGAGTGGCTGTCCTGTGCTTTAGCAGTAAAAAAAAAAAGCGACTGTGCTCCCTTGCGGAAGAGAAAGAAAGAAAAGGCACATTAGTAGCCCTCAGCAATAAAATAACTGTTCAATGTCATCTGTGTTCTTTTCTTAATCTGGGTACTAACTCCCTATCTCTATCTACAACTTATTTTCTCATGCAGGCAAGGGGCTAGTCACCACCATAGTATCCTTGGGAATGGTCCTGGCACTAGTACTTCAGTTTAATGGCTCCGCTATACTTCTTATGGACTAGCAGCAGAGGCTGCAAAAAGTGCTGTTTGTATGTATCAAGCTGATAGCTGATGTAGCCATAAATTAGTTAAAAAGGATGCTCAGCAGGCTGTATTGTTTTTGCCCAAGAGGGAGAGATCTACTCTGGAGCAAATAGTCACTAAACTAGAAGGACTCTTTGGAGAGAATATCTCATTGCCCAAACTAAGACACTGGTTCTTCATACGCAGATAGCAAGAGAGGAAAACATAACTCAGTTTACTACGAGCCTGCAAAAGCTATGGAAGCAGTTGGAAAAGAAAGACCCTTAGGGTGTTCTGATATACAGTAAGTGCTACAGACAGACTATTATGGGACAAGTTCATAGGTGAGCTTTCTGCTGGACCTGTGTGTAGGGCCTTATAAGAATAAGGGAGGTCGCAACCCACTCTGACTTTTAATGATTTTGTGTTGGAGGCGGTGGCAAGAGGACAATGAAGCCCCCAAGGCAGTAACCCAAAAGGATGACTGCTGGTTCTTTAAAGAATAGGCCCTCACTCATTCTCCTATCTCAGCCCTAGAGGTAGCTGTATGTGAGCTGATGCAATCCTTTGGTTCTTTGCAATAAGAGATGGCTGTGTTCAAGCAGGAACTTGCTTAGGTTTCCCAGGGAGGGAACTCATCACGGAGGGACCCCGATGAAGACTGGAAGTGCTCCCCTCACAAACAGCTAAACTAAAGTTTCCCAGGGCAACCTTCAAGGACCACTTCCACTTTTCCAAAGTTCAACAACACCATGGTTTCTCCATGTCCTGTGGTCACAGCACTGTTAAATGGACAGCAGGTTCTATGTCTGATTGATGCTGGGTCTGAGGATGCCACCATGGAGTAAGACTTTTACTTCTACAACAGTTTAGGCCTCCGAACAGATGATATACCTCCTGACTATCTGTCAGGGTGCCAAGAAACCAGACCACACAGGAATGCAGGTAAAATTAAGCAGTTTATTGGAGGAAACAACAATAATAATAATCACACAGCAACAGTGAGGAAATGAGAGCAGGAACAAGCCTGGGTCAAGTCCAGAAGCGGGTAGTAATCCAAGCCAGATTGGATGCAGAAGAGGGTAGTCTGCCGAAGCTGGATCGTCAGCCGATGCCGGGTCAAGAGCCAAGAGAGTTGTCAGCAAAGCCAGGTCATGCACGGAGGAACACAGAGAAACAAAAGGCTGCTAGCAGAGATGCACCTTGGAGCACAAAGACAAGGGCAATGATAGCAACCCAGCAGGTGATAGATATAGTCAGGTGTGTGACATCATCGATGTGCGACGCCCAGGCAGCAGGAAGTGAGATGCAATCAGAGTCTATAAGAGGCTGCAGTCTGCACATGTCCAAGATGGCTGCCAACAGGAGGAAAAGGTAAGACCTTGACAGTACCCTCCACTCAACAGCTCCTCCTCCGCGGAGCAAAAAATGGTTTCTGAGGAAAGGGAGCATGAAAAGCACGGAGAGGGGTGGGAGCATGAACATCAGTGGAGGGAACCCATGAGAGCTCCCCAGGACCATAACCCTTCCAGTGCACCAGGTATTGAACAGATGAGAATCCAAAATGCTGCTAACCTCATACTCCTCATGATTGATCACAGGAATGGGACGAGGATGGGGAAGTGAAGAAGTCTAGCGATTGCTAACCACTGGCTTTAAAAGTGACACGTGAAAGACATTGGAGATGCGCATGCCAGGGGGAAGATCAAGGGCATAGGCCAACGGGTTCACCTTATGGAGGATGCAAAAAGGCCCAACAAAACGGGGTGCCAGTTTTTGAGTAGGCACGCTGAGGTTGAGATTACGGTTCGACAACCACACCTTCTCTCCGACCTGGTTTGAAGAAGCAGATAAATGTCTCCGATCAGCCTGGAGCTTCTGACGCTGTGCAGAAACCCATAAAGACTCTTGAATCTGCACCCAAAATGAACAGAGAGCACGAAGATGATCCTCCACAGCTGGGATGTCCTCTGTCGAGCGGGCTGGAACCCCAAATTGGCCATGAATGGAGACATTTCAGAAGATAAGATGATGGCAGGGTTCCTGGCAAACTCCACTCAGGGTAGTAGATCAACTCAATTGTCATGATGGTCAGATATATAGCAGCGGAGAAATTGCTCCAGAGCTTGGTTGGAATGCTCAGCGGCACCATTGGACTGCGGATGGTAGGCTGAGGAGAAGGAGAGTCGAATACTCAACTGGGAGCAAAAAGCGCGCCAGAACCTGGAGACCAACTGGCTTCCATGATCTGAGACAATCTCCTTAAGAAACCAGTGTAAATGGAAGACCTCCCTGGCAAACAGCGAGGCAAGCTCCTGGACAGTAGGTAGCCGCCTAAATGAAACACAGTGGCACATCTTGGAGATCCAGTCAACAACAGGGTTGAGCGAACCCGGACTGTATTGTTTGGGATCGTACTGGACTTTTGGGTATTCGGTACCCGGACACGGACCCGAACATTTCACTGTATGTTCGGGATACTGTCCGTTGTTCGGTAATGTTATTTGATGTTTTGGCGCCTTTTAATGGCACGGTTTCAACAGGTTCAAGGAAGCCAATCAGCAAGCGTTTAACTAGTGTGCCCTTAGAAGCCATCACAGCCATGCCTACTAATGGCATGGCTGTGATTGGCCAGTGCAGCATGTGACCCAGACTCTATATAAGCTGGAGTCACATAGCGCCGCGCGTCACTCTGCTATAACTATACCAGGGAGAGGTTCCTGATGCTGCTACTGAGGGAGAGATAGGAGATTATTGTAGGGGCAGGCAAGAGATTGCGTTCAGGGAAAGAATAGGAAGAATCTTCTTTAATCAGACAGTGATCTACATTAATTTTATTGTGTGGGGGTGCAGTGCACAATCTTTTTGCCCTGAGGGAGAGATAGGAGATTATTGTAGGTGCAGGCTGGAGATTGCTTTCAGGGAAAGAATAGGAAGAATCTTCTTTAATCAGACAGCGATCTACATTGATTGTATTGTGTGGGGGTGCAGTGCACAATCTTTTTGCCCTGACCTGAGCCCAGTGAGGAGGAGGAAGGAGAAAAAAAAAAACTTTTATCAGTCTGTTAGGTGGGCGGCGTGCGGTGTGTAGCGGCCATGTAATGCAAGCTCAGTGCATATGTGTCTGCTTAATCTGCATTTAAAAAAGAAAACAGCTTTTTTTCTTCATATTTTACTTAGACATACAGTGTTTAGACACTGCTTTTTCTAATTTGCTCTTCAAAAAGCACCAATGTAAGGCAGAAATAATTATTTTTCAGTATTTAGGGAAAAAAAAAATATTTTTCTGTTTTTCATTCAAATGTTTTTTTTTTTATTCAATAGCGGAATAGAACAACAACAGTATCCAACCTGTTAGGCGTGTGGCGTGTAGCAGCTATGTAATGCAAGCTCAGTGCATATGTGTCTGCTTAATCTGGATTTTAAAAAAAAACAACTTTTTTCCTTCATATTTTACTATGACATACAGCGTTTAGACACTGCAGTTCAAATCTGCTATTCAACAAGCACCAATTAAGGGGACAATTATTTTTCAGTTTTTCATTCATACGTTACAGTTAGATACACCCATTGGATACTGTTGTTGTATTCTGCTTTGCAATAAAAACCCATTTAGTGGAAAAAAATAAATTGCAGCTTAGTCTGCATATGTTACAGTGAGATACACCCTGTGCATGCTGTTGTTGTATTCCGCTTTGCAATAAAAAACCATTTAGGGGATAAAAATTTAATTGCAGCCTAGTCTGCATGTGTTACAGTGAGATACACCCTGTGCATACTGTTGTTGTATTCTGCTTTGCAATAAAAACCCATTTAGGGGAAAAAAATTAATTGCAGCCTAGTCTGCATATGGTACAGTGAGATACACCCTTTGGATACTGCTGTTGTATTCCGCTTATCAATAAAAACCCATTTAGGGGGAAAAAAATTAATTGCAGCCTAGTCTGCATATGTTACAGTGAGATACACCCTTTGGATACTGCTGTTGTATTCCGCTTTGCAATAAAAACCCATTTAGGGGGAAAAAAATTAATTGCAGCCTAGTCTGCATATGTTACAGTGAGATACACCCTTTGGATTCTGCTGTTGTATTCCGCTTATCAATAAAAACCCATTTAGGGGGAAAAAAATTAATTGCAGCCTAGTCTGCATATGTTACAGTGAGATACACCCTTTGGATACTGCTGTTGTATTCCGCTTATCAATAAAAAACCATTTAGGGGAAGATCCAAAATTTGATAAATATGAGGAGAAGGTCAAATAAGGGACGTGGCCTGGGTCGTGGTGTTGCTGGTGGAGCTCCTGTTGCAAGGAGAAGACATGGTCGATCTGTGCCAGCTACACGCAAAGGTGAAACACCTTTCTCAGTTGCGAGTAGGCGACAGAACCTGCAGCAGTATTTGGCAGGGCCTAATGCGCCTCTACAAATGTTGAGGCCAGAACAAGTACAGGCGATAGTAGATTGGGTTGCTGACAGTGCCTCCAGTTCCTTCACATTGTCTCCCACCCAGTCTTCTGCTGAAAGGTCAGAGTTGGCACCTGCAGCCGATGTCCATCAATCTTTCACCTCACCCCCTTGCAAATCAGCCAATCAGTCTGAGCCCCAAGTCATGCAGCAGTCTCTTCTTCTTTTTGATGACTCTGTTAGCATGGTTTCCCAGGGCCATCCACTTAGCCATGCCCCAGAAGTGGAAGAGATTGAGTGCACTGATGCCCAACCACTTATGTCTCAAGATGAGTACATGGGAGGACCATCGCAGCACGTCTCGGATGATGACGAAACACAGGTGCCAACTGCTGCGGAATTCTAAATTGTGGAGACCGACAAGGAGTGAAGACTGGGTGGAAGATGATGTGGAGGATGATTAGGTCCTCGACCCCACATGGAATGAACATCATGCAGGTGACCTGAGTGGTTTGGAGGAAGAGGCGGAGGTTGCACAGAGCCACCAGCACAGCAGAAGAGGGAGCAGGGTGCAAAAGCGGAGCAGCCGTGCCCTAGACACTACGCCTGCTACTGCCCAACGCAGCAAGGGACCGAGCACACCAAAGCCAGCTCAAGGGAGTTCCCTAGCATGGCAGTTCTTCAGACAATGTGATGATGACAGGACACGAGTGGTTTGCACCCTGTGCAATCAGAGCTTGAAGCGAGGCATAAACCTTCTCAACCTGAGCACAACCTGCATGATCAGGCATCTAAGTGCAAAGCACGAGCTGCAGTGGAGTACACACCTTCAAAACCAAGAAATGTCTCTGGCTCATCCTGCTTCCTCTTCTGCTGCAGTCTCGGCCGCTCCAGCCACATCTGTAGTGATACCGGCACCTGCCACCCCGCAAACAGACGATCTGTCAGCAACACCACCACCTGGGTCACCAACAACCATCTCCACAATGTCCCGTGGAAGCGTTCAGCTTTCTATCTCCCAAACACTGGAGCGGAAAAGGAAGTACCCCCCTACCCACCCGTGATCCCTGGCCCTGAATGCCAGCGTTTCAAAATTCCTGGCCTTTGTAATTCTGTAATTCCGGCGGATGGAGACGCAGAGTTTTAAAAGCCTTGTGGCGGTGGCTGTCCCACAGTCCGTCGTGCCCAGCCGCTACTACTTTTCCAGGCAAGCCATCCCTTCCCTGCACAACCAAGTAGGGGACAAAATCAGTTGTGCACTGCGCAACGCCATCTGTGGCAAGGTCCACCTAACTACAGATACGTGGACCAGTAAGCACAGTAAGGGACGTTATATCTCCCTAACAGCACACTGGGTAAATGCAGT
This sequence comes from Pelophylax lessonae, assembly GCF_965119305.1. Classification (NCBI taxonomy): domain Eukaryota; kingdom Metazoa; phylum Chordata; class Amphibia; order Anura; family Ranidae; genus Pelophylax; species Pelophylax lessonae. Next base: position 93,178,404 of record NC_138779.1, read on the forward strand.
GGCGGCTGGGCCTGAGGCGGATAGCAGTTTGGCGCATGTCCTTCCACCACCGAGGATTGCAGGGCGCTTCAGTTTGCCTCCTGTTCCTAACTCCTCCTACTCCGCTTCCTCATCCTCTACCGCCTCCTCTTCTGGTCAGCATAACACCTTCACTACCAACTTCACCACAGCCAGGGGTAAACGACAGCAGGCAGTTTTAAAACTTGCCTGTTTGGGGGAAAAAAACCACACACCGCACAGGAGTTGTGGAAGGACATTCAACAGCAGACCGATGAGTGGTTGCTGCCAGTGAGCCTCAAGCCCAGCCTGGTGGTGTGCGATAATGGACGAAATCTCGTAGCAGCTCTGGGCCTAGCCGGTTTGACACATATCACTTGCCTGGCGCATGTGCTGAATTTGGTGGTGCAGAGGTTCCTTAAAAACTACCCCGATATGTCAGAGCTGCTGCAGAAAGTGCGGGCCGTTTGTGCGCACTTTCGGCGTTCTCACCCTGCTGCTGCTCGCCTGGCAGCGCTGCAGCGTAACTTCGGCCTTCCCGCTCACCGCCTCATATGTGATGTGCCCACAAGGTGGAACTCCACCTTGCACATGCTGGCAAGACTGTGCGAGCAGCAGCAGGCCATAGTGGAGTTTCAGCTGCAGCATGCACGTGTGAGTCGCTCTGTGGAACAGCACCACTTCACCACCAATAACTGGGTCTCCATGCGAGACCTGTGTGCCTTGTTGCGCTGTTTCAAGTACTCCACCAACATGGCCAGTGCCGATGACGCCGTTCTCAGCTTAACTATCCCACTTCTATGCATTCTTGAAAAAACACTTCTGGCGATGATGGAAGAGGATGTGGCACAGGATGAGGAGGAGGAAGAGGTATCATTTCCAAGGCTTTCAGGGCAGTCATTCGCAAGTGGCTCCGAGAGTGGGTTCCTGCACCCACAAACGCCAGGGACACAATTGTCCAGCAGGGGCACAGTTCTGGAGGATGACGAGGATGAGGAGATGGAGGAGGATATGGAACCATGTTCACAGCAGAGTGGCACCCAGGCCAGCTCATGGCCATCACTGGTGCGTGGCTGGGGGGATACAGAGGACACAGAGGATACACCTCCCACAGAGGACAGCTTTTCGTTGCCTCTGGGCAGCCTGGCACACATGAGCAATTACATGCTGCAGTGTCTCTGCAACGACCGCCGAGTTGCCCACATAGTAACTTGTGCTGATTACTGGGTGGCCACCCTGCTGGATTCCAGTTACAAGGACAACGTACCGTCCTTAATTCCCTCACTGGAGCGTGATCGGAAAATGCGCGAGTACAAGCACACGCTGGTAGACGCGCTGCTGGTGGCATTCCCACCTGACAGCGGGGGCACAGTGGAAGCACAAGGCCAAGGCAGAGGAGGAGGAAGAGGTCGCCAACGCAGCCAGGTGCCCCGCCAGCACCTCCGAAGGCAGGGTTAGCATGGCCGAAATGTGGAAAAGCTTTGTCAGCACGCCACAACAAGCAGCAGCACCACCAGCTGATATGGAACGTCTTAGCAGGAGGCAGCATTTCACTAACATGGTGGAGCAGTATGTGTGCACACGCCTAGACGTACTGAATGATGGGTCTGCCCCCTTCAACTTCTGGGTCTCCAAGTTGGGCACATGGCCTGAGCTTGCCCTTTACGCCTTGGAGGTGCTGGCCTGCCCTGCAGCCAGTGTATTATCTGAACGTGTATTTAGCATGGCTGGGGGCGTTATCACAGACAAGCGCAGCCGCCTGTCCAGAGCCAATGTGGACAAGCTCACGTTCATTAAAATGAACCAGGCATGGATCCCACAGGACTTGTCCGTATCTTGTGCAGAATTGACATGTATACCGGCCTTACCCAGCCATTGTTGTATTTTGATCTTTCTTACACTTTTGGGGTGTACCCTAATTTAAAAAAAAATGTAATTAAAAACCAAAACCAGTGTTGGCTACATCGCCCTCCTCCTCTACCGCTGCTGCTGCTTCCACCTACACCGCCATATCCACCGCCACCTCAACCTCCTACTCCATATGGACCTCGTCCTCCTATGACATCATTCAAGATTATTCTTTTTTATTTTTATGTTTTTTATGTTATCTTAAGTTATTTCCCTATCCACATTTGTTTGCAGAGCACTCTCCATGTTCTTAAGATGATTTTGCTGCCATTTGCAGCCCTCTAGCCCTTTCCATGTTTGTTTTAGAGCCATTTTAGTGCCCAAACGTTCGGGTCACCATTGACTTCAATGGGGTTCGGGATCGGGGTAAAGTTCAGGTTAAGTCCAGGTCACGAACCCGGACTTTTTTTTCAAGTTCGGCTGGACCCGCCGAATCTGAACATCCAGGTGTTCGATCAACTCTAGTCAACAACCATGAGGATAACCATGTAACCAGGTGAGACCAGGGATGCTCCCTATTGCAGTAGTCCCAAGGGAAGGTGCAGAGGAGATTTTTTCTGGGCGCAGACCGAACAAGCAGCCACTTATGCAGCAACATCAGTGCGGAGAGATGGCTACCAGAACTGACGAGAAATAGCCCAGGGCATCTGGTTCTTACCAGGATGACCGGCAGCCTTGGAATTGTGGCATGTACGCAACAGTCTGATGCTCAACCCCCTCAGGTACAAAACATTTGCCAGCAGGTCTCGCTGTGGGAGCATCAGGTTGGGCAGCCAAGATCTGTTCCCCAAGAAGAGAGGTTAAGTTGGTACGGATGGCAGCCAGGATATGATATGAAGGTTTGACCAGTATCGGCACAGGGTCCTCCCTGGACAACTCATAAAACTGGCGAGACAAGGCATCAGCTTTAACATTCTTGGAGCCGGGCAAATAGGAGACCACATAGTTAAAACGAGACAAGAATAATGCCCATCTTGCCTGGTGGGGCGTGAGCCTCTTGGCCTCAGAGAAATACGTCAGATTCTTATGATCAGTGAGAATAAGAACCAGAACCACAGAACTTTCAAGCAAGTGTCTCTATTCTTTGAGAGCCAGGATAATGACCAAGAGCTCTCTGTCTCCAATCTGGTAATTGCATTCAGCTGGAGACAGCTTCTTGGAGTAGAACCCACAAGGACGTAAGGGTACATCATATGTCCAATGCTGAGACAGGAGGGCGCCTACTCCTGTCTCAGACACATCCATCTCTAGGACAAAGGGCAAACCAGGATTGTGATGAGACAGAATGGGAGCCGAAGCAAAAGCAGACTTGAGGGCCTTGAAAGATTGGATGGCAGCAGGCGTCCAACTGTGATAATCGCTGCCCTTCTTGGTCAGATCTGAGATAGAAAAGTTCCTGAGAAATGTCCAATAAATAGTTGGCAAACCCAAGGAAATGCTGAATGGTATAGAGACCACTGGGGCGAGGCCATTGTAGAACAGCCGAAACTTTCTGAGGGTCCATGGAGAACCCCTCAGCTGAAATGATGTAGCCCAAGAAGGCAACCTGAGACAGGTGGAATTCACATTTCTCAAACTTGCAGAAAAGCCCATTCTCACGTAACCGTTGCAGCACCCATATGACATCCAGGTAGTGTGATTCAATGGAGTCCGAGAAAATCAAAATGTCATCCAAATAGACTACCATGCATTGCTGCAACATATCATAAAAGACATCATTGATAAACTCCTGGAAGACATCAGGCGCATTGCACAAGCCAAAAGGCATCACCAGAGATTCGTAATAACTGGTTCTGGTATTAAAAGCCAGTCTTCCACTCATCGCCCTCCTTGATTCTTACGAGGTTATACGCGGCCCTTAAGTCAAGCTTAGTAAAGACCGTTGCTCCCTTGAGGCGGTCAAACAATTCAGTAATCAATTAAATTGGGTGTTTTTGACCGTGATGCGATTAAAGCCCCTATAATCAATAGTGATGTCGCGAACATAAAATTCGCCGTTCGCGAACATCGGCGAATGTTCGCGAACCGGCGAACATTGCGAACCGCCATAGACTTTAATAGGCAGGCGAATTTTAAAACCCACAGGGACTCTTTCTGGCCACAATAGTAATGGAAAAGTTGTTTCAAGGGGACAAACACCTGGACTGTGGCATGCCGGAGGGGGATCCATGGCAAAACTCCCATGGAAAATTACGTAGTTGGCGCAGAGTCGGGTTTTATTCCATAAAGGGCATAAATCACCTAACATTCCTAAATTGTTTGGAATAACGTGCTTTAAAACATCCAGTGTGTGTATACGATCAGGTATGATGTTGTATCAATCAGGTAGTGTAAGGGTTACGCCCGCTTCACAGTGACAGACCAAACTCCCCGTTTAACGCACCGCAAACAACCGCAAACAGACCAGAACCGACCAAAATGGGACAGGAACTGGGCTTTAAGGGTTAGGGTTAGGTTTAGTGTTAGGGGCTAGGGTTAGGGTTACGGTGAGATACTTAGGGTTAGAGTTAGTAACCCTACCCCTACGTCTCTAACCCTAACGGTCTAACCCTAAGCACTAAAAATATCCTAGCTCTAACCCTAACCCTAGCCCTAACCCTAATTCTATTTTTTTTTCTGGTTCTGGACATGCTACAGAGCTGAAACTTCACAGGTACACTTTTTAGACCCCCAGACACTGAATCACACAAAAAAAGTTCTTAAAATTGTAATTTTTTGATAGAGAGCCAATTATTGGAAAAATTAAAAAAAAAATAATAATAATTCTTTGGATTTAGCATCTGGGGGGTCTAAAAAGTGTATCTGTGAAGTTTCAGCTCTGTAGCATGTCCAGAACCAGAAAAAAAAGATCATTTTTCAGTAGAGCAGGGATGGTGGGAACCCCCTTTTACACCTATATGATCTTTTTTTTTCTGGTTCTGGACATGCTACAGAGCTGAAACTTCACAGGTACACTTTTTAGACCCCACAGACAATAAATCCAAAGAATTTTTTTTTTTTAAGTTTTCTTTTTTTTTTTTTGAATTTTTCCAATAATTGGCTCTCTATCAAAAATGACAATTTTTAAGAACTTTTTTTGTGTGATTTAGTATCTATGGGGTCTAAAAAGTGTACCTGTGAAGTTTCAGCTCTGTAGCATGTCCAGAACCAGAAAAAAGATCATTTTTCAGTAGAGCAGGGATGGTGGGAACCCCCTTTTACACCTATATGATCTTTTTTTTCTGGTTCTGGACATGCTACAGAGCTGAAACTTCACATGTACACTTTTTAGATCCCACAGACAATAAATCCAAAGAATTTTTTTTTTTAAGTTTTCTTTTTTTTTTTTAATTTTTCCAATAATTGGCTCTCTATCAAAAATGACAATTTTTAAGAACTTTTTTGTGTGATTTAGTGTCTAGGGGGTCTAAAAAGTGTACCTGTGAAGTTTCAGCTCTGTAGCATGTCCAGAACCAGAAAAAAAGATAATTTTTCAGTAGAGCAGGGATGGTGGGAACCCCCTTTTACACCTATATGATCTTTTTTTTCTGGTTCTGGACATGCTACAGAGCTGAAACTTCACAGGTACGCTTTTTAGACCCCCCCAGACACTAATCCAAAAAAAGTCATGCCTGCCACCGTATATATCAGTGGTGGGTGGGCAGTGGCACTGCAGTGGGCACAGTACACTCTGTGGACCTGACAGTCACTGGCAGCCCAGGCAACTGCAATAATAAAAAATATTATTTTTTTTTCAATTTGCAACAAGATGCTGTGCCACCGTATATATATCAGTGGTGGGCAGTGCACTGCAGTGGGTACAGTACACTCTGTGGACCTGACACAGCACTCACTGCAATTATGACAGAGGAAAAGAAAAAATATTTTTTAAAATGCAAGGTACTGTGCCTGTGCCACCCGAAATGAGTGTGGTGTGCACACATTACAGTCTGTGGTGGGTCTGTGGCCTCTCACACACAGCGGGCAGGTAACTGCAGTGCACAATAGATATATATATATATATATATATATATATATATATATATATATATATATATATATATATATATAAAATACTCAAATACCAGCCCTCAAAAGGGCTTTTGGGGACAATAGATATATATATATATATATATATCACAGAACAAAAAAAATTACACAAATACCAGCCCTCAAAAGGGCTTTTGGGGACAATAGATATATATATATATATATATATATATATCACAGAACAAAAAAAATACACAAATACCAGCCCTCAAAAGGGCTTTTTGGGGACAATAGATATATATATATATATATATATATATCACAGAACAAAAAAAAATTACACAAATACCAGCCCTCAAAAGGGCTTTTTGGGGACAATAGATATATATATATATATCCAAAAAAAACCTCAAATACCAGCCCTAGGAAGGGCTTTTTGGGTGCTGTCCTTACAGCAGGAGTGTACCAAGAACACTGGCTAACAAGACCGGGAACACTGACTAACTGTCCCTAGCTATAACAGCAGCAGCACCAGCACTTTCCCTGCTCTCAGTAACACAGAAATGATCTAAGATGGATGCTGCCCTTGCTTATTTATAGGAGGTGGGAGGGTGTGGGAGGGAGGTATGCTGATTGGCCTGGAATGTGTCTGCTGACTGTGAGATTCAGGGTCAAAGTTTGCCTCAATGATGATGTATAGGAGGCGGACCGAACATCGTATATGTTCGCCCGCAGCGGCGAACGCGAACATGCGAAGTTCGCCAGGAACTGTTCACCGGCGAACAGTTCGGGACATCTCTAATAATCAATACAAGGTCTCAACTCGCCCCCTTTTTCTTACGAAGAAAAAAACAGCACTCACTGGAGAAGTGAACTTGCAAATAGAGATGGGGCAAACACCGCCCAGGGGTGGTTCGCGAACACGTTCACGTTCTCACGCTCAAACGTTTGCGAACAGCAAGTTCGGGGCAAACCCCATTGACTTTAATGGAAGGCAGACTTTAAAAACATACAGGTCATATTTGCAGCCCCCAAATACTTCCTAGCTGTGCACACATAGTCCCACCACACGGACACTGATATAACAGAAGTATTAAGCGCATTTGCGATCTCATAATCTAATATTTTGTGTTACAGGAAAAAAAAAAATTCTGCAGTACCCAAATTCACTATTCTGAAAGTATATATATCACCCCACTGGTTCTTTAACCCCTTCCGTACCGCGTCATGTAAAATGACGTCGGCACAAATCCTTTCTCGATCCGGGCCGACGTCATATGACGGCGCCCGGATCTCCCCGCTACTGCGCGCCCCCGGGGGCGCGCAGCGCGGCGATCGGGGGTGAGGCTCGTCCCTCGGACTGAGCCCAACCCCGATCAAGGTAAACAGCCAATGAAATTGGCTGTTTACCACGTGATCGGCTGTGTCAATCACAGCCGATCACATGAGCGGCTCCAGCGCGAGCCGCTCGTTCCTTCCTTAATGCGCGCCCCCGGGGGCGCGCAGCGCGGCGATCGGGGACGAGGCTCGTCCCTCGGACAGAGCCCATCCCCGATCTAGGTAAAGAGCCAATGAAATTGGCTCTTTACCACGTGACCGGCTGTGTCCAATCACAGCCGGTCACAAATGTCATCAGAGAACACGGTAACTAGCTGTCACCGTGTTCTCCTCCTCACACACTGATCCTGTGTGAGGAGGAGATTGTGGTAACAGCTAGTTACCAATCATAGTGCACCCCAACCACACTGATTGCCCCCCCCCCCAATAAAGAGCACCTGTCACTAGCCCATCAAAGTACCCGAGTATCTGTCACCAGCCCATCAGGTACTCAGATGACAGGTACTCGGGTACTCTGATGGGCTGATGACAGGTACTCTGATGGACTGGTGACAGGTACTCGGGTACTCTGATGATGGGTACTCGGGTACTCTGATGACAGGTACTCGGGTACTCTGATGACAGGTACTCTGATGGGCTGGTGAAAGGGACTCGGGTACTCTGATGACAGGTACTCGGGTACTCTGATGATGGGTACTCGGGTACTCTGATGACAGGTACTCGGGTACTCTGGTGACAGGTACTCGGGTACTCTGATGACAGGTACTCGGGTACTCTGATGACAGGTACTCGGGTACTCTGATGACAAGTACTCGGGTACTCTGATGACAGGTACTCGGGTACTCTGATGACAGGTACTCGGGTACTCTGATGACAGGTACCCGTCACCGGAGCACCCGAGTACCCGTCATCGGAGTACCCGAGTACCTGTCACCTACCCATCAGAGTACCCAAGTACCTGTCACCTACCCAACAGAGTACCCGAGTACCTTCCACCTGCTCATCAGAGTACCTGACACCTGAAGTACCCGAGTACTTGCCACCTGCTCATCATTACCCATCACTACTCATCAGTACTCATCAGTACCCATCAGTACCTATCACCTATTAGTATCAGTACTGATCATCCGTACCCATCAGTACAGTATCAGTATCACCTATCAGTATCAGTACTACTCATCAGTACCTATCACCTGCCTGTCACCTGCCCATAAGAGTACCCGAGTACCTGTCACCTGCCTATCGGAGTACTCGAGTACCTGCCACTTGCTCATCAGTACCAGAGTACCTGTCACCTGCCCAGCAAAGTACCCGAGTACCTGTCACCCTTCATACAGCCACCATGTCTAAGTCCAAAAAGGTTAACATACGTCGTCCGTTTAAACCTAAATACCGGTGTTATGGCAGCAGATAGCTGCCATAACCCTGGTATTTTTTTAAACGGTGGACGGTTGGCTTTCCGATAAGGGTGGTCCCAGCGGCAGATTCGCCGCGGGATCACCCTTCCGGGGTGGCGGAAGAGGTGCCCCCCCCCCTCCCGCTGCATTCTGGTCCTTTTCCCCGCTTACCGGACCCGCCAGCAGCGGGGAAAACGATCCGGTCCCAGATCCTCACAGACAGGATGTCGAGTGAGGGCAAGCTTGCCCTCACTCGACTCTATGGTCTTGGAGGACCGGAGCTACGGCAAACGTCGTTGCCTAGCAACCAGTTTAAAGGTCCCTTTTTTTTTTTTCATTTTATTTAATTTTTTTTTAATTTTTTTTTTTATTTTTTCTATCTTTTAGTGTACTTGTGAGATCTGAGGACTTTTTGACCCCAGATCTCACAAAAAAGAGGTCCTGTCGTGCCTTTTTCTATTACAAGTAATGTTTACATTTCTTGCAATAGAAATAAAAATGATCAATTTTTTTTTTTTTAAAAAAACAGTGTAAAAATAAAAAATAATAAATAAAATAAATAGTAAAAAAAAAAAAAAAAAAAAATTAAAGCGCCGTGTCCCCGCGAGCTCGCGCGCAGAAGCGAACGCATACGGAAACCCCGCCCACATATGTAAACAGTGTTCAAACTACACATGTGAGGTATCGTCACGATCGTTAGAGCAAGAGCAATAATTTGAGCCATAGACCTCCTCTGTAACTCTAAGATAGCAACCTGTAGAAATTTTTAAAATGTCGCCTATGGGGATTTTTAAGTACCAAAATTTGTCACCATTCTGTGAGCGTGCGCAATTTTGAAGCATGACATGTTGGGTATCTATTTACTCGGCGTAACATTATCTTTCACATTATGGAAAACAATTGGGCTAACTTTACTGGTTTCTTATTTTTTAATTAAAAAAAGTGATTTTTTTCCCAAAAAATTGCGTTTGGAAGACCGCTGCGCAAATACGGTGTGATAAAAAATATTGCAATAATCTCCATTTTATTCTCTAGGGTCTCTGCTAAAAAAAAAATATATAATGTTTTGGGGTTCTAAGTAGTTTTCTAGCAAAAACAACTGATTTTAGCTTGTAAACACCAAATGTCAAAAATAGGCCTAGGCAAGTGGCTAGGATGCATGATGATGCTCCTTGGATGTTTAGGCCCCTCTATATGGCTAGGCTGTGAAAAAGTCTCACACATGTGGTATTGCCATACTCAGGAGGAGTGGCAGAATGTATTTTGGGGTGTCATTTTTGCGATGTACATGCTATGTGTTAGGAATATCCTATAAATTGACAACTTTGTGTAAAAAAAAAAGTTTTTATTTTTTTCCCACATTTTCCAAAAACTTGTGGAAAAAAATGACATGTTCAAAGGACCCATAATGCCTCATAGAATATACGTTGGAGTGTTTGCTTTCCAAAATGGGGTAATTTTGTGGACTTTTCCATTGTATTGTTGCTCTAGGGCCTTGAAAAGTGTGATAGGTAGTAAGAAAGTTTTATGTGTATTTATGCTCCTAAAACGCCTTATGGTGCTACTTGGACGTGGAGTCTCTTTTTGTGGCCAGGCTGTGTAAAAGTCTCACACATGTGGTATCACCATACTCAGAAGGAGTAGCAGAATGAATTTTGGGGTGTCATTTTTGCTGTGTACATGCTATGTGTTAGAAATAGCTTATAAATTGACAACGTTTTGGGAAAAAAAAAGAAAAAAAAAATGTTTTCTTCATTTTCCCAAGAATTGTGGGAAAAAATTATAACTTCAAAAAACTCACCATGCCTCTTACTAAATACCTTGGACTGTCTACTTTACAAAAAGGGGTCATTTGGGGGGTATTTGTACTGTCCTGACATTTCAGGGCCTCAAGAAAGGAGATAGGCCATCAGTACATCTGGTGTGATCAATTTTCAGTAATTGGTACCATAGCTTCTAGACTCAATAACTTTCACACAGACTAAATAATATACACTAATTTGGGTTAATTTTACCAGAGATATGTAGCAGTATAAATTTTGGCCCAAATGTATGAAGAAAAATAAATTTTTTGCAAAATTTTATAATAGAAACTAAAAAAAAGTGTTTTTTTTTGCAAAATTTTTGCTCTTTTTTTGCTTATATCACGAAAAAAAAAAACCCCAGTTGTGATCAAATACCACCAAAAGAAAGCTCTATTTGTGTGAAAAAAATGATAAAAATTTTGTTTGGTTACAGTGTAGCATGACTGAGCAATTGTCATTCAAAGTGTGAGAGTGCTGAAAGCTGAAAATTGGTCTGGGCAGGAAGGGGGTCTAACTGCTCTGTATGGAAGCGGTTAAGCCCTGGTTCTCTAAGCTCTTGTTCTCCAAACCCTGGTTCTCTAAGCCCTGGTTCACATCTACATTTGTCACTTTTTGTAGTTGTAGTATTGCTGCACCAGTCACAATGCTGCACAATACAAATCCACTATAATATTCTTTCTATATTAGAAAGTATATTATAAGTGTATTACACCCCTAAATACTGCACACCAAAGAATAGTACACCTATACCAGTCCTTAAAAGGAATTTTTTGGACCTATTACCTAGCAATTTGTGTCACTAAAAAAGTCTGTCCCTGCTCCTCACAGCAACCTCTCCCTACACTGACAAAATACAGAATGTAAAATGGCAGCCAGCTCACATGTCCATGTCCATGTGCTGAAATGTCTCAATTGGCTGTCCTGTACCACCTGATGGATGTGTCATGGGTCAAAGTTCTTCAGAATGTAAAAGTACATGGCTTCAGGAACATTAGCGCGAACATCGGCAAATGTTCGTGTTTTCGCGAATTTGCGAACATGCAAAGTTTGCCGCGAACCAACCGCTGGGCGAACTGCAAGGCCATCTCTACTTGCAAATGTGCCCCCGGACAAGCACATCCACAACGTACTCCTCCATGGCCTTATTCTCTGCAACTGAGAGAGGATAAACCCTGCCACGAGGGGGAATGGCACCAGGTTGCAAGTCTATGGCACAATCATACAGACGAGGGAAAGGAAGAGTACCAGCACGCACCTTGTCAAACACATCCTGATACTCACGATATTCAGTAGGCAACATTGAATATGAGGAGGTATAAAGTACCTTAACAGGCCCATGGATACAAACAGTGTCACACTGTGGAGACCAAGAGAAGATCTCGACCGACTTTAATTTATTCATAAACGATCCGGAGGATGAGATAAACAGCTCAATCTCCGTATTTGCGGACGTTACTAAATAAAGCAGGGCAATAACTTCTACGCAGGATGTGGAAACCTTACAAGATGACCTGAACAAAATTATGGGGTGGGCATCTACATGGCAAATGAGGTTTAACGTTGAAAAATGTAAGGTAATGCATTTGGGTGCCAGAAATCTGAATGCAAGTTGCTCACGGTGGGGAGAGCTTTTGGGGGAAATCTAAGATGAAAAAGGACCTGGTGGTCCTAGTAGACAACAAGCTCAGCAATGGCATGCAATGTCAAGCTGCTGCAAGCAAAGCCAACTGAATATTGGCATGTATTGAAAAGGGGATTCACTCCAGAGATAAAACGATAATTCTCCCACTCTACAAGACTCTGGTCCAGCCGCATCTCAAGTATGCCATCCAGTTCTGGGCTCCGGTCCTCAGAAAGAATGTGCTAGAACTGGAGAGTCCAGAGGAGGGCTACAAAGCTAATAAAGGTACTGGAGGATCTAAGCTGTGAAGAAAGACTATAAGCATTGAACTTATATTCTCTGGAGAAGAGATGCTTGAGAGGGGATATGATATCAATGTACAAATACCGTACTGGCGACCCTAGCATGGGGAACAAACTATTCAGCGAAATGGAATATAAAAGGACTCGCGGGCATTCGCTAAAATCAGAAGAAAACCGGTTTAACCTTAAATTGTGTAAAGGGTTCCATACCGTCAGAGCGGTAAGGATGTGGAATTTTCTTCCACAAGCATTGGTGTTCAGCAAGGAATATCGATAGTTTCAAAAAACTATTCGATGGGCATCTTAATGACCACAGCATACAGGGGTATACAATGTACTATTGACAAAAACACTTATACACACACTCATTATAGGTTGAACTGGATGGTCTGGTGTCTTTTTTCACCCTTACTAACTATGTAACTATGTAACAATGAGCAGCCTGCTTTGTAATTTGTGGGAATCTTTTGCAAGCAATTTATACTGTATCATTTATTTCTGTGTAAATGTCACTTTGCTACAGCACGTTCTATACCAAGAATGAAAAAAAAAATGCGTACGTTCCCCCATCCCCCTCCCCAAAAATGCATGCCAGCCCCTTTGGAATAAAAAAAGTCTCCCTAGAAATCTATGTCTAAACCAAACCAGGCCACATGCCCTCAACATGGGAAGGGTGTTGACGAGGGCCTCTACCCCACAACCCTAGCACAGTGGCTGCAGGGGTCTGCTGTCAGGGATGCTTATTGAAGTATTATTAAAAATAAAGAGGCCCCAGATACCACCTCCCCCCACGTGAATGATAAGTAAGCGGTGCAAAGTATCCCTAGTCATTCACAACAAATCTAGAAATTGTCAAAGAGAAACAGTCAAATATTTGACAAATCCTTTATTAAAAAAAAAAACACTCCCCCAACTTTCCCTCATTGTAAATCTATTGTCAATCACAATGCCCACTGAAATTTCAAAACCCAATGGACCCCCAGCACACATGCCCTATCACGACTGTACTGCTCCCCAAATGTCATTGGTCGTCAAATTTGGACAGGGACCATACTTGGGCAGTGGTGTCCCTGCCACTTTGCAAATGTTGCCAGGAATTTCCAGCCATGTAAGCCAATATGCCAGTGATGGCAGTGGTTGCTAGGGATACAGTGGATGCCAGCACCTACTGCTTCCATAGGAACTATTGACAGTGGGCAGCTTCCATATATAGAAGTGGTCTAAAATATAGCTTCTGTATAGGTTGCTTGGCTAAAACTAAGGCAGCTGAATGGGTTAAAATTTTGCATCTGCCTGAATGGCAGAATAAAAACAGCTCAGTCCAAATCTGGACATAGACCAAACCGTTGGCCCATCCCTAATGTCAATCTAAATGTCAGATACGTACTATAGATGTGAATCCTAGAAGCCTGTATCAGCTGCCAGCAACAAGATTACCAAAATCACCATAAACAGTGCATTACTTCAAATGTTCTGTCACACTCAAATAAATAAACAAATAAATAAAACTAGTGTTCTAGTACATTCAAACCTTACCTCAACATATTCAAATGATTAATAAAGAATATCATAAATAAATGAGTAAACAAATCAACCAAATATAAAAAGTGCTAGTGCTTGCAACAAGAGTACATAAATGTGTAATAATAAATATATATAAAAACACAAAAGTCCCAATTCATATGTCCTTATAATGGAATCTAATGTGCTCAGTTAAAGTGCTTGGTATAAGTTTACCTTTAAGGCTCATGCAGATAAGGCATTTGAAAAAACAAGATGCAAAGCCATTTCTGACTCCAGGAAAAAGCAGCTGTAAAAACGTGCTTTTAGAAGCGTTTTGTATTGGTGTTAATGAATGTTTTAGCCACATTTAGCAGCGTTTGCATTTGGCAACCTATCTCTGCCCTCTTCTATTTTGCAACCTCAAATCCAACTACTATAGCTTAAAAACGTCTGACGTGGCCTAATGCTGTAATGCACCTTTAGCAGCGTCAGGCGTTTTTAAAGCTTAACGCTGCTGCTCCAGAACGCACTGGCCCAGTTGTTTTTTTTTACAGCTTTAAAACGTCTATGCCACCTACAACTCCTAAAAGCCTGTGTGTGCATGAAACCAAAGAATAACATGGAGGGGCGTTTTTAAGCTGCAAAAAAAAAAAAAAAACGTCTGATGCTCCTAAAAGCAGCTGTAAAAACGCCCTGTGTGCATGAGGCCTAAAACTTTGGCTCTTGTATCACACAATCCACAAAGAAGATAGTGTTCAGTACTTTCCCTTTTAAACTTTTAAATGTGCTACACACGGTGCATCCCCTCTTTCCACCACATTCACTGGAGCTGAATGACCCCTTATTCTCATAAACAGGTCACACAAGCTTTTGGGTGAGTACATATCTACTTTGGGGGTGAAGATATTTGCTCCTTTAGGATCCATCAGTGTCTGGTACTTTGCCATGTGCGTGCATGTAAGAGAAATAGAAGAGGGACCCAAGACAGTCTCTAATAGTGTAATTCCATTTTATTAAAATGTTATAATCAGTTAAAAATACAAGCACAGGTTAAATCAATATGCATCGCTTTGTATTACTTCCTCTATACTCATCTGCGTTCTAGAGATTGGACAGTATGATAGCGTAAGTGACGCAATAAGCCCCGTCCGGCATCCTAATGCCGATGATGCAGAATGTGTCACTGATGTCCTCATATCAGCAGTGCTCTCTGCATAATCAATGACAGCAATCTGTTGGGCAAGTGGCAAAGAAAACTGGTTCATCATGTAATGGGCCTAAAAACATACTTGCATGGGGGAAACTGGGGACTGGAGAGCAGGGGGCTGATTCCGGGAGCTTGGCTTTATGATTTTTAAAGGACCTTCTATTATAGGAATTGAGAGCTGAAAGATAGGCAGCGTACTATGATTAGCAGAGGGTCACATAATGATGTTTTGATTAACCTAAAATAGCATGTAGATTGTGACAACAGTATAATCAATTACTTAGACTGCATAGGAATTTTCACTCACCAGGCTGGACTTTCATAGGAAGCAGTTATTGCAAAAGTTTAACTAGTTTTCCAAACCGCTGGTCAAATCTGTTTCTGCCTCTTTCATTATTGTCTTCAAATTAAATAATATTGCAGGTGGTGTTCTTACAGACACATTTGTTTTTGGGGATATTTTTGACCACAGAGAACTCAATAAGCTACAGTTTTCACCCCCTCCTCATTCTTTTCCATCTCTCAATAGGTTTACATGTAGGAGCAGCTGGCTCTTCAATCACACTTATAGCTCTTCTGTTCAACTGGGAGCCTCTTACAGCTTTTCATGAACAAATTCAGATCCTGTCTCCTCCACTATCTGATACTATTAAGGCCAGGGCAAGTATCCCACCCATTAAGAGTTTTAGGGAAGTTTATGAAACAGCTTAGGAATTTTGGCAACCAGCTCCAGGGGTCAAGTGACATTTATCTGCGTCTCCCAGGAGAGGAGAGACTGTCTTTAAAGAGACTAGGAGAACCTTGACGAGGGAGTTTGTGCCTGGACCCAAGAGGAGAGTGACACAAGCATGCCTGAACCAGCAAAACCGGGTAGGACAGTCTTTCCTGTGTCCATTGCTACCTGGCTCTTAAAGACAGGAATATTTACTCAAGCTTACTCTTAATTGTTGAGGTGGAACCTGGTATTAAACAGCCAAAATCGTTACAAAAGAAGAGCCGGCTGGAAAAATTTAAATGAACTTTAAAAAAGCAATATTAATGCACAGTTACCCATAACAACTGACCAGACATCAATTTACATGAGTGTATATAGAATAGAAGAGTGGATAAGGATTGCTGGTTAATTGTATTGGGGTTAATGAATATTGCATAGAGCAATCTTTACCTTACTAATCGGTAATAGAGATTTTTTTTTTTTTTAGAACCTTTGGGTAATACAGTTTGAAAGTGCAGCGCATAGACATAGATCTGAAGACTGTAGAGTTACACTTTGCATACTGAAGCCTCAGTACATCATAATAGACTCTGCAGACACACAAGCATATGTTACAGCTGCTTGATAAGTTACTTGAACTATTATTACCAGTGAGGTTTAGCCCTAAGCCATGATTTCTTGGAGAGTCGCATGTACTAATTTCAATTATTTTTTATGCAGCTATAAAATGTTCTACACATCTACACAAATTTCTTCATAAACATTTTCAAGCAAATTCAGGAAGGCAGTGCAAAGAGGACTTCAGGTGTGCAAAGTGTAAAAACCCATAACAACCAATTATATTTCAATTAAATGTTTTTTCATTATTGTACTCAGAGCTTTATCGTTTCTCTTTGCAGTGCCTTTCTGAATCAGCCAGATAATGTAGAGCACTGAGAGTTAGAAGAAAAATGCCAAAATTCCACTTTCATAATATAGAAAAACTAAAAATGCAATAATTTCTTTATGACACTTTTGTCCAGGTGATGGGAAAATACACTTTGAACAATGCTGGTATTTGGATTCATTATTTTTGTACGTGTTTCTGTTCCACTGCTGTAGTTTACATAGCTCAAAGCTCTCAAATGTTTAACAAATGTAGGAACGTTAATTTATTCTCTAATGAGAGGAAATCATTTTTTATTTTTGCCATGTGATGTAGTTCTCCAGTAGAAACAAATCATAGAAAGTCGCTACTCAGATAATTGTAACTCACACATACAGATTATTAATAACAGGAGATTCTCTATCTATCTATCTATCTATCTATCTATCTATCTATCTATCTATCTATCTATCTATCTATCTATCTATCTATCTATCTATCTATCTATCTATCTATCTATCTATCTATCTATCTATCTATCTATCTATCTATCTATCTATCTATCTATCTATCTATCTATCTATCTATCTATCTATCTATCTATCTATCTATCTATCTATCTATCTATCAATTTTATTTACCTGGATCTAAAGGGAACACATTTGAACACCACTTCATAAGAATGAAGGAGGAGTTTTTTTTTTTTTGTCATGACTATGCATGCAGTTTTGCCATGACTATGCATAGTTTTTTATTTTTGTAAACTTTATACCCAGAAAATATAGAATTTGGCTATTTATTTCTAGTGCCTAGAATTACGACACCCAGCATTTCATTTACTACAAAATCTAAATCCAGGTAGTAATAAAACTGCAGCTGAATAGCTTACAGAGTAAGGATGTCACAAATGTCTACCTAAGTCTACCTAGCATTATAATCCTAATATAATGTCCTCCTTAATAATCTATATGTAGTGGTATTGTTTCACAAATCTGATGAATACAGAAGTGATGGCTAAAGCAGGATTCTGCTCCATCTTCTTCTCTAATTGGACATTGGCAGAATATGACGAGGTGTAGGATTTCTATAGGTAAATTATTCTATGAATAAATCAATTTCCATGTGTACATATAATTAATTAGCAAATATAATGTATATAGCTACTTTGTAGACTAATAACCAATAACCTATTTGCTTACTGTATTAATATAATGTTGTTAATGTTGCTATGTGTGGTAATGAATTAATCAAGTGTCTTTGTGCCAGCAGTTGTTGCCAAATCTAAAACTTTGCAGTGTACATAGAAAAAGGGAAAACTTACATTTCTTTTTCAGATATACTTACAACTTACAGCTTTTTTTTTTAAAGGTTTTTGAGGTTTCAGAATGTTTTTATGTAAATGGCAATTTTGTTGAAGGGTAAAGTTTAAAAGGCTAATTTGTCTTAGCTATGACATCACTGCTTACGATGATGTAATCACACGTGACAATGATGATTTAAGTGCTCTTATGCTTTAGGTGCAACTGCTTTTCATTCCATTCTGTGACTTCCATTCACAGAAGAACAGATTAGGTCACTGGAATCGCCACAAGAAAGAATCATTAAGTAGCCCACAGGTCCCCCCTGGTTGTGAAATATATCACAGCAAGAGACAAGTTTGGGAACCTGGGAGCTACAGCATACAACGATACTGATATGTTATGATGAATGATAAAGCAATGCTTTATGGCATACAGAACATGGAATATATATAGTTATCGTTTGTTGGGATGTTGTTTATATAAATAGTACATTACAATATAGATCTCAATGCATGGCAGTTAGAAATACCAGTGTTTACAAGTTTACATGGTGTCATAGGACCTGAGTCCCATTCTTTCCACTGAACTCCTAGTAAAAACTATATAAAGAGGCTTTTGATCTGTGCTGAGGACATGGCATAAAGAGATAAAAAGAAAAACATTGTTGTGTCAGTGGGTGACAAATTCTGGAAGTAATTGATGTTGTAAAGTAAATCCTCCCCTGATAAAACATGCTTCTGAATAAAGCTAAATTCATAATGTAGGACGTCAATAGGCTACACAGCTTATCACCCAGATCTTGGCAACATTTTGATGAAGTTTTCCTTTGGCAATATTGTAATGTCTTCTGACTGTCACTTTGCCATTGTAAATCTTTCGCTGAGGTGTTTATTAAAATTCATGTTTAAAGAAATGTTTTTAGAGATACAGGACATTAATGACAATGTGAAATCTTTAATTAATTTATATATTGATAAAGTGTTCTGTGGTACTTTATACAGAACTATCCAACTTGGTCTTAGACCTGTGGAGTTTGCTGTCCAATTTCTCTACTTCTTACTTTCATATAAGCACACTCACGGGCCTTTTCATTTAAAAGGTCAGTCCACATGAAAGTGATATTTTGGATACTTGTAAAGCCTTATGGGCTGAATTAGCCGCTGGCGTCTTATGTCTTGCATTTCAAAAAGCAAGATCTCTGTTCTATAGTCCCTAAATCCTGTGATCTTGTTAATGGAGGGTTTTTGGGTGTTCTCACCTACCCTAGCATATCCCAGCTTCTTCTGTTACATACTCAATAATATAAAACAAATATAGTCAGATTGAAAGAGGGGCATTTTTACAGATATCTTCATATTACAGTGGCTGAGAGATATAAGAAATTGCCAGGTGGTTTACTGCTCCTTGATCTACCAATAGAGGACTTATCTGTTTAGGTCAATTAACCTACCTAGTGTTGGTGTTTGAGAGGCAATAGAACCCATGGGTCATTTTGGGCTCAAGCCTAGGGTCTTATTTATTGATCGAGTGCTGGTGTATGAGACAGCTGTGTTAAAATGGGCAGAAACAGGTTTTTAAAAATGTACTACTCTGATACGAGGTTTCTTTTTTTTCTGGCCACCTTGGCATCCTTGTCTATATATCCAGAAGAACTGTATGCAGAAGAGGCACTGTGGCTGTTAATAAGAGTCACAAGACTTTCTGTAGCTCAGGCAACATGCTACCATCCTCTTTTCTCTTGGTATGTGGCCTGTGCAGTTAAAAAAAGCAGTATTGTATATAAAAGGCATGTACAGAAGCTATTTGACATGTAGTGGTGTAGGGTATTATGACATTTTAAAAAGACCCTGAACACTAAAACTGGGAGCATTTTAAGACAAAAATGCTAGCCAATGCCAATGTTAGCCAACATATAACCATAAATACAGATGTAAAAACTGAAAAGATTAGCCCCTACTGGTGGAAGATCATATTTTATCCTTACTGTGTGTGCCAGTATTTCTGATTTGACTTGTTCATAGAAATGTTTTCCAATGACTACAGGTTGCTTAGAGTATTAATTTACCATTATTTTAGTTATGCATGCTTTTTATAATTAGTTAAGGCTAGATAATGTTCTTTTTTCACATGTTACTATTCAATTGATGCTTTCATATGGGAGCTCTGTGGATGATCACCACAATTTCTGTTATAGAATATGTGTGACATTATCTTGACATGCTGGCATTCCATGCTCCACAAGAACCAGCTTTACAGTGCACAGGGTATGCTGAGAGTTTTAAGAGCAGCTTGGCAAGAGGCTTAGAAAGAAATCAAATACATTGGTGGCATTAGGTAGTCATAAATCAGAAAGATAATATTTCAGTTTGTTTTGATGTGCCTTTTTGGAAATGGTTTTGGAGTAGCTGTGACATTTTAAGAAACTCATGACATTAGCAAAACACAGAGTACTTAAGTCATTCAAATAATGGATTGTTAAAAATGTGAAAATGATCATTTCTCTATTTATGGGAATGCTGTTTGATTAATTATAATCATTGTAAGACTGTTTTTTAAATACATTTCCCAGTAAATTTTTACAACTTAGATCAGCTTTCCACTTTGAAGTAAACTGTTCTTTAGCAAAATATAAAAGATGCTGTTGCTGACCTCCTTACTAGTACTATTTCCCTTGCTTTTAATGTTGACCATGCAACAGTAGAATTTTGTTTGCAAATTCTTGTTTTCAGTCAAATTTTCAATAGTTATTGGATAATCGTTTTTTGACCGTAGTGATGAGCAAAATCGAAGAAGCAGGATGGAAATCTTTTCTCGGATGAATGAAATCCCAACAGTTCGTGTATTTTTTTTTACATATTACATAGTTACATAGTAGGTGAGGTTGAATAAAGACAATAGTCCATCCAGTTCAACCTGTGTAGGTGTGTGTGACTGTAATCATCTAACATAGCCCTCAATCTCCTGATCCTTGAGATGTAAGTCTAAGAGTCTTTTGAAAGTCACCATACTACCCGCAGAAACCACCTCTTGTGGTAGACAATTCCACAATCTTGTAGCCCTAACAGTAAAGAACCCCCCACGTTGCCTGAGGTTAAAACGCTTCTCCTCTAATCGCATTGTATGTCCTCGAGTCCTCATGCAATTCCTTCGAATGAACAGCTTTTCTTCTAAGCTGAGATCCCCATTAAGATATTTATAAATTGCTATCATGTCCCCTCTCAGACGTCTTTTCTCCAGGGAAAATAAATCGAGCGATTGCAGCCGCTCTTCATAGGTAAGGTCCTCCAACCCCCTAATTAGTTTAGTTGCCCTTCTCTGGACTTTCTCCAGCTCCAACACATCCCTCCTGAGGACTGGCGACCAGAACTGGACAGAATACTCCAGATGCGGTCGGACCAGAGTTTTATAAAGTGGAAGGATTATAGTCTTATCTCTGGAATACATCCCTTTCTTTATGCATGCTAATATTCTGTTGGCTTTGGAAGCTGCCGCTTGGCATTGCATGCTGTTGCCTAATCTATCATCAACTAAGACTCCCAGATCCTTCTCCATTTTTGATTCCCCCAAGGGTTCCCCTCCTAACGTGTATTGTGTTTTTATGTTTTTGGTCCCCAAGTGCAAAACCTTACACTTCTCCACATTAAACCTCATTTGCCATGTCGTTGCCCACTCCGTAATTTTGTCCAGGTCATTCTGTAGGATATCTGCTTCATGCTGTGCAGTTATTGCCCTGGCCAATTTTGTGTCATCTGCAAAAACTGATAACGAACTACTGATCCCGTCCTCAATGCTGTTTATGAACAAATTGAACAAGGTTGGTCCCAGGACTGAGCCCTGGGGCACCCCGCTTACTACCTCAGACCAGTCTGAGTATGCGCTGTTTATTACTACCCTTTGGACACGGCCTTTTAGCCAATTCCGTATCCAAGAGCAAACCCTGCTGTCGATACCTGCAGACCTTATTTTATAAATTAAGCGCTTGTGGGGAACTGTATCAAACGCCTTAGCGAAATCCAAGTACACCACATCCACTGGTCTCCCCCTATCTAGCTCACAGCTCACTTCCTCGTAGAATGCTAAGAGATTGGTTTGACAAGATCGCCCATTTGTAAACCCGTGCTGGTTACTACTGATGATGTTGTTGTCTTTAGCATACTCTACGATATAGTCCCTTATCATCCCCTCCAAAAGTTTACATATTATTGATGTCAGACTGACAGGCCTATAATTTCCCGGGATATGTCTCTGGCCCTTTTTGAATATCGGAATCACGTTAGCCTTCCTCCAATCCCCTGGTACATCTCCTGTCCTAATACTGTCAGCAAAGATCAGGAACAGTGGTCTAGATATAACCATACTGAGTTCCTTGAGCACTCTCGGATGTACGCCATCCGGGCCTGGTGATTTGTTTGTGTTAAGTTTATCCAGTCTTTCCCTGATTTCCCCCTCTGTTAGCCATAGTGGCAAGTCCTGTGTATTACTACTAACCATACAGTCATGGTCAGTGTACCCTTCCTTTTCCTGCGTAAAGACTGACGAGAAAAAAGAATTCAGCACGGTTGCTTTTTCAGTGTCCTCTGTAACCATCCTCCCATCATCGCTAATTATGTGTGCAATATGCTCTGCCCTAGTTTTTTTGCTGTTGATATATTTAAAGAATTTCTTTGGGTTTTTTTTACTATCCTCCGCTATTTGTCTCTCAAAGTCGATTTTAGCCATCTTGATTTCGTGTTTACACTTCTTATTTTCCTCCTTGTATTGCTGGAAGGCCGATACGGTGCCCTCTGATTTATATTTCTTGAAGGCCAATTTTTTTCCCCTAATAAGTTTTTTAACGCTACGGTTTAGCCAGCCAGGTTTGGCTTTGTCTCTTCTAAATTTATTCCCCATAGGAATGCACTGCAAGATGCCTTTGCTTAATATTGTTCTAAAGCATTCCCATTTTTCCTCTGTGGTCAGTGATCCCAGGGTTTGGTCCCAGTTTACCCTTTCCATCAATGAGTACAATTTTGGAAAGTCTGCCCTTCTGAAGTTTAGGGTTCTTATGTTCCCCACTTGCCTTTTTATATTGTTATTTATACTAAATGTGATCATCCTGTGATCGCTAGAGCCCAGGTTGTCCTGGACTCCTACCTCCGAGATTATGTCTGGGTCATTAGTGATCAATAGATCCAGGATAGCATTCTCTCTAGTAGGGGAATCCACCAACTGCGACATGTAGTTATCCTGTAAGGTTTCCGTGAATAGCCGGGCCTTATGCGAGTGTGCAGTCCCCTCTTCCCAGTCAATGTCGGGATAATTGAAGTCCCCCAATATGATGACTGATCCTAGTTTTGCCGCTTTACCTATTAGTGCTAAAAATTCCAGCTCTACCTCCTCCCCTTGGTTAGGTGGCCTATAGCAAACCCCCACAACTACTTTTCCCTTATCTTCTTCCCTATCGAGTTCAACCCACACAGATTCTAAATCCATGCTCATCCCATCCGTAATGTCACTCCTTTATAGCACCTTTATATTGTTCTTGACATAGAGACATACCCCTCCCCCTCTTTTACCAACCCTGTCCTTCCGGTACACCGAATACCCTTGGATATTGGCCAGCCAGTCATGTGAGGGGTCGAACCAAGTCTCCGTTATTCCCACAAGGTCTATGTCCTCCTCATGTACTAACATGTCCAACTCATCCATCTTATTAGCTAGGCTCCTGGCATTAGCATATACCCCTCTTAGTTTTACGGAAGTTAAACGTGATTGGCGGTTTTGTTTATTTCTGTTTGGTCTGCTGTTCTCCCGCACAGACCCGCCAATTGATGTTGTTGACCTACTGTCGCTATTGACCCTACAGCTGCCTTCAGTCCTCTGCTCCCTCCTGACTGATTCTATTTCTGAGCCCTCCCCCCCGTCTCCTAGTTTAAAAGCCCCTCCAACTCGGTGGCCAGTTTTGTTTGGGAAATTCCATTCATTCCAAATGCTAAATGCAAACTCAATTTTTAACTACTTTCAAATAACATTTGGCAAGTCTCTGAAGGCATTAATAAATGCACTAATGAGGTTTTTCATATGAATGCTCGTATGAAAAACTACCACTGTATGGTATGGTATGACTTTCTGACTACAATACTTTTAGTCACTGACCAGGAACAAGTATACTGTTGAGGAAACAGAAATATGAGAATCTGCATACTTGTTCTAATGCTCAAAGTAATGACGTGGAAGGGTCAGCAATAAAGAAAGGTATTTAGCACTTTCAGAAGGAGGGGGTCTAAAAAAGTAGGCCCCATGTTTCTGGCATGAAAATTCTTGCATGAAGGATCACTGCTAAAAATGTCATAATGTGCCAAAACAAAAAAGGTTTACCTTATTTTGATTCCCTTTCCTTTCCAAAGTTCTCTGTCACTACCTACAACATATTTGAAAAAAGAAATGTCTAATTTTATCTGTAGGGCTGCTGTGGGAGTAATGATGTATTGTGGCTCACCTGGTAGAAATAGTGGCACTTTAGCAGGATTAAATAAGGCAAAGAACAATATTCAAGTTCAAATAACATGTTAATATAGTATTAAACTCTACCACTTACTTAGTACTGGAGAATATTTCCCCCCCAATAACACCAACAATGGGGCCCAATGACATCAATGATGGGGCACGATTCCTCTCAATGACAACAATGATGGTGCCCAATGACATCAACAATGGGGCAAAATTCCTCCCACTGACACAAACAATGGGGCACAATTCCTGCCAACAATACCAACAATGTGGCCCAATGGCATGAATGATGCGGCACAATTTCTCTCAATGACACCAATGATGGTGTCCAATGACATGAACGATGGGGCACAATTCACCCCACTTACGCCAAAAATTAGGTGCAATTACTCTTACTAAAGCAAAATATGGGGCATTATTTTTTCACACTGACATCGGAATCATTTCTACTCCCACTGGGCACAGTCCGGTCCTCCTACTATCTGAAGGACAGTAAACTGGTGCTTTATTTAGAATGTTTGGAGACCCCTGTGCTAGAGGAAATGATCCATACTTGCTCATTGCTGAGAAATACTGCACCAATGGATAACAAAACTTTATTCCTGATATTCTTTAGCTCAGTTATTAATGATCTAATCATTAAAGCAGAAGTAAAAAAAAATGGTCCCTGTCTATTAGCAAAAAAATGGATCCCTCCAATGGTGCGCTGTCATCGCTGACAGGGATTCCATCTACACCGGTCTTCCTTTCTGAGTTTGCAGACTTTGAAATTTAAATGGCCAAGCCGCAATGACGTCACAGAGCTTCCTCAATGGATGGCATGCCGTCGATTAAGAGCGCAGTGTACATCCGCTGATGACATTACTGGCTACTACACATGTTAATAACTCCTAAATGGTGCAAGTGAGACATTCACTGTACCTTCAGGTAACCGTTATTATAAGCTCACCTGTGGGTACAAGAAAAAAGGCAGAGTTTACTACCACTTTAATGCTTGCCTTGTTTAGGAGGTGTCTGGTTGAACTTTGCAAAAGCATTTGGAGTGTGAATGGTTATGTTACTATTATGCAAGGGAAAGATCTTACAACAGCTGGGTTGTGCACTGTGTCATACTGCACTCTCTTGGCTATGTCCACCTCAGTGTAATGTTACACGTTGTCCTAATTTGACCATTATTTTTTGTTGATTTCCACAGGATTTAATAATTATGTATTTAAAGACTATCTCAGGGCAAAACATATAATCCCCTTGCAGTGGGACTTCCCCCATACTGCATTGGTAAATTCTGGTTTATGTATAGGGGAACAGGAAAAATATTTTTTACTTACCCAATCCCTGGCTCCAACAGTAGGTGGCAGTCATCTTGTCTTTCTTACACTCCAACTGGTCTGTGGGCAGTCCCTTGGCATCCTTACTTACAATGCAGGGGCCATTCGTCCTATGTTATACTTGATGATGTGACATTAACTGTGACTGTTGGAGTGTGCAGGAGGCTGTGGGACCCAGTCTTCCAGTATGGAGAGATCCTGAAAGAGTGGGGATCAGACAAGTAAAAATCTTTTTTGTGGGTACCATAGGCATAAACAAGCCTTGAAACTTTGAAATGGGGAGGGGGGAACCCCACTGCAAGGGGAGTTTTTTGTTTTTCCAAGAGTTCAACTAATCTTGTCTGATAGACACTATATAGGGGCTGCTCCTGCTAACCTTCTTCTCTGGATACACATTGCCTGGCTGTCTCTGACTTCAACACTTTGATGCAGATACAGAACAAGCATGCAAATTAGAAAAACATTTATGTTACAAATAAAGGCAAACAAGAAGTAAAATATGTTATTTCCACACAGTTCATAGGAATGTAAAATTAAAAAAAAATTCCATATCTGAACATAAAGTATTTTAAACTCTAAAACTTTCACATACATAAAAGAGGGCTCGCGATCATAGCTATTGATTGTCTCTTTAATGGGGCTTATTAACTGCATAATAATGTCTTTGTAGCAATCATGTAGGTTAGCATATTGCAGCTGTTAAATATTGTCGTAGGTGTTTATGTGTTACATATCAGATGACACTTATAATTGGAAAGTCTTATGTTCCTAATGTTATAGATGAATGGTATCTACATGTTGCAGTCCTGGCCTTCTTTTGCTATGACTGTATAGTTACATACCTAAATGTTCAAACACTTGGAGAAGACACTTGCTGATGTCAATTAGGAACTAGGGCATGCCTCATATAAAAATACAACAGAACACATTTAAATACAAGATTATTTGCTCTTGTAAAGTGTGGCAGGCCAAACAGCACAGATCATTTAACTTAGCACTCAGGCTAGGCATCTGTACTGGGCACAAAAAGAATACAGAAGGGAAGCCGCTCCTCTTGGGACCCCGAAGCAAGTGGAGATCACCGGAGTAGCGTTGTCTGCTTCAGTGATTTTAACCTTCCAGGGGGATAGGCCAGGTATAGTATATACATAGTTGCATTTATCCAAGCTAGGCCAATGTAACTATGTATAAAATATCCATACCTGGAATTTTTCTTAACAATTTATTGGCAAATACACACATCTTGCAAGGGCAGCGCATTCACGTTCAGTGTGGGAAATGTGCATGGAATATGCCTTGCCCACACTGCATTCCGGTATAAACGAGCCCTTAAAAAAAAATCGCTCTCAAATTATTTGACAATGTGCCATTTAATTTTAGTGAATCAGTACTTAATTTTTGCCTTCATCTCCTATTAATTCCAGTGCAAGCAATGTTACAGAAAACAAAAGTAGGCCTCAAATACAACTTACATAGGTATACTACAGGCCTATTAAAAAAAATATGATGCTGGTTTTTTTCTGTCTATCTCAGGACAGAAAATAGTGGGAAATCTCTCCTATGAGGACACAGACAAAACACATTTTCAGTAGATTGGAAAGAAGTAGCACTTTTGACAGCAATATAAATGATTTCTTGTATTGGTGCCTCAAATAGATGAGAATATGAGAAAAAAAGTATTCCCAGTAAAGGTAAAGACAGAAAAGAAAAACCTTACCCTTTTTATCTAAATTCTAAACTAGATCAGCATTGACTGTAGACTTTAACACAGCGAATGAATTTACAGTCAGGTGCACTGCCATGCTTTTTGAGTTATAGCGATGTATTGATTTATTGGATTTGAAGGAGAAGCTGCAAATTTACACACCTACACCAGATATGCACATATTGCATTATGTCTGGCCTTTTGGTGAGGTCAAGGGCTGCACTTGAGCCCCCCCCCCCCCCATACAAAGAAAGTTGACCACTGCTGGTTTAGACCCTCATCCTGCTTTAGAAGAGACTAAACATTCCTTTAGGCATCAGCCTGGCCAGGGTGCTTGTCAATATGGCCAAACAGGCCTGAGCCCGCACTCCTTGAGTATCTGTCTGCCATTATGAGTAGCAATTGATCTCCTAGGGAGGGGGAGCTGACTAGCCAAACTGATTTCATTTTGTGGGGCAAAACCCACCTGTCTCCAATGTGTCTTACACCTGCTCAGGCCACTTTCATCGCTGAAACAGGTGCTCTCTGCATGTGATGACAGTGACAGACCATCTGTCCGTCATACTTTCTTTAAGTCATTGATTCACCAAGTAGTGAAGAAAAACTGAACAATTAAAACCTGGAGCCTGCACCTTCAAAAACAAATCAGGAATCAGTTTTTCTATCATGAAAAGCCACTTTACAAAAGAAAAGTCCAAAGACAAAAAATGTATGATTGCATACTTGGCTGCAGTGTAAATATTAGCAAATATATGGTAGTTGGAGTAAATAAGTTAAATGCTAAGGGAAACATTTGATCACAGCGTATACTTTCATTTCATAACATGAGCATTGTAATAGCAATAGAAAAAATCGTTATATTTGACAATCCAATATAGGCTTACTTGAAAAATCTAAATAAAGGCAACTATGGAAAGACTCCTAGTAAAAGAAAGTACTTCAAACAATCCAAGTAGTGTGACTAAAAACAATTCTTTATTAGAACATGATGCAAAATTACAAAATCCTGCAGCGTGTTGGTAAATAAGCTGCATCAGGCGAACCTCCACTGACACCTTTTTTTTTTTTTAAATAAATGTTTATTGAGTTATCCTAAAGATTACAGGACAGAGTTAGATACAGCAGTACATCTAAGAACGCAGAATTCAACAGTGAAAAAAAATGAAGAAAATGTCCATTAGACATATACAGTGCATATTGGAGTTAGATAGGGGGGAGGGAGGGGAGGTGGGAAGGGAAGAGGAAAGGGTGAGAACAGTTTACCTGTAACCAAAAAACAAGAACAATTACAAAAGTAGTAGGAAAAAATCTTACGACCCTCAGATGGTTGTGTAAGGTACTCCACCGACACCTTAAACCAATGTGAGATCTTCACAAAGTACATTTAGAAACTTCAAGATCATTCAGATTAATATGAGAAGGCTAGAAATAACTCAAATGTAGAAATGAATATAGGATTCCACATTAATCTCACTCAACAACCAGAATATTTAGTTGTTGGCACATGAATAATGGTTTGTTTCTGGGGAAATTCATGCATAGATTTCTCACAAGGCTAAATGGGAAAAATCTATTTCCTCCATCCATGTTAAACAAGGTAATTGGAGTTATCTCCACTGGTTGTTGTATTCAAGCAGCTGCGACACCCACTGAGCTATTTCTATTACCAAGTTATTTGGCTGCTGTAGACACTGTATCGTACTCTAGTAGGATCAGCTACATACAGTATGCAGTGCTGTGTTCTCATCAGTATGGCTGTCTTCCCAGGAACAAAATCAAGTCGGGCTGAGTGCTTCTCAGCCATTCAGAGAAAGTTTTTATTTTTCAGTTTTTTTTAATCAATGAATATAAGGCTTCTTTTGTTTGAAAGATATTGAGGTTATGAAGTCCTCCACCCACCTCTCCACCTTGGTCAAATCCGTGGAAGCTTTGTATTCATTGATTAGAAAAACAAAAGACTTCTTCTGAAATGCTGAAAAGGAAAATAACTCACTGCTCAAGATGGTGTAAAAGCCTGATGACACCCACCGGTGCACGCCCCGGCTCGCCTCCGTGGATATACGAATGAAAAAGAAAGAATTGGCGGCACTCCAGATGAAGTCAAAATCCAGATTTATTAGCTGGACATCCCAACGTGACAATAGTGACAAGGTAGACGCGTTTCACACACTACACTGTGTGCTCAATCATTAGGAATGATTAAGCACACAGTGTAGTGTGTGTAACGCGTCTACCTTGTCACTATTGTCACGTTGGAATGTCCAGCTAATAAATCTAGATTTTGACTTCATCTGGAGTGCCGCCAATTCTTTCTTTTTCATTTGAATGGCTGAAAAGTCTGACTTGATTTTGTTCTGGTAGTAAATGGGAAAACAGTAATACATGACGCTAACACAGCACTACATACTCTATGTAGCTGTTCCTATGAAAGTTTGATACAGCACCAAAGCTAGTCCATAACTTGGAAATGGAAACAGTTCGTTTGGGACAACTTGGAAAAAAAAAAGCAATTTAGTGACAGGAAACCTTGAGTTGAACTTTGGGTGGTTAGGTGAATTCCAGCATCTTAGCATCTCTTGGATGTTGTAGCTCCTACTACTGCTCCTCATTCGCACAGCGCTGAAGTGGAGCTTCATTTCTCTAGAGAAACAAGGAATGTCACCTGCTTGTCTATTTTTTATAATGCAAAGAAGCTTGCCATAAAGTGTAATGAAGTAAAGAAAGCTATTCAGACAAGCTGCAGGTTTCACCTTTTTTTTTTCTGAGGGACTACTGGAGCTGAAGAAAAAAACATGTTTTCACATAGGTTGGGCTTCCTAAAATTACAGTGCAGTTTTATTAAGGGAAAAGTTATTAAACACACCTTCTTGACGTTCTTCCTTGCTGTATATACCCTCCTTTATTTTATGTACCTGATAGAATAGTGTCATGGGTTTCTACACAAGAGTGACATTTTGCTAATCAACCTTTTTGATCTGTATGTGCAGCCTTTCTTCACTCTGCTCACAGCTCTGACCTCTCATATTGATGGAAAGAAGAGAATGCCATTGCAGTTCTAGTGCTGTCTGCTGTGCCCTTGTATAATAGTGATGTTAATAGACAAGTAACAGGCCATTAAACAGTCTACTGTCTAACTACCTCAGGGATTTACTGAGGTGTAGACATGACCTTTAACTTTTACTCTGTTATAATTTCTTCGTGATGGCTGTGACATACCCAAAGATAGACAAAGGTTAAATGGGCAATAATATTGTCAGACACAAGATGAAATGTTGAAAGGTTATAATAATAGTTTACTATTTCTGAATTAGTAGTTTCGTCTATCACATTTATATTATATTCTAAGATAAGACACATCTGTGTGTTACATCATACAAATGATGACATTTACAACATACAATATATATATATATATATATATATATATATATATATATATATATATATATATATATATATATATATACTGTATATATATATATATATATAGGCTGAGATTTGAGTTCCACGAGCACAGCAGTACTAAGGTTCATGTTTATGGGGCCCTAGGTCCCTGGCTTCAAATTCTACCCAGAAGCCTATTTCCTTGGCATTTGCACACTTTTTTTTTTCTTATACATTTAAAAAAAAAAAAAAATTTAATTCAGTGCTGTTAATATTGTCCAGATTTTCAGATCTACTTTTTGTCTACATGCACTCACTACAGTGTTGGCTAAAAATCTTTGCTATGGACCAGAGATTAGTTCAGGTTCGGATGAGAGGTGGGCTTGGGCAGGGCCAGATTAACATAGGGGCTATTGGAGCTGCAGCTCCAGGCCCCTACCTTAATATAGGCCCCGGGTTGGCCATTTTCACTGTTACCGCTCTTCTGTCACTTGTAAACACAGAAGTCTGGCTTCTATGCTCGCTTCCCCAGGCAGCTCCCTCAGAACCTCCCCACACAGCACGAAGGCCGGACAAGGAGGGACAGTTGCCGATGCATGGATGTGTTTATGGGCTTCAGAGACAGCATCCCATGTTGAATTAGGCATGCATGGTTGCACCCTTCCTCCTCTGGGTGCATGCCAAGGCACGGCCCTTAAGGCCCTTCAAAATCCTCAGCACCAAGCCCATGATGCTCTTAATCCGGCCCTGGGCTTGGGTTTGGTCTCAAAAGGGGTGAGGAAGCTTGTGACATCATTGACTTACTATGGCCTCATGTCTATATTAGGTAAAGAGGCCGATCCGACTCACAAGGTATTGTTTTATTTAAAGCTGAAAAATTAAAAAGCTTTAAAACAACTTCTGAGATTACATAACATTATAAATACTGTATGTTATTTACACATAAGATTTTATTTTCAGTATTAACATTTTCCCTTATTTAAATTTGAGGGT
Organism: Pelophylax lessonae; assembly: GCF_965119305.1. Taxonomy (NCBI): domain Eukaryota; kingdom Metazoa; phylum Chordata; class Amphibia; order Anura; family Ranidae; genus Pelophylax; species Pelophylax lessonae. The sequence continues at coordinate 93,210,231 of NC_138779.1, forward strand.
TTTTTTTTAATTTTTTGTCCTTGAGAATTTTTGTAACCTTTTATTTGAGTATAGATCTATGTTCATCCTAAGCCTGTTTATTTTTCTCTACTGTTACTTGACTCATTTCTGTTACTAGAAGTCTGTTCCAAGTATCAACTACTTTTTTCAGTAAAATAATACTTTCTCAATGATTAATCTTGAATTTTTCTCCTGCTAGTCAAAGGTCATGTCCCTGTTGTTCTTCATCTCACCTTCAAATTGGAAATGCTGCCTTCTTAAGCCTAAAGCCCCTTTCACACGGGCGCCTCCGTGGAATGGATTCCGCTTGCTCATCGAGGGATCGCTCCGCAGGGACACAGTCCCGCTCTCCTTTCTGGGGAAATAAGATTGGAAATGGACCACCTGTCTGTTTTCATCCGATCCTATCCACCAGACGGATGGAAAATGGGACCACATGTGTTCGCTGACATTCACTGCTCCATAGGGGAGACTGCAAGGTCCAATCAGGTCCGCCTGAAAAACTGACAGCCTGTGTGAAAGGGCCCTTATTTACATCTGTATTTTGTTTAAATGTTTCAGCCATGTCCCCAGACCTGGAAACATTCTAAAAAATGTAAAGTAAGGCTTCATTCACACTTGTGCAACTCCAAAGTTGTGCAACTTTGATGCAAATTTGGATGGGTGCGACTTGGATAGGACTTTAGCTTTGACCAGTGATAATGGACAACTATTGCACAACTGTTGCAACATATAACATTCAGGTACTACTTTTAGGCAACTTTTGAGGGTTAACGTTGAAGTCTATTGCCCTTAAGTTTCATGAAAGTCGGACCAAAGTAGTGCATGAACTACTTTGAAGTCACTGCAACTTTAAGATGCACACACAGTATATGAATGGTTATCATTGGAAAACATGTAGAACGACTTGTAAAGCAACTTTGATGTCCAAAGTTGCATGACAAGTCACACAAGTGTGAATGGAGCCTTAAAGTTGCATCAAAGTTGCACTCCAAAGTCAGCGCAACTTTGGAGTCATACAAGTGTGAATGGAGCCTTCTATAGACCTACCGCTGGAGAACCTTACAGGGAAGTCTATTTGCTTTCTGCCCTATCTGGCCACACTGTTTGCTCATTTTGCAATCATCTAAAAAAAGCAACCCCAGGTTCTCTTCATCTTTCCTCTGGCCAATAGCACACCTTCTTTATTTCAGTGCCCACACTCTGGATAAATTAGCATGGGAGGTACCATTGGACAGCAGCATTTTCACTGTGGGGAGAGGGGAGTGTTAGATGTACTAGCAGATTTAAATATACTAATAAATAGAAAGGCAAACTCCAGCTTCTAATTTATAATCTGCTACAGCAAACAGTTTTTTGTTTCCTTTTGGGATAAAGGTTTTACATAGATAAAAAAAAAAAAGCTGGCCATTGTAAGCACCCCCGATAGTGTTAAATGGTATGTCTCATCTCTGTAATGGATACATTTTTTTGAAGAGGTTGCTCTTTTTAACTAACTTTTTTAACAGTCCTTCTAGCTTGAACCAGAAATAAAGACATATTGTTAAAACGCATCTCTTGTTCAAAACTTATAACAGAGGTTTTAACCCCTCCCCATTCTATCCAAAACTAAGAAAAAAATGTTTGACCAGACATACACGTATATATTATTATTTCAGTTATTTCTCATAATGGGAATTTCCATAATGTGAAATGTAGTCACAAAATCAAGCTCATGCATAGATGAAAAAGTGCTGGTTAGAATTTTGCAATTATCAATATTATCTGTCTGTGAAAATTGATACCACCCCAGATAAAGAAAATAACACAGGTAGCCGTAAAAATTGGACAGGGTTTATTTATTCTCTACTCTCTTTAAAACTGAAAAGAAAGTATATATAATTGTTTTAATTAAATGAACAAGTACAAATAATATAAATAAAATAGTATAAAATTGAGCCTTTAATGTATTATTTGTAGGCAGCTTGCATATCTATGGGCCAGTAATGTATACATTATTAACTCCTATAGGATATGTGTGCTGATAGAAAACCTAACACCATGTCACAAGCTCTTTTTTTTTTACTCCAAACATAGTCTCCTATTTCCAGATGCCATTAGCCTGATGTCTATAGAACGGAACTGAACACTATGTGATGACTAGAGGTTAAATGTCAAAAAGATTATGATTACTTGTACTGACAGGGGATTTGATGCCAAGTAATATTTATACAAAAAGGCCTGAATTTTCTGATTTTGGATATTTATATATTTTATATTCATATAATAGCTTACCAATGACTGAACTGTCCAGTTTTAACTGCTTCCAGGCCTCCCCACACACATATACTGTGTCAGGGCAGCTCTTCAGCGCGAAATCGCGTACCTGTACAATTTTTTTTTCCTGGTCTGGGGCTCGCATGCTTTGACACAGCAGGAGCCAATCAGCGTATCCGACTTCAACTCCTACAAGGGCTGGGAGTGTGTCTATGGGAATGGTTGACCATTCTTCCAGAAGCACATTTGTGAAGTCAGGCACTAAGGTTGGAGAGAAGGCCAGGCTCGCAGTCTCTGCTCGAATTCATCCCAAAGGTGTTCTATTGGGCTGAGATCAGGACTTTGTGCAGGCCAGTCAAGTTCCTCTACCCCAAACTTGCTCATCTATGTCTTTATGGACCTTGCTTTTTGCACTGGTCCAAATCATTTGGTGGAGGGGGGATTATGGTGTGGGGTTGTTTTTCAGGGGTTGGACTCCAACCCCTGAAGGGAACTCCTAAGGCGTCAGCAAACCAAGACATTTTGGACAATTTCATGCTCTGAACTTTGTGGGAAAAGTTTGAGCACCAGTGCACAAAGCAAGGTCCATAAAGATTTGGGGTGGAGAAACTTGTCTGACCTGCACAGAGTCCTGACCTCAACTGAAAGAACACCTTTGGGATGAATTAGAGCGGTGACTGCAAGCCAGGCCTTCTGGGTATTCCTGGGAAAGTGAACATTTTACCACATTCACCAAGCTCTAGGGAAAACTCTCTCCCTTGCAAAGTGAACAGCCTACTTGCCTTTAGTAAACCAACCCCAGAAACACACACACAGAATAATGATCCAAATATATTACAGCAAGCATGTAAAAATTGTGAATCACATTTAAAAAATTATATTAAGTTTACCATAACAACTAAAAATGTATGTTCACTGAAAATCTAACCTTATTTATCTATACAGGCAGCTGAACTAATCCTTCACAAATGTTATTATGTCTTTATGGATTTGCTAATTAGGGATGTTTTCATTAACCACAGCAAACAGCTAATTATATCATGGTGGCTTATTTTACACACAGACTGTTGCCCAGTTCTCTCTGTCCCAATTAGGCGAGAACTTAGAAAGGCAGCAATCTGAGAAGGGGATCAAAAGGTCAGCTTGGTCCAAGAGGGGTCGGAGCTCTCCTGAGTAGCAGAGACTTTCAGGTGTGGGGTCTTTAATTAGCCGAGGATAGACTGGCTAAGTATTTGCCACATGAGACCCTATCCTATCACTTGATATTGCAAAATTAAACTCAAACTGCAATCCATGCATTCTTACTGCTGTACCATTTAAGTGGATTGATTACATATTATTAAAGGAGGACAGATGGAAGGAAATTATATAGTTGAATATGAACCTAATAAACAGAACTGAAGTAGTCAGTTTAACTTTACATTTAGTCAGGGCAGTGGCTAATTTACATTTGAACTCCAGTCTGTCTTAAGAAAGCACAACCTACAGGCACTGTACACTAATAGAAAAATGTGAATACATTTTTTGAAATGTGGTTCAGTAGCCAAATTGCCTTATCAAAGCTTGGGTAACATGATGCAGTAAGGGTATATTACAAGCTGGCTCACAGCTTCTGCTCATGTTTAGGGATGAGCTCAGATGTGTTTGGATCCCAGTTTGGACCCACCTGAGCTATCCCATCAGAAAGCGTTCGCTGCACACAAAAAACAAAAGCAGCCAAGGCATTTCCCACTATAAAAAGGGTTGTGTATAAGTGCAGCTGCTGGGTGGAATGTCCCAAAAGCTTATGGTGGTGTGCAATGACAGCTTCCTAGCAGGATATCTCAGGTGGGTTTGGATTTAAACATGCCTGCTTGTGATATCACCAAAGTTTATAAGCCTTCTTGTCCCAGAATCTATCCCAAAATGCTTTCCTGCACCCATTTCCAGAGGCAGTATCTCACCGGATTGACTGTGATGGGGACTTTGTATGGTGGCCCAATCACTATACTGTTGCTGACATTTTTAAACTGAGGCTGCCAGGTAGATGTGCATTCTGTAAAAAAGTACCACTTAAAAAAGCGTACTCCCCGCGCCTAGGAATTAGTGTTTTAAATTGTTAAAAATTATATCTTTAGATTAGTGACAAACCGTAAAAATGTAGCAGCAGCAGTAGTGTGAAATTGGTGTAAAAGGAAAAAATAGTCCTAAATAGGGCTATCTACAGCGCTTGCTTAAATTATATAAATATATAAACATAATTGGTGCAATTATATATAAACATAAATTTGTGCAAATTTGCTATATAGGTGCAAGTGTGCAAAATTTAGTGCCAATCAAATAAATATTCCATATAAATACAAATCCATAAATAAATTACTGAAAATTCATCTCATATTACAAAAATATATATATAACAAAATCCAATGTTCCGTGATTGTTCCTTTTTCCAGGAACTGTGCAAGTGCTCTATAATAATAAATCCAATAGTGACTGGTAAAGTGCAGGTGCTGAATGCCTTCTTCGCGTGAAACAATTTATAAGATGGGTGACTTACCATATGTAGTGGGTCTCATATACCTTACAATATTGAGACCAATCACGCTTATTGGCAAGTCCCCTTTAAGATCCTCCTAGTTGTGCCGATGGTAATTTTCCTCCTCACCATTCCATTAAGGCAGCTCGTGATGTTAAAGTTGGAAAGAAGATGGTGTGATATTGTTTTAAAAGGGGTTTATTCCCATAAAATGTACAATATAGCAGTATCCAGCAAGATCCAGCAAGGATCGTATTGCGGAAATGTTTGTGACAAACGATATGACCATGCAGAGTGGCAAGCGGTAAATCCGGCTTGCGTTCCAAATGGATGTCACGTTGTGCGGTCCACGTGCATTCTGCCCCTGGCCAGGGTGGGAGATGCCACACCAGAGACTTTGGACCTCATCGAGTCTTGTTTGCATGGTGCCACCCTGTTTGTAAATGTTATTTAATCTTTTATTATTAAACAAGTTTATTGAACTACCGCACTATTAGCTCCTTTTTGCACTGCATTTCTTTGTCCTTTACTGTACATTTAATGTATTTGTCTCAGTGACTTATATCGCACAGGTGATCAAATACCACCAAAAGAAAGCTCTGTTTGTGGGAAAAAAAGGACGTAAAATTTTGTTTGGGTATGGCGTCGCATGACCGCGCAATTGTCAGTTAAAGTCGCACAGCGCCGAATCGCAAAAAGTGGCCCAGACGTAAGACAGCAAAATCCTCTAGTGGTAAAGTGGTTAAATATAAGGACACTCACCTGTCCAGAGATCCAGTGATGTCCTCACCGGAGCTGATTTTGCGCCTTGTGAATGGTCCCATAGTCTTCTAGAGCAGGAGCAGGAGATAGTAGCAGAGCCAGTATGCAGGCAGTGACCAGAGGCAGTGGGGTAACAAGGGACCGAGTCAGAGGCAGAGCAAGTCCAGGAAGAAGGCCAAGATTGGTAACAGCTGGGCAATGCAATACAGAATCAGCAGAAAGACGAGTCCAGAACACAGGTAGAGATCAGGGAGATCAGGTGAGCAAGTTTAATCTAGGAGCAAAGGCAAAGTCCAGGAGAAAGCCAGGTCATACACAGGTAAGCAGGTTCAAAGATCACGGGAATACAGGTACAAGATGAAGACCATTCAGCAACTGCTCATGGTGACAGGCCAGTTTAAATAGGCTACTGGGCGTCAAGTATGCACACTAATTTGTATGCATACATGCGCATGATGAACTGGAATAGTAAATCTATTGTCTCTTTGCCCAGAAGTATTAGCATGTAAGCATGCACACAAATTTGAGCAAAAGCCCTCACTGGTTTTCTGGTGCTGGGAATCTGGTTTACCTTACACATCCAATGCTAGGAGGGTGCTACATTTATCAATGTTACATAAAAAAGATATACCCTTCTATGTAAAAAAAAAAAAAAAAATTCAGGAAACGGTGTTTGTATATGTACTGTTCCTATAACAAAAGTTCATTGCAAGTTTAAATTAAATAACAATGCTCACCCCTTGGTCTCACTGCTCAATCCAAGAGGCCTCACACATACACCTCATCAAGCAGTACCCACAGTACATTTTCTTGAAGTGCCTCTCAATTCTGAACTCTTGGAGTTCACTGCTATTTATTATACCAGTTTTCAGCCTCGATCTTAACAGAATACAAGGGAGCAAAAGTTTGAATATGTAAATGTTAAATAAAATCAGTGCAATCACAAATGAATAACTAAATTTACAGCCCAATGGCAGCATACATTCAATGTCTTCACTAAACGCAAATACCAAACCAAATAAACAAATAATTCAGCGCCAAAGGTAAAATAAACAGTGAATAATAAAGTTGAATAAAAAAATCAATGACAACAGGACCAATATCATTAAGTAAATATTATACAGTGACAAATCATTCAACCAACCAATACTGTGAATTAATCCAGCACACACAAGTGAAGAAGTGGACAAAACTTATAATGATTCACGTGCAAATTAATCAAGTGAAAAGAGTCCATAAAATAAATAGATATCTTGAATATTAATAAAATATCCTCCCGTGCTATGCAGTGAATATAAAGTGCTGGTGCTAAATCAACGCACAAGTGCATCGTGTGTTTCAAATCAGTGCTCGCTAGCAGCTCACCTTACTGTCTGACTCATATATTCCAATGAGTCAGACACGCTGTTACACCCAATGGTGTCAAAATGCAATGAGGTTATCTTATTGCATTTTGACACCATTGGGAGTGTAGTGGGTGCCTTGCATCTCCCGCAGCCATGCAAGGCTGCCCGAGGCTCTCACTGAAGGGAGGCAGTGCCTGCCAGCAGCTGCAGGGGAATTTCCCGCCTCCCTCTCCTTCTTCTCACTGTGCAGTGAGTGAGAGGAATTCACAGACACTCAGAACCCTCCCCTGTTTCTCATTTGCAGAAGGAGCTAGCCAATCCAGGGAGGATTGAAGAACTGTAAAGAACTCTGGGATATGTAGTTCACAAAACAGGTGGCTCCATTCTAATCACTAGGGACAGAACTACAAACCCCAGCATTCCCTGGCAAGGAAGGAATGAAGGGCACCATCTTGTCTACTGAGGAGAATTTAGTCAGCACAAGGCAGGGGAAGAGACTGGACTTAGGGGAGAGGTGTTGCTTCCCAGGTCAGTCCATTGCTGTGCTCCAGAGGTCCAGCCTGATTAAAGGGGAATCCCGGGTGCCTGTCCAGACACACCTGCATCGGCTGAGTGAATCGTTCAAGGGTGAGGTGACCAGTCGGGTTACCAGAAGAGCCTGCCTGTTCCAGGACATTAGTTTGGGCCTTGACCGCAGGATTGGTGAGAGGGCAATTGCCCATCTGCAGGAAACAAGGACACTGCACACAGACAGAGTTACTTCACTTTGCCCTCACTTGCCAGAACCTTGTTGAAGCCCTGTTAAGCAGTCACAGTGTCTGCCTTGCTATCCGGATACTTTCAGCATATCACAGTTACACTTTGCCAAGCATGAGTTCTAAGTGCACCAACTAAAGCGGATAGCCGAAGATACAAGGCCTCATCTTTCTTCCAAGGGACTGAAGTTAACGGTGCCATACGGGCACACACACACATACTCAGGGCTCTGTATATGTAGTGTATGTGCAGCGTAGTCTGACTTGGGAGCTAAGCCACTAAGCACTGAATTAGGTAGTGTTTGTAGTTGGGCCTGTGGTGTCAGAAGAGAGAAGAGAGAGGTCTGACATAGGAGAAGGTCATTCTTCTGCTCTCCTCCTGCCTGGACTCATAACGCTAATTTAAGTAGAGGTAACTCAGCTTGTGTTAAATTGTTATATTGCGATTTATTGTTGTTTAAGTTCTTGCCTCTGCTTCTGGGGTAATTTACGGATGTGGAATCCCCTAGAACCAGTCTGATATAATGCATTGAATTAAATTGCTCTTAATCTCAGTGATAGCTAATTAATTCAAGAATACACTATTACTGTCTGTTATTTTTACACAGAGACCTTATAGTAAAGACATTTCTGTGATTTATCATAACGTGTGTGTTTTCTTTGGTCATGCACTTAACACTATTGCCAGGTGTGCCAGAGGGGCGGAGCTTGTTCTTGGGGTTGAGAGGCAGAGTACGGAACCAATCATACTTAAGCAGCTCCTCCAGGGGTAGCGCTACAGGTGTAATAGCGTGTCTAACTCATTGGAATATATGAGTCAGACAGTAAGGTGAGCTGCTAGCGAGCACTGATTTGAAACACATGGAGCACTTGTGCGTGGATTTAGCACCAGCACTTTATATTCACTGCATAGCACGGAAGGATTTTTTATTATTCTTCAAGATATCTATTTATTTTATGGACTCTTTTCACTTGATTAATTTGCACGTAAATCATTATAAGTTTTGTCCACTTTTTCACTTGTGTTTACTGGATTCATTCACAGTATTGGTTGGTTGAATGATTTGTCACTGTATAATATTCACTTAATGATATTGGTCCTGTTGTGATTGATTTTTTTTAGTCAACTTTATTATTCACTGTTTATTTTACCTTTGCCGCTGCATTATTTATATACTGTTTGAATATGCACCAGTTCCCATGAACGGCCAACCGCACAACAGTCCAAGCGCCCCCTCACCCAACTTATGATCCTTGTGCGGGTCTTTGGAATGCTGGATTGATCTTTTCTAGACTAATTTCTCTCCAAACTAGTAAAGTCAAGCAGGGAAGCAAGCCTCATGATGACTTTGAATGGCATAAACAGTAACTCACCCTAGCACCACCGCACTGTGGGAAGATAAAGAGCTAAGTGTCGGTGCTCAGGCTGAACGTCCAAACCAAATGTTATGTGAATAAAGCCGGCACAGGAAAAGTCTTCTTCCAAGTAAAATACTTTATTCCAACATGGATAGCGGTGACAACATGACAAATGCTGACGCGTTTCGGCTTTACGCTTTCCTCATAGCATGCTATTTGAAGACTTTACGTGTTCCGGCTTTATTCACATAACTTATGATGACTTTGGCCTCTTCAAAGTGCAATTCCCCAATCTCTGCAGCAACAGTTTGCTCGGGCTTCAGCTCAGACCCCGGACTCCATTGTACACTAGCCTTCCCAAACATTTCTAGATTAACAGAAGGTGACATCGCACACTTCCCATGTTACACTCGTTTTTAAGATGAGGTACATGTCCTTTCATGGGCAAAAAAGCAAAGCAAACAATAAGTCCTGGTAACGCCCACACCTGCTTCATGGCTGTAAAGATAACATTATTGCATTAGGCCAACTGTCTTTACCCTAGTAGACTAGCTAGCCTCAATATCTAAATAAGACATCTTGACACACTTTGCATCCTAAAGAAGTAGAGATGTAGTCACAGTTTCCAACACTGCATCAGTACACCTAGCCCAATCACTGGAATGGCTAACTGCCAGCCAACTCTACAAACAGTCAAGTTTTAGGCCTTAATGCACGCTAGGCGTTATAAAAACGTCAGTAGCATTAGCTGTAGAAAGCTGTAGAATGAGTATTGCAGCATTTTTGTAGTAGCGTTTTTCAGAGTTTTTTAGACTTTTTTAGCTATAGCGTTTTTGTAGCTTTTTCTAGAAAACTATACTCCCTCAAAAGCTTATGGCTCAAAAATGCTGATAAATGCAGAACAGCTGAGTTTTTCAGCATATCTAGGATTTTATCAGAGTTAGAGTGTTTTTACAGCTCAAAAACTCCTCTTAAAGCCCACTAGTTCTGGGGTTTTTTTTCCAGCCAGAAAATGCCCCTGCCAAAAACTGCTGATAACATCCTCTGCGCATGAACACATTGGATAACATGCTTGAGAGTTTACTGGCTGCAGAAAAACACCTGAAGCCAAAAACAGCAGCTGTAAAAAAGTCAAGTGAGCATGAGGCCTTAAAGCGGAGTTCCAGCCACAAAATGTTTTTTTCAATAAAAATACCCCAGGGACAGTCAGGGCTAGTACATTCCACAATGGATAGCCTCTGTACTGTCCCGGGTCTCACTTACCTTTTAGAAGAAATACTTACCTTGAAAATTTCTTCTCCAGCGCTGCCATCTCGGATGTGGGCAGCTGAAGCCAGCGCGTCCTCTTCTGCGCCCTCTTCCATGTCCTCTTCTCCCAGAATGCGCCTGCACCAGCCCCACTCGTCACTTCCGGTGCAGGCGCGTCATCCCTCCACAGCTTCTGGGCATGCCCAGAAGCTGTTTAGCAGGGAAAGTGAAGAGCGGGGCCGGTGCAGGCGCATTGATTCCTGGGAGCGATGACGTTCAGCTCCCAGGAATGAATGCAAAGAGGAAGTGACGGCGCGGGCTGTGGCCGCAGAGGGAAGAAGTGGAAGAAAGGTGAGTATAGTTTTCTTCAATAACAAGGTAAGTAAACAAAAAAAAATCGTAACTGTCCATTTCTTTTTCAGGTGACAAAAAGCAAGCGGATGGCCCAAAATCGATTATGTCGATTTTGTGGCCGGAACTCTGCTTTAAGTTGAAAGATCCAGAATGGGCAAAGTTAGAGTACACAGTACACTACACTTCCAAGATAAAAAGTACACATAATGCAGGGTTACTGGAGAATCCAGTTACAAATCACAGGTAGTCTTAGAGGCAATATGGAACCTTTTATTATACCTAGGAATGTTGCTCTCCTTGCTCAGCAACGTGATGTGTATGTGGCCCTCGGTCACAACTTAGACCAGGGTTTCTCAACCAGGGTTCTGTGGAACCCTAGGGTTCCTCCAGGGGGTTGCTAGGGGTTCCTTGAGCAATGAGCAATTTCTGCCTCTTAGATAAATTTCCAATGACACCATTTTTCCTTTTAGCGATCTGTAAGGGGGTAATTCTTCCCAATGATGACAAGAGTAAGGAGCACTCTTCCCACTGACTGTCAAACTAATGTGTCATGAGTTGTAGATTTTTAATTTTCAGCAGGGGTTCCCTGAGACCAGAAATTTATTTCAAGGGTTCCTCTGTTGTTAAAATGGTTGAGAAAGGCTGACTTTCATCTTGGGTAGAAATGGAGAGAGTCATTTCCAATCAAAGTTTGTTGGATTGGAAAGTCCTGCTGCTCTTTATTTTCCCTGCACAATTCCCACCCAATAAATTTGGCACACAGAGCGCACAGCTTAGTGCATATAGCTGATTGCAGAACTTCTGTGGTCCCACAACATCAAATAAAGCTTAGTTTAGTTTAATAATAAATGTTCAAAGAGTCCTTATGACAGCATTATTGTGTTCACAGAACATGTACTGCGCGGGCTTATGCAAGCACATAGAGCAAGTGCTATCCATTTGCTCCAACCTGCATTTGTCAGTGCCCACATACACATCAATCATGTTTGGAGGGCTCAGTGGATCCTATAAACGGCTTCAGCTCAGCTGCACTAGACCTATGGTAAAATGAGCTTGGCATTACCATTACTTTAGAGTTCCTGAAAGATTATCTCTACTAATCTTAATATGACAAGCAAATCTGAAGTATGTATTGGAACTATAAACTAGCAGCAATACCAAATTCATGGTAATGCAATCTTCATATATACATAATATATAGTGATAATGTTCCAGCTAGCATCCCAGTGCGGAAATTCCAGGATCAGCATGTATTAAATCCATCCCAGTTTATTTTTGAAATCATGAGCTAAGATATCAAATTATTAATGTTTGGCAAGCATTATAGAATACTAGTTGTCAGCAGCTGATAAAAGCAAATTAGTATTTAGGAAAATAAATTTATGAAAGTTTGTAGCCCAAAATTTGAATAACCTAATGCAACAGTAAAAATAGTACCTTGTCCGTTCTTAGTACCTACTATTTTGATGTAAGGTATGCCGAGATCACTTGCACTTAAGAATTAGCTGTTCAAAAAATTCAATGTAACACACAATACATGGCATATTTAGTTTAAATGGTAACACACTGCACATTTCCAATGCACCACAACAAATGTGCATTTTAGAGAAAGCCGAATCTTAGATGTCACCAAAGCAGATTACCACTGGAAAATATATCTTCACTTTCTGTTCAAGTGACAGCTATACATTTTTGGGCTTCGCAATGCCCAACAAATAGGGAGGGTGAACCTACCCAGCAGGGATACAGACACCACTGACAGCGGTTCTAACCCCTCTCTACTCTATCAAAAACATTTAAAAAAATTAGACTAGAAATAAACTTTAACTTACCAGGACAAATATGTGAGTATCTTTGCGACTGGTGAGTATCCTTGCGACAGGTGAGTATCTTTGCGACTGGTGAGTGTCCTTGCGACTGGTGAGTATCTTTGCGACTGGTGAGTGTCCTTGCGACTGGTGAGTGTCCTTACGACTGGTGAGTATCCTTGCGACTGGTGAGTATCTTTGCGACTGGTGAGTATCTTTGCGACTGGTGAGTGTCCTTGCGACTGGTGAGTATCTTTGCGACTGGTGAGTGTCCTTGCGACTGGTGAGTATCCTTGCGACAGGTGAGTATCCTTGCGACTGGTGTGTATCTTTGCGACTGGTGAGTATCTTTGCGACTGGTGGGTATCTTTGCGACTGGTGAGTATCTTTGCGACTGGTGAGTATCCTTGCGACTGGTGAGTATCTTTGCGACTGGTGAGTATCTTTGCGACTGGTGAGTATCTTTGCGACTGGTGAGTATCTTTGCGACTGGTGAGTGTCCTTGCGACTGGTGAGTATCCTTGCGACTGGTGAGTATCTTTGCGACTGGTGAGTATCCTTGCGACAGGTGAGTATCTTTGCGACTGGTGAGTATCTTTGCGACTGGTGAGTATCTTTGCGACTGGTGAGTATCTTTGCGACTGGTGAGTGTCCTTGCGACTGGTGAGTATCTTGCGACTGGTGAGTATCTTGCGACTGGTGAGTATCTTTGCGACTGGTGAGTATCTTTGCGACTGGTGAGTATCCTTGCGACTGGTGAGTACCTTGTGACGGGTGAGTATCCTTGCAACTGGTGAGTATCCTTGCAACTGGTGAATATCCTTGCACTGGTGAGTATCCTTGCGACTGGTGAAGTAGCTTGCGACTGGTGAGTATCTTGCGACTGGTGAGTATCCTTGCGACTGGAAGTATCTTTGCGACTGGTGAGTGTCCTTGTGACTGGTGAGTATCTTTGCGACTGGTGAGTATCCTTGCGACTGGTGAGTATCCTTGCGACTGGTGAGTATCCTTGCGACTGGTGAGTATCCTTGCGACTGGTGAAGTATCTTGCGACGGGTGAGTATCCTTGCGACTGGTGAGTATCCTTGCACTGGTGAGTATCCTTGCGACTGGTGAAGTAGCTTGCGACTGGTGAGTATCTTTGCGACTGGTGAGTATCTTTGCGACTGGTGAGTATCTTGCGACTGGTGAGTATCTTGCGACTGGTGAGTATCTTGCGACTGGTGAGTATCCTTGCGACTGGTGAGGATCCTTGCGACTGGTGAGGATCCTTGCGACTGGTGAGTATCTAGTGACTGGTGAGGGTATTAGCGACTGGTGGGTACCCCAGGTTTTGTACCAGGGAAGTTAGAGGTAGTGTAGGTAAGGAAGAGCAGGTCGTTAACATTATCCCCATAGAGTAGTGGGTAATAATGTCCGACAGGATTGGGGATGCCACTCAGTGCACTTCTTGCGGCATGTATGCGTTCCTTGATGAAACAATCGAGGACGAATACTGCTGTGCAAGATGTGAGCGACTTGTTGCTCTGGAAGCCCACATCGTGGATCTAGAGAACACAGTGACAAGACTGCGTGGCATCTACAACCTGGAAAGGAGCTTGGACTTCACCCATCAGGCGCTGGCAGGGGTCAGCATAGAGGAGGAAGGAACAGAGGAGACGCAAGCAGCAGAGGTACGCAGCTGGGTGACTGTTAGGAATGTTAGGGGGAGGAGAGTCAGGGAGGCCAGTCCTGAGTTGGTACACCCTAACATGTTTGCCGAGTTGCAGGTTGAGGGGGATATCAACTCAGGGGTGGCAGAGCTGGAGAACGCGCCCTCCCCCAGCTGCCAGGGGAGGGACGGCTCCAGGAAGAAGGGGGGCCGTAACGCAGGAAAGGTTAGAAAGGTTGTGGTAGTTGGGGACTCAATTATCAAGAGGACAGAGAGGGAAATCTGTAAAAAAGATTGCGTGAACCGAACAGTTTGTTGTTTACCGGGCGCCCGAGTTCGGCACATCGCAGATCTGGCAGACAGATTGTTGGGCGGGGCTGGGGATGACCCAGCGGTCATGGTGCATGTGGGCACTAATGACAAAGTTAAAGGTAGGTGGAGGATCCTTAAGAACGATTTCAGGGACTTAGGTAATAGATTGAGGAAAAGGACCTCCAAGGTGGTTTTCTCTGAAATACTGCCTGTACCTCGAGCCACACAGGAGAGGCAGAAGGAGCTTAGGGAAGTTAACAAGTGGCTGAGGAATTGGTGTAGGAAGGAGGGGTTTGGGTTCCTGGAGAACTGGGCAGACTTCTCAGTCGGCTACAGGCTCTTTAGTAAGGATGGGCTGCACCTTAATGGGGACGGTACAGCTCTTTTGGGGAGAAAGATGGCCACCGAGTTGGAGGGGCTTTTAAACTAGGAGACGGGGGGGAGGGCTCAGAAATAGAATCAGTCAGGAGGGAGCAGAGGACTGAAGGCAGTTGTAGGGTCAATAGCGACAGTAGGTCAACAACATCAATTGGCGGGTCTGTGCGGGAGAACAGCAGACCAAACAGAAATAAACAAAACCGCCAATCACGTTTAACTTCCGTAAAACTAAGAGGGGTATATGCTAATGCCAGGAGCCTAGCTAATAAGATGGATGAGTTGGAAATATTGGTACATGAGGAGGACATAGACCTTGTGGGAATAACGGAGACTTGGTTTGACCCCTCACATGACTGGCTGGCCAATATCCAAGGGTATTCGGTGTACCGGAAGGACAGGGTTGGTAAAAGAGGGGGAGGGGTATGTCTCTATGTCAAGAACAATATAAAGGCGCTAGAAAGGAGTGACATTACGGATGGGATGAGCATGGATTTAGAATCTGTGTGGGTTGAACTCGATAGGGAAGAAGATAAGGGAAAAGTAGTTGTGGGGGTTTGCTATAGGCCACCTAACCAAGGGGAGGAGGTAGAGCTGGAATTTTTAGCACTAATAAGTAAAGCGGCAAAACTAGGATCAGTCATCATATTGGGGGACTTCAATTATCCCGACATTGACTGGGAAGAGGGGACTGCACACTCGCATAAGGCCCGGCTATTCACGGAAACCTTACAGGATAACTACATGTCGCAGTTGGTGGATTCCCCTACTAGAGAGAATGCTATCCTGGATCTATTGATCACTAATGACCCAGACATAATCTCGGAGGTAGGAGTCCAGGACAACCTGGGCTCTAGCGATCACAGGATGATCACATTTAGTATTAATAACAATATAAAAAGGCAAGTGGGGAACATAAGAACCCTAAACTTCAGAAGGGCAGACTTTCCAAAATTGTACTCATTGATGGAAAGGGTAAACTGGGACCAAACCCTGGGATCACTGACCACAGAGGAAAAATGGGAATGCTTTAGAACAATATTAAGCAAAGGCATCTTGCAGTGCATTCCTATGGGGAATAAATTTAGAAGAGACAAAGCCAAACCTGGCTGGCTAAACCGTAGCGTTAAAAAACTTATTAGGGGAAAAAAATTGGCCTTCAAGAAATATAAATCAGAGGGCACCGTATCGGCCTTCCAGCAATACAAGGAGGAAAATAAGAAGTGTAAACACGAAATCAAGATGGCTAAAATCAACTTTGAGAGACAAATAGCGGAGGATAGTAAAAAAAACCCAAAGAAATTCTTTAAATATATCAACAGCAAAAAAACTAGGGCAGAGCATATTGCACACATAATTAGCGATGATGGGAGGATGGTTACAGAGGACACTGAAAAAGCAACCGTGCTGAATTCTTTTTTCTCGTCAGTCTTTACGCAGGAAAAGGAAGGGTACACTGACCATGACTGTATGGTTAGTAGTAATACACAGGACTTGCCACTATGGCTAACAGAGGGGGAAATCAGGGAAAGACTGGATAAACTTAACACAAACAAATCACCAGGCCCGGATGGCGTACATCCGAGAGTGCTCAAGGAACTCAGTATGGTTATATCTAGACCACTGTTCCTGATCTTTGCTGACAGTATTAGGACAGGAGATGTACCAGGGGATTGGAGGAAGGCTAACGTGATTCCGATATTCAAAAAGGGCCAGAGACATATCCCGGGAAATTATAGGCCTGTCAGTCTGACATCAATAATATGTAAACTTTTGGAGGGGATGATAAGGGACTATATCGTAGAGTATGCTAAAGACAACAACATCATCAGTAGTAACCAGCACGGGTTTACAAATGGGCGATCTTGTCAAACCAATCTCTTAGCATTCTACGAGGAAGTGAGCTGTGAGCTAGATAGGGGGAGACCAGTGGATGTGGTGTACTTGGATTTCGCTAAGGCGTTTGATACAGTTCCCCACAAGCGCTTAATTTATAAAATAAGGTCTGCAGGTATCGACAGCAGGGTTTGCTCTTGGATACGGAATTGGCTAAAAGGCCGTGTCCAAAGGGTAGTAATAAACAGCGCATACTCAGACTGGTCTGAGGTAGTAAGCGGGGTGCCCCAGGGCTCAGTCCTGGGACCAACCTTGTTCAATTTATTCATAAACAGCATTGAGGAAGGGATCAGTAGTTCGTTATCAGTTTTTGCAGATGACACAAAATTGGCCAGGGCAATAACTGCACAGCATGAAGCAGATATCCTACAGAATGACCTGGACAAAATTACGGAGTGGGCAACGACATGGCAAATGAGGTTTAATGTGGAGAAGTGTAAGGTTTTGCACTTGGGGACCAAAAACATAAAAACACAATACACGTTAGGAGGGGAACCCTTGGGGGAATCAAAAATGGAGAAAGATCTGGGAGTCTTAGTTGATGATAGATTAGGCAACAGCATGCAATGCCAAGCGGCAGCTTCCAAAGCCAACAGAATATTAGCATGCATAAAGAAAGGGATGTATTCCAGAGATAAGACTATAATCCTTCCACTTTATAAAACTCTGGTCCGACCGCATTTGGAGTATTCTGTCCAGTTCTGGTCGCCAGTCCTCAGGAGGGATGTGTTGGAGCTGGAGAAAGTCCAGAGAAGGGCAACTAAACTGATTAGGGGGTTGGAGGACCTTACCTATGAAGAGCGGCTGCAATCGCTCGATTTATTTTCCCTGGAGAAAAGACGTCTGAGAGGGGACATGATAGCAATTTATAAATATCTTAATGGGGATCTCAGCTTAGAAGAAAAGCTGTTCATTCGAAGGAATTGCATGAGGACTCGAGGACATACAATGCGATTAGAGGAGAAGCGTTTTAACCTCAGGCAACGTGGGGGGTTCTTTACTGTTAGGGCTACAAGATTGTGGAATTGTCTACCACAAGAGGTGGTTTCTGCGGGTAGTATGGTGACTTTCAAAAGACTCTTAGACTTACATCTCAAGGATCAGGAGATTGAGGGCTATGTTAGATGATTACAGTCACACACACCTACACAGGTTGAACTGGATGGACTATTGTCTTTATTCAACCTCACCTACTATGTAACTATGTAACTATGTATTAAAAATAAGGTATACAATATATAAAACAAGCTATTAACATTTGACCTAACTATTTAGCTCAGAATGTACTGATGTCAGAGAGAAACTCAGAAAGCTCAAATGGGCAACTTTCATATACTTTACAGAAGCTTAACTTATGTATTCATGCTCCCTCCTCTGGTGTCTTTTTATTCCAATACAGCTGAGCTGAGTGCCAGAAGTTCACTGTTCACAAAATTATAATGTCTTGTGAATCAACATTGTGAAAAGTATAGGGTTAGTGTGGATTAACCAGTATAAGTGTTTGAAAAGTTTTCTTTCCCTCTTAACATGACACCTTTCCCTCTCTTTAAGTGTAGTGGGTAAAAATGCTAAACATGTGAAACTGTCATCTACGTTTGGCTATGGACTTTGTGGCAGCATGCACAGGCAGGCAAAGCAACAGCTGCCTGTTCGTGTTGGGCATCTCAGAAAAAAAGAAAGAGGGGCACAGTAGAAGACATACAAGGAAATCTGTCTACTTCACTGTATGTAAAGCTTGTGGAACTAGATTGCATACCTAAAAGCACATCACAACTTTTTTGGAACCTGTAATAAAGGGGTGTGAGGTAAAGAGCAGGTGGTAAAGAGCTTGGAAGCAAGCATTGTTAATGCTTCTCTTCTGATAGTTTAGCAATATGTTAGATTAAAGATGCCATATTAGGAGACTTGCATCTGCAGAACATTTTAACCAGACTTGTCTGCTTCTCTGTATTAATATTTTAAGAATGTAATATTCATATGTATATTAATATTTATTAGTTAATATACAATACTACAATAATAATATAATTAACATTAAAGTTGATTATTAGTTAAACTTCTTATAAATAACTAAGATGTACATGTTTCTGCATTTTCTGCAGTGGTAAGGGATTGAAGTTTCAATAAACAACTTTTTCAGTTTGTTGAAAAAATACTAACTACTATATATAAAGATATATAAAGATAAATACAGATAATGTACAATTAAAATATGTAAAGCCAAAACTTGTATTTTTTTTTATAGAATAGGGAAAGCTTACCCTCCCTGGTGGTCTGATTATGTCAGGATTTCTGTGCTAAAAGCGGTACATTTTTTTGCAAAGAAATCTGTTGTTTTATATTTAAAAACTCACCTTCCCCTGCGATCCCCCACCGTCCTTCCCCGCCGTCCTTCCCCGCCGTCCTCCCGCTGTGGCAGATTCCGACACCTGCCTTCCGGTTCCCTTCTCTGCGAGCGTTGCAACGCAGGGGGGGTGGAACCGGCGGCAAATTCAAAAGTGTAAATACACTAAATGACATGATACCTAACGGATTACACTGTACCATGCCATTTCACCACAGGATTGCACTTGGATACTTTTCCAGTGCCCTGCCTGTGCTTTCCAGTGCTTTGTTCCTGGAAAATTGAGAATGACCATGGCGTCCAAAAAGCGTTCTTTTTGCGCAAAAGCGCTTTTAGACAAACTGAAAAACAGCGACAGTGAAACGGAGTTACTTGAAGAACTGAGTGATAGCGATTTGTGGGAAAAATTCATCATCAGGTACGGAAAGTGATGACAGAGATGATTCTGATGTCTCTTTCTGGCACATAGCTCTGTTGGAAATTCTGAAGAATCATTTGATATACTTCCCAAATTCCACAAGCTATGTGCCAGAAAGAGACAGCAGATTCGTCACTGTCGTCACTTTGTATACCTGATGACGAATTTTCCCATGAATGGCTATCGCTCAGTTCTTCCAGTAACTCCGTTTCGCTGTCACCGCTTTCCAGTTCGTCTAAAAGCGCTTTTGCACTAAAAAAAATGCTTTTTGGATGCCATGGTCATTCAAAATTTTCCAGGCACAAAGCAGTGGAAAAGCACAGGCAGGGCACTGGAAAAGTCACCAGGTGCAATCCTGTGGTGAAATGGCATGATACAGTGTAATCCGTGAGGATCACAGCTTTGTATCATGTCATTTGTGTATTTACACTTTTGAATTTGCTGCCGGTTCCACCCCCCTGCATCCCAACACTCACAGGGAAGGGAACCGGAAGGCAAGTTGCGGCAATCAGCCGTGCACATAGTGGGGAGAGACTGTGGGGAGGACGTCGGGGAGGACAGCGGGGATCGCAGGGAAGGTGAGTAAAGTTCTGGGGTTATCCCGAGTGTGGCTCGGGGTTACCGCTTTCTTTACTGAAAGTTAACCCTGAACCACACTCGGGAATACTCTGCCAATTTTTGCTTGCAATTGCTGTTTTTTTTTTTTGTTTGTGAAACTGCCTATTTTTGTTTGATGCTATTAATGTAATAAAGCTGATTGTGGCCAATTTAAAACCCCAATTACTGTCTAGATTTTTGCTCGGCCATTTGTAATAACATGAAATTAGAAAATGGCATTGGTATTAATTACTTATTATAAGTCATAACTATATGGAAGGAAAAGGTTATCTGTTAATATCAAAAACATAGGTTTAGTAGCATGGCGTACCAAGGCTTCTATGCACTATCCTTTATACACAATAGATATAGCCAACTTAGACGGCAACGATACCAAACCTAAAGGTACAAACTTTGCATGATAATGGGAAGACTGTGATATTTAGCTGCATCAGAAGGAAATTGTTATCTAATAGTCCAGTAGACAACTTGGCTAATTACAATATTTCACTTACTTTTGACTCATCAGCAAAAGCAAATAACCACCATGAGTAATGACGTGACCTTCTTTGGTCAGCACAACAAAAAAAATAATGTTAGAATTAAAAAAAGTAGGAGAAGAACAGAAAATGTCTTAAACTTTTCCCTGCCCAATTATCTAATTTGACCTCCTGGCTGCCATAGAGGTCTGATATGCTTCAGTTTGCTTTCAGCCAGTTGGTGCTGAGCCTGCTTATTTGACAGCTTTGTTTAGAATTTTCTCTCCTTCTCTGCCAGTCATCAGAAGAATTTCTGGGAAGTCTAAAGACTCAGTCACCTGTCTCCCACATATTAAAAACGGACTCACAGATTTAAAGAGTGTAATACAGTTTGTATCTTTATATAGACTTTGACTCAGTGGTCTACCATTAGAGGATACAGCTTAATATCAGTGGTGACACAACAAGGACATTGCTAAATGCTAGTGATGTAACAATAGCTTGCTGGTAAATTTCAGGGATACTTTACTATGATGGTGCTAAATGCTTACCATAAGTATCTCTGCTTAAAAAGCAAAAACATATAAGCAAAACTGCCACCTCTAAAACAAGTTCATTAGACTGAAACCATATTTGCCCAGATCTGTTTATAAAGCACTGAATGTGGCTTGCACCAATTATTCTCTGGCAGATAATTTTCCAGGTTCCTATATTTTTTAACAACAATGATTGATTCTATTCTCTAACAGGGAATGTTTTGTGCCTTATAAATAGACCCAAAGGTGTTGGTTTAACAAGGTCGCATCAAGAGCGACATTATTGTACAGTACTTTGTTACAATGATCTGGATACTAACAGCAGAAACACATTATTTTCTTCTATTAGTGAAAGCTGCTTTTGCAATCTTTCATTTGTGACACTGTAATCCAGAAGAACAATATTAAAACAAGTCTGATTAAAAAAAAAAACTGTCATTTAAAATGAAACACTAAAATGAGAGAAATTTCAAAAAAAAAAAAAAGCTTGTTGCCTATTTGTTATGCTGAACCACTAGTTTCATTTCCAAAACAAGTGTACAGATCAGTGAGGTTAAAGAAAGTCAAAAGTTCTTATCTGCAAGTTTGTTCTATGTCAGTGACTAAATACTAAACAGAGAGTCAACATGACAATCAGACAACTAGCATTTTCATAAAGAAAAGATTTTTTTTTTAACATCACTTTCCAAAGCTGGTCAGATCCTACCTGCATTTTTACAAGTTCTGTAAAGTCGATGGGCAGCCTTAGGCATCTGTCTCATTACAGGTTTCCTTTAATATTGCCTAATGTTGTTCTTCTAAAGTGTAATTCCACTTTTGCCTAAAAAAAAAAAAAAAACACATTTTGTTGCAGATTTCTAAAAAAAAAATTTCTGAAGAAGTAGCTGTTTGTTTGACCTTTATAGCCTGATTCTGAATGTGAGCGTCTGATTCATTATAATACCTTGTGCACTCTCTGTGTTTTAAGGAAAAATGATGCAGGGGCTGAATTTCTTAAGTAACTGAAATTCCTATTGCAAGAGATGCTTAAGGTTTGACTTATATCTTAGTGCAGACTTCTGGGAAAATCATTGAACCAGTCATACAGCAAGAAATGATAAGTCTGGTAGTGTTCTGTTCACCAACTCTGTAAAGAATGCCTCCAGGTTGCCATATTGCATTGAATTTTAGAGAAAATTACAGCAATGCAAGTTAAAAGGAAATGTAATTAAAAAAATATATATATATATTAATTACAATATGGCTGCTGTGGCAATCGTATAGACTATATTTTTTTATGTGATAGATTTTTTTCCACAAAAATGCAGTTATTTTTTTAGGGATTTTTACTAATTTCAAGTCCCACATAACTTTCAATCTACTGTGAACAAATCTACTTTTCCTTTGCTACTTGTTCACAAACTGTTCATTTTTTTTCAGCTGTTAAAAAGGCTCCTGGCCCGGGAAAACCAGCTGCAAAACCGGCAGCCAAGGAAGCTCCAAAAGAAGAGCCTAAAGGTAAGCATCCTTGGAGCAATTACTTGGCATATTTGTAGAGTTGTAAGTGATAATTTAGAGCTTCCAAATTAGAAACAGACTGGAAAGTGGTAAAGAGACCAACATAAAACTGAATGTAGATGTGATTTTTATGTTTACCTGTCCTACAAAATGTCTAATAAAACCAGTATTGAAATGTAACTGTTAATATGGTCGTGATGATTTATCTGTAATTAATGATAAGCTGTGAAACACAGTACTATGTAGTACTATGTATTATGTTGTTTTTTTGTTGTCGCTTATATTTGTATTGTAATGTCAATTTTTTTGGAAATGAAAACAGTACCTTCTGAGTCTTCTCTGTTGATATGGTATGTTGAAGATTTATATGTGGTCAACCATATGTGCAGTTGGTGAAATGTTCAGTGTTCAATCTATTTTGGTATATCAACTTGATGCTTAGCTAAGATTGTGCTATCTTTTAGCAAAAATACACATATAAAAATTAGCATAGTTTCATAGAACTGTAGTTTATTCATAGCAATCTGGTTTAAATTCCCATGACACAGCCAACATAATAAAAGGGTATTTTATCTTGTAGTAAATGTGGACAACAGATTTCTGTTTAATAGCAACAAAACTATTTTTTCCCACATTTTGGTATGTCACAGCCTTATTCCAAAATCGATAAAATTCATTATTTTCCTCAAAATTCTACGAACAATACCCCATAATCCAACCTTCAGGCTGGATGCACTGTATCATTAAATATGAGCATACTATGAGTATAGAAAAAGCAATCTCTACTCACAAGAACTTCTAAGCAAAGTAAAATTATACAAAAAGACTGTATGGTAGCAATCTAGTAAGATCATGCTACAATAGAAACATTCCAGGCTTTAAAATTATTAAAGTTAATTGATTAATCAAATGAAAAACAAATATTTCTAAGCATAAGTGAAACATTTTTATTTTCAATAAAATGCTGACTGTCAATCATGAAATGCCAATGCCAAAGAATGAGTTTCAGTTAGACTTAGACAATAGTGGCAGGATATTTTATAAGTCTGCTGATTTTTTTTATCCAGGAATATTTTTAAATGAGTAGTTACACTTTTATAGGAGCTGTGCATTTTGATGGGCTGGGGTAGTCTGTTCCAGAAAATAACTGAGGTGCAAAGACCACTGGTTACTCAAATGGTATTTGGTTAACACATACTGTTATTGAGACTTATAGAAAGTTGTACAAAGGTTTTGATATTATCAAAGGAATTTTAAATTGTATTTTGCATCCATGATAAAAAAATACAGATCATTCAAACTACAACATTACTTATTATTGACAGTACCTTCCAAAATCTCCCAGATCCTCCACTCGCCTTATAAAAGTACAGTCATCAGATGCAGATAGATGAAAGTTCTTACTCTCCTACCCTGCTAACCCAGGGCATCATTAATATGCTGCAGTATTCCAAACTTCTTTGTGGTGTCATGAATAAGGTGAGCTCAGCTGTATATTGCCCAGCCGGGTTGAACGCACGAGTTGAGGATGAAAACAGTGCATCCATGGAAGCTTTAGAGAACTCCAAAGCCTTGAAGGATTTAAATATGACACTAAGCAGCCTAAGGCAGTGCAGACTCTGACTTATCTGCATCTTAGGCCTGCACCTCTATTTTATGATTTGAAGGTAAAATAATGTGGGTACATTAATTCCTTTCACTAAAAAACATAAAGACTTATGAGAATAAAAAGTATTTTTTAATTAAAAACTGGAAAAAATGGTTTACAGAAAAACTTATATTCCCTGATGACATAATGATAAAACATTTATGGAACTTGGTGCATGGGAACTGTATTCAGTATCAGCCAGATTCTTGTTCACAATGTCCCCATTTTGTTGCTAAAATGAAACAGAGATTTGAATGATATTATACTTATTATACTTGGGCCAAAACCAGAAAATTGGGCTTGAACTGATTAGCCATCTTACAGGTTCAATACAAATGCCTTCTTCGGTTATTTAAAAAAAATTGCTTCAACTATGTTTCTATTCTGGAAACTCATATTGGAGTTGAGATTCTGAATTTTACAGATATATTGACAAGCATATTTGAAAAAAAAAAACTGGTAATTATTTGGTGACAGAAACTGGTCATCTGGCTCAAATGGCCTTTGTCCACTTTTGTAGAGTTCTTCTCCTGTGCACCTTTTTCATAAATGTCATCTATTAAAACAGTTTGACCTTGGCACATTAATAATACACAAGGAAGTGCATAGCAAAGCATGCATTGTTACTTTGTTCATTGTATGTCCTGCATGTTTTTTTAAACACGTTTAAAATGTTAGTCTTGAACCCAACACTGTTGAACTAGTCTATCGTCTTTTCCATCCTACTCTTTCTCACATTACAGCAAGATTTGAACTCTCAATTAATTAATACCGATTAATGACTATTAATAACAACATATTGTAAGTCATACTTCATTTTCCTAATTACAGTATGACATCAACAGGCTTATTTTAATAAAGCAGTGCAAAAAACAGCAATAGTGTGAATTAAGTGATACGTACCAATCAGATTTCAATTCTTAAGTAGAAACAAATAGAATTATTTGACTCTGCACATTGTTCTTTGTTTTATTAAATAAGCTCCTCTAATACATAACCACAACATTCACACAGTTTGCGTGTGTAGCTGGCTGTACTACAATATAGTAATATAACTTTATTTACAGTAAAACTTTATATTACTTGTATTCCATTTCATGTGTTGGTTTGTCAATGTCTTATTACATGTGCCTGTAGTATGTTGCTATATGTGCACGTATGCATGTAATGTTTTGAATGTCATCAGTGAAGTCCCAGAAGACCCCAAAGCTTTTCCATTTGGGTGGTGAGTTTGAAGAGCCATTTTGGAATCTGGTCTGAGTAGTATCTGTTGTCACCGTGGAGGACAGTGAAAGAAAAGCTGGTTCATCACACCTGAGGGCCGAGGTTTCTTGAAGTTCCGGTTTATGAAGTCAAGTAATTTCAAGTTGTACAACCTGACCCTTCACCTTCTATAGAACTAACAGGGTTTAAAATACAGGACATTCCACTTGATTTTGTTGTCAATTCATCATGTCAATTTTCATTCTTTAATTTACAGAAGTCGTTGATGAAGAACTGCCACCTGATGGTAAGTTTTACAGATCATATTAGGAAGCTAAAAAAGTGGATGACTATCCAGGAATGCCAAAATATAACAGATTCCTGCAATACAACTGAAGAAGTCCAGGACAATCAAATATTTCCTTGAATACTCTATTGCAGAAGAAAATATATGAGATGTCAGCAAAATGCTTGTCACATCAGCTTAAGAAGTCATACACCCTTGCAGAACTCCCATCTTTATGAATGTGACTACTGGAGAAGTCTTCCTCCTGCTATAATGTTATGTTAAGAGAAGTTTGCCATGGATTACGACTATCATTTTTTTCCATACAAATGTTTTTATTTCAAATAAGTCTATTCCTTGAATAACTATCATTTGGTAATTGACAAAACTGTCAGTGCTCATCTCACTGTTGTAATGAATCTGAAAGGTAATGTGAATTTTGCCTTTAAGCCCACTGATATGACAAATCAACTCATGCATTTGGCTCATCTGTGGATGCGTACAGATTATTGATACATTGGAAGGATATCAAGCATTGTATCTCAGCGATACATTTAATTTTAGTTAAACAAAAAAGCAGTATGCTGTTGATATAATTATGGAAAGAACTATATTTATTTTGAAACATGAAGTACAGGCAAGTTCATACATTAAAGCTTTCTTAAGCACTAAATTTACTCATTAAATATGTCCATTAATTCATATTTGATTGCAGTTCAGAGTAAAACAAGAGGCTGTTGGTAGTACTGGTTAAGACTAGGGAACAAATACTGGTGTTTATTGCTCTCCATAGGGAAGATTTTGTCATAATTCCTGTCTTGAAGATATGACATAAAGTGAGAAGAAATCTTCCCAAAGTTAGAGGAAGTCACACCTTTGACAGCCTTCACTGGACCAGGTGTCCTAATTGGGAAAATTCCCCAATACTCCTGTCCTGGAAATAATTATACCAATTTAGTTTTTATGTTTAACCAAGTTTTATTAGCAAGATGTGTACAATATATGTTTAAAAAAACAGAGACAGATCAGGTATGCTCACAAGTTGACATCTTTGAATTATCAAACGCAAAGTGTGAGGCAAACTGAAAGATGTTGTCACATAACAGTAGCGAAGCCTGTATAGAAGGTATATTATCAAAACCTTTTAAGGTGGTTTATAACAAATGTCAGATACCCCGTCAACTAACTGGGAAAGGGTATATGAAAAAAATAAATAAATAAATAATCAGCCCAACCTACATAACGTAAAATATGGTCTTGTAGGTAATATATTACATGGTCAAGTATTTAGCAGGGATATAAAGAGAAAATAAGGAAGGAGGTGATAGGAAAGAAAAGTGAAAAAGTAGAAGGGGGAGAAGAAGACAAAAAAAGGGGGGAGGAGCCAGTGGGAGTTTATCTGGAGCGAATAAGGTTTCACTCTTTTGAAGAGATTAATGGGTCAAACTCTGAAGAGTATCTAAATTGGGACCACGCTGTCCACATAAGCTTGAAGGATTTGGTTTTATCCTTGCCCCATGCAATCATAAGTTCCAAATGGTCAATTTTATCCATTTCGCAAGCCCATTCGGCTAGCAATGGTGTTTCGACTTCTCGCCAGGGTCTTGCTATTACAGAGTGTGCAGCGGTGATGAAATGCCTTACTAAGTTTTTCCTAATTCGTTTACAGGAGCCTGGCAACATGGATAATACCGTGATCTGTGGTTTGTTGGGAATTTTATCTCCAACGAGTCGGTCAAACAGGTGTAAAATTTTATCCCAGAATGGGAAACTTTTCAGGCATGTACCCCAGATGTGGATCATGGTGCCAGGAGCCTGAAAACACTGCACCGTTTTAGATTTTCTTTTACATTCTGTGACAATAGTGAACAGGTTAGAAAGTGACAGCATATTTTTCCAGCCTGTTGTCAGCAATATTAATCCACCACCACTGTCACTATTCCTCCCCCACCCAAAAAAAAAAGGAAAAATTAATTTTGTGGAGCTCCACTAAACATGAAAGTTTTTCTGTAAGAGAGGAAACAGCAACTTCTGCTCGCAGCTATTTGACAAAATGTACTGTTCATCTTCAGGCCATATCAAAATAGCAAGCTGTCTGGCAGCTACAACTCTCTCAGCTTGTTTTCTCTGCTGATTTGTAGCTAAATACAGGGTTAATTCTTCACACTGCTTCCATATAAATCCCGAATGCTATACAAAAAAGACAAATAACACCTTGTGGGGTTGATTTACTAAAAATGGAGAGTGAAAAATCTGGTGCAGCTCTACATAGAAACCAGTTTTTTTCTTTTTTGCCAAACCTTAATTGAAAAAGCTGAAGTTGGAAGCTGATTGGCTACCATGCACATCTGCACAAGGGTTTGCACACTTAAGTTTTAGTAAATCAAACCCCATATGTTAGATAGAGCTTGAGATATGCACTATTATATCCTTTGGACAAAGGTACATAAGAACTCACTACACAGATATAAAAAACGATGACTAAAAATAGTTGTCATCCTAAATCTGCTTTTTTTGCTAAAGCATTTGTAATTTTGTTCAAGCAGCAATGTGATTTACATACTTCCCTTCTCAGAGGACATAACTGATGATTTGAATCATTGGATTTTTGCTAATTAAACATAATGTGGCTGATTTATTAAAACTGGAGAGTGCAAAATAT
Source organism: Pelophylax lessonae (assembly GCF_965119305.1). Taxonomy (NCBI): domain Eukaryota; kingdom Metazoa; phylum Chordata; class Amphibia; order Anura; family Ranidae; genus Pelophylax; species Pelophylax lessonae. The sequence continues at coordinate 93,238,538 of NC_138779.1, forward strand.
TTTGCTGCTGTGCATGGTAGCCAATCAGCTTCTAATTTCAGCTTGTTCAATTAGACTTTGACAAAAAGACCCCATTCAGACTAGCGCGACTTGTCAGGCGACTTGCCAGCCTGACAAGTCGCGCTCGGTCGCTCGCCATTGATTAGCACAGGACCCTTTCTAATAGGAGCGACACAAGTCGCTCCGACTTAGAAAAAGGGTCCTGTACTACTATGGGGCGACCTGGGAGCGACTTGCATTGACATTCATTATGTGAAGTACATGCAAGTCGCGCCGAAGTCGCGGTGCACGACTTCACAGGTCGCCCCTCGAAGTCAGATCGCCTCAGTGTGAACCGGCTCTGAAACCTAGAAGCTAATTGGTTTCTACACCAGATCTTGGTGTAGAAATTGCTTTCTGCACCAGATCTTGCACTCTCCAGTTTTTGTAAATCAACTACATATGCTGTTCACTTAGCAAACTGAATATTCACTTTGCAAGGAATTTCTCACCTAAAGTTCCCTTAAAGTAAAAGAAAACACATACTGTATATACTTCGCCTTTCCATTCTAATTTATTTCCTTATGTTTCTTTTGAATTATTGCTTCTTATAAATACCATAAAATAGTTCCTGAGATGCACATCTACCTTCATTTTCTGTATACCTATGTCTCCAATGTTTTCTGCTCTCTCAATATCTATCTTTATAGTCACTCATTCAGATGCACTGAGCACAGAGACTACAAGTACTTAACATTATATACACAGAGGATTCATTTTAGTCTTATTTAAATCCATGTTTTATACAATATTATATGCTGTCCAGCATACAGTACCTCATTAACCTCCCTGGCGGTATGATTATGTCAGAAATTATATACCAAAAGCGGTACAATTTTTTCATGGAAATTTGGCGTTATGTATTATAGGCCTACAATTATTAGTAATTACTGACTTAAACCTGACCAAAACAAGACTCTAGTAGACATCTCAGATGTGATAAATTTGAAACACAAACGCATGAATTATAATCTAATCAATAATATAATTTTATTATATAATATATATAATAAAATTATATTATTGATTAGATTATAATTCATGTGTTATATATATATATATATATATATATGTGTGTGTATAGATATATATATATATATATATATATATATATATATATATATATATATATATATATATATATATAATATATATATATATTATAAATAATATAATATAAATAATATATAATATATGTTAATATAAATATATATATATATATAATATAAATGTGTTATGTGTCTGTGTTTTGTGCAACGTTTGAATTTCCCTCCCAGTTCCGCTCCCATGCAGCATTGCTGCTGCAGGGAACGGAACTAGGAAGTCATCACACCCACGGACGAGCGGCGGGGATCTCGGCTGGCGGTCACAGCAATGAGAGATCATCGCTGGATCGCCAGGAGAAGGTAAGAGACAGCACTGCGCGCTCTGCACATCCACCCCAAGCGTGACTCGGGGATACCGATTCTAACCTAAAAAATCCACCCCGAGTCACGCTCGGGGATACCACCAGGGAGGTTAATTATCAGTACTTACGTCCTAATGAAGGGGATCTGTGACTTCCTGAAACATAATTGCTACATCTTGTGACCTTTTGTCAAAATAAATAGATTTTTACTAAATAGAGTAGTACAAACCTGTGGCATGCACATCCTTTTATATGTAGCAGGTTTTCCAGGCCTGTGGCCTGATGTGGGTCTGCCTTTGTTACCGGTTACCTCTCCAGCCCATGTGAGCTGCAACCCTGGGTGTGAGAACTGAGACATGGACGACTCCGGCATCTTGGTTTTGTGGTTTTTATTGTAGAAAAGAAAGGGGGATGGGAGAAGGGAATGAGTGGGATACTCCGTTAGGCTAACTAGATACAACTTGGGACTTTATCCAGAAAAATGTCTGTTAAGGCTGCCTTGATGACAGCCAACACTAACCAGCGCTCACTGACGCTTAGCAAACACTGTAGCTTGATAGAAGTGCTGGACTATAAGTTCAGAAGACCCGGGACTGTGAATTGTAGAACTACTGACACTGCTGTACTGCAAAGTACTCCCCTCTGGCCTTGCACTGGCTTGAGGTAGTACGCTGTAGATTTCTGTAAAGCTGCAACTCTCAACTGTCACACTCTGTACAATTCAGGGCCCAAATGCAGGTGCCCCCTTTAAGCTTGAACTCTTCGGGGTTCACTGACTATGTACCCCCCTCTGTAACTTTAGGGTCCTCAACCTAGGAACCCCCTTTCAGCTAGCTGGCACTGGATCCCAGAAACTCTTCCGGAGTTGTCCCCTCTGACTCTGGCAGACCCCCGGGGGCAATCCGCAGTACTCACGACCTGTGTAGGCTTTCCTGGGACTGAACCCCTCTCACGCTCCGTAGGCTCTCAGCACACTGGATCCCCTCAGCTCAGCACTCTCTGGATTCTCAGGCGACCCCCCGAGACATCCACTTCCTCAGACAGGAGGAGAGACAGCCGTACTCTCCCTCCTGGGACTCTGCTCCTGCCAAAGACACCGTGTCACACACTTCCCACAAACTTATACCCACTCCCAGAATCCTTTGCAGCATAATCTGCCTTCTGGGGTAGTTACAAGCTTGGATGTGTCCCCTGATTGGGCTTCCCACACTGCCCTATGAGAAGCCTCTCACAGGAGCCAGTGGGGATACTTCTCCCCTCAGCAGGCACATCTGGAAGCCCTGACACCCTAACTAAAAAAATCACAGCCCTGCTGTTAGGCAGACAAGGCTCACTATACATTTACCTAGCACCTACTTGTAGGGTGCTACATATATACTGTTTTGACTGCTCTGCAAATCCTTGGGGATATTCTTGTCGACAATAAGCTGCCTAATTTTCACCTATTAGAGGGTTCAGAACTCCAGCAACACTTTAGAATCAAGTGCACAAGAAACATCTGAGGTCCTACATTTGGTGAAGTGGAAGGAGAGCCTGGGAGAAGTTACTATTCACGCCCGATCTATCACTGCTTAGAGCCTACCCTCTCCTACACCAAGATAAGGGCACTGAATATCTATCCCTTTACTCTGCTGATGAATTGCTGGATTGTATTTACTGTGTAGGGCCACAAAATGTATCGTTTTTGGAGCAGTGTCACTATGATAGTTTCTGCTAATTATGTGAATGGAGGTGTGCTGACAGTTCTGTGATTATGTCAGCACACCTTCATTCAGACAGCTTGCACAGTGTCACTGCTCTAGCAACTAAACAGTGTGGGGCACATGAAAATTAAATATAATACAGCAATTCAGCAACACAGTAGGATGGATTTTCAGGGCCTCAGATTCAGAGCTGTCAATGCACCTAAATGCATGCATCTTAGGGAAATTATCACATTGTCACACTTCCCCAGCAAGGTCAGATACCACTCGAAACATGCACTTCAGCACTACAGTGCACAACACATATGTCCCGTACTTTATGCAAATTGTATAAATATGGATGTACTGACAGGTAAAAGTTTTTTTTTTAACTATTGATATAAATAAGACTGGCCAGACTCCAGTGGGAATAAGATAAGTATAGGGACATGCATGTCATGCCATATATGCAAACAATATTTTAAAATTGTACTTTCATCACATCCACTAAGTTCAGTGAAAATTCCCTTGCAAAGAGAAAATTCACTTTGGAAAATGAACATGCTCAGCTGCTTTATTAAATCAACACCTTTGCGTGTTGAACAAGCATGAGAAAGTGAGCTAATGCAAGAACCTGTAAAGATGCGCCAGGATATAGGGAAACATTTGCCTGACAGTGTGACCAAATTAAGTGAATCACACTACTAACTCAACAGAATTATTATATATATATATATATATATATATATATATATATATATATATATATATATATATATATATATACTGTGCAATTAACAGTTTTTTTGGAATTCCACTTTTAAAACCTGCTTTTAAAATATTATTTTTAATCTTATTTGCAAAATTTGACAAAGATTTGTGGAGGCCACCTGCCAAAAGCTAGATACTTTTGCATGTGTGGCCCTGTTTTAATGAGAGAACCAAGACTGGGACTTTTATTGAAATTACATATTTCATACTTCTATCGTTCATTCCACTGAATTTAACCATCATTCTTGCTATTTGATTTCTAGACACAAAACCAGAGGATCGTGCTCCTGAACTAACTGGCCTGTTTCTTCAAAAACCAGACAATATATCCGTGGAAGCTGGTATGTATGGAGAAAGGAATTCAAATGAGCTGTATGTTGTAGTATATCTAAACGCTGACTGGGTGATTTTTAGTTTGCTAAGCAATGTATTTTATAAACAACTGCCATTTTGTAAAAATAAAATATAGTTTTCACCAATTTCTTCATGCTTTCTTGCATATCAATGGTGCTGATCTCATCCTGTCTCTTCAAGCCACTTCCTGTTAACCTGCATCCAGAATCAGCTGTATATAATTGCCCTGGATGGGCTTCCTGATAGAGACAAAGGTTGGAACTTAAGAAAAAGAATAAGCTTTCTCCAATCTTCCAGAAGCACATTTATGGACCTTGCTTTGTGCACTGGTCCAAATCATTTGGTGGAGTGGGGATTATTGTGTGGGGATGTTTTTCAAAGTTTGGGCTTGACCCCTTAGTTCCAGTGAAGGGAACTCCTGACTGCACACCAGTGCACACAACAAGGTCCATAAAGGCATAAATGAGCAGGTTTGGGGTGGAGGAACTCGACTGGCCTGCACGGAGTCCTAACCTCGACCTGATAGAAAACCTTTGGGATGAATTAGAGCAGAGAATGTGAGCCAGGCCTTCTCGACCAACATTAGTGCCTGACCTCACAAATGCGCTTCTGGAAGAATGGTCAAACATTCCAATAGACATACTCCTAAAGCTTGAGGACAGCCTTCCCAGAAGAGAAGCAAAGGGTGGGCCAACTCAATATTGAACCCTACAGACTAAGACTGGGATGCCATTAAAGCTCATGTGTGTGTGTAAAGGCAGATGTCCCAATACTTTTGACAATATAGTGTATTTGTCTCTTTCACCCAGCATTCTGAAATAGTGGTGGGAAGAGGGGGTGAACTGTTTGACCACGCTGCTCAAGAACTATAGCTGAGAGTTAAACATAACCAAGTGCTAAGTGCAATGGGTTCCCTGGGGGAGTTAACTAGGGTTTAAAATTATGGTGAGTGGTAGTGTGAAAGCGCCTGGTTCTAAGACACTTAATTGACCTGTCGCCCCTTTAAAATTGTATAATACAATTTAACACATAACCAAAAAATAAAGATGAGCGCTGGTACTAGTGTAAAACAATAAGTGATAAGTGGGATATATAGTGATTACCAATAGTGTTCATAAATTCATATAAATGAGTGAAGTGCACTAATGTACAATATTGTGCTTAATATTATGGTATTACTTCTTCTTTAAGGCTGTAAACTTTTCAGGGGAAGGACTGATATGAATGTTGTATCTTCTGTAAAACAATGTATAATATTCTGCCACTACATAATTGCAGAAAATAATTAAAACTGTTAGTATAAATGCATTGGTTCAGCTTGTAATTAAATAGTTTAAGCCTATAAAATGCCAGATAACATTTTACCCTAAAATAAAGAATGGAATTATTTATGAAAATCATTTTTCTTATAGGTAAAGATGTCTTTCTAAGTGCTAGTGTTGATGCCAGCCAGCTGGCCGCGAAGCCAACAATTAAGTGGTTTAAAGGCAAATGGCTTGAACTGGGAAGCAAAAGTGGAACCCGCTTTCAATTTAAGGAAACTGTTGAGAAAGAGAAGAAGGTAATGACAAATGTAACATTTAAATTATGGTCAAACCAAATTTAATTTGCTATCTTTTTTAAAATGCTGTGCTAACCATGAAATCACATTAATGGACTTTCCCTAATGAAGACCACATACGCTGTTAGATATTTTAGTTCAAGATACCTTTTCCATCCTGCTCCTTCTAATTTTATCTTTGCTGCAACAAACATAGATTTGACCATCCTAATATTATAAAGAAATGTAAAAAAACTTTGTTCAAACAAACATTTTTTAATGAAATTGTATGGCCAGATTTAATCTTTAGTTCCTCTTTTGGATCTGATATTTAGTTGCCTTTCGTCTTACATGTAAAAAAGTAAGTATGCCCCTGAAAAATGTACTTTTTCAATATATTTGAACAGGCAAACATTAGAACTTTATTTCAACAGTGCCTAAAGATGAGAATGTGATTACAAATGACACATAAAATTGTTATGGTGTATTCATTCACATAATCGAAATAAATGACAATGCAGATTTGTCACATGGCAAAAATAAGTATACCCCTATAATAACCACTTCTTATCCATGTCATTGGAATCAGGTGTTCCCGATTAGGTGCTGCTAATTAGAACCACCCTAGAAAGTTTGCAGGTTGAAGCTGTCTTTTCAAAACATAAACATCCAAAGTCTGGTGGTCTAGTTCTTTGCTATTGACATGTGTGGTGTTATTCCAAGATCAACAGAGCTCTTTAAGGATCTCAGAAAGAAGATTATGGATTGGATGCCCATGAATCTAGCAAGGGATTTAAAAAGATTAAGAGTTATAAAAATCAAACTTTCCACTCTAGGGAAAAATAAAAGTGGAGTTCCACCCAAATGTGGAACATCGCTCATTTGCTTCCTCCCCCCCCTCCGGTGCCACATTTGGCACCTTTCAGGGGGGAGGGGGGAACGGGTACTTGTTTTTGACAGGTACCCTTCCCCAAATCGTGGAAACGGCACCGTGGCGAAGTGTGGCCCCCTCCTCCTACCCTCTGCCGCCGAGCCAATCCAAATGCACAGTCGCTCCGCGCATGCGCAGTAGGGACCCGCCCGTGAAGCTGCAAGGTTTTACTGCTGGATTCCCTTATCGGTGATGGTGGCGGCAGCACCCGACAGCCGATGGAAACATCGGCTGCGGTGCCGACATCGCTGGACTCCAGGACAGGTAAGTGTCCTAATATTAAAAGTCAGCAGCTACAGTATGTGTAGCTGCTAACTTTAAATTTTTGGAGGGGGGGGGGTGAAACTCTGCTTTAACTACAATTTGGTACAAGCTGAAAACAGCATTTTAGGAGAAGTTCTTCATACCAACTGTAAAACACGGAGGTGGAAATGGTTATGGTTCAGGGTTTGGACAGCTTACAGTTATGTAGTATTCTATGATTTCTGTCATATCAAAGTATACTAGATGTGTGGAAATGAGCTAAACATACAATACCTGGGTTCAGTTTGAGGCAGGTTCAACAAACATTACTAAAGTAATGGCCAGATCACAGGTACAAATAAAGGCAGGAAAGCTTAAAAAAGAGTTGGTAAGCTGCAATATAATAAATGTTTGCTTTTGGGTTTAATACCACTTTAATACTATGTGTCCTATTCCTGCAGTGCTGTTGTGGGGTCACATGATATTTTCCTGCTCATCTTCAAGGAAAGATCTTTGGGAGGGGCTTCTATTACTCTGCAAATTTATGCTCTCTACAGTGTGACTATGTGTCTGGCCAGCCCTGATTGGTTCTGTGCCAGTGACATGACTAAAAAAAAAAAAGTTTGAGAAGCAATTCAAATTAGATTATAAATATTAAATAACAGTTTTATAGCTCCCTTTAAATTTTTATTGAACATCAAATGTGTATTTTTTTGCATTAATATGGTGTAGGCGGAGTCAGATGATTGACATTAGCTTTCACTTTGTTCAGATGGTATCTCCAAGGTTCTTTTTTACTTTACATGTATTTTCAAATACATTTGATTTATTACTGATTTATATTAAAACTAAGTGTTTTTGTGAGTTTCTTAGTGAATGTAGTCAGTCAGCATACTACAGTTAGGTCCATATATATTTGGCTCTGTATGCCACCAGAATAAAATTAAAATAAAACAATCCAAATGAATTTAGGGGTTGAACATAAATATCAAGTACAAATTTTAGGAACTGCAAACATTTTCATACACAGTCCCCCCATTTGCAGGGGTTCAAATGTAATTGGACAAACGAATATAATCATAAAAAAATGTTCATTTTTAATATTTTGCTGAGAATCCTTTACTGGCAATGACTGCCTGAAGTCTGGAACCCAAGGACAATACCAAAGACTGGGTTTCCTCCTTTCTGATGCTTTGCAAGGCTATAACTGCAGCTGTCTTCAGTTGTTCTTTGTTTGTGGGTCTTTCTGCCTTTAGTTTTGCCTTCAGCAAGTGAAATGCATGCTTGATTACGTTGAGATCAGGTGATTGACTCAGCCATTGCAGAATAGTCCACTTCTTTTCCTTCAAGAGCTCCTAGGTTGCTTTTGCAGTGTGTTTTGGATCATTGTCCATCTGTACTGTGAAGCACTGTCCAATCAGCTTTGCTGCATTTGGCTGAATCTGGGCTATATTTCTAAACACTGCAGAATTTATCCGGCTGCTTCTGTCTTCTGTCATATCATCAATAAACACCAATGACCCAGTGCCATTGGAAGCCATGCATGCCCATGCATCACACTGCCTGCACCATCTTTTACAGATGATGTTGTGTGCTTTGTATCATGAGCTGTTCCAAACCTTCTCCACACTTTTTTCTTCCCGTCATTCTGGTACAGATTAATCTTAGTTTCATCCGTCCAAAGAATGCTTTTCCAGAACTGGTCTGGCTTTTTTAGATGTTTTTTTGGCAAAGTCTAATCTGGCTTTTCTATTCTTCAGGCTTATGAATGGTTTACACCTTGTGGTGAACCCCCTGTATTTGCTCTCATGGATTCTTCTCTTGATTGTAGACTTTAACAATGCTGCGCCCACCTCCCGGAGAGTGTCCTTCACTTGTATGGATGTTGTGACTGTGTTTTTCTTTACCATAGAGAGGATCCTGCGATCATCCACCACTGTTGTCTTCCGTGGATGTCCAGGCCTTTTTATGTTGCTGAGCTCACCAGTGCGTTCTTCTTTCCTCATAATGTACCAAACTGTTGATTTGGCCACTCCTAATGTTGCTGCTATTTCTCTGATGGATTGGTTTCGTTTTTGAAGCCTTACTATGGCCTGTTTCTCTTGCATGGACAGCTTCTTTGAACGCACGATGTAGATTCACAGCAATAGATTCCAAATGCAAATACCACACTTAGAATCAACTCCAGAACTTTTTACCTGCTTAGTTGATGGAGAAATAACAAAAGAGTAGCCAACACCTGTCCATGAAACAGCTTTTGATTCAATTGTCCAATTACTTTTGGTCCCTTAAAAAAGGGGGATGGCTATTCTTAAGAGCTGTAATTCCTAAACCCTTCCTCCGATTTGGAGGTACATACCCTCAAATTAAACCTGAGAGTGTGCACTGTCAGCCCATATACATTATCTAACTATAGCTTAAATATGTTTTGGTAAATATGTGAAAAAATCTAAAATTGTGCCTGTGTCCAAATATATATGGTCCTAACTGTATATCCTGTCCCATAGTGTTTAGCAAAAGGAAGACATGGAGGAGGAGGGAGGGAGCGGAGTGTAATTTACCACTGTGTATAGGCCCACATGTGTGACTCTATAGTCATGCAAGGCTGCACAGATAAGAAAGATAAGGAATTGAAGAGCTTAGAAGGGAACTGAAATTGAGCATGCTCAGTAGAGGACACTAGTATGTCCACACAATTACAACCGACAGTGGGAACACAGAGAATATGAGAGGGACATCTGAAGGCAGGATCAACCAGCCAAAATTCACTCTACAAAAAACAAATGCTTTAGTGGCTTTGCGAGTTTTAATACTCTGATATATAGCATGAGAGTTTTTTATAGTCTTCACTTAATGACACTTTAATGAGAAAATACATGCAAAAAATACATACCAGACCCTTATCCTTGATGAGGATTTTATATGGACATCAACAGGAACCCCCCCACTGGTCCTCCCAATATTCATCCCTCCCCCAATATTCATACCCTTTGGGTCTGGTAGGAATTTTATGGTGGAATACCACACAAAAAAAATGTGAAAAGCTGGGGTTCTCATAATCCATATCTGACCCCCCAGGGAAGAGGCGTATGTGCATACACCCCCCCCCCCAAACTATACAAGGCCACATGCCCTCAACATTGGGGGTACCTTTTCTTAAAATAAATAAATATATGAGTACGGTGTGTATCAATGGATAAATAAATAAATAAATAAATATCAGAGTGCTACTTCTTTACCAGTGATATCAATAAATAAATTATATAAATCCAGTGTTGGTCTTCAATCTGATTCATAAACAGTAAAACACATATATATTGTGCTCAAAATAAAGTGCTACATGCAATTTTCTATTAAAACGGTGCTAGAAAAGATGTCTGTGAATAGTTCAATTGTAATCCTTCAAATATAAATATTTAAATGAAATAGTCCAAAAGAAAAAATTATATAGAGTACATCCAAAATAGCTTGTGTGAATACGTTCCTCGCTTATATCCGTGCTTCACTCATGCAATTAAGTGACTATGATCTCCTTCACCTTGTGTGTCACCTCTGAGTGCTCTAGCCTCTCACCTTATAGGCAAGATCAATTTGCCTTTGGTATCTATCCAAGCTCAACGATAGACTCAATTTCTCTCAATCCAGGTCCTTTCTTACTTAGTGGAGCTGCTTTCTTGGATCCCTCTAAATGTTTGTCTTGATCGTTTTTTGTACTATCCTCTTTGTCCGATCTTTGTTCGTCCCAGGTAATTTGAGTTCCTGTCAGGAACTCAAATTACCTGGGACGAACAAAGATCGGACAAAGAGGATAGTACAAAAAACGATCAAGACAAACATTTAGAGGGATCCAAGAAAGCAGCTCCACTAAGTAAGAAAGGACCTGGATTGAGAGAAATTGAGTCTATCGTTGAGCTTGGATAGATACCAAAGGCAAATTGATCTTGCCTATAAGGTGAGAGGCTAGAGCACTCAGAGGTGACACACAAGGTGAAGGAGATCATAGTCACTTAATTGCATGAGTGAAGCACGGATATAAGCGAGGAACGTATTCACACAAGCTATTTTGGATGTACTCTATATAATTTTTTCTTTTGGACTATTTCATTTAAATATTTATATTTGAAGGATTACAATTGAACTATTCACAGACATCTTTTCTAGCACCGTTTTAATAGAAAATTGCATGTAGCACTTTATTTTGAGCACAATATATATGTGTTTTATTGTTTATGAATCAGATTGAAGACCAACACTGGATTTATATAATTTATTTATTGATATCACTGGTAAAGAAGTAGCACTCTGATATTTATTTATTTATTTATTTATCCATTGATACACACCGTACTCATATATTTATTTATTTTAAGAAAACCTTGATATTGACTGATTTGATTAATACACCTGCACTTTCATCACCTAATTATTTAAAAACATAAATATTATATTTATCACGCGGAGCACCTTTAAAGCAAGAATTGTACACATCACTGCCACCAACCCAAATAGAGATCCATTAGAGCCAATCCCTGAAGCGCACCACTACCCTTTGAATTATATCATTTACTGCTTTAGTATCAGTCCCAGTGGCGCTGCAGCAGGGAGTCTCTGGCCACCTCAGACAGCGCAGGGATCACACACACCCCCTGATTGGGGGTACCTTGCCAGCCTTTGCCGACTGGCAAAATACCTTGTTCCCATACTAATGAAGTAATGAAGTCCAGGGCCTCTTCCCCACAACCCTGGCCAGTGGTTGTGGGAGTCTGTGGGCTTAATGGAATCTGGAAGCCCCCTTTAGCAATAAAGGGTCCCCCAGAATGAGTAAGGGGAACATAGAACTCCTATTCATTCTTACAAAAAAGTGAAGAGTAGATAAACACACTTACACAGTTTATAGCAAGACGTTTATAATGAAGAAGTAAAAGTACCCTGCTGTAAATCTATTGTTAACCACATAATCCATCTGAGAGACCACCAACACAATCTGCTTCTGACTCTCCTGACCTTGTGGCCATATTTGCTCAGTGACATCAGTGTTATCCCTGCCCCTTGGGTACATGGTTGGGGATTCAAATTAATTGGGCCTTGAGACATCACTGGTTGTTAAGGACATGGCAGGTGCCAGCAATCACTGCTTCCTTAACAACCATTGACAGAAAGCTATCATATATAGTAGCTTAAGAAAAATGCTACTATATATGATATTCAGCTCCTGCAAAAAAAAAAAAAAAAAAAAGCAAAAATTCTGGTGTTTGAAAGAATGGCCAAAAGGCAAAGTTCAGACCTAAACGGAAGCTCATTCCTATTGATGAGACTGTGAAGCCATCTGTCCAAAAGTTGCAGATGAACCAAAAATGGATTTTTCAGCAAAATAACAAAATAATGATCCAAAGCACACTAGCCAATTCACCTAGGAATGGCTCAAAAATTAGAAACTGGGGCTGAATAAATTATTGAAAAGGCAAATGTAGCTCTATCCATGGAGCAGCCACTTGGTAGTTTGGGTTCTCTGTTCTTTGCCTCAACCCTGTGAACAACCTTGGCCCCTCTAGTACACCAGGTTAAGCAAATAGAAGCTGCAAAACTTTTGAGAGCAGAGAGATGAATACTCTGCTACAATTATAATTTTATTATCAGGAAGTAGACGCCAGACTGGGTAGTGGAGACCTAATAAATTGTTACGGATTAAAGTAAATGGCAGTAGGTTAAAGTAGTAACCACTTTGTGGTTTTTACCTACAGGCAAGCCTATAATAAGACTTACCTCCTATAGGTAAAGTAAATATCTCCTAATCGTGCACTGTTAAGGAGATATTCACCCTGGATCCAGCTGGTTACGTCACCGGCGCATGCGCTCTGAAGGTCCGGCATACCCTAATGAAACTTCAGAGCTTTGTGCTGAAACTGAGGGTCCCCACATGCATGCGTGGGAGTGACTTCATCAGGGCTCTGGCTGATCACACATACATTTTTTATTCTCTTTAGCCAGCCGGGGTTTATAGCCGCTTTAAATGAGCAAATAGAGAGTTCAGTTTATCGCAATATGACCACTAGATTGCAGCAGTTTGGTGAGGAACTCTGTATAGTTAAATTGATCTACACCTGACTGGTAACCTACAAATCAGCATAAAACAAAAAATTCAGGAATCGTCTGTGGGCTGTATGATCTTCTTAATTCACAGGATAAAAACACCGCAGGATAATGCTAAAACGTTTCAGCCAAAGAAGGCCTTAGCCTTTGTGAATCACATAGCCTTTATGAATCAGATATGAATTCCAACTCAAGCCAAAAGATTTTTTATTGCTGCCTGTGTCCCTGTTAAAGTAATCCCTCCTACCTTATGATATATCCATCTTGCATTAGGAAGCATTGGTAAATCTCCAGAGAGGGGACACACAAAGCAAAAAAACATATCCTTCCCACTTAATCCAAAACTATAAAAACAATGGCTACAGTTGGGCTATAAAAATAAGGAAGCTGAAGACTGTAGTCACACTTTCATATAAAACATCTGTATTGTTTCTTTACAGATATACAATTTTGAGCTCAAGATCCTCAAGGCAATTAAAGAAGATACTGGTGGCTACAGAGTTGAAGTGACTTCCAAGGACAAATGTGACAGCTGCTCCTTCAATATTGATGTGGAAGGTATAGAAATGTATTAAAGACCCTTAAGTCTTTAAAAGCTTTTTAGGTGTGCGACGCTAGCACTTTAAGGCACCACCTTTTGCATTACTAAGGTAACCCACTTATTTGAACTGGCTGCCAACATTTTAGCACACATCAACACAAATATCACTGCAGTACCGGTCCATCAGCATCCAGTGTACTTGAGCGTTGGGTGCCAAAAGGAAGGAGTGGCACAACAAAGGGCCTCACAGAGTGGTGTGCATTAATGCAATGCATAGGTGTGTAAAGGGGCTACAATGTTTGTATCTGTTTTGGTTACTATATATTAATGTTATGCTTGCAATAAGCTTAGCCAGAACCACATGGGTGATCCTGTTCCATTTTGTATCCAATACCTAAGCTTATTCCAAGCGGGCATTTTCATTTTCCAGGAAAAGGGAGCACCCTTGGGGTTTTCTCTAATATATTCTGTTCTGGTCTAGTTATACCTTATGTGGTCACCAAAGAATTCCCTGGTGTGACACCATTTTGAGGCTGCTTTCAAACTCAATAGATGATTGGTAAATATCAGGTTCTAAGGTACCAGCGGCTGCTCCCCCTCAAGAAGACCAATGGGCAAAACCTGTTGGGAATACCAACTTTAGCATTGCTGCAATAAATGAGGATAACAAAACCATGTTTTAGTGTGGAATTTTTAATTGTGTAACCCAATAATCATTGTACTTCTTCAGGGGCGGACTGACAACTCATGGGGCCCCCGGGCAATAGGAGATCATGGGGCCCCCTGTGTCCCCATCCACACTCAAGCCACACCCACAGCCCAGCCTGTCCGTACACATCCCCAGCCTGTCAACATACCACCCCAGCCAGTCCGTATACATCCCCAGCCTGTCCGTATACATCCCCAGCCTGTCCGTATACCACCCCAGCCTGTCCGTATACATCCCCAGCCTGTCCGCATACCACCCCAGCCTGTCCGCATACCACCCCAGCCTGTCCGTATACTGTACATCCTCAGCCTGTCCGTATACATCCCCAGCCTGCCCGCATACCACCATAGCCTGTCCGCATACGACCCCAGCCTGTCCGTATACATTCCCAGCCTGTCCGTATACCACCCCAGCCTGTCCGTATACCACCCCAGCCTGTCCGTATACATCCCCAGCCTGTCCGCATACCATCCCAGCCTGTCTGTATACATCCCCAGCCTGTCCGTATACATCCCCAGCCTGTCCGTATACCAACCCAGCCTGTCCGTATACATCCCCAGCCTGTCCGCATACCTCCCCAGCCTGTCCGTATACATCCCCAGCCTGTCCGTATACATCCCCAGCCTGTCCGTATACATCCCCAGCCTGTCCGTATACCACCCCAGCCTGTCCGCATACCACCCCAGCCTGTCTGTATACATCCCCAGCCTGTCTGTATACATCCCCAGCCTGTCCGTATACATCCCCAGCCTGTCCGTATACCTCCCTAGCTTTTCTGTATACCTGCAGACCACAGCTGGCCTGAGGAAGCCAGCCGGTGTTGCCATTATTTGTCTTCAGTCTGGGCCCAGAAGAGCAGGTGCAGGCCTAGGGACCACGGCTGAAGAAATAGGTAGAGAGGCGCCACAAAAAATCTTCACCCCTGCCACCGTATACATGGGCAGGGAAAAGGGGGTGGAGTCAGGGGCCGAGCCAATGGGGGGCGGCAAAATGTGGTTTCGCCTAGGGTGTCAAGAATCCTTGCACCAGCCCTGGCTGTGTCCTCAATCTTCTTTCTTTCTTTCTTTCTTATTTTCGCTCCAAGGTGAAAGATTAGAGGTCTGTTTAGAACCCTGGTATATCACCAAAGCCTCCCAAATGGGCTCCTAAAAAAAGTTGTATAAAGTAATAAAAAATAAAATTGTAAAACAAAATAATAAAATAAATTGGTAAAAAAAATGAACAAAAATAAAAGACTACTGACCCCTTCCATTGCCCTACTGGCACCTTCCACTGCCCTACTGACACCGTCCACTGCCCTACTGACACTGTCCACTGCCCTACTGACACCGTCCACTGCTCTACTGACACTGTCCACTGCTCTTCTGACACCGTCCACTGCCCTACTGACACCGTCCAGTGCTCTACTGACACCGTCCACTGCCCTACTGACACCATCCACTGCTCTTCTGACACCCTCCAGTGCTCTACTGACACCGTCCACTGCCCTACTGACACCATTCACTGCCCTACTGACACCATCCAATGCCCTACTGACACCTTCCACTGCCCTACTGACACCATCCACTGCTCTACTGACACCTTCCACTGCTTTACTAACACCGTCCACTGCCCTACTGACTCCATCCGCTGCCCTACTGACACCGTCCACTGCTCTTCTGACACCCTCCACTGCCCTACCGACACCATCCAGTGCTCTACTGACACCGTCCACTGCCCTACTGACACCATCCACTGCCCTACTGACACCATCCACTGCCTTACTGACACCATCCACTGCTCTACTGACACCTTCCACTGCTTTACTAACACCGTCCACTGCCCTACTGACTCGATCCACTGCCCTACTGACACCATCCACTGCCCTACTGACACCATCCACTGCCCTACTGACACCGTCCACTGCCCTACTGACACTATCCACTGCCCTACTGACACTATCCACTGCTCTACTGACACTATCCACTGCCCTACTGACACAGTCCACTGCTCTACTGACACCATCCACTGCTCTACTGACACCGTCCACTGCTCTACTGACACTATCCACTGCTCTACTGACACTATCCACTGCTCTACTGATACTGTCCACTGCTCTACTGACACTGTCCACTGCTCTACTGACACCGTCCACTGTTCTACTGACACCTTCCACTGCCCTACTGACACCGCCCACTGCCCTACTGACACAATCCACTGCTCTACTGACACTGTCCGTACACTGCTCTACTGATACTATCCACTGTTCTACTGACACCGTCCACTGTTCTACTGACACCTTCCACTGCCCTACTGACACCGTCCACTGCTCAACTGACACCATCCACTGCTCTACTGACACCATCCTCTGCCCTACTGACACCGTCCGTACACTGCTTTACTGATACCATCCACTTCTCTACTGACACCATCCACTGTCCTACTGACACCATCCACTGCTCGGTTGACACCGTCCCCTGCCTTACTGACACCATCCACTGCTCTGCTGGCACAGTCCACTGCTCTACTGACACCATCCACTGCTCTGCTGACACCGTCCTCCGCTCTACTGACACCGTCCATCCACTGCTCTACTGATACCATCCACTGCTCTACTAACTCTGTCGTCTGCTCTACTGACACTGTCCACTGCTCTACTGACACTGTCCACTGCTCTACTGACACCTTCCACTGCCCTACTAACACCTTCAACTGCCCTACTGACACCATCCTCTGCCCTACTGACACTGTCCACGGCCTTACTGACACGATCCATTGCCCTACTGACTGACACTACCAGGGTTGCAAAGGTCGCATATGCGACCAGGCTCTGGTGTGTTTTGCTACTGTGGGGGGACCAAAACAGCAGGAAGGAGATCCACTACAGAACATGTGAAAAGGTCCTGCTGTTGGATTGTAATAAAGAAACCTGAAATGGGAGCAAATGGCCTCAGGGATGGAAAGGGCCCAGCCTGGGGGTCAGGGGGGCCCCATGGGTTCTTGCACTGGGGCCCTGAAAGTTCTAGGTTACGCCTCTGTCAGCAAGCATATGGCAAGTCAGCTTTTTATGCTCAGTGTAAGAAAATCAATGAGCAGAGGCAAGAATTTCACTTTACATATGCTTTAATGCAAAAACAGAGGATAGCAGCAGTGCAGCATTTCCTTGCAGCAGATAAGCAATGGTTAACACTCTCTTCCATGGACGTCTCTCTTCCACGGACGTCAGCAAGTCAGAGCAGTCATACAGAGAGCAGAAAGCTTTACCGACATTCAATTCTACTTCCAGCTTGCTGGTCCATCAAATCTGAAATACTGTCTCTGCACTCCCACATCAGATGTTGTTTTTACTCTCCCATAGCTCAAAGTGTAACACAACCTCGGAGCACAGAGCTGCTGTGTGTTCCTCTGCCCTGTGCCTGCTCCAGCTCACACCAAATAGTCCATCCGTGTTATACTTGGCTTCACTTCCATGCTGACAGCTTCCCTGAATATAGAAAGATGGCGAGCATCATGGGGCCCCCTACTGGCCCCGGGCCCCCGGGCAGTGCCCTAAATGCCCGTATGGTCAGTCCGCCCCTGTACTTCTTTCAATCATGTTCTAATTTGTTAGTTGGTTTGTTAGCACCTTAAAAGTCCCAATCTATTTTCTTGTGGTTTAAAATGCTTTACAAGGGGACGTGGTGCTATTAAAATGTTATTAATTATCCACACCATCCATCAAGACTTTGATTTTTTGAAGGCTCTAATGTGCTTCTCACTGGTTTAGTGGAGAGCATTTGGGTTCTTAACCACTTACCATAACCTGTCTGGTTATACTTTCTACTGAAATTTGAAATGCTTGCATTTCATAAATGCGAAAAGTATGTTTCCTGCTATTCTCAAGCAAGCCAATAGCAAAATAGATGTAGAAAAGAACACAATCTACTGCCAAAACCAAGCACAAACTCACATTAGAGGCCGCCATTCTGTAATATGAAGAATTGCTCCCTGAGAATAAGTCAGTGGCTGACAGTGATTGAATGTGAACACAGGCCCCTTAAACTCAACATTAGGAAAGAGAGAGCCTAGGGCAGTTAAGAGAAGGTG
This sequence comes from Pelophylax lessonae, assembly GCF_965119305.1. Lineage (NCBI taxonomy): Eukaryota > Metazoa > Chordata > Amphibia > Anura > Ranidae > Pelophylax > Pelophylax lessonae. Next base: position 93,256,911 of record NC_138779.1, read on the forward strand.
ACGCTGTTAAGTAAAGTGTATATACAGCCAAAACTTTAGATTTTTAATAAAGTGGGGAAGGATTAGAACCCATGTATGTTGTATACTGTTATCTGTAATTCCATTAGAAAGATTTCCTTTACTTAAGCCCTTAAAGCAGAGTACCACTCAAAAGCGGAACCATACCTCGTCTGGGTATACTTTCGCGCATGCACAGTCAGGGGCGGATCCAGGGGGGGCAACAGGGAAATTGCCCCCTGGGAAAAAAGTGAGCCGGCCGGCGGGGGAGCGGAGGGGTGGGCAGGCCGGTAAGCGGGCCAGCGGGTGAGCGGGCTGGCAGGCAGGTGAGTGGGCGGGCAGATCACTGCGGTTCAGCATCTGACAGAACACTGACCTCACTGTGCAGCTGTGGGCAGCAGAGAGATTACATTATCTGTCACTGCCCGCCCTCACTCTGGGACACAGCAACTGGAAAGTGACAATCCACTCTAGATAACAAGTGATGTGGCAATCCACATCTGGTGGCAGGCAACGTGGCAAATGACAAGCTGCATCTGGTGGCAGACAGCGTGGCAAGTGACAATCCGCATCTGACAGCAGGTGATGTGGCAAGTGAAAATCCGCATCTGGTGGCAAGTAACGCAGCAAGTGACAAGCTGCATGTGAAGAAAGATGGCGTGGCAAGCGACAATCCGCATATGGTGGCAGGAGACAAACTGCATCTGGTGGCAGGCGACGGTGGCAAGTGACAAGCTGCATCTGGTGGCAGGCGACGGTGGCAAGTGATAAGCTGCATCTGATGGCAGGTGATGGGGCAAGTGACAAGCTGAAGTTAGTGGCAGGTGACCTGGCAGTTGACAAGTTACATCTGGTAGCAGTCGACCATGGCATGTGACATGCTTAGGGCTCCCGCTGATTCTGCATTATGGTGAATTGAATTATTTCATTTTATATTACAATGTAATAATAGGAATAATGCACTTCAATCGTCCTGACACCATATCAACCATGGTGCCATGATAATTGAAGCGCCAACACCAGCCATTGCCCCAACAAATTGCCCACAAAAAAACTGCATATCAGGAGACCCATGGGGAGATCTCAAATATCTCCCATGAAGTTGATAAAAGTGTTAAGACCACTGCCATTGTTTAGACCGTCGCGGCTAGCCTTAACATTTTCATCACTGTGGTTAGCAGGTCTCACTATTCTTCCCTACGTCCTCCTCTCTGAGAGGAAGTGGCATTATTTTAATAGGTCACTTCCTCCCAGCCGCATAGGAGGGAAGATTAGTGACACTGTCTGGCAGGATTCCATTTCCAAGGATTGGCTCTGTAAGAAAATCCTTATTTTCTGGCAGTGCCCCTCACAAGACTAGACTCTTGATCCACTCCTGTGCACAGTAGGGAATCGGCTATGAAGGCGCAAGGCTTCACTGCTGATTTCCCTTACAGGCTACGGTGGCAGCAGCACCTGAGAGCCAATAGAACTATTGGCTGGAGTCCCGACATTGCTGGATTCCAGGACAGGTAAGTGCCCTAATATTAAAAGTCAGCAGCTATAGTATATGTAGCTGCTGACTTTCAGTAGCGGCTGATGTTCAATATTTTTGTGGGGGGGGGGGGGGCAGCAAACCAACACCACCCCCCTAACTGCGTGAGACAGACGGGAAGGCAGCGATCCCGCTCACGGGAGATGGATGGAAAAACAGCAATCAGGGGCCTCCTTTCCTTAGGAGGCAGATGGTAGGACTACTGCTCCTCGCTCTGGGGCCATTGCTTCTCCTAAGACTCCCTGGGTAATCAAGTCTCAGGTTTTTCTTCCTGATTGGCCAGGAAGAGTATCAGGAAGACAATAGCGAATATTAATTCTCTATTGTCACATGAGTGGGTGGGCTCGAGACGCAGGCTCCGAGCCCACCCTTTTTTTAAGCCAATTAGAGCATCAGGCTTTAATTACTTGCTTCCAAAAAAAAAAAAAAAAACATTGAAATCCATTGCATCTGGCACCCCTGCATGTAGATTAAAGAAATAGAGAAGAATCAGCGCAAGATGTCACTGCTGGATGAACCACAAATATAGGAATAAACCTAATCAGAAGATAAATGATTCTTAAATTCTTCTAAAATCATAAATTAATGAATGATGTGCAAAAATTCAAGTGCTTAATAAGTGAGTAACAAAATACTTCAACAAAGATGTAAAGAGTGCTTCTATAAACAATTAGTTAAGAGCTTGGAAAAGAAGCACCTTAATAAAGTTGTCACTTGAAGCATTTCACTTCACTGCACTTTATGAACTTTGATGAACATTTATCTGAAGTTTTTTTTATTATCACCCCCCTTTTTTGGGGGGGGCATAGACTTTTTGCACTGTTTTATCACTCTTCTTGTCCAGTCTGTGATACCTTTCCATTGGAGATATTTTTTATTTAAATTTTTTTTTTGTTTTTTGGGACACTTGACAATCAACAGATTGATATTCACTTGCCAATTCAACTGCACTTTTATTGCTGCTCATTTGTTATTTGCACTGGCACATTTTCTATTCTATTTCTTTTACCCGCTGCACAACCTGTTTTGGTTGTAGGGGTTCACTTATCAGAGGGCACTCACCCTACTATTTTCATCACTTCATTTATTAGTTCAACATATCATTTGACTTCATTATTTGCACACCTATTGTGTAACTTGTGGTTGCAGGGGTTCACTCTTCAGAGGGCACTCACCCGATTTTTTCACATCACCTTTAATTGTTTATTAAGGTGCTTCTTTTCCAAGCTCTTAACTAATTGTTTATAGAAGCACTCTTTACATCTTTGTTGAAGTATTTTGTTACTCACTTATTAAGCACTTGAATTTTTGCACATCATTCATTAATTTATGATTTTAGAAGAATTTAAAAATCATTTATCTTCTGATTAGGTTTAATCCTATATTTGTGGTTCATCCAGCAGTGACATCTTGCGCTGATTGTTCTCTATTTCTTTAATTTACTTTGTATGTGGTGACACTAAGGAATTAGCTGCAGAGTCCAGGTGCTCCATTCTACAAATCAGCTCCCTCCTTATTCCCCCCTTTTTTCTAGTGGTAGCGCATAGATTAACTTCTCCTTTTATCTGTGTTTATTATCTTACCATCTGTGCAGCCACCATGGAGGTATTCGATTACCTGGAAAAGAGGTCGGTTAATTTGGAGGATATTTTCTCCAAACAAGAAACTGTACCTACAGGAGATATAGAAAGCTGCTTCAGAAAAATGAAGCATCTCATGGAGAAGAAGGTCAATTCATGGTGGGATATTACCACCCATGAGAAATATATAAAAGAAAAATTGGTCCCGAGGAGATTAAGATGGGATGTACCCATTAGTGATAGACTCTTAGATAAAGAGTCCATAGATGACTGGTTTAACTTTTTCAACAATAAAGGATTAGAACTTCTAGATTTCTTAATCAAAAGGAAACAAAATAAAATCAGGAACATCGATAGACAGTTAAAAGTTCTGAAAGATACTATAGAACCCCTGAAAGACACCCCTGAGTTTGACAATCTCTCAAGACAGTTGAACAGGGATATGGAACATAAGGATAAAGAAACAGCAGCAAGGAAGAAAAGAAAGTATACCAGAGACCTAAAAGATTACCAAGATGATGTAGTATTTATATGGCAGATGACTAATGTAGTGAATTCTGCCTATACCCCACCAGAAAGAAACCAAGACACTGATACTCCTACTAGAGAAATTAGGCTTAAGGAGGACCCTAAACCGAGAGAATATCATACCTATAACACACCTAGGAATGAAATTGACCAGCCACCGAACCAAAGGACGCCATTCTGGAAAAAGAGACCCCAAAACAACAACAATCAATGGAAGAAACCGTTTCGGAGAAATAATGGGCAATACAGGCAACCGCAAAATGGCTACTACCAACAAGATAATAGAACTCCCCATCAACAACAATTATATTATCAGCCACCACAGTATCAACAACATGGATACTATCAACCACCTCAAAATGGTTACTACCAACAAGAATACAGAAGAACACCAGATCAATCGACATACCATCAGCCCCAATACTCCGAAAGGAGAAGAAGTCCAAAAAGAAATCATTATGATAACCGGAGAAGTCCTAGAAGGGACCATTATGAACATAAAAGAAGTCCAAGAAAAGAACACCATGAAAATAAAAGAAGCCCAAGAGGTCATTATACCCCAAAAAGACATAACTATGATCACAAGAGGTATGATATCCCCACGTATGACAGATATGATGCTTTAAGGAGAGATGAAAATCAAAACACGCCTCCAAGACAACAAAACAGAAGTGAAAAACATAGAGATGATAGGAGAGACCAAGATCGTGATACTTCACCAAGACATCAAAACAGAAGGGAAAGACATAGAGAGGACAGGAGCAGGGAAAGACATTTTTTAGAAGATCGCCCACAGAGAACACCCAGAGGATCGGAAGGAGAAAAGCAGAGAAGAAGAACACCACCTCCCGAAAGAGGAGCCAGGAAAAGCGGAGAAATAAGAGAGGATGCAGAGCAGGCCGGAAAAAACAAGCGAAAAAGAGAATATTAGGAGAAGGCATCTATAATCTAGGCGGAATTGAGCTAACTACACAGGAGAAAAGAGTCCTAGACAAAGGTCTCAAGTTTGCACCAAAGAAAAACTTAAACAAATTTGACACATATGTGGATTTATGTAAATTCACTAGAAAAATTAATATAAAAAAATATATGTTATTGAAACCTGGAGAACCGCAAATTATTAGACGCATTGACTCAACTATTATTCATACTGATTTAAAAAATAAATCTCTGTTTAATCCGTCAGGAATAAACATTGATCACAGTGAAGTCTTTAAGAAACTAGTTACGAAAGACCTTCAAGATCTGCAAATTAGAAAAGCATGGGATGCGACAGATATAAAAGAAGGAATAAAAAAACTGGAAGAAAGATATAATATTGTAATAAGACCAGCAGACAAGGGAGGTTCAATTGTGATTCAAACTAAAGAAGCATACAACAAAGAAATTCTTAAACAGTTATCTGACTCATGCACTTATCAGAAACTTTTATTGAATCCTACTAAGTTTTACAAGAAAGATCTTCAGCTTTTAATAACAGAAGGAAAAAAGAAATTACTTCTTAACGAGAAGGAAGCACAATATCTCATACCGAATACCTGTAGAATCCCGATTCTGTACACTCTGCCTAAAATTCACAAGGATGGCACAAATCCACCCAGGCGACCCATTGTGAATAGTATGAATTCGATTGGATCAAGATTAGGCGAATATATAGACTGGTTCTTACAACCTGTAGTGCAATCAACAAAAGCGTATTTAAAAGACACAAAGGATCTACTGGAACAATTGGAGAGAATTTCATTAAATAATGATACATTGATATTAGCCACAGCAGATGTTGCTAGTATGTATACAATTATTAACCATGAAGAAGCTTTATCAGCAACAAAATGGGCATTACGAGCCATGAGTGACATCAACCGGAAGCAAAGGAAATTTCTATTAAAGTGTCTAAAATTTAGCCTGGAACATAATTACTTCTGGTTTGGGTCAGAATACTATAGCCATTTACAGGGAGTTGCAATGGGCGCAAAGTTTGCGCCCAGTGTTGCAAATCTTTATATGGCTAATTAGGAGGAAGATAGCATATTCAATAATCGACCAGACGAGCTGCTATTATACAAGAGGTTCATTGATGATATCCTGATCCTATGGACAGGGAATATGGAGAGCTTATCCACGTTTATTGAAGCATTAACGCATAATGACAAAAATATAGTTTTATCATGGACCGTGAGTGAAGAAAAAATTAAATTTTTAGATTTAGAAATCTCATGAGAAAATAATTCACTCAAGACCAAAACTTTTTTTAAACCTGTGGACAAAAATAGTTATTTGCCTATGAGCAGTTGCCACTACAAACCATGGTTGATCAACATACCCAAAGGCCAACTAACGAGAATCAGGCGTAACTGTACAGATTTTAAAGACTATAAAGAACAGGCTGAAATTTTAAAACATCGTTTTATAGATAAAGGATATGATAATGAATTTTTAAAGAAGGAAATAAAAGAAGTTGGAGATATTAACAGAGAAGTATTACTGAACAATACAAAGAAGAAAATTAAACATGAGTCTAGATACCAAAACCCCTCCCTTATTCTGGACTTCAACACACAACATAAAAAGGTGGAAACAATAATAAAAAAAACATTGGAAAGTTCTCCTGGCGGATAAAACTTTAGCTGAATTTCTACCTCATTGCCCCAGATTTACATACAAGAGAGCCCACATACTTAGAAACATGATAGCAAAAAACATTTTGGATCAACCCAAAAAGAGTAATTTTACTTTTTTTGAGGGAAAAGGTTTCTATCCTTGCAAAGGCTGTTATGCCTGTAAAAGAAATGCAGGAAATAGAAAGAAAAAAGAAGAATTTACATCGACAAAAACTGGAAAAAGCTATAAATTAAGAGAATTTCTATCATGTAGAACAGAAGGAGCTGTGTATGTACTGCAATGTCCATGCCAACTTCAATATGTTGGCAGGACGAAAAGACCCCTGTGGAAGCGGCTAAGGGAACATGTGCAAAATATCCAGAAAGGATACCCTAAACACAGTGTCTCTAAACATTATGCAGAAAAACATAAAAAAGATCCTTCCTCCCTTCTCTTTTGGGGTATTGAAAAATATAAACCCCACTGGAGAGGAAGCAATAATATTAAAACATTAAGCCAAGCTGAATCCCGTTGGATTTTTGAGCTACAGACACTGACGCCAGCAAGGTTGAATATAGAATTCGACCTGAATTGTTTTATCTCTGATTATTGATTTATTGTCCTTTACTATCCAGTGGCTTTCAGTATGACCTAATTTTATCTTTTTAGAATTGAGGACTTTTGAGCCTCTATCTCCACCTGTCCTGTGTCTCTCCTCTGCACACTTTTCAAATATTATTATATTTTTATATATACTGTCTTTTTATTGATTTATGGATGGTTTTATCAATTGTCATTTTTACACCATGATGTTCTTAACCCATTATGCTTTTTTAAAATAGCCTGATTCATTAAGATTGATTTTACCAATAGTTTAATATTTTAATATTAATATTATGTTTGGAAACATCAATGTTTTTTCTTCATGGAGGTAATATACTATTTAAACACTAGGTGGCATCCCTTGTTCCATGAATAAAACAGATGACTGCATTTATGTTTTCTCAACACTAGGTGTCATATGCAGTCTCAATATATTTAATCAGATCATGGTATTTATGTTGATTGAACACTAGGTGGCGTTTCTGGTTAGATTGCTGCTATAACCAGTTTTTTAAACATTAACATTATTATTATTGTTGTTTTATTGTTTGAATACCTAGTTTGAATATTAACATCAAAACCCTGAGGAATTAAGATACTGTGGCTATGTATTCTCCGGTGGTATATAGATTGCGTGTGGGTTAACAGCAGAATGGCGTTTGTGCTGGTTCCTATGGCTACCAGGACGTTATTTATATCTGAGACTGTCACCCAATGGCTTACCCTTGAAAAAGTCACATGATTTTGTGATGCAACGCGTCGGGAGAAGCCGTGGTGACGTCACTTCCGGTCCACGGCCCCATCTATCCAGCATATCCAGTGTACTCTCATTGGAGGAGTGTGATCGATTGGAAATTTGATCTGGAGGGTCTGCAGGTTGACCATATATACCTGAAACGCTCGTTTGAGTGTTAATGGAGGTGAGCGGCCATTACACACTTATGTGGATTTCCTAGCTCACGAAAGTTTTGCACTGGGTTGTCACTTGAAGCATTTCACTTCACTGCACTTTATGAACTTTGATGAACATTTATCTGAAGTTTTTTATTATCACCCCCCTTTTTTGGGGGGGGGCACAGACTTTTTGAACTGTTTTATCACTCTTCTTGTCCAGTCTGTGATACCTTTCCATTGGAGATATTTTTTATTTAAATTTTTTTTTGTTTTTTGGGACACTTGACAATCAACAGATTGCTATTCACTTGCCAATTCACCTGCACTTTTATTGCTGCTCATTTGTTATTTGCACTGGCACATTTTCTATTCTATTTCTTTTACCCGCTGCACAACCTGTTTTGGTTGTAGGGGTTCACTTATCAGAGGGCACTCACCCTACTATTTTCATCACTTCATTTATTAGTTCAACATATCATTTGACTTCATTATTTTCATTATTTGCACACCTATTGTGCAACCTGTGGTTGCAGGGGTTCACTCTTCAGAGGGCACTCACCCGATTTTTTCACATCACCTTTAATTCTTTATTAATTTCTTAATTTCTTTTCCAAGATCTTAACTAATTGTTTATAGAAGCACTCTTTACATCTTTGTTGAAGTATTTTGTTACTCACTTATTAAGCACTTGAATTTTTGCACATCATTCATTAATTTATGATTTTAGAAGAATTTAAGAATCATTTATCTTCTGATTAGGTTTATTTCTATATTTGTGGTTCATCCAGCAGTGACATCTTGCGCTGATTATTCTCTTTTTCTTTAATTTACTTTGTATGTGGTGACACTAAGGAATTAGCTGCAGAGTCCGGGTGCTCCATTCTACAAATCAGCTCCCTCCTTATTCCCCCCTTTTTTCTAGTGGTAGCGCATAGATTAACTTCTCCTTTTACCTGCATGTAGATTAAGGGCTGGGCACATGGATTAGGGGGGTGGCTTTTAATTTTTCAATGGGGTGGCTGGAGCACCACTTTAAGTCTGTCATAGATGGATCGTTATTCCATACAAAACTCGCTAAATTGCAATCCACGTGTGGCCACTCCTGATCGACAGAAATTGACTTAACAGTTGATTTCTGACGAACAGGCTTGTTGTCAATTTTTTCTCTTTTTGGTAACCAATCAGCTTCTACTAAGCTTTGACAAAAAAAAGATGTATACAAAATGGTTTGCTAGACACAGTCCTGTCCTGGTTGTGGTGGATTGTAATGCCACTCACATGAGACAGATTTCTTATATATATATAAAAATATCAAATTGTATCATACATCGTTAAAAGAGGCGCCTAAAGCCTCAAATCATAAAAGAAAACACACAGTAAAAAATGTGATAACAGTATCCTTGTAAGGATTTTAATATAAACACCTATGTAAAATCAATCAAATGATTGAGGTGTATGTGTCCTTTTCTGGTCATCGCATTTCACAAACTGCTTCCTCAGGACCAACAGCAGGTGTATCACATTCTGGTAATCCTTAACAGATATTACTGTCAGTTTCACATAAGTAAAAAAACAAAAGTTTACATTCATCATACAAACTATGTACATTAAAAAGAATGTACATAGTTCACCATAGTGAATACTTACATGCGTTGCGGTAAATGCATACTTATGTCACATGCATCTCAATAGATTCTTTTCATTATGTCAGTATACTCAAATTTTCTTTAAAGAAATATATATATATATATATATATATATATATATATATATATGAGGAGATTGTTATCTCTACTCCAAATCTCTATCAACCCATCTACACATATTAGAAAGGCATTTTACCTAGTCTGTATGAAGTAGGATTTTGACATATACGGAGAAAAGGAGTATATTAACAATGGGTACAAGATTGACCTCATTCTAGTTGTTGATAATATTGTACCTATGAAAAGGATAATTATTATATATATTTAGATTTATATAGCCCAAATGTCTATATATTCTATATATCTAAGAGCAAAGTAAACACACCTTAATACTTCACTAAAGAAAAGAAAAGAAAAGAAAGCTGCCTTGTACATCAGCCTGAGCAGAAAAACAGTGGCTCATCACAAATGAGTTCCATATCTTAAGGTATAGAGTAATGCGTGTGTATTCCTATGAGACAAGCATAATTAAAAAGCCATAAATGAAAAAGGTATTCCCTAATAGTATCATAGTCCCATTTTTTTTAGAAAAAAGCCTCCTTACCCTCAATCTGTCCACCCACGGGGCATATGTGTCATCTGCCTCAACAGATAGAATGAACAATCTGAGAGGCATTTTTCCTATATAGAAGGCTCTGCAATCGCAGAACATTATGTATACAATGTCAATAGTTTGGCAGTTCACATGATTTGGTAATGCATGCAAATTTCCATTTGGAGGATATTTGGATTTGCAAGAAATTGCAAGCTCCGCATTTCCATGTTCCCCGGATATCACATTGCCGATTCTGGTTCTGCGCTCCCTCGAAATGACTCCTAGTTAGCATGTCTTTAATGGATTTAGCTCTCCTGTATGTGATCTCCGGGGAGTCTTTTATATATGTATCTAAAATAGGGCCATTTTTGAGGAGGTACCAGTGTTTCTGAAGAATATGACAAACGCTGCCATGCTGCCTATTGAAAGAGGTAATCAATATTTTTGCCTCTGATTGTTTTCTGTCTTTCTTTTTGTAAAGAACTTCCCCTCTAGATAGTTTTTTTTGCTCTGTTAAAAGTTTTCTATGATGGTTGCATCCGATTTTGCACTCTCCAGTTTTAGTAAATCAACCCCAAAGTCTCATTGGGGAGGATACCTCTATCCACATCAACTGTGCGGATGGAGGAATCTGTTTTTTTTTTAACCCGCTGCCTAAAAAAAACATGATCCATGGTTTGAACAGCCTTACTGTTCAGATGACAATGTTTTACCACACAAGAAGTGAGGGAAAATCTGCAACAGGAACATGAACAGCTGTAAATGCTAACAGAGATTCTAGCATTTCTTTACTCTGATCTTTTTGTTTTTGCCTGTGCTGTTGTTGGAGATTTTCTCTTAATGTCTGGTGAACCCGTTGTTGCCGATAAGGTAAGTGGGAGGAAAACTCTCTAATAGAGCCCTGGATAGCAACAAAAAACAGACATAGGTTAGTCCTTCCCCTCTCTATCCAAGTCTAACTGAAAAGGTTTTGGCTGGATACTGTAAGGTGTTCTCAATTAAATCACATATTTCTCCAACTTTAAGTGATAAAGGTAATGCTCTACAAAAAGATACATAGTTACACAGGTTCATCTAGTTCAACTATATAAATATATCAAATAAACGGAGTAAATAAATAGAAATCCTCTGTATACAGAGTACTATACCTACAGTTGATCTAGAGGGAGGCAAAAATTCCCAGTAAAGCTTTATCCACTTTGCTCCAATTGGGGAAAAAAAATTCCTTGCTAAATTCCAGAAGGCAACCAGATATTCCCTTGATCAACAATACCTTGAATTATTACAGCAGCATTTACAGAATATTCTTAGTAAAAAACAGCTGATGTTGGAGTTCAAAACCCAATGCTATTTTTTTTTACATTTCTTATGCAGCTGTATCAGAAGATGTCGGTATTTTAGAATCTTTTAAAAGGACGTAAGTATTTGTTTTTTGTTATTATTATTAACTTTGACCTATAAATGTTAGCCTAAAGCTATGTTAAAGTGTTACTAAAGTCAGATTTTTTTTTTAAATTAAAATAATTAATTTGGTATTGCACAGAGCAGCCCCGATCCTCCTCTACTTTTGAGTGTTCCCAAAACAAGCTGTTTGCTCTAGGGACACAAAGTGAATAGGGGGAACAGGGAAAACTGAAAACCTTTTTTACCTTAATGCAAGCAAAGCATTAAGAAAAAAATATTTTTAGGTTTAGTGGGGGGGGGGGGAATTAGGGAAGTTGCTAAGAAAAACTGCAGTAAACTGTGTAATTTTCAGTTTAGAAAGGTTGAAGTTAGGATCATTGCAAGTCACAGACCCTGCTCTGTGCAATACGAGATGATTGCTTAGGAGTCTTAAAGAGGAGCTACAGTCTCCTACTAAAAAATACTATACAAATATCCCAATGATCCTAAAAAAACATTTTTTTATTTAGTATGGATATTGTCAATACAGCAGATATTGTCCTTACTTTTTAAATGTCTGGATTACTGTGCCCTGATGACATTCTAGTGGCAGCCATCTTTGGTGTGGGCATCTGAAGCCGACACCAGTGTATTCTGGGATTTATTGCAGCTGGTTTACCCAGCATGCACCTATGGATCTTGCGCATGCTCTGCCAAAAAAAGTCCACCAAATAGCGCTTAACTCCACCTGGCATCACATCATTTCTGGTTTTGAAATAACATACTGCCAGCAGCGGAGGATGCCCATTGACTCCTGGGATTGATGACACTGATATCCCATGAGCCAAAGGAAGACCAGAGATGATTTACCTCACCACAGTGAAAAGGCCAGGAAGTGTGGGAAATTTAAACAAAGTAAAGGTACTTAAACAAAATAAAAAATATCCAAAGAAAACAAAAAATATCCAAAGAATAAAGATATAGCTACCAGTAGGGCCATGGATGTAAGATAGGGTGAAGCTCCACTTTAAGCAGTTCATAAATGACTGTCATTAAGATAATAAATAGATATTAAATAGATATTAAAAAATGCAGCCCAACTCTGACTTGCATTGAGTCATTTCCGGGTTTTGAAATAACGCAATGCCAGCAGCGTAGGATTCCCCGTAAAACTGCACATCAATCCAAAATAATTTTTCTGTGCTTTGGCTACAGTGATTCATTCCAATAAACTTTGCACATCCCCTTTGTGGTGTCTTGAAAATCACATTTGCCATTTAGCCCCACATTTGTCATATAGCCTCTTTTTCTGCTCTGAAGAAAAAGCTGTTTGTTGGGTTATGTCAAAGTGCAAAGTGAATCTTAATGGATATGATTTTTTCATTGTTAATCAGCTGATGCACTTGCAGTGTTCTACTGAGAAATGCTGCAGGGTCAGGATCCCTTTAGAAGTAATTAACCCTTTTAGCGTATCTCACCAAACATTTTTTTTTTGCCTAAAAGTGCAGACTTCTGAAAAAATCAATAAGCCAATCATACAAGCAAAAAACGACATTTCTGGGGACGTTCTGTACACCGACTGTGAATAGTAGGCCTCCGGGTTGCCATATTGCAATACGTTTTACAGAAAATTACAGCGCTGCAGATTGAAAAGGAAAGGTCATTTTTACTAACATTCAAATACAATATGGCTTCTGTAGCAATAGTATATGCTATGTTTTTTGTTTGATATTTTATTCCCCAGAAAGTGGAGTTACCCATTAGGTTTTTGACTTTTGGATTGACTACTTGTATTCAGAGACATATCCGAAGTAGGAGAGTAAGAATCCAGAAGATAGCACAGATGACATTTTATAGAGGGGCACATGTCACATAAGGAGAACCTATGAAAAAAAGTTCATATGTGCAGATGCTTCAATATAGTAATCTAACAAATATAATTTTTTAATACTTGCAGAGGTGAACAAAAGGATGAAAATGCTGGTGAGCTTGACTTCAGTGCATTACTCAAAAAGAGGTATGTATATAAAAAATAAGACAAGGTTATTCAGCAATGTGTTTGATTCATGTTTTAATTTAATTTAATTGGGAATTAACATATCAATTAAAATATAAATAATAATAGTTTAAAATAATTAGTAGTTGATGTACAGTATTATAGATTTGGAAACCTATTTACCCTAATAAAAGTACCAGAATAAATTTTTGCACTTTTCATTTGAGAAATTATATAAAGAAGAACAGCTAGTAAAAACAAGTTTATCAACAGCAAGCTCCAGATTGTTTCCTATGTATGCAGGTGTATTATACAGAATATTGTTTTGAATCTTAGGGAGGAGAAGAAAAAGAAAGAAGAGGAACCAGAGGGAATTCCTCCAGATGTCTGGGAGATTTTGAAGAATGCCAAACCAAGCGAGTATGAAAGAATTGCCTTTCAGTACGGTGTCACTGACTTAAGAGGCATGCTGAAGCGTCTGAAGAAAGCAAAGGTTCAAATAAAAAAAAGTGAAGGTAATGTAACTATACATAAAAATTACACCATGTGAAAAAATACACATGCAACTTAACTAGTTTATCAGTTATATAATTATTTATCATAATTTACCATATTTGGATAATGTTAAGAACATGCACATTATTTGCTCGCTTTCTAGATATACAGGTAGTGGGTAAAAACATGTAATCTGAAGTAAAAAATATCACAAGTGTAGTCACACAGCATGAATCAGATGGGTCAGTCTGCCCAAACTAAGAAGAATCCAGTGTAAGAGTATAAGAGAGTGTGACCCATATTGACTTTTAACTCCTCAAATAGTTAGATAGACCATGGAACAGGGTACAGAATCTCCCAGCTGGATTGCCTGGTTGCAATAGGTACTGTAGCTGTGCTGTTCTCCACTCAAAGGTTAAATATTGACATCTACTGATATTTAAGTTGTTTTGACTATCAAAATGGTATTGAAGCCTAATTAACCACTTTACCACTAGAGCATTTTGCTGTCTTACGTCTGGGCCACTTTTTGTGCTTCAGCACTGTGCGACTTTAACTGAAAATGGTGAGGTCATGCAATGTGGTACCCAAACGAAGTTTACGTCCTTTTTTTCCCACAAACAGAGCTTTCTTTTGGTGGTATTTGATCACCTGTGCGATTTTCATTTTTTGCGATATTAATAAAAAAATGAGCGAATAATTTGCAAAAAAATTACATTTTCAAATTTGTCTTTTAAAAAATATCCAATATACTCAATTTATGTCATTTTTTTTGGGCAAAATATATTTAGCTACATGTCTTTGACAAAAAAAAATTCAATGAGCGTATTTTTATTGGTTTGTGCAAAAGTTATAGCGTCTACAAACTATGGTGTAAATACTGAAATTTACACAGCTTTAATTTCTGACTGCCTAGCTCATTTCATGAAGTGCTAAAATGGCAGGGCAGTACAAGACCCCCCCCAAATTACCACTTTTTGGAAAGTAGACATCCTAAGGAATGTTCTGAGAGGCATATTGAGCTCATTGAATATTTCATTGTTTTGTCACAGGTGTTTGAAAAATAACTAAAAAAAAAAATTTTTTTTTTTACACAAAGTTGTCATTGAAATGATATATTGCTCACACATGCCATGGGTATATGTGTAATTACACCCCAAAATATATTCTGCTGCTTCTCCTGAGTACAGGGATACCACATATGTGAGACTTTTTGGGAGCCTAGCTGTGTACGGGACCTCGAAAACCAATCACCACCATCAGAATTTCAAAGGGCGTACATTTTTCATTACATTTTCTCACTACCTATAACGGTTTAGGAGGCCCTGAAATGTCAAGATACCACAAAACCCCCCCAAATGACCCCATTTTGGAAAGTAGACACCCCAAGCTGTTTGCTGAGAGGCATGGTGAGTCCATGGAATATTTTATATTTTGCCACAAGTTTTGGGAAAATTACATTTTTTTTTTTATTTTTTTTTTTAACACAAAGTTGTCACTAAAATATACATTTCTCACACATGACATGGGTATATGTGGAATGACACCCCAAAATACATTCTGCCGCTTCTCCTGAGTATGGGGATACCCCATGTGTGAGACTTTTTGGGAGCCTAGCTGTGTACGGGCCCCCGATAATCAATCCCCATCTTTAGGTTTTCTAATGGCGTAAATTTTTGATTTTACTCCTCACTACCCATCACAGTTTCAGAGGCCCTGAAGTTTCAAGATAGCACAACCCCCCCCCCCCAAATGACCCCATTTTGCAAAGTAGACACCCCAAGCTATTTGCTGAGAGGCATGGTGAGTCCATGGAATATTTTATATTTTGCCACAAGTTCCAGGAAATATATTATTATTATTTTTATTTTAGTCTAGCCGAGTACAGGCCCCCGAAAATCAATCACCACTTTCAGGCTTTCCAAGGGCGTAAATTGTTGATTTCACTCCTGACTACCATTCACAGTTTCGGAGGCCATGAAATGCCAAGACAGCACAAACCCCCCCCCCCCCCCCCCAAATGACCCCTTTTTGGAAAGTAGACACCCTAAGCTATTTGCAGAGAGGCATGTTGGGTGTTTTGCAGATCTCACTTTTTGTCACAAAGTTTTGGAAATTGAAAAAAGAGGGAAAAAAATGCATTTTCCTGTTTTTTCTGCATTTTCCAAAAAAAATGAGAGCTGCAAAATACTCACCATGCCTCTCAGCAAATAGATTGGAGTGTCTACTTTGCAAAATGGGGTCATTTGGGGGGGGGTTTGTGCCATCTTGGCATTTCATGGCCTTCAAAAGTGTGATAGGTAGTAAGGAGTGAGATCAACAATTTACGCCCTTAGAAAGCCTGAAGGTGGGGAGTGGTTTTCCGGGTCCTGTACGCGGCTAGACTGCCAAAAAGTCTCACACATGGGGTATCCCTGTACTCAGGAGAAGCAGCAGAATGTATTTTGGGGTGTCATTTCACATATACCCATGGCATGTGTGAGCATTATATCATTTACTGACAACTTTGTGTAAAAAAACAAAAAAAAATTATAATTTTCCCGAAACTTGTGGCAAAATATAAACTATTCCATGGACTCATCATGCCTCTCAGCTAATAGCTTGGAGTGTCTACTTTGCAAAATGGGGTAATTTGGGGGGGTTTTGTGCTATCTTGGCATTTCATGGCCTTCAAAAGTGTGATAGGTAGTAAGGAGTGAGATCAACAATTTACGCCCTTAGAAAGCCTGAAGGTGGGGAGTGGTTTTCCGGGTCCTGTACGCGGCTAGACTGCCAAAAAGTCTCACACATGGGGTATCCCTGTACTCAGGAGAAGCAGCAGAATGTATTTTGGGGTGTCATTTCACATATACCCATGGCATGTGTGAGCATTATATCATTTACTGACAACTTTGTGTAAAAAAAAAAAAAATAATAATAATATTCCCGAAACTTGTGGCAAAATATAAACTATTCCATGGACTCATCATGCCTCTCAGCTAATAGCTTGGAGTGTCTACTTTGCAAAATGGGGTCATTTTGGGGGGTTTTGTGCTATCTTGGCATTTCATGGCATTCAAAAGTGTGATAGGTAGTAAGGAGTGAGATCAACAATTTACGCCCTTAGAAAGCCAGAAGGTGCGGATTGGTTTTCCGGGTCCTGTACGTGGCTAGACTGCCAAAAAGTCTCACACATGGGGTATCCCTGTAATCAGGAGAAGTAGCAGAATGTATTTTGGGGTGTCATTTCACATATACCTATGGCATGTGTGAGCATTATATCATTTACTGACAACCTTGTGTAAAAAAAAAAACAAATTGTCTTTTTCCTGAAACTTAGGGCAAAATGTAAAATACTCCATGGACTCAATATGCCTCTCAGCAAATAGCTTTGGGTGTCTACTTTCCAAAAAGGGGTCATTTGGGGGGTGTTTGAACAGTCCTGGCATTTTATGCTCAATTTTAGCAACACATCACCCACTCTTCTAACCACTTGAAAACCAAGCATTTTCTGTGACTTTTTGTTTACATGAAAAAATCTTTTTTTTTTTTTTACAAGAAAATTACTTTGAACCCCCAAACATTATATATTTTTTTAAAGCAGAGGCCCTACAGAAAAAAATGGTGGATGTTGCAATTTTTTTTGTCACACGGTATTTGCGCACACATTTTCCAAACGCAATTTTTGCGTAAAAAAAAACACTTTTTTTATATTTTATGCAGAAATACACTATATAATTCCAAATTGTTTGGTAAAATTTAAAAGATGATCTTATGCCGAGTACATAGACACCTAACATGACATGCTTTAAAAATTGCGCACGCCCGTGCCGCGGCAACAAACTACGTACGGTTTTAAAAGCCTTTAAAAGTCTTTACAGGTTACCACTTTGGACTTACAGTCTACTTTGGACTTTGGTCTACTGCAAGAATTACTGCCCTCGACCTGGCGTTCGCGGCAATACCTCACATGCATGGTGCAATTGCAGTTTACATATGACACTAGACCAACGCTTGTGTGCGCATTTGCGCGCAAGCACAGGGGGACAGGGGGGCTTGATTTTTTTTTTATTTGCTTTTCTATGTTATTTTGACACCTTTTCTTTCATTTTTTTTTTTTATCATTTTTATTGTTATCACGAATTTAAATTTCCCCTATGATAGCAATCTGTAGTGACAGGTACTCTTTTTAAAAAAAATTGGGGTCTTTTAGACTCTAGATCTTTCCTCTGACCTTAACGCATCTGACCACACCAAAATTGGTGTGATAAAATACTTTCCCAATTTCCCAATGGCGCTGTTTATTTCTGGCGAAACAGAAGTCATGAATTGCTCGTAGCTTCCGATATCTTAGGCCATAGAGATGATTGGAGCCATTCTCATCTCCAATCAGCTCTATGGTTAGATAATTGAACCACCGGCTGCACTCTCGGGTTAATCAGTGGGACAGGAGAGCCCGAGAAAAACCACGGAAGGCTGCGGAAGGTGGCGGTGGGGGGGGGGGGAGTCCCCTCCCACTGTATGTAAAAGCAGTCTAGCGGCCAATTACCTGCTAGGATTGCTTTTACATGTAAGCCGACCGCTGGCTGTAAAAAACGATACCAAGATGATGCCTAAATCTGCAGGCATCATCCTGGTATAACCACTCAAAGTCCAGCAACGTACCAGTACATTGCTGGTCCTTGTTTGGCATATAGGTTTTTTTTTTTTTCATGCAGCCTGTGGGCTGAACGAAAAAAAAAGAGAACCTATCAGAGATCAGCACAGGAATAATGCGTAGTATTACTCATCATTAACCACCCAAACAACCACCCACTGAATTTAATGATGGTTATGCACGACACTATCCACATATACCAAAATAGGATTTTAACTGCAGTGCTGAAATCAGAAAATCACCACAGCTGCTGCCAGCAAAGGTATCCATATATGCTGAGCGCAAACACTGTTTGTGTCAGAATATATAAAATCAATGCCGTGGCAGCCGACGAGTACTTGCAAGAGAAACAGGTCACAAAAGAATGAAAAACAAACAAAGTACATTAAAAGTACATAGTAAGTGTAGAAGAACATAAAAAATGACTGAGACGACAACTATTTTTGGCTTTTATGTATTTTTTTTTTTCTTCAAATGTCAAGTTCCAGGTTCGGGTCTCTCAAAATGACGATAGCCATCGAACATCTTTTGAGACCCTGTGTAAATGTGCCCTAAACTGTGCCGTGCTGTACCCTACGCTAATAATCCACTAGTGTGTGGTAGCGACGGAAACAGTCGACGTGGCAAAGACCAGGTCGGTCAGGACAGTCGGGACAATAATTCCAGGTGTCACGCCTAAGTCCGCTCTTGCTGCAGACACGGCATCTTTTTTGGGGGTATCCTTTGGTAGGGGTACTCGGGAGGAATTCCGGAAAATGCCTCTCATGCAGCCGGCTCACTGCATCTGGTTGGGGAATTGGGGCAGGAGCACCAGCTGGATACAGAAGGGCTCTGATTATCTATTCTTGGAATTGAAAGAAGGATAATGTTCCGGCAGACGCTTTGTATAAGACAAAAGCGTTGTAAACAGCCAATTGAAATAGGTATACAGACACTTTTTTGTACCAGCGTCTGGCCTTACGGGCAATTAAGTACGGTCCCATCATCTGGTCGTTGAAGTCCACCCCTCCCATTTTACGGTTATAGTCGTGGACACAGAGGGGCTTCTCAACAACAACAGCGGTGACCGTAGAAATTTGGACTGCCGTGTATGGGTGAATGGAGGACAGAACGAAAACGTTCCGTTTGTCCCTCCACCTCACTGCAAGCAATTCCTCGCACCTCAAGCAGACTCTCTCCCCCAAGCTCAGTGGGACATTTACTAGCCGTTGGGGAAGCCCCCCGGCGATTAGATCGCACGGTGCCACAAGCGCCAATTTGAAATTGAAAGAGGTGTCTAAAAAGTGGCACGTTTGTATAGAAGTTGTCCACGTACAAGTGGTACCCCTTTCCGAATAAGGGTGACACCAAGTCCCAAACTATCTTGCCGCTGCTCCCTATGTAGCCTGGGCAGTTGGGGGCTCCACAGTGCTATCTTTTCCCTCGTAGACACGGAAATTAACTGTATAGCCTGTGGCCCTGTCACACAGCTTATACAACTTGACCCCGTATCTGGCACGCTTGCTGGGGAGGTACTATTTGATAGCAAGGAGACCAGTAAACTTAATCAGGGACTCGTCAACGCAGACATCTTGTTGGGGGGTAAACAAGGCTGCGAACCGCTGATTGAAGTGGTCTACGAGGGGCCGAATTTTGTGGAGCCGATCATATGCAGGGTCTCCCCGAGGACGACAGAGTTCATTGTCGTTGAAATGCATGAACCAAAATATTTGTTCGTATCGAATCCTGGACATAGCAGCAGAGAACACGTACATTTGATGAATTGGGTCAATGGACCAATATAACCGCAATTCATTCTTTTTTGTAATGCCCGTGTTGAAGGAAAGGCCCAGAAAGGTTTTAAACTCCTGAATTGTAATAGGATTCCAGGCGAATGGTCTGGCAAGGGGTGAATTTGGGTTGGCGGCGATGAATTGTTGAGCGTACAAATTTGATTGGTCCACAATAGATCTGAAAAGATCTTCAGTGAAAAACAGCTCAAAAAAGTTTATGGGATTAAAACCAGCTGTTTCCACTTGGATTCCGGGTTGGGCGGTGAATGGGGGAAGTACTGGCGCTGTGGAATCTGTGGGCTGCCAATTAGGATATGCCAGCGCTTCAGGGAGGACACTATGGGATCTACGGGCCTGTCTTCGGATATGCGGTGGCTGCGGACCACTACTCAGCTTCAACTGCACTTAGGTGACTCGCCACTTCACCAGGTGATACTGCAGTGCTGGTTGAAGGTCCAGGATGTACTAGGCCGCTCGTGCTTGCCAGATCACGAGAAGTGTGAGAGGCACTAGTACTGGCACTCTGCTGCATACGAGAAACTCCCGGTTCTTGCAGTCAGCAACTCCAGAATGGGGTCGGGTACGCCTGACCCTAGCAGGGACCCCTCTGTCGTCGGAGCTATCTGTCAGGGAGCCGCTGCTGTCATCTGGTTCGTATATTGACCCTGATTCTGCCAGTGAGGCTTCCCCATCGCTCTCACCTGACATGGCCATTATACTGTAGACCTCTTCACCACTGTACCAACGTTTTGTCATTTTAGTAACTAAATTTACCGGTACAGTAGTGCGACTACTAGGTAATAAAAGCACCTGTTGTCGAGGACTATTTGGTCGCTACAAAAAAAACCTGCTAGTGCTAGCAGAGATCAGGCCTGACTCTGCTAACGCAGCGGTTTTGTGTGATTTGTGTTTTTTGGAAGTGTCAGTAATCTATTGATTACTACACTTGCCTGGGTAAGGTGGTCTGGGCAAGGGGGCTAAACGCAGGTGCTAGCAGGAATCAGTGCTGATTGTGCAAACACTGCGTTTTTGGAACACTAAATTATGGGGACGCTAGTATAGTTCTGATCAGATCAGATATTGATCTGTTCAAACACTATACTGGTAATGGAGGTGTGTGTGTGTGTATGTGTGTTAGTGTACTTGACTCTAACTGACGCTAAGTAACGATGGTGTAGTGGGACCCTGACTCTAACTAATACAGTGATCGGTAATCACTGTATATAGTGAACACTGTGACAGGGCAGTGAAGGGGTTAACTGGGGGAGATCAAGGGGTTAAACCTTTATAGGGGATAGATGGCGGGTGGCCTAAACCTATTTGGGCCTAGCGCAAGCGCAAATTAGGGTCACAAGTGACACTAAATACAGTGATCAGTAGTTATCTGATATACTGTATATATTAGTGCACTGTGTGATATGGAGTGAAGGGGTTAACTGGGGGAGATCAAGGGGTTAAACCTTTATAGGGGATAGATGGCGGGTGGCCTAAACCTATTTGGGCCTAGCGCAAGTGCAAATTAGGGTCACAAGTGACACTAAATACAGTGATCAGTAGTTATCTGATATACTGTATATATTAGTGCACTGTGTTATAGGGAGTGAAGGGGTTAACTGGGGGAGATCAAGGGGTGTTCTTGACTCTAACTGACGCTAAGTAACGATGGTGTAGTGGGACCCTGACTCTAACTAGCCTAAGTTGTGTCACCCGTGACGCTAATACAGTGATCGGTAATCACTGTATATAGTGAACACTGTGACAGGGCAGTGAAGGGGTTAACTGGGGGAGATCAAGGGGTTAAACCTTTATTAGGGGATAGGTGGCGGTTGCCCTAACCCTATCTGTGCTTAGCGCAAGCGCAAATTAGGGTCACTAGTAACACTAAATACAGTGATCAGTATTTACCTATATACTGTATTTAGTGCACAGAGTAATAGGGAGTAAAGGGGTTAACTGGGGCTGATCAAGGGGTTAAAACTTTATTAGGGGCTAGGTGGCGGGTGCCCTAACCCTATTTGGGCCTAACGCAGGCGCAAACTAGGCTCACAAGTGACACTTATACAGTGATCAGTAAAATATCTGTATACCACTGTATATAGTGTTCACTGTGAGGGGTTTGGGGGTGATCAGGGGGTGATCAGAGGTGATCAAGGGGTTAAATGTGCCTATGTGAGGTGTGTCAGCGTGCTGCTTGGTGGAACTCACGTTTTTGATGTCTCTCTGTCTTCTCCTGGAACCGAAAGGACTCCAGGAGGGACAGTGACATCACTTCCCCTGCCTGTGTTTACATTACACAGACAGGGGACAGATTGCCATTGGTTGGGACCGATCGCCAGACACTGACCAAAAATCATTGGTCAGTATCTGGTGATTGATCGGTTCCCTACCGAATGTGATCGGAATCGGGACCCGCGGTCGCGCATGACGTAGATCTACGTGGTCAGACGGGATCGTGCCACACTGTCGCAGTACTATCAACGTAAGCAGACGTAAAGTGGTTAATAAGTGGTGGGTAAAGAACATAATGGATGGAAACTATCAGGAACCTATGACTATGTGTCACACACAGGGAAGACATATGTGTTTCCTATAACACAAGTCTGCTATAACGTGGGTGACAATCCAGCTATAGTTTCTAAATACAGTCTAACTGTGATACACTGTCATGTATCTTGTGGCAGAGCCTGACGTGTAGAGGGAGACCTCTCATACAGCCCCGGCTCAAGGGCCACTGATGTTGTGACAGTGGCCCGAGAGCGCGGTGAGGTTTGAGTGCCTGTAAGATCTTCCGTTGGTCTCAGAGGTGTGTCACCAGAGTTAAGCCAGACAACCGGGGCAGAGGATGGCAGCAGGAACAGCAGACCCCAGGCTGGGTAGACAGCAGCTGGTAGATGCAGTAAAACTGACAGCACATGGCAGGTGGAGAACTAGCATAACCATACAGTATACAGAGCAGGACAGACCGATAAATGGATGCAGGATCAAACAAGCCAGGTCAGCAACGGGTGGTTAGATACAGACATAAACGGCAGGCATAGTTAATAGAGAATAGTCAAGATACAGGAAGAGGTTGGCAACACAAGATCAGGCAGATGAGCAAGAGGTAAACGGAGTCTAGAGACAAGCCATAGTCAGGACAGGTAGAGTTCAAGTGTGGTCAGGATAAGCCAGGTCAATCACAGGAGTCAAACACAGGAAACAGGAACAGGGGTAACAGCTGCAGATCAGATAGCAACCTACTAGTGCAGCTGCTGCACTTATGTAATCTATTTGGCACCAGTGTCAGCAGCGAATGCATGCACGTCTGCGCATGGCTTATTGGCAAATTGACCAGGGAATAGTACCCATAATGCTCTATGCACCATGTACCCTGTTTTCTGTATTTACTAGTTTTAGCTATTCATTCCATGGTGATTTGATTATTAATAGCTACCTGTTTCTATTGGTGAATTCACATGCTTGAAGCATATTCTGGTTCTGATGTATGAAAGGAAAGCTGCTTCTGCTACTTCTGTAAATATCTTACAGGGGGGTTATATGAAACAGGCATTCATTATAAGATGAATTATTGAAATGTGCACTACTTTATTTTATATATTCAAAATAAGATCTATTACATAAATGTAATTTCAGTTTTGTGTGTTGGATTAAGCGGAAGAGCTAAAACAGAACTGGTTTAAGTAATAATTGCTTTATAACAAGAAATGATTGTGCAACATTCGCAGTTATACCTGTCTATCGTATTTAACCACTTTACCACCGGAGGATTTTGCTGTCTTCCGTCCAGGCCACTTTTTGCGATTCGGCGCTGTGCGACTTCAACTGACAATTGCGCGGTCGTGCGACGCCGTACCCAAACGAAATTTACGTCCTTTTTTTCCCACAAACAGAGCTTTCTTTTGGTGGTATTTGATCACCTGTGCGATTTTTACTTTTTGCGCTATAAACAAAAAAAGAGCGTTTATTTTGAAAAAATAACAATATTTTTAACATTTTTTTATATGAAATTCCCCCCAAAAAAGATGTAAAAACCAATTTTTTTAAAAATTTTTGGCCAATTTGTTTTATGCTACATATGTTTGGTAAAAAAAATCGCAATAAGCGTATTTTGATTGGTTTGCGCAAAAGTTATTGCGTTTACTAACAAAGGGAAAGATTTCTGTCATTTTTGGTGGGTTTTTTTTAACGCGTAATGGCGGCGATCTGCGATTTTTTTTGCGGGACTGCGACATTGCGGCGGACAGATCGGACCCTTGACTGACATTTTTGACATTTTTACCAGTGACATTACTGCAGTAATCAGTGCTATATATATGCACTGTTACTGTAAAAATGACACTGGCAGGGAAGGGGTTAATTTTATTGGAGAGGGAGGGGTTAATGTATGCCTGGTGCTTACTGACGTGTAGGGGGGGAGGGGACTGTGTGAGTCATGGACAGATCGGATGTCCAGCTATGCTGAACAGTCCGATCTGTCACTCCCTGTCACTATGGAGATCCGCCCGCTGTGTTTACACACAGCGGGCGGATCTCCAGACTCGATCCCCGACGATCGGGTAAGAGCAGCGGCGATCGCCGCTGCTCCTCCCCTGGCCCGACTCCCGCTGTGAATGAAAACAGCGGGAGCGAGCCTCCGGCGGCGCGCAAGCGCCGCCCAGAAGGGGGAGTGTCTAACGACGTTAATACTACGTCGCTGGACGATAACGAACCACTCTGCCGCAGTAGTATTACTGTGAGCGGTTCTAAAGTGGTTAACTGATTTATTACATTTTATCTCACTTAGCTATATTGCCGTGTTTTGATTATTGGCTACCTTTTGGTGAGTTATGGGGTTGATTTACTAAAGGCAAATAGGCTGTTTGCCGTGGAAGGCTAGTTGCACTTTGCAAAAGAATTTTACCAGAGCATGGTGAATGTGGTAAATTTCTCTTTCAATAGTTTTTATTGAATATTTTTACATACAACACGGAACAACAGAAAATGACAGTATGTTCAAAAAATGTCATGGTATACAATAGTGCGTTGAAGTACAACATGAACAATAAACAAGAACAATAAACAAGAACACGAACACGAACATATGCCATATCACAGTGAAACTAAACAGAATTTATAACTAGTAACATACCGAAGTACTTATATTCTCAACAGGATTGAACAAAGTAGCGGCTATTTGACCAAGTCGACCAGTCTTTGTGGAATTTCGGACCCCTAAGGATGGAAAATGCATATGCTTTCTCAAGTGAATATTGACAGTTAACCCGGTTAATTACCTCTGAGTGGGAAGGTACTGCAGACTGTTTCCAATAGCGGGCTATAGCGGTTCTGGCCGCTATCAGTATGTGGACCACGACCGTTCTAGAGTGGGGTGGTACTAGATCGAGACCCAAATTTAGAAGAGCTAGAGCAGGGTCGGGTTGTAGCACCGTACCCGCGATCATAGAAATCATTTCGAACACCTTTCCCCAAAAGCTGGTCAGGCCCTTGCATAACCAAAAAACATGGAAAATTGTCCCAACTTGGTCACAGTTTCTCCAACACAAAGGGCTCTGATCTCCGTATATTTTAGAAAGACGATAGGGCGTTAGATACCAGCGCGTGAGAAGTTTTTGTGCCTGTTCCCAGTGAGACACACATTGGGTAGACTTGAAAGAGGCACTAATAGCCATTTTCCACTGTGTCTCAGTGGGAACTCTTTTGAGATCTGATTCCCATTTGATCATATGCGGTGTTCTGCAGAAGGTGGTTTTCTGGGCGAGGGAGTTGTAAAACAAGGATATACCTTTTACGTGCGTATGAGGGTTAGAGAGGAATTGCCATATCAGAGGAGGTAGTTGCAACTTGGGAGGGGGAGTTTTACGTAGGAAGCTGGAGATGCTATGATACAAGAGAGCAGTTTGGGTGGGTAATTGGAATTCTTGTTGTAAAAGCGCGAATGGTTTGAGTTTGTCACCCCGAAATAATTGAGCTATCTCGCGTATGCCAGCTGACGTGAATTTAGAGAGGGTAATGCATGGGAGCAGTACTTGGAGAGTTTTGAGCGGAAGGTTTAATGTTACAGACAGTTGTGTCTTGGGGAGTTTTGTTAGAAAGTATCTCCACGATAGCAGTGTTGCTTGAGTAGGGAGAGGGAGAGAGCGAAGTGGGAGCTGTTTCCAACAATCCGCAAGTAGTAATATACTCATGTCTTCCACTTTGGATAGGGAAGTTTCAATGGGGATCCATGGGATGCCCCCTGGTGAGGAGAACCAATGTTTCAGTGGTGTTAATCTAGAGGCGTGGTAATAGTCGTTGAGGTCAGGGAAGCCTAGGCCACCCACCGACTTATGTCTCACCATATGGGAGTATGCGCACCTCGCTCTCTTCCTCTGCCACACATACGTGCGCAACATCCTCTCTAAGGAGGAAATGAATTTGTGGGGGACTGGAATTGGGAGAGTTCGGAACAAGTATAATATTTTGGGGAGGCAGACCATCTTGAATGCCGCTATCCTGCCCGTCCATGATAGTTCTGCAGATTTGAACTTGGCGATGTCCCCAGATATTTCAGAAATGAGAGGAGAAAAGTTGAATGACACTATATTGTTTGTGGGAAAGGTAAGATTAATACCTAGGTATCTTATGGGAGATGTTGACCATGTGTATGGCAGGTCTGATTGGAGATGTGACTTGACCCTGGAACTTAGGCCCATGTTTAGGATAACAGATTTGTGAAAGTTCACTTTATAGTACGAAACATCACTAAAGGCTTGGAGGACGCCGTGTGTAGCTGGGAGGGAGATAAGCGTGTTAGTCAGGCTAAGAATTACGTCATCCGCAAACAGTGTGATAACATGGTGGGAACGAGGGAATTTGAAGCCAGAGACAAGGGGATTCTGCCTAAGGGACGCCGCCAAGGGTTCAATCAGTAGGTTGAATATGAGGGGCGATAGCGGACACCCCTGTCGGGTACCGTTCGTGATAGGGAAAAGCTTAGAGAGCACGCCCGCCGAGAGGACTTTGGCCGACGGGGAGGAGTAAAGGGTCATTATGGCGGGCAGGATCGGACCCGAAAATCCAAAGCGAGTCAGCACTGCATTCATGTATCCCCAGTGGACTCGGTCGAACGCCTTCTCTGCATCTATGGAGAGAAGCAGAGAAGGCGTCCTGGCACATTCCGCGTGATGTATCAGGTTTATCACCCTCCTTGTGGCATCCGGTGCCTGTCTGCCCTTCACGAATCCCATCTGGTCCTCCGCCACCAGCGTTGGGAGGACTATTGCCAGTCTGTTGGCAATAATTTTGGCATAAATTTTAACGTCATTGTTTAGCAGCGAAATGGGCCTGAAGTTCGCTGGTGATGTTGGGGGCTTTCCGGGCTTGGGAAGGGTAATAATATTAGCCTGGAGCATTTCTTGGGGCAGGGTACCAGTGGAGATGGCTGTGGAGAACAAGGGTAGCATATGGGGGGTCAGAATGTCCTGTAGGGAACTATAGTATTCGTTCGATAGCCCGTCAGGGCCCGGGCTTTTACGAAGGGGTAGTTTTTGTAAAGTTTTGGTCAGTTCGGATTCCGTGATCGGTTCATTGAGACGCGCCAGTGAGTCAGCAGTTAGGGTCGGGAGTTGTACACGGCTAAGGAAATTTTGGATAGTCGAGTCAGTAGGCTGAGTGGTATCTGGATCCAGTCCTAAATTGTATAATGAACTGTAATAGTCCGCAAACGCATCTGCAATTTGTTGAGGATGGGTCAGCTTAGCGCCCGTGCGTGGATGAGAGATATAGTCGATTTTTGACTTAAGTCTCCTGGCTTTCAGTGTAGAGGCTAAGAATTTACCTGCCTTGTTGTGGGATGAATAGTACCGGAGACGGAGTCGCACGAGCATTTTGTCATGCTGTTCTGTGAGGAGTCTGCGCAAGTCAGAGCGCAGGGAAGTTAGTCGGGCCGAGTTGTCATTCGTGGGGGAGGATTTGTTTACCGTGTCAATGGAATGAATCTCTTCTATAAGGCTGTGCATTTTGGCTTGGCGTTTCTTCTTAAGACGGGCTCCTAGTTGGATTAGGACACCCCTTACAAACGCCTTATGGGTATTCCACAATGTGGAGGGGGATATGTCAGAAGTGGCGTTGATGTCAAAGAACTCTTGCAGCCTATCCCGTATGGTTTTAATTGAATCGGGGTCAGATAAAATAGAATTGTTACAGCGCCATACGAAGGAAGAGGGGTTAGCGGGGCCATTCGAGAGGGACATAAGGATTGCAGCATGGTCAGACCATGTGATGGGGGAGATTGAGGTGTCTATTACCTGAGGCATTGTGGAGGAATCTACTAGGAACATGTCTATCCTAGTGTAGGAGTTGTGGCATTGAGAAAAAAAGGAGTACTCACGTTCTTCTGCATGTTGGTAACGCCACATGTCATGGAGCCCCTCCGTGTGTGCGAGGTTGGCGAGGGATGGCAGCCTCGACTGGCCTCTGGACGAGGAATCCATGTCATGGTGCATCACCAGATTAAAGTCACCGCATATGATCAATTTGCCCATTTTAAGCTTGTTCACTTTCATACACAGTTTCCGCAAAAATTTCAACTGGTGTCTGTTAGGCGCATAAACATTTACCAAGGTATACGGACAGTTATCAATAACACATACTATAATGATGTATCGTCCCTCCACATCCTGCACCAGCTTGGAGAAGGTGAAGGATACGGAGGAGCGAATAGCTAGCATCACGCCACGCTTTTTCTCTGTACAGGAGGCTTGAAAAACATGGGGATAGTCCGGGTGTGAGCAGCGAGGGGTACGGTCTTGTTGGAAGTGCGTTTCCTGGATCGCCAGGATGTCTGCCTTTGAGTTAACTGCCTCCTTCCACATAGAGTACCGTTTCACAGGGTGGTTGAGCCCCTTAACGTTCAAGGAGAGTAGTTGCAACGACATTGCGGTGGAGGGTAAAGGGTACGAAATGCTTCAAAATGAGTGAAGAGAAATGTGGGGAGTAAGTGTAGAAGTCTACCTCCGTGCATGGGGCGCACATCGGACAGTGACATGGGGTTTGAGTGACATGTAAGCATTGTAGAGTACCTGAGAAATTTGCATCTGGTGGTCTGAATCACGAAGCTGTACCAGCACTGGAACTCAGGGAGACTGGTCTGTCCAGCTTCTGGGCAAGGTGGTAAAGGAACATTCGTGCAAGAGTCAATGGTGGGTTCCAAACCATGGTCAGCAGAGCGAGTCTGTAAGAGATGGCAACAGATAACAACGACGACACACAATAAAAAAAAAAACAAAAGGGGGTAGAAAAGGGTAAAAAATACTTGGTCTGTTACGACCATGTGGGCAACGGATGTTGCAGAGGTATCGGGGGTTGCGAGCACGATGGAGGGTGCTCAATCAGCATTGAGGGCCTGTTTCACCCAGCGAGGGTGTAGGACGCTGCAGTCACTTGTGGCGCGATCTGGAGCGAGAAGATCTTGACACGGCGGTCCACTCGGGTTGGACATGGCGGGGTTGAGACGCCTGTCTGTGGGGTTGGGTGTCCGTGGATTCCGGGACGATTCCCCATTGGCGTAGCAGACGGATCCCTTGGTCCACCGAGGTAATGTGGGATGTAGTACCCTGGTGGGTCACGCTCAGCCGTGCTGGGTACTTCCATTTATACACAATTTTATGGTTGCGAAGTGCTTTGGTTATAGAGTTCAAATTGCGCCTTTGTTGCAGCGTGTATTGAGAATAGTCCGGAAGAACTTGAATAGAGCCAGGTTGGTCAGGCAGACGGTCCCTGCGTCTGAAGGCTTCCAAGATCCGTTCTTTGGCTTGAAAAAAATGCACCCTAAGTAGAACGTCCCTGGGCACTTCTTGTGGGAGGAAGGAAGGCTTAGGGATGCGGTGTATACGATCTATGGTAAGATCGTCGTTAGTGAGTTCTGGAACAGCTTTCTGAAACAGTTCTTTCACGTAAGAGGGGAGCTGATTCGGTTGGACAGACTCCGGGACCCCCCGAACTTTAAGGTTGTTTCGCCTGGACCTGTCTTCAAGGTCCGCTAGTTTGGCCTGGATTTTATGGATCTCATCTTGGTGGGACGTGTGTGAGTCAATTAAGCCATTATATGAGGAGGTAAATTCTTCCATTCTGTCCTCAAGGTTATGGACTCTGTCACCTAAGCCATGCAGTTCCTTCTGGCAATAAGAAATAGATGCCGCAATATTAGCCTGCATGGAGTTGTTCAATAATGACATCATGTCCTTTAAGGTGGTGTCTGACACTGGCTGACCTGTGGTGAGGACCGCTGCAAAAGGGTCTGGAGGGGGCACATAGGCCCAGGGCGTATGACATGCGCTGGCCTGGTTGCTCACCTCCATGTCTGGATAGTCAGAGCTCGGTCCGCCTTCCTCCCATCGAGGCTTGGATTTAGCTGGGCTTTGTGTCGATGGCGTGGGTGGAGAGGAATCCTGTGTGCGGGACGGTCTCATCTGTGGAGCCGAGCAGGTCCGCTCTGGAGCCTCCGCTGCGCCGTCTGATGCAGCGTGAGTGTCCGCCGCTAGAGGACGGACACGTTGTGGCAGTGGAGAGGCGCCGGCGCCATTTTGCGGGAGACCAGGGGCCGCCGGTCTGAAGAAATCGGACAGTTTCTTGACGGCTGGTGCTTTGGTGTGCCTCCTGGTCATGCTTGCGGTGTGCAGGGGACCTTCACACTCCTGTACCCGTGTACGATGGGCTCGTGCAGCGTGTGTGGCGGGCTGTGGATCCGAGTGTCGCTGGGTGAGGACAGGAGCTCCGGTGCTAAGCGGCCATATTACACGGCGGTCGCCACGCCCCCCCCGAATGTGGTAAATTTCACTTTGCAAAGAATACCCAATCAGGTGCAAGGAATATAAAAAAGGCATTTTTGCTTGCGCATGATTGAATGAAGGAATTCAGCAGAGGTTCACCTCATTCATTAAGCTCTGGGGAAAATTTCCATGCAAAGTGTAACTTCTCTTGAAAAGTGAACAACCTATTTGTTTTTGATAAATCAGCCCCTATGTTTGAAGCATATTTTGGCCTCATTCATGGAACTTTAAGAGCCGGTTCACACTGCCGCGACCTCTAAGTCGCCTCATAAGGGGCGACTTGTTAGCGCGACTTTCAGCGCGACTTTCAGCGCGACTTCAGCGTGACTTTGCGCGTATTCAGCGTGACTTGTATGATAGACGACTTTGTACAACTTTGTATTTGGCCAATCAGAAAATGACGGTTCTGGGTCATGCTCAATCACACAAAAAAAAGTTCTTAAAAATATTAGTTTTTGATAGAGAGCCAATTATTGAAAAAATTATTGAAAAAAAAATTAGATTTCTTTGGATTTAGTGTCTGGGGGGTCTAAAAAGTGTACCTGTGAAGTTTCAGCTCTGTAGCATATGCAGAACCAGAAAAAAAAGATAATTTTTCTTAGAATTTTTAGTAGCACAGGCATAGGGCTCCTCTCCACCTGGGCATTTTTGTTGCAGGCATTTATCGGGCATTTTTGGAGGCAGGCATGACTTTTTTTGGATTTAGTGTCTGGAGGGTCTAAAAAGTGTACCTGTGAAGTTTCAGCTCTGTAGCATGTCCAGAACCAGAAAAAAAAGATAATTTTTCTAATAATTTTTAGTAGCACAGGCATAGGGCTCCTCTCCACCTGGGCGTTTTTGTTGCAGGCATTTATCGGGCATTTTTGGAGGCAGGCACGACTTTTTTTGGATTTAGTGTCTGAGGGGTCTAAAAAGTGTACCTGTGAAGTTTCAGCTCTGTAGCATGTTCAGAACCAGAAAAAAAACGATCATTTTTCTTATAAATTTTAGTAGCACAGGCATAGGGCTCCTCTCCACCTGGGTGTTTTTGTTGCAGGCATTAATCTGGCATTTTAGAGGCAGGCATGACTTTTTTTGGATTTAGTGTCTGGGGGGTCTAAAAAGTGTACCTGTGAAGTTTCAGCTCTGTAGCATGTCCAGAACCAGAAAAAAAAGATAATTTTTCTTATAATTTTTGCCTGCCTCCAAAAATGCCTGATAAATGCCTGCAACAAAAACGTCCAGGTGGAGAGGAGCCCTATGCCTGTGCTACTAAAAATTCTAAGAAAAACGATCTTTTTTTTCTGGTTCTGGACATGCTAGAGCTGAACCTTTACAGGTACACTTTTTAGACCCCCCCAGACACTAAATCCAAAAAAAGTCATGCCTGCCTCCAAAAATGCCCGATAAATGCCTGCAACAAAAACGCCCAGGTGGAGAGGAGCCATATGCCTGTGCTACTAAAAATTCTGAGAAAAATTATCTTTTTTTTCTGGTTCTGGACATGCTACAGAGCTGAAACTTCACAGGTACACTTTTTAGACTCCCCCCCCCCCCCCGACACTAAATCCAAAAAAAGTCATGCCTGCCTCCAAAAATGCCCGATAAATGCCTGCAACAAAAACGCCCAGGTGGAGCGGAGCCATATGCCTGTGCTACTACAAATTATAAAAAAATGATCTTTTTTTCTGGTTCAGGACGATTTTAATGGAAAGTCGGATCACAAGTCGCTTCAAATAAGATAAGGAGGCGACTCCCATCGAAGTCTATGGGACAAGTCGGATACAAGTCGCCTCAAAGTAGTACAGGACCCTTTTCAGAAGTCGGAGCGACTTCAGTAGTGCCAATTAAGACGGCACTCATTGATTAACATTGCTTTTGTTATGTCAAGCGACTTGGGGCGACTTGAGGGCACACAAGTCGCCTCACAAGTCGCGGCAGTGTGAATGGACTCTCAGACATCATAAACATGCCGTATAGTTACATATTAATGATACATGGGTTTTATAATGAATATGAAACGGTTTTCTGTTTTACCCCCAATAACATATTTATATATGTAGCAGATGTGGCTTTCCTTTTCTGTATTACAGTCAGAAAATGGTTCAAAAATATGAATTAACCAATAAAATGGGTAAAAAGAATTAAAAACAATTATGGCAACACAGCAGAATGAACAGTTCAAATTACTCAATAATGAAAGCAAGCAAGCGCTACACTTCTGGAGAACCCGTATATTAGGTTTATTTTCTGGAACTGAAATGACATTGCCTAGTACCCCCCACAAATGGCCAGAATTGATTATGAAGATTCACACCCCCGCCCCATCCCCACAGACTTCAATGCTTTTTTAATTAGATTTGATACTTGCCAAACATTTTGCAGTATTTGGCGACCTACATACAAACTGAACTTTACAGGATTTGCTCACTAATA
This sequence comes from Pelophylax lessonae, assembly GCF_965119305.1. Taxonomy (NCBI): domain Eukaryota; kingdom Metazoa; phylum Chordata; class Amphibia; order Anura; family Ranidae; genus Pelophylax; species Pelophylax lessonae. Next base: position 93,290,394 of record NC_138779.1, read on the forward strand.
ATCTTAGATACTATCATGATACCTTCCAACTCCACACAAAAGTACATTTCAGAATCTCTAAAATGATTTCCTAACATACAAAAAAAAAGTTATAGAAATATGACACAAAACTACCAAAAATTGATACAGTTATTTAAACATAATAATATGTTTTTATTCTACTTCCTATATTTTCAAGCATTTACAAAGAAACTGGAACCTTGCTACTCAGTGGACAAAGGCCAAAAGATCAAAATGTTTGTGGAGGTTGCAAACCCCGATGTTGTAGTGAAATGGTTAAAGAACGGTCAGGAGATCAAGCCTGGTGCCAAGTAAGTAAGAGTAAATCTGATAGACTCTGACCGTATATATTAACTTCTAGTTGAGCTTAACCACTTGCCTACAGTGCACTTTCACCCCCTTCCTGCCCAGACTGATTTTCAGCTTTCAGCGCTCTCACACTTTGAATGACAATTACTCAGTCATGCAACACTGTACCCATAAAAAATTTGTGTCCTTTTTTTCACACAAATAGAGCTTTCTTTTGATGGTATTTAATCACTACTGGGTTTTTTATTTTTTGTGCTATAAATAAAAAAAGACTGAAAATATTGTGAAAAAACGCATTTGTCTTTGTTTCTGTCATAAAATTTAGCAAATGAGTCATTTTTCTTCACAAATTTTGGCCAAAATTTATACTGCTACTTATCTTTGGTAAAAATAACCCAAATAAGTGTATATTATTTGGTCTTTGTGAAAGTTATAGAGTCCACAAGTTATGGTGCTAATCATTGAAAATTGATCACTCTTGACCACACCTGATGTACTGAAGGCCTATCTCATTTCTTGAGACACTAAAAAGTCAGGAAAGTACAAATACCCCCCAAATGACCCCTTTTTGGAAATTAGACATTCCAAGGTATTTATTAAGGGGCGTGGTGAGTTTTTTGAAGTTGTCATTTTTTCCCACAACTCTTTGCAAAATGAAGATTTATTTTTTTTTTTTTTTTTACAAATTGACGTATTAACAGGTTATTTCTCTCACACAGCATATGTATACTTGCAACTACACCCCAAAACACATTCTACTACTCCTCCTGAGTATGGCGATACCACATGTGTGAGACTTTTTCACAGCCTGGCCACATACAGAGGCCTAACATCCAAGTAGTACCGTCCGGCATTCTAGGAGCACAAATTACACATATAATTTCCTGACAACCTATTGTACTTTTGAAGGCCCTGGAGCACCAGGACAATGGAAACCCCCATAAAATGACCCCATTTTGGAAAGCAAACAGCCCAACGTATAATTTTTGAGGCATAATGAGTCTTTTGAATATGTAATTTTTTTCCACAAGTTTTTGGAAAATGTGGAAAGAAAATGAAAACACATTTTTTTTACACAAAGCTGTCCATTTATGCAATATTTCTAACACATAGCATGTACATAGCAAAAATTGCACCCCAAAATACATTCTGCTATTCCTCCTGAGTATGGCGATACCACATATGTAACACTTTTTCACAGCCTGGCCACATACATATGCCTAACATTCAAGTAGCACTTTTCACAAAGTTGTCCATTTATCCACTTTAAGACTGGGCCTATTTTTGACACTTGGTGTTTACAAGCTAAAATAATTTTTTTGCTAGAAAACTACTTAGAACCCCCAAACATTATATATATTTTTTTAGCAGAGACCCTAGAGAATAAAATGGAGATCGTTGCAATGTTTTTTATCACACCATATTTGCGCAGCAGTCTTCCAAATGTGATTTTTTTGAAAATAATTCACTTTTTTTAACTAAAAAATAAGAAAACAGTAAATTTAGCCTAATTTTTTTCCATAATGTGAAAGATAATGTTACGCCGAGTAATTAGATACCCAACATGTCATGCTTCAAAATTGCGCATGCTCACAGAATGGCGCCAAACATTGGTACTTAAAAATCCCCATAGGCAACATTTTAAAAATTTCTGCAGGTTACTAGCTTAGAGTTACAGAGGAGCTCTAGGGCTCAGATTATTGCTCTCGCTCTAACGATCGCGGCGATACCTCACATGTATGGTTTGAACACCGTTTACATATGTGGGCGGGACTTGCGTATGCGTTTGCTTCTGCGCGCGAGCTAACGGGGACAGGGCACTTTCATTTTTTTTTTTTCTTTTCCTATTTATTTTATTTTACACAGTTTAAAAAAAAAATGTTTTGATCATTTTTATTCCTATTACAAGGAATGTAAACATCCCTTGTAATAGAAATAGGCATGACAGGTCCTCTTTATTGTGAGATCTGGGGTCAAAAAGACCTCACAACTACACTAAAAAAGAAACAAAAAATTGTTGAAAGAGGAAAAAAAAAAAAAGAAAAAAAAAAAAGCGGCCCTTAAAACCAGTTGCTAGGCAACGTCTTTTGACGTAGCCCCGGTCCTCCAAGACCATAGAGTCGAGTGAGGGCCATCTTGCCCTCACTCGACTTCCTGTCTCTGAGGATCCGGGACCGGATAGTTTTCCCCGCTGCCGGCGGGTCCGGTAAGCTGGGAAAACGTCTGGGACGCGGCAGGAGGGGGGGGCACCTATTCTCCTGCACCGTAAGGGTAATTCCGTGGCGAATCCACCACTGGGACCACCCTTATCTGAAAGCCGACCACCCGCCGTTTAAAAAAATACTGGTGTTATGGGGGCTATCTGCTGCCATAACCCCAGTATTTAGCTTTTAATGGCCGACGCATATAGTCGTTAGGCGGTCAGTAAGTGATTGCATGTATATGGCAAACAGGTGACGATGACTGATGGGGTGACAGGTGATGATGACTGATGGGGTGACAGGTGACAATGACTGATGGGGTGACAGGTGAGGATGACTGATGGGGTGACAGGTGACGATGATTGATGAGGTGACAGGTGACGATGATTGATGAGGTGACAGGTGACGATGATTGATGAGGTGACAAGTGATGATGATTGATGGGGTGACAGATGACAATCACTGACGGGGTGACATGTGACGATGATTGATGGGGTGACAAGTGACGATCACTGATGGGGTGACAAGTGACGATGATTGATAGGGTGACAGATGACGATGACTGATGGGGTGACAGGTAACGGTAAATGATGGGGTGACAGGTGACGGGCAATGGTAACTGATGGGTGACAGGTGACGGGCGATGGTGCATGGCGGTACTGATGGCAGTCTCTGGTGACCAGTGAACTTTAGGCTATGTCCACATGTGAGCATAGCAATCGCCGGCAGAATCACTGCGATTCCGCCCGCGATCCAGAAATCATTGCAAATGGCGGGACGCCTGTGCGTTGCCCGTGATTTGCAATAGCACCCCAAACGCTGTGCGATGTTGCCGCGATTTCCGCCTGCCGAATTGAGGTAACATCACGCAAACAACGCATGATGCCCCAAAGAAGCTCTTGTACCTTTTTTGGGCGTCATGCGTTGTTTGCGCGATGTTACCGCGATTCGGCAGGTGGAAATCGCTGCAACATCGCACAGCGTTTGCGGTGCTATTGCAAAAAACGGGCAGCGCACAGGCGTCCCGCAATTTGCAATGATTTCCGGATCGCGGCAGAATCGCGGTGATTCTGCCCGCGATCGCTACGCTCACATGTGAACGTAGCCTTATGGGTGTCAATTTCTGGGCACTGATGAGGTGACTGTTGGGTGACAGGTGACATTGGGGGGGGGGGGCTGAGGACTGCGTGGGGACCTTTATTTTTGTGATTTTACTTTTGACATGTGTACAGAGCAGTAACTCACTGTTTCTAGCTCTGCTCTCCTCACACTGGAAGCTGTATGAGGGGAGAAGAGCTAGTAACAGTCAGTTACTGCTCTTTGTTTACATTTTCTGATCGGCTGTGAATGGATTCACAGCCGATCACATAGTAAACAGTCACTGTCAGTGACTGTTTACTACCGCCGGTGACAGCTGTGTTCCTACGGAACACAGAGCCACCGACATGACCGCGCTGCGCGCTCCCGATCGCGCATGCGCGGTCATCTTGTGGGCGCCTCCATTGTGATCGGCTGTGTCATTGGAACACAGCCGATCACGTGGGAAACAGCCACGCCCATTGGCTGTTTCCCCCCCCCCAAAATTATAACTTTAAAAAACTCACCATGCCTCTTAATAGATACCTCAGACTGTCTACTTTCTAAAAAGGGGTAATTTAGGTGGTAATTGAACTGTTCTGGCATTTTAGGGCCTCAAGAAAGAATAATCAAAATTCAAATATATATACTATAGATTGTAGACACTAAAGTCACACAAACCAATTAACCACTTTACCACCGGAGGATTTTCCTGCTGTACGTCCAGGCCACTTTTGCGATTCGGCACTGTGCGACTTTAACTGACAATTGCAACGCCGTACCCAAACGAAATTTACGTCCTTTTTTCCCACAAACAGAGCTTTCTTTTGGTGTTATTTGATCACCTCTGCGCTTTTTATTTTTTGCGATATTAATAAACAAGAGCGACTATTTTGAAAAAATAACAATATTTTTCTACTTTGACAGTTAAAAAATGTCCAATATATGAAATTTTTGTCATATATTTAAGCCAAAATGTATTTAGCTACATGTCTTTGACAAAAAAATTCTCAATGAGCGTATTTTTATCTGCTTTAAGACCGGCAGATTTCTGACCAGGCCATATTTTGCGATTCGGCACTGCGTTATTTTAACGGACAATTGCGCGGTCGTGCGATGCTGTACCCAAATTAAATGTATGTCCTTTTTTCCCCCACAAATAGAGCTTTCTTTTGGTGGTATTTGATCACCTGTGCAATTTTTACTTTTTGCGCTATATACAAAAAAAGAGCGACAATTTTGAAAAAAATAACAATATTCTTCACATTTTTTTATATGAAATTCCCCCCCCCCCCCCAAAAAATGTAAAAATCAAAATTTTTTAACATTTTAGGCCAATTAGTTTTCTGCTACATATTTTTGTTAAAAAAATCGCAATAAGCGTATTTTGATTGGTTTGCGCAAAAGTTATCGCAGCTACATACTACGGGAAATTTATGTCATTTTTATTGTTTTTTTTTTTTTTACTAGTAATGGCGGCGATCTATCGATAGTGACCATTACTATAGTAATAGTAGGGACATTACTATAGTAATCAGTGCTATAAATATGCACTGTTACTGTAAAAATGAAACTGGCAGGGAAGGGGTTAACTTTTATTGGTGATCAAGGTGTTAATGTATGCCTGGTGCTTACTAACGTGTGTGGGGGGAGGGGACTGTGTGACATAGGCACAGATTGCAGGTTCAGCTATGCTGAATCCTGCAATCCGTCCCTGCCTGTCACTTAGGAGATCCGCCCGCTTTGTTTACACAAACGAGCGGATCTCCACACTCGTCCCGACGATCCGGGGAAGAGCGGCGGTGATCACCGCCTCTCCTCCCCTGGCCCGACTCCCGCTGTGACTGAATGCAGCGGGAGCGAGCCTCCGGCGGCGCGCGCACGTCGCCCACAAAGGGAGGAGCCCAGCGAATTAGGTCTACGTCGCTGGACGATATCGAGCCACTTTGCCGCAGTACCAGCTCAGGTTTTTTTTTTTTTACAAAGACATATAGCAGAAACATAGAAACATAGAATGTGTCGCAGATAAGAACCATTTGGCCCATCTAGTCTGCCCAATATATCTGAATCCTATGAATAGTCCCTGGCCCTATCTTATATGAAGGATAGCCTTATGCCTATCCCATGCATGCTTAAACTCCTTCACTGTATTTGCAGCTACCACTTCTGCAGGAAGGTTATTCCATGCATCCACTACTCTCTCAGTAAAGTAATACTTCCTTATATTACTTTTAAACCTTTGCCCCTCTAATTTAAAACTGTGTCCTCTTGTGGTAGTTTTTCTTCTTTTAAATATGCTCTCCTCCTTTACCGAGTTGATTCCCTTTATGCATTTAAAGGTTTCTATCATATCCCCTCTGTCTCTTCTTTCTTCCAAGCTATACATGTTAAGGTCCTTTAACCTTTCCTGGTAAGTTTTTTCCTGCAATCCATGTACTAGTTTAGTAGCTCTTCTCTGAACTCTCTCTAGAGTATCTATATCCTTCTGGAGATATGGCCTCCAGTACTGCGCACAATACTCCAAGTGAGGTCTCACCAGTGTTCTATACAGCGGCATAAGCACTTCTCTCTTTCTACTGCTTATACCTCTCCCTATACATCCAAGCATTCTGCTGGCATTTCGTGCTGCTCTATTACATTGTCTTCCCACCTTTAAGTCTTCTGAAATCATTACTCCTAAATCCCTTTCCTCAGATACTGAGGTCAGGACTGTGTCAAATATTCTATATTCTGCCCTTGGGTTTTTACGTCCCAGGTGCATTATCTTGCACTTATCCACATTAAATTTCAGTTGCCAGAGTTCTGACCATTCTTCTAGTTTTCCTAAATCCTTTTCCATTTGGCGTTTCCCTCCAGGAACATCAACCCTGTTACATATCTTTGTGTCATCAGCAAAAAGACAAACCTTACCATCGAGGCCTTTTGCAATATCACTTATGAAGATATTAAACAAAATTGGTCCCAGTACAGATCCCTGAGGTACCCCACTGGTAACATGACCTTGTTCTGAATGTTCTCCATTGACTACAACCCTCTATTGTCTGTCACTCAGCCACTGCCTAATCCACTCAACAATATGGGAGTCCATGCTCAATGACTGCAGTTTATTGATAAGTCTTCTATGTGGGACAGTGTCAAAAGCCTTACTAAAATCTAGATATGCAATGTCTACTGCACCTCCACCGTCTATTATTTTAGTCACCCAGTCAAAAAAATCTATAAGATTTGTTTAACATGATCTCCCTGAAGTAAACCCATGTTGTTTTTCATCTTGCAATCCATGGGATTTAAGATGTTCCACAATCCTATCCTTTAATAGGGTTTCCATTAATTTGCCTACTATTGATGTCAGACTCACTGGTCTATAGTTGCTCGATTCCTCCCTACTACCTTTCTTGTGAATGGGCATGACATTTGCCAATTTCCAATCTTCCGGGACGACTCCTGTTACTAATGATTGGTTAAATAAATCTGTTAATGGTTTTGCCAGCTCACCACTAAGCTCTTTTAATAATTTTGGGTGTATCTCATCAGGACCCTGTGACTTATTTGTCTTCACTTTAGACAGCAATCTTAGAACGCCTTCCTCTGTAAAGGAAGACGTTCTAAGCAGAATACATTTTGGGCTAAATTTAGAAGAAATTTGACTGTTATTGGTATATTTTATAACAGAAAGTATAAAATATTGTTTGTTTGTTTTTTCAAAATGTTCTGTCTTTTTTTTGTTTATATAGCAACAAAAAAAAAAAAAAAAACGGTGATCCTATACCACCAAAAGAAAGCTCTATTTGTGTAAAAATTGAATTTTGGTACAGTGTTGCATGACCACACAATTGCCAGAATAATTAGCACAGTGCCAAAAAGGCAACAAATGGCCTGATTCTGAAGGAGGTTAAATGTTCCTGAGCTCAAGTGATTAAGTTTCAAAATATCGACTGGGTATAATTTCTGTGTTTGTGGAACCCTGAGCTTATCTTTGCCAAATTCGAAAGGTCCACTCCTGTTTCATAAACAAACCATTTTATCTTTATAGATTTGTGTTTGAGAATGTTGGCCTAAAGAGAATAATGACCATTAACAAATGTACCCTGGCAGACGATTCATCCTATGAGTGCATCATTGGAGATGAGAAATGCTACACAGAACTTTTTGTTAAAGGTAAGCTTTTTTGTATTAAGTTCGTAAATGGGTAAAATCTGTGGTGTTTGGACTATACAATATAGCTTGCAGCATAACCCAATGTGCATTGACTCTGCAAAGGTTAATTACTAATTGCATATACTGTAAATTTTATGCATTTTTTTGTCAGTAAAATGTTTATTGAGGATTGTTTCCAGACATTTAAGAGTTATACAGTAGAATACATAAATTAAATACAATAAAGTAAAATCAGTGAGGCTACATATATAGTATAATAGATACAGTTAGACCCATATATATTTGGACACAGGCACAATTTTAGTTATTTTTCAGGTATTTACAAAAACATATTCAAGCTTTAGTTAAATAATGGATATGGGCTGACAGTGCACACTTTCAGGTTTAATTTGAGGGTATGTACATCCAAATAGAAAGAAGGGTTTAGTAATTACAGCTCCTAAAATTGCCATACTCCCTTTTTCAAGGGACCAAAAGTAATTGGACAATTGAATCAAAAGCTGTTTCATGGACAGGTGGGGATTACTCCTTCATCAAAAGGTCAAAAGGTCTGGAGTTGATTCTAAGTGTGGTATTTGGAATCTATTGCTGTGAATCTACATCATGCGTTCAAAGGAGCTGTCCAAGCAAGTTAAAAAGGTCAATGTAAGGCTTCAAAATGCAAAAAATCCATCAGAAAGATAGCAGCAACATTAGGAGTGGCCAAATCAACAGTTTGGTAAATTCTGAGGAAAGAAGAACGCACTGGTGAGCTTAGCAACATTAAAAGGCCTGGACATCCACGGAAGACAACAATGGTGGATAATCGCAAGATCCTCTCTATGGTAAAGAAAAACCCATTCACAGCATCCAGACAAGTGAAGGACACTCTCCAGGAGGTGGGCGTATCATTGTCAAAGTCTACAATCAAGAGAAGACTTCAAGAGAGCAAATATAGAGGGTTCACCACAAGGTGCAAACCATTCATAAGCCTGAAGAATAGGAAAGACAGATTAGACTTTGCCAAAAAAAACAGGTAAAAAAAGCCAGAACAGTTCAGAAAAAGCATTCTTTGGACAGATGAACCTAAGATTAATCTGTACCAGAATGACAGGAAGAAAAAAGTGTGGAAAAGGCTTGGAACAGCTCATGATTCAAAGCACACAATGTCATCTGTAAAACATGGTGGAGGCAGTGTGATGACATGGTCATGCATGGTTTCCAGTGGCAATGGGTCATTGGTGTGTGACAGAAGGCAGAAGCAGCAGGATGAATTCTGCAGTGTTTAGAGATATACTGTCAGCCTAAATTCAGCCAAATGCCGCAAAGTTGATTGGGCGGGGCTTAACAGTACAAATGGACAATGATCCAAAACACACTGCAAAAGCAACTCAGGACCTTTTGAAGGAAAATACGTGGAATATTCTGCAATGGCCGAGTCAATCACCTGCTTTCAACCCACTTGCTGAAGGCAAAAACTAAAGGCAGAAAGACCCACAAACAATGAACAACTGAAGACAGCTGCAGTTCACCATTGCGCATAAGCTTAAAGTAGTGGGGGCAGTTTAAATTTCTTTTAAATTGTATTTTTATTAATTTTATTACAAAGAAAAAAATCGTACAATGTATCTTTACATTTTTTTTTCTTTTTTGCTATCACAAGGGATGAACAACATCACTTGTGATAGCATGAGCCATGACAGGTACTCTTTATGGAGAGATCTGGGGTCTTTTAGACCCCATATCTGTCCAAAGCATCTGATCAAACCAAGATCAGTTTGATCAGATGCTTGTTCAAACCGGTAATGGCTACAAGAGACCGAAACTGGAAGTGATAAAATCCTTGTCGCTTCATGCCACACAGTGGGAGGAATGACATCCGCCCCTCACTGTGTCTCAGGAACTGAATGCTACTCTTTGCATCCTAAAGGCGGTAAAGGCAGGAATGCCGCTGCCTGTAAAAGTAATCAAATGGCTTCTTAGCCACTAGGATTACTTTTACTGTGTGCAGAATCACTGAGGCTAAAAAAAATGATATCTTGATCATTGATGTAATAATGACCAAGATATCACCCTTCTAACCCAGTGACATACTGGTATGTAGGGGATTGGTTTGGGGGCAGTAAAAATGCAGCTCTGCTGCACATGTTTACTGCTCCCCCAACTGAAGTGTAAAGTAGCATCTCACTGTGTCCTATGATCATCACACAGGCAGCACAATAAGCAGGGGCTCTATCATGGCTCTGTGTCACATGGCTGTTGGGTCCTGAATTTGTTATGGCTGTGCTGGGTTACAGTCTGTAAAACTCAGTACAGCCAACAGCCATAAGTTGACAAAGTCAGCACCCAACAGCCGTGTGACACAGAGACTTGATAGAGCCCCTGCTTTTTGTGCTGCTAAGGATAACCTGCTGTGCTGTGATATAATAGGACACAGTGAGGATTCTTTCCTCTATTCTCCACTCACTGTGTCCTCTGCAGCCGCACTCTCCTCCTGCTGTTCGCTGACAGCCGCTCAACTGCTTCACATCTCCTCAGGACACCAGCCGGGAGCTGAACGGAGAACAGTAGTATCACTCCGCCGGCCGGGACTATTTGAACAGTGGAACGGCATGATGTACTTGCGGCCCGAAAATAAAGAAATAGTCCCTCCACTGCGCTCACCTCCTGGGCCCCTCTGTAGACCTGATGGGGTCCAGGAAAATTATGTAACACCACCCCATAGGCAAGTAGACGTGGGAGAGGAGTTTAGAAAGCAATTTTTATTAAAAAATGCAGTAACGAACTGTAATGTGGCCGGGCCCCCACTGTGTAGCTGATGGGGGCGGGCCCGGTACAACAGGGCCGGTTGTACTGCCCTATCAGCGGCCCTGATTGCAATAAAGGTCTCATCAAAATATTAAAAACAAACATTTAATTTATGATTATATTAATTTGTCCAATTACATTTGAGCCCCTGAAAATGGTTGCATTTCCTAAAATTTCTACTTGCTATTTATGTTCAACCCCTTTATTTAAAGCTGAAAGTCTGCTTTTCAAATTCATTTAGATTGTTTTGTTTTAATTTTGTTCAGGTGGCATACAGAGCCAAAAGTATGAAAATGTTGCCTGTACCCAAATATATATGAACCTAACTGTATGAAAATAAATAATAACAACAGATAGTATATAGCAGTGTCATTTATCTTTGCGTGGGAGGGGGGGGTAAGCACATCCCTACAAAGACAGCAGTAAAGTGGAAAACATTTTAATAACAAATAGATGTAAAAAAAAAAAAGGTTATGTCAGATAATTGAGAATAGTAAAACAGTTATGCCCTCAGCGTCTATTCAATTTGCTCAGATTTTGTTGTTTCTTTGGACAGTGTTAGCTAGCATAAGTTAACTTATAGATAGGCAGGACTTTTTTATTTTATTTTTTTTTAAATATTTAATAAAGTGATTGTAAAATCTAGTTTTTTTTTCTATAAAAATAACAAATATGTTATACTTACAAAACCACTGCACAGAGCAGCCCAGAGGCTCCTCTTCTCGGGTTCCTCGCTGGCTCTCTTGGCCCTTTCCACCTGTTGAGTGCCACCACAGCAAGCAGCTTGCTATGGGGGCACCCGAGCCGAGCCACAGCTCCCTGTATCCATTCAGACTTGGAGCCATGGTTCAGCCACACCCCTTCTCTCCTGATTGGCTAACTAACTTTGATTGACAGCAGCGGAAGACAATGGCACTGCTGCGGTGTCTCAGCCAATCAGGAGGGAGAGTCCCAGATGGCCAAGGAACTTGTGCACGTTGCTGGACAGAGATGGGGCTCAGGTAAGTATTAGGGGGGCTGAGGGGGGGCTGCTGCACACAAAAGATTTTTTATCTTAATGCATACAAGATAAAAAATCTTCTGCCTTTACAATCCCTTTAAGCATATTCACAAATAACATAGGTCAGATAAATCATTCAAAAGAAAAAAAGAAAGAAAGTCAGAGCATACAAAATATGCGATACTAGATTAATACACAACATGTGTATATCACCAGTGGAGAAAAAAAAAACAAAAACAGAAGAAATAGATAAACTATTACAGAAAGTATCATCACAGGGGCAATTTCCTTACTCCAAGGGTTTACCGATGCCCAGTAGGGCCCGTTAGGAACCCAAAATATGTTAGAAATGTGGATAAAAGCATTAAACAATCCCACCAAAATTAAAGCAAATAAGCAATAGACAGCAGGTTCATCTACTCCCATGGGTGCATATTATGAAGTAAATAGCTGCATCATAGCCCATCAAAAATGGGAGGGAGGAGACCTATTGGCTAGGCATCAGCAGGGATCCTGAGTTTGGCCGGACTCTATTAATTGTCATTTTCCACTCAGCTACAGTATGCAGCAAGGATTATTTCCATTTATCAGAATTTCTCATCTAGCATAAAAGGCATATAAAAAATTACCAATTTAACATGTTGTGATTCCTCTGGGTTATCAGTGGTATCCAAGACAAATATAAGGGGATCTACAGGGGTCATCACTCTTCCCGTTGTGGTTATGATTTCCCTCCAATAATCCTGGATTTTAGGACAGGGCCATAGCATACTGAGAAGAGACCCCTTTTGAAAAAAGCACTTTTATTGAAAGGTTTAAAGCACTTTATTTAAAGCACTTCAATAAATGTTGTGCATTAAGTCCTGTAATTATTCATCATAAAAATACATAATAAAATAAAGTTATATTTAAAAAAAGTCATATGCAAACAAATAATGAAATACTGTATGTACACAAATACAAATACATTTAGGGTATCATAATATAGTTCATACAAAGCCGAAAATATCTAGAAAGTTAAAATATATGTCAGGGCTAAATTAAAAAAAACGTATTTAATACATATTTGCAGTATATGCACATTTTCAAGTTTTTTTATTCCTTTAAAAATGCTGGTAATATTTTCTTGTTTGAGCTGCAAAACAGCATTATCAATCAGCCCTGCCTGTTGGACCTCAGAGCTCTAAACCCCCCATCTCTGTCACACCCAACATGCATCCAATGATTTATTTCTCTGAAAAAAGTGCTGCTTTACTCCCAAGAACCTGCCCACACAATGTGCATACAAAAAGGGTCCTTTGGGATATGCTAAAGTTGCTAGGAATTAACTCAGAGCAGCTACCACTGCTAGAATTTTACAAGCCTGGTAGTGATGTCAAAGGGAGTAAAAAAAACTGTTTCTCACTACAGTAACAAGGTAAAAAAAAAGGGGGGGATGTTGGGCATGCTGCAAAAGGAAGAGATGGGTGTAAATTTTAGCAATGCTTAGACATACAATTGAAACCAGGGGTTTCAAACTGGTGGCCCTCCAGCTGTTGCAGAACTACAATTTGCATGAGGCATTGCAAGGCTGACAGTTACAAGCATGACTCCCATAGACAGCGGCATGATGGGACTTGTAGTTCCGCAACAGCTGGAGGGACTGTCTAAAACGTTCTTGGAGACTATAATGGTGAGACCTCTTTGTTTTGGTTTCCAATCCTGCACACCTTCACTTTTTTTGTGTCACTTTTTTGCATATTTTATGATACATTTTTTTTGAACACTTTACAGTGTGATAGAAAATATGGCAGAAAATGCATGCTTTACAACAGAATCTTTTATTCCACTATTCTGTATTGAAAGCAACAGCTTTACATTCATAACAATGCCTATAATAACCAGATAACCAAAATAATTCTGTACAGAACCACCTGTAACAATTGTGAGACCACTTGAAGATCATCAAGTGTTTGTGGGAGACAAAGTAGAACTGGAAGTGGAAGTGTCAGAAGAGGGAGCCCTCGTTATGTGGTATGTTCATGTTGCAAAGTGGCATTGCCTAAGATACCAATTGCCAAGTCACTGTAACCAATCAACTTGTAAAGCAAAATATTCAAAGTGTTGTTTGTGGGCATCTATTTAATTATTGACTAGGTCGAAAGATGGCGTAGAGTTAACTCGTGAAGAGACCTTCAAATATCGATTCAAGAAGGATGGAAAAAAACACATTCTAATTATCAATGAATCTACTATAGAAGACACTGGCCGTTACCAAGTGATGACCAATGGAGGAAAATGTGAAGCAGACCTTATAGTTGAAGGTATGGATTAAAGAAGCTTTGCTAAAATGCACATTTTACAAATACTTAGTTCTTTTTATCAAGTTTCATACAAATAAATAAAAAATCAAACACCCACATACGTACAATGGACATCAAAAAATACAAAAAATAAAACAAACGCCAAAAATGAGTTCTAGATGAGTAGACTTAGACGCACATAACTACCTCAACATGTTCCTTTTTATGCTTTTTCTCAATAGGCAGTGGTAATGGTAACTTGGGCAGTTGTTTTTTTTTAAATTGACTTACATATTTAATTTGTCATAAAGGGCCCGGCTTTTAAAGTGGTAGTAAACTCACATCATTGCACCCCAAACTATAAATAAGTAATTACATGTTGTTCTTTTGCAGCTTTGTGCCACATATATAAGGAAAATAAAACGTTCTTACTTGAAATCAAAACATTTTTTTTACAAGCTCCTGCTTGTTTGCAGCCACCGTTCCGAATAGTATCCGAATCTGAATAGTATTGTATTTCCACCCTCACTCAGGCTCTGTGTCCATAATCCCATGCATGTGCAGTAGTTCCTGAAGCCAAGCCTCATTTTCGTTCTGCTTTTACTAAAGCAACCTGGTTTAGCGAATAAGAGCCAATCCAGCTGCTGTCTTACTTGAGGGGGGAAGTAGTATCGCGGGATGTCGGGGCTGATGCTGAGCTAAGGAAATGACGCAGCCCCGGGATGTAAACAACATTTTTCCAGCATGAAGAGCTTGCGGAAAAAAATAGAACGAACAGTGCATGCACCAGTGATGTCATTGCAAACAAAAAAAAGTGATTACACTGAAAGCAAGCAGGTAGGAAGCTGGGCACACAGAGCACACAGTACAATTACTTGGAAAGATTCATTTAAAAGAGATTTGACGTAAGGGGTCTACTACCGCTTTAAAATAACACTGACAGTTTTTTAATAATAGTCAGCAGACAGGGTGTTATATCAATAAACTGACTATATTATCAGCTCTAACTGTCAAAGTTATTGCAGCATGTATTAAGTTATGACTCTGGCTAAATCCCTCTAGAATCAGGCTAGCAATATCTAATTCCCACTTAATAATGATTCAACAGTATTCTAACAGGTCCCCTTTAAGACAGCATATGCTGGAGTTCCTGTCCTAGCAAGACCTTGCTAAATCTTCGCTGGCAGTTGGAGCTCTTATCACTCTTCAGCGTGGTATTTGTAATCCCTGAGTAATAGTGTATGTGCAATCCTATCTGCAGTCAGTGTATCATGGATGTAGATTTATACTTGCGATTTAGGATTTCACCAGGCACTCTTTCACACGACAGTATCCACTTGTGATTGTCCTGCCACCCAGGCGAAGTGTTTCCCCACGCTCCTTCATCACTGGGGATGTTCGGCACTTGGCTGTCCCAGTCAGTCAGTTTGGCTACACCCGTTTTCTACTCAGCTCCACTGGATCTATCACCGCTGTGTGATTACCAGCATCCTCACCGCTGAGGATGGGCTCCGCTCTCCTTAGGCCGCACTCTTTGGCCTCCGTCACCAACGGTGTCCTCTCACACCTCTCCAACTGATCTGTCCTCCATGAGTCCCGGAAGCAAGAGAGCGCACGCTCGGCCCAGCAGAGAGGTATATCAGCTCTCCTATGATCCTTCACTCTCCCGTGCTCCCTGGGAGTATAGTCCCTCCTGCAATCCACACAACAGTCTTCATTCAGATCTAGACTATATCTCCCACAATCCAGTTCGTCCATTTCCAGAGAAAGACGACCCTCACTAGTAAAAGCCTTAAAGGGGCACTCTGGCTGCATTATTAAATAACTGTAACCTGAATGTATATATTTGTGACATATACTGTATATGTATATAGAAGTCCCGGCTTGGCTACAGCTAAATAAAGCATGTTATTTACTAGGGATGCACCAATACCTATACAGGTATTGGTTCCGATACCAAGTATTTTCTCTAGTAGATTGATAATATAGTGTATAATAGGGATCGTGTAATGAAGCTTAAAGCAGTCCAATACCAGGGGGGCACCTACCCAGCAGTTCAAGAAAAAAGAAAAGGAGGAATTTAACAGTGGGCGTTAAATGGTGGACCCTTGGTATTTGAATTAACTTTACATCAATGCATAAATATCCAAAAATACAAAAATGGTTTATTATTACAAAAAAAAAAAAAAAAAAATCAATCAACAAAGGACAAATGTAAACTCACAAACATGTAACATATAAAATCAGTACTATATTGGCAGTAATCAGATGTGATGTAGATGTATCACATGGAATTTGCCAACATGTTTCATGGTGCAAACCGCTTATTCAGGGCTTCTTTCTCCGTGACTCACTGTACAGATCTAGTATATACAGACAGAACAAACAAAAAATATATACACCAAAATACATATTCACATGGTAAAAATATAGTACATAGCCATTACCCTATCTCATGATATGGAGAAGAGAAGGAAAAGAAAAAAAAAATATAAAATTATATAAACAAGGAGAAATAGGTATGATATAAATTACGAGTAGTATAGAATACCTCCATAAGGTACATCAGGTGTGATCAGGAGATTTCCGACGACAGGCTATGCTAGCCTCAAACATGAATGTGGAAAAACATGGAGTTCTATTATCAGATGGAAAACATGCTCTATATATCAAAAGCACAGCAAACAGCAAATAAGGATGCTAATAGTCATGGGGAATATCCACACATTTGATGATCCATAAATTAGACACAGATGTGGCAACTAAATCTGCCACATGCATAAAGACCAGACTCAAACAGACCTGAGCAGGATAAACTGCTGAGGTATCAGCAGCAAATATCAATCTTACCCATAGGTCCATAGAATCAAAAAAGGTCCCTGGTAAGAGTTGTATCTAAATGATAACAAAACTTATCATGAGAACTGCACCAAGAATCAAAAAGAACACTAAAGATTAAGTAGAGTCTAACTCATGAAAGGGTTGGGGGCTTTCTTACCCAAATAAATATCTCCAATCGAATTGACTCCAAACTCCCACAGGCATAAGAGCAAGCGGGGGGGAAACAAGATGTAAATGGCAAGGAGCAACAGGTGTGTCTGGGTCTCCCGAGGATCCGTTACTCCAGCAGGTGAACCCTAAATGGGCCAGCCCTTATATAACAAATAGGGGCGACCCTTAGGGAGCTGGGTGGATCCTCTCTAAATTGGAAAACTTAACTCAAAGTAAAAAGAAAAGTGTGTAAGGTACCACTGGTCAAAAGGCCAAATGAATGGCGTGCTGTGGGCCGAGATGGCTATCTAGAATCCAACTGAGAGCAGAGGTGACGTACGTACCAGTCAGGAGACCCAGACACACCTGTGCCTTTTACATCTTTTCTCCCCCACTTACTCTTATGCCTGGGGAGTTTGGAGACAATTCGATTGAAGATCTTTATTTGGGTAAGAAAACCCCCTTCTGTTTCATGAGTTGGACACTACTTAATCTTTAGAATCTTTTGATTCTAAGTACAGTTTTTATGATCTGTTTTTTATAATTTTCGATACAACTCTCACCAGGGACCTTTTTTTATTCTATGGACCTATGGGTGTGATCAATTTATTCTACTGATACCTCAGCAGTTTATCCTACTCAGGTCAGTTTGAGACTGGTCTTTATGTGTGTGGCAGATTTGGTTGACACATCTGTGTCTAATTTATGGATCATCAAATCAAATGTGGATATTCCCCATGACTATTAGCATCCTGATTTGCTGTTTGCTGTGTTTTTGATATATAGAGCATGTTTTCCATCTGGTAATATAACTTCATGTTGTTCCACATTCATCATGTTTGAGGCCAGCAAGATAGCCTGTTGTCGGAAGTCTCCCCTTAGCCTGAGCACACCTGATGTACCTTACAGAGGTATTTTATACTACTCCTATTTTTTACTATTCCCTTTTCTCCTTGCTTATATAATTTTATTTATTTTTTTTTTGGTTTTCTTCTCCCCTCCATATCATAGGATAGGGCAATGGCTATTTACTATATTTTTATCATGTGAATATGTATTTTGGTGTATATATTTTTTGATTGTTCTGTCTGTGTATACTAGATCTTAAGAGTGAGACATGGAGAAAGAAGCCCTGAAGAAGCGGTCTGCACTGCAAAACATGGTGGCAAGCTCCATTTGATACATATACATCACATCTGATTACTCTTAATATAGTACCAGTGGCGGCTGGTGCTCAAAATTTGGGGGGGGGGGGCGCAAACATAAAAATGTAATAAGCATTGCTTTGCGGCAAAAAACGCTGTAAAAAATTGCGTGACTTTGAGGTCGCAAAAGTGTGAAAGGGGCCTTCAGTAAATAAGGTATAGTGTGCCCCCTTTCAATGCAGAGTGACCAGCGTGCCCCCTTTCAATGCAGAGAGACCAGAGTGCCCCCTTTCAATGCAGAGTGACCAGCGTGCCCCCTTTCAATGCAGAGAGACCAGCGTGCTCCCTTTCAATGCAGAGAGACCAGCGTGCCCCCTTTCAATGCACAGTGACCAGTGTGCCCCCTTTCAATGCAGTGACCAGCATACATGCCCCCTTTCAATGCAGTGACCAGCGTACATGCCTCCTTTCAATGCAGTGACCAGCATACATGCCCCCTTTCAATGCAGCGACCAGCATACATGCCCCCTTTCAATGCAGTAACCAGCATACATGTCCCCTTCAATGCAGTGACCAGCGTACATGCCCCCTTTCAATGCAGTGACCAGCATACATGCCCCCTTCAATGCAGTGACCAGCATACATGCCCCCTTCAATGCAGTGACCAGCGTACATGCCCCCTTTCAATGCAGTGACCAGCGTACATGCCCATTTCAATGCAGTGACCAGCATACATGCCCCCTTCAATGTAGTGACCAGCGTACGTGCCCCCTTTCAATGCAGTGACCAGCATACATGCCCCCTTTCAATGCAGTGACCAGCGTACATGCCCCCTCAATGCAGTGACCAGCATACATGCCCCTTTCAATGCAGTGACCAGCGTGCATGCCCCCTTCAATGCAATGACCAGCATACATGCCCCTTTCAATGCAGTGACCAGCGTACGTGCCCCCTTCAATACAGTGACCATCATAAATTCCCCCAATGCAGAGATCAGCATGCGTGCCCCCTTCAATGCAGTGACCAGCATACATTCCCCCAATGCAGAGATCAGCGTGCGTGCCCCCTTCTTACCTGGAGCAGCAGCGGCGGCTTCTCATCAGTGTCCCGACGTCGGCTTCTCCTCAGTCCCGGTGGCGCGTCTCTGAGTCCTCCTGCTCCAGCCTCCTCCTCGGCCAATGGCATGGGGTTTGCCTTGCGGCCAATCAGGAAGCGCGTATCGGACACGCTTTCTGATTGGCCAGGAGGAGGATCGGTGTGACAATAGCGAATTTTCATTCGCTATTGTCACACAATGGGTGGGCTCTGGGCGCACTGCTCTGCACCCCGGCTCCACCCTTTGCATCACCGTATTAGAGCCTCTGGCTCTAATCAGGTGATTAAAAAAAAAAACATTAAGCTCCATGCATCCGGTGCCCCTGCATGCAGATTAGGGGGCCGGACGCATGGATGGGGGGCGGCGCCCCTGTGCCCTCATTACACCGGCCGCCACTGTATAGTACTGATTTTATATGTTACATGATTGTGGGCTTATATTTGCCCTTTGTTGATTGATTTGTTTTCTATGTATTATTAAACCATGTTGTATTTTTGAATATTTATGCATTAATGTAAAGTTAATTCAAATAACAAGGGTCCACCATTTATTGCCTACTGTTAAATTCCCCCTCTTTTATTTTCCCCATTACTCGTGAAAAACTTATGCAGTTTCCCACACTGCTCCTGTGTGAACCCAGGCTGAAATCACTATGACAAGCCTTGGTTCACACAGAAGCTGTGGGGAAACCGCATGTGATTCAGACAGAAATCACACTGCATTCCTGTTCAAATCGCATGTGATTCTTTGCAGTGCGATTTACTCCCATTTATTTTTGTATGGATGCAAATCCAACTACAAAGTATCGGTACTCTGTATCAATGAGTACTTGACTGGATGTACCAGTATCAGTGCATCCCTATTATTTACCATCATGAACAGGGTCATTGGAGATATGAGCCATGCAAGGGGTAGTATCAAGAAAATAACAGCTGAGAAAAAAACTTCAAGAGAAAACAACTTTGTAAATTGAGGTCTTTTATCTGTTATCTGTTAAGGAGAAAAACTGTGATCTACCTAAAGATTACATGTTTGCTTAGGTTTTAGTGGCATATCGAACTCTCTATTAAGACTCCTAGAGCCTGGATTTATTTATTGTTTTCATGCTACTATCTATAGCAAACATGAAACACCACTTTAATGCTAACTGAATGACACTAGATAACAGTGCAGTAGAGTCTACTTGCCAGATTTTGGAAATCTAACATTCATTAACTTTCTTATGCACGCAGCTGTTTTTAACAGTTTAGTGCAGTAAAATAAGATGTAGAAAAGGGCTTTTACTATACACACAGACTTTGCTATTTAGGGTGCAAGGTCCACTTTAAGTTGTGGGTGGCTTAGTTTTAAAAAAAACAAAAGCTATTTAATGCATCAGAACTTAAGTGACTTTTTTCTGTTACAAAACCTAACCTCAGTATCATTTCAAGGTAACATACATTGAAAGCCCAAGGGTTGGGGGTAATGTGATGTAAAAGTTTCTCAAAAATTTAAAACAGAAGTTCTAGTCTTGGCTTTGCTGTTTCTTTAAGTTCATAACTTTGGTGCCCTTGTAAATTTCACAAGCCTTATAAGATATATCCTTCTAATAAACTCATGGCATTTACTTACTACCTGCAGAGAAGCAGCTGGAAGTCTTACAAGGCATTGCTGACCTGACTGTAAAAGCAACAGACCAGGCTGTCTTCAAATGTGAGGTGTCTGATGAAAAGGTCACTGGCAAGTGGTTTAAGAATGGAGTGGAAATCAGACCTAGCAAACGTATCACTATGACTCATAAGGGCAGGTAAGGTTTTTTCCGACATTCTGATACACAATTATTATACAATATTCCTTAAAGAACTGTTAGGCCTATTTCATAAACTTGATCCAGTAATTTGTGACTAGGGTTGAGCGAACACCTAGATGTCCGTGTTCGACGGGTTTGGCCGAACTTTAAAAAAAAGTCCGGGTCCGTGTCCCGGACTTTTACCGAACTTTTCCCGGACACCGAACCCCATTGAAGTCAATGGGGACCCGAACTTTAAGGCACTAAAATGGCTCTAAAACACCAAAGGAAAGGGCTAGAGTGCTGCAAATGGCAGCAAAACGTAATTAAGAGCATGGCAAGTGCTCTGCAAACAAATGTGGATAGGGAAATAACTTAAAACAACAAAAAAAAAACAGAAAAATAAAACAATGTTCTTCTTCATCTCTGAAGGACGAGGCCCATATGGAGTAGGAGGGAGGTTGAGGTGGTGGTGGATGTGGCGGTGACATAGGCGTGCGCACAGGGTGTGCTGGGTGTGCCTGGGCACACCCTAATCACCTAGGGCACATAGCATTGCCAGTGAGGAGATGGGAAAGATCTCCCTGGGACCTGCTCTGCTCTATTTCTCCTTGCCTACAGGTACATGGCCCCGATACATTACTCTCCCTGCTGGCAAACACATGCATGTGTATTTCAACTTTGGGGTGCACACCTTAATGCAATAGGCTGCGCACACCTATGGGTGGTGTAGGTGGAAGCGGCGGTGGAGGAGGACCAGGGCCGGATTAACAGCATCATGGGCTTGGTGCTGAGGATTTTGAAGGGCCTTAAGGGCCGTGCCTTGCCATGCACCCAGAGGAGGAAGGGTGCAGCCATGCATGCCTAATTCAACATGGGATGCTGTCTCTGAAGCCCATAAACACATCCATGCATCGCCAACTGTCCCTCCTTGTCCGGCCTTCACGCTGTGTGGGGAGGTTCTGAGGGTGCTGCCTGGGGAAGCGAGCATAGAAGCCAGACTTCTGTGTTTACAAGTGACAGAAGAGCGGTAACAGTGAATATGGCCAACCCGGGGCCTATATAAAAGGTAGGGGCCTGGAGCTGCAGCTCCAATAGCCCCTACATTAATCTGGCCCTGAGGAGGAGGACGAGGTAGCCAACACTGCTTCTTTTCAAAAATTTTAAATGAGGGTACACCCCAAAAGAGTGAGAAAGAGCAAAAATGGAGCAATGGGTGGGTAAGGTCGGTATCCATTGCTATTCTGCATAAGGTACGGAAAAGTCCCGTGGGATCCATGCCTGGTTCATTTTAATGAACGTGAGCTTGTCCACATTGTCTCTGGACAGGCGGCTGCGCTTGTCTGTTATAACGCCCCCAGCCGTGCTAAATACCCGTTCAGATAATACACTGGCTGCAGGGCACGCCAGCACCTCCAAGGCGTAAAGGGCAAGCTCAGGCCATGTGCCCAATTTGGAGACCCAGAAGTTGAAGGGGGCAGACCCGTCATTCACTACATGTAGGCGTGTGCACACATACTGCTCCACCATGTTGGTAAAATGCTGCCTCCTGCTAAGACGTTCCATCTGAGCTGCTGGTGCTGCTGTTTGTTGTGGCGTGCTGACAAAGCTTTTCCACATTTCGGCCATGCTAACCCTGCCTTCTGAGGTGCTGGCGGTGCCCTGGTTGCGTTGGCGACCTCCTCCTCCTCCTCCTCTGCCTTGTGCTTCCACTGTGGCCCCGCTGTCAGATGGGAATGCCAGCAGCATGGCGTCTACCAGCGTGCGCTTGTACTCGCGCATCTTGCGATCGCGCTCCAGTGAGTGAATTAAGGACGGTACGTTGTCCTTGTAACGGGGATCCAGCAGCGTGGCCACCCAGTAATCAGCACAAGTTAGAATGTGGGCAACTCGGCGGTCGTTGTGGAGACACTGCAGCATGTAATCGCTCATGTGTGCCAGGCTGCCCAGAGGCGACGAAAGGCTGTCCTCTGTGGGAGGTGTATCGTCCGTGTCCTCTGTATCCCCCCAGCCACGCACCAGTGATGGCCATGAGCTGGCCTGGGTGCCACCCTGCTGTGAACATGGTTCCATCTCCTCCTCCAGCTCCTCCTCCTCCTCATCCTCCTCATCCTCCAGAACTGTGCCCCTGCTGGACAATTGCGTCCCTGGCGTTTGCGTGTGCAGGAACCCACCCTCGGAGCCCCTTGCGAATGACTGCCCTGAAAGCCTTGGAAATGTTACCTCTTCATCCTCCTCCTCCTCCTCATCCTGTGCCACATCCTCTTCCATCATCGCCCGAATTGTTTTTTCAAGGAGGCATAGAAGTGGGATAGTTAAGCTGAGAACGGCGTCATTGCCACTGGCCATGTTGGTGGAGTACTCAAAACAGCGCAACAAGGCACACAGGTCTCGCATGGAGGCCCAGTTATTGGTGGTGAAGTGGTGCTGTTCCGCAGAGCGACTCACGCGTGCGTGCTGCAGCTGAAACTCCACTATGGCCTGCTGCTGCTCGCACAGTCTTTCCAGCATGTGCAAGGTGGAGTTCCACCTTGTGGGCACGTCACATATGAGGCGGTGAGCGGGAAGGCCGAAGTTACGCTGCAGCGCTGCCAGGCGAGCAGCAGCAGGGTGAGAACGCCGAAAGTGCGCACAAACGGCCCGCACTTTCTGCAGCAGCTCTGACATATCGGGGTAGTTTTTAAGGAACCTCTGCACCACCAAATTCAGCACATGCGCCAGGCAAGGGATGTGCGTCAAACCGGCTAGGCCCAGAGCTGCTATGAGATTTCGCCCGTTATCACACACCACCAGGCCGGGCTTGAGGCTCGCTGGCAGCAACCACTCATTTGTCTGCTGTTCCATGCTCCTCCACAACTCCTGCGCGGTGTGTGGTTTGTCCCCCAAACAGGCAAGTTGTAAAACTGCCTGCTGTCGTTTACCCCTGGCCGTGCTGAAGTTGGTGGTGAAGGTGTTACGCTGTCCGGATGAGGAGGCGGTAGAGGATGAGGAAGCGGAGTAGGAGGAGTTACGAACAGGAGGCAAACTGAAGCGCCCTGCAATCCTCGGTGGTGGAAGGACATGCGCCAAATTGCTATCCGCCTCAGGCCCATCCGCCACTGCATTTACCCAGTGTGCCGTTAGGGAGATATAACGCCCCTGACCGTGCTTACTGGTCCACGTATCCGTAGTTAGGTGGACCTTGGCACAGATGGCGTTGCGCAGTGCACACCTGATATTTTCCCCCACTTGGTTGTGCAGGGAAGGGATGGCTTGCCTGGAAAAGTAGTGGCGGCTGGGCACGACGTACTGTGGGACAGCCACCGACATAAGGTTTTTAAAACTGTGCGTCTCCACCAGACGGAATGACAGCATTTCAAAGGCCAATAATTTTGAAATGCTGGCATTCAGGGCCAGGGATCGCGGGTGGGTAGGGGGGTACTTCCTCTTCCTCTCAAGTGTTTGGGAGATGGAAAGCTGAACGCTTCCACGGGACATTGTGGAGATGGTTGTTGGTGACCCAGGTGGTGGTGTTGCTGACAGATCGTCTGTTTGCGGGGTGGCAGGTGCCGGTATCACTACAGATGTGGCTGGAGCGGCCGAGACTGCAGCAGAAGAGGAAGCAGGATGAGCCAGAGACGTTTCTTGGTTTTGAAGGTGTGTACTCCACTGCAGCTTGTGCTTTGCACTTAGATGCCTGATCATGCAGGTTGTGCTCAGGTTGAGAAGGTTCATGCCTCGCTTCAAGCTCTGATTGCACAGGGTGCAAACCACTCGTGTCCTGTCATCAGCACATTTTCTAAAGAACTTCCACGCTAGAGAACTCCTTTGAGCTGACTTTGGTGCGCTCGTTCCCTTGCTGCGTTGGGCAGTAGCGGGCGTAGTGTCTAGGGCACGGCCGCTCCGCTTCTGCACCCTGCTCCCTCTTCTGCTGTGCTGGTGGCTCTGTGCGACCACCGCCTCTTCCTCCAAACTACTCAGGTCACCTGCATGACGTTCATTCCATGTGGGGTCGAGGACCTCATCGTCCTCCACATCATCTTCCACCCAGTCTTCACCCCTGCCCTCCTTGTCGGTCTCCACAATGCTGAACGCCGCAGCAGTTGGCACCTGCGTTTCGTCATCATCGGAGACGTGCTGCGATGATCCTTGCATGTACTCATCTTGAGAAATAAGTGGTTGGGCATCGCTGCACTCAATCTCTTCCACTTCTGGGGCAGGGCTAGGTGGATGGCCCTGGGAAACCCTGCTGACAGAGTCCTCAAAAAGAATAAGAGACTGCTGTATGGCTTGGGGCTCAGACTGCTGGCCTGATTTGCAAGGGGGTGAGGTGAAAGACGGTTGGACATTGGCTGCAGGTGCCAACTCTGACCTTTCTGCAGTAGACTGGGTGGGAGACAATGTGAAGGAACTGGAGGCACTGTCAGCAGCAAACCAATCTACTATCGCCTCAACTTGTTCTGGCCTCATCACTTCTAGGGGCGTTTGATGCCCTACCAAATACTGATGCAGGTTCTGTCGCCTACTCACACTTGAGGAAGGTGTTTCACTTGTGCGTGTAGCTGGCACAGATCGACCATGTCCTCTCCTTGCAACAGGAGCTCTACCAGCAGCACCACGACCCAGGCCACGGCCCTTATTTGACGGTCTCCTCATATTTCTGTAATTTAAGATCTTGCCCTAGAAAGGTTTTTATTGAATAGCGGAATAGAAAATATGATCCAAAAAAAGTGTATGTATATCACACGTACACAACCACACTAGGCCCCAATTACTATTGTTTGTACCCCTAAAAGGCTAGATGAGGAGTAGGGGGAGTATGGAACAGGCAGCACCCTCAAACCTTCAGAAGTATGAGATGAACCCCAACAACTTGGAAAGGTGGATCTCTCTCACACGTACCGACACAGACTATCCCGCAATTCAATTGATCCTCAAAGGTTTTTATTGAATAGCGGAATAGAAAATATGATCCAAAAAAAGTGTATGTATATCACACGTACACAACCACACTAGGCCCCAATTACTATTGTTTGTACCCCTAAAAGGCTAGGAGTAGGGGGAGTATGGAACAGGCAGCACCCTCAAACCTTCAGAAGTATGAGATGAACCCCAACAACTTGGAAAGGTGGATCTCTCTCACACGTACCAACACAGACTATCCCCCAATTTAACTGATCCCCAAAGGTTTTTGATTAAATAGCGGAATAGAAAATATGATCCCAAAAAAGTGTATGTATATCACACGTACACAACCACACTAGGCCCCAATTACTATTGTTTGTACCCCTAAAAGGCTAGGAGTAGGGGGAGTATGGAACAGGCAGCACCCTCAAACCTTCAGAAGTATGAGATGAACCCCAACAACTTGGAAAGGTGGATCTCTCTCACACGTACCAACACAGACTATCCCCCAATTTAACTGATCCCCAAAGGTTTTTGATTAAATAGCGGAATAGAAAATATGATCCCAAAAAAGTGTATGTATATCACACATACACAACCACACTAGGCCCCAATTACTATTGTTTGTACCCCTAAAAGGCTAGATGAGGAGTAGGGGGAGTATGGAACAGGCAGCACCCTCAAACCTTCAGAAGTATGAGATGAACCCCAACAACTTGGAAAGGTGGATCTCTCTCACACGTACCAACACAGACTATCCCCCAATTTAACTGATCCCCAAAGGTTTTTGATTAAATAGCGGAATAGAAAATATGATCCCAAAAAAGTGTATGTATATCACACGTACACAACCACACTAGGCCCCAATTACTATTGTTTGTACCCCTAAAAGGCTAGGAGTAGGGGGAGTATGGAACAGGCAGCACCCTCAAACCTTCAGAAGTATGAGATGAACCCCAACAACTTGGAAAGGTGGATCTCTCTCACACGTACCAACACAGACTATCCCCCAATTTAACTGATCCCCAAAGGTTTTTGATTAAATAGCGGAATAGAAAATATGATCCCAAAAAAGTGTATGTATATCACACGTACACAACCACACTAGGCCCCAATTACTATTGTTTGTACCCCTAAAAGGCTAGGAGTAGGGGGAGTATGGAACAGGCAGCACCCTCAAACCTTCAGAAGTATGAGATGAACCCCAACAACTTGGAAAGGTGGATCTCTCTCACACGTACCAACACAGACTATCCCCCAATTTAACTGATCCCCAAAGGTTTTTGATTAAATAGCGGAATAGAAAATATGATCCCAAAAAAGTGTATGTATATCACACGTACACAACCACACTAGGCCCCAATTACTATTGTTTGTACCCCTAAAAGGCTAGGAGTAGGGGGAGTATGGAACAGGCAGCACCCTCAAACCTTCAGAAGTATGAGATGAACCCCAACAACTTGGAAAGGTGGATCTCTCTCACACGTACCAACACAGACTATCCCCCAATTTAACTGATCCCCAAAGGTTTTTGATTAAATAGCGGAATAGAAAATATGATCCCAAAAAAGTGTATGTATATCACACGTACACAACCACACTAGGCCCCAATTACTATTGTTTGTACCCCTAAAAGGCTAGGAGTAGGGGGAGTATGGAACAGGCAGCACCCTCAAACCTTCAGAAGTATGAGATGAACCCCAACAACTTGGAAAGGTGGATCTCTCTCACACGTACCAACACAGACTATCCCCCAATTTAACTGATCCCCAAAGGTTTTTGATTAAATAGCGGAATAGAAAATATGATCCCAAAAAAGTGTATGTATATCACACGTACACAACCACACTAGGCCCCAATTACTATTGTTTGTACCCCTAAAAGGCTAGATGAGGAGTAGGGGGAGTATGGAACAGGCAGCACCCTCAAACCTTCAGAAGTATGAGATTGTGTTCACTGTACCCCACAAAGATTGAGTTCACTGCACCCCACAATGATTGTGTTCACTGCACCCCACAAAGATTGTGTTCACTGCACCTCACAAAGATTGTGTTCACTGTACCCCCCAAAGATTGTGTTCACTGCACCCCACAAAGATTCTGTTCACTGTACCCCACAAAGATTGTGTTCACTGCACCCCAAAAAGATTGTGTTCACTGCACCCCAAAAAGGATGTTGTTCACTGCACCCCAAAAAGGATGTTGTTCACTCCACCCCAAAAAGATTGTGTTCACTGCACCCCACAAAGATTGTGTTCACTGCACCCCAAAAAGATTGTGTTCACTGCACCCCAAAAATGATTTTGTTCACTGCACCCCAAAAAGGATTTTGTTCACTGCACCCCAAAAAGGATGTTGTTCACTCCACCCCAAAAAGATTGTGTTCACTGCACCCCAAAAAGATTGTGTTCACTGCACCCCACAAAGGATTTTGTTCACTGCACCCCAAAAAGATTGTGTTCACTGCACCCCAAAAAGGATGTTGTTCACTGCACCCCAAAAAGGATTTTGTTCACTGCACCCCAAAAAGATTGTGTTCACTGCACCCCACAAAGGATTTTGTTCACTGCACCCCACAAAGATTGTGTTCACTGCACACCAAAAAGGATTGTGTTCACTGCACCCCAAAAAGATTTTGTTCACTGCACCCCAAAAAGATTGTGTTCACTGCAGCCCAAAAAGATTGTGTTCACTGCAGCCCAAAAAGATTGTGTTCACTGCAGCCCAAAAAGATTGTGTTCACTGCAGCCCAAAAAGATTGTGTTCACTGCAGCCCAAAAAGATTGTGTTCACTGCAGCTCACACACAGAAAAATGGATGTGGATCACTGACACCTGCCTATCTCCAATCCCACACCACACAGCAATATCGATTGTAGTTTGTAGAACACAGTTTCCCTAAAATTCAGCAGACTCTGTCCCTAACAGGATTGAGAAGAGATCGTAGATCAGGATTGAGTGCAGACCCCACCCCCCACACAGCAATATCGATTGTAGTTTGTAGAAGACACTGACCCTATAATTCAGCAGACTCTATCCCTAAAATGCCTACAACTCGCCCTGCCTAAACACTCCGACCTGTCCCTCAATTCTATCCGGACACAAATGGTTTTTTCCTGCCTATCTTTCCCTAATCAGCAGCCAGCACGTTGATGTGTGCTCTGTCCCTGAATCTAAGCAGCATAATGACGCCGCTGCGGCTGCCTCGAACTTATAAAGACTTGGTCACATGCTTCAGACGGCCAATCACAGCTACTGAGACATTTGCAGGCATGGCTGGGATGGCTTAAGGCACACCAGTTAAACGATTGTTGATTGGCTGTTGAAAGCCCGCCATGAAAAGAGCGCCAAAGCATGCAAAACCCGGAAATAAAACGACCGAACACGGATTTTTACCCGAACATACAGTAAAGTGTCCGTGTCCGTGTTCGGGTACAAAAAATCCAATTATTCGGTACGAACACGAATAATACAGTCCGTGTTCGCTCAACACTATTTGTGACAACTCACCAGTGAAAGGATCACTGACAAATAAATTATATTGTATCCATTGCGTTCCTTACAGGCTTGCCCAGAGTGCATTTAGTGTGCTGTAGTCAATTGATGGATGGTGCCACCATGCGATCATAGCAAAAAAGGATCTTCACTAGCACATCTTGCCATTGTGATAATCTTGTCCTTTATTCACATAGAGCAACAAGAATCATCACATGCTGATGTTTCAGGACCCCATAGGATCTTTTTTTTTAGGCAGAATGATGTGAGATATTGAGTTACAATAATACCAACATCCAATCTGGTGTGCTGTTGAGGATCCTTATTTTTCTAGACACACTTACCTTTTCCTGTGAAGTCACTGCTTCAGTAGCCCAACCAGTAAGATTTTGCACCCTTACTGGTCTCTCACTCTAATGTAATAATAAATACAGAGGTACGTATATTTGTACCTTTTAAATCTGCATGAAAATCACCTTTAAGGACATATTTGGCTACATCCAAGCAATCATAGACTGACAAGAGTTGTAGCTGTCCTCTGCATATCTACTGTATCTACACCAGACTTGTATAAAGTACTCTAATTTTCTACTTGAGTAAAAGTACAAGTGCTCGATCAAAAAGTGACTTGAGTAGAAGTGGAAGTGCTCGCAGAAAAAGTTACTTAAGTAGAAGTACTAAAGTATTCAACATTTTTTTTTACTTAAGTATTGCAAGTAGTTTTTTCAAAAAATTTGCTACTTAAGTACTAAAAGTAAAAAGTACCAGTAGTTTTGAAAAAAATTTTCTACTCAAGTACTGAAAGTAGAAGTACAAGTACTGTGTTATGTAGTTATTAAAGAAAGAAGTCAAAAGTTTGAACATCATATTGTTTTTTATTATTTCAAATGATTTATTCAAATGATTAACCTGTGTTTGTTAGTAGTTTCTTGATGCACTTTAAGCGCTGTAGCATCATTTATTTGTTTGTTTCATATTTTCTTTTTATTGGAAAGATTTGGTATAGCAGCTTTTATTATACACAGCCTTTATTTTCGTATGCGCTGATTTACAAATGACATTATACACATTTTTTTGAGCTTTATGCAACCTGCCATCTACTGTTCTGGCAGTGGTAATTTTTTTAAAAGTAACGAGTAACTATACAGCACAAAAAAAAAATACTTGAGTAGAAGTATCGAAATCATCAAAAAAATGTAGTGAAGTAAAAGTAGAAGTAGGAGAAAAAAATTCTACTCTAGGAAAGTACAGATACCGCATTTCGGTACTTAAGTACAGTACTTAAGTAGTTCTACTTCGTTACTATACATCTCTGATCTACACATCCAGTGGATACTTGCTGCTAGGGACAGATGACCCTGGACACAAACAGATGATTACTTTCAGGGCCAGTCATCTGTCCCTAGCCACAGGAAACCAGTTGATGAGTGGATAACTGCAAGGAGTGGCAGACAACAGTGGATTCTGTCAGCCTGTCATTGCTTTGTACAAACTTTGCAGCTGCAGCTGTCCAGGACCACTTGTGAATCCAACCACAAGAATCTGCAGATGATTCTTTCCACAGGAATCCACTACTGGACCTAAAATCACCAGTATTAATGGGGCCTAAGAATTGTCAGGAAGTTGAAACAATTAATGAAGTCAGTGATATGGATTATTTGATTGATATATGATAGTGCCTCCAATTTTAAATAAATTGTTAAATGCTGAACTAATTGGTTTTTCCCTGAATTCATGCTTAATGCAGATATTTTTAAGCACAATAAAATTGTGTGAAAGTATGGACTACAGAAAAATAAAAAATAAATAAAATTTTATTTTATGGTTAAGTCATTAACAATAATGTATGGAAGTAGGATTAATAGTATGACATAGACACAATTAAATTTCTATTCCACATCTAAACCAGGACTTATACAGTTAAAATTGTGTGCCTGACAATAGGATAAATTGAAAAACGCACTGTCCACTTGTAGGTATTGCAACCAAGGTAGAGAGTACCAATATTCTAACTAACATAGCAGACAACTAGTTCCACATTTATTAGATAGTCTGCTTTCTCTGCAGCAGAATAAAGGAGTCAAGCCTATCTACCGGCTGTGATGAAACAGCTTGGATTTGGATACCTATTACCTAGGGAATTGTGATACTGTAGATGACAGATTTGGTCAAAATCTAGCCCACAAATAAGGAATACCTTAAATGGAACTTTTAAGGTAATGATCCAATTATACATAACCCAGAAAGTAATTGGTATTGAATTAAAAGCCACATCCTAATAGGACCTTCAGGGGATTCAATTAAGCATCTCAGACTGAGAGATGATGATCAAAGATGTAAATTAAGGAGAATAAAGCTAAAGAGATCAAGATGGATATTCAAAGACAGCAT
This sequence comes from Pelophylax lessonae, assembly GCF_965119305.1. NCBI lineage: Eukaryota > Metazoa > Chordata > Amphibia > Anura > Ranidae > Pelophylax > Pelophylax lessonae. The sequence goes on from NC_138779.1 coordinate 93,321,976, forward strand.
GATGGTCAAGATGATATCCCCTTTCTTTCTGAGCTTCCCTTTTTAATTTCCAAAAACTCCATCTAGGGACAAGCTCAGAGGGTGTAGTCTGAAACATTTACTCACCTTTGACTGGGGAGTAATATTACTGATTAACTAAGAGCCCATTCACACTAGCGCGACTTGTGAGGCAACTTGTGTTGCCCCAGGTCGCTTGACATAACAAAAGCAATGTTAATCAATCAGTGCTGTCTTAATTGGCACTACTGAAGTTGCTCCGACTTCAGAAAAGGGTCCTGTACTACTTTGAAGCGACCTGTGATCCGACTGTCCCATATACTTCAATGGGAGTTGCCTCCTTATCTTAATTGACACGACTTGTTATCAGACTTTCCAGGAAGAAGAAAGACATTAGCCAGGCATTCCCCACAGACAAAGTCGCCTGTCTCTTCAAAGTAGTGCACAAGTCTCTTCCAAGTCTCTTCCAAGTCTCTTCCAAGTCTCTTCCAAGTCTCTAAACAAGTCTCTTCAAGTCACGGGGCGACTTTCTGGTAGTGGTAGTGTGAACCAGCTCTAAATGTTTGCACAGTCAGTGGGTTAACTAGTCCACCAGATGGCAATCTAAGACTTGGAATTCTAATATTAGGTCTTTTGGGAATACAATTGTATTTTATTTAATGCAATCTTATAGGAGATTTATTCGTTTTATCCTTAAATTTATCTACATATATAATTTTACGTATCAGGTGTATAGTTACTGTATATTCCTCTGGGGTGTTTTATTAAGATTTGTAATATTAATCTCAAGTGTCCTAAAATTTTAATCATGTGATGTTTGTGATAGAGAGGTGATTGATCCAGAGATCAATTTCATGGACTAATTATGACTTTTCTGAGGATCTCTGTATCAAACCTGCACAAATGTTTTTTTTCCATCTTACTCCCGAGTCATATAGATTGTGGAACATAACACTTTCCTATTTTCATAATCACACTAGAGCATAAGTATGGTAATATGATGCTTGTCAGCATTGAGTGATTTTATCTTGTGTATATATATAAAGATTGAAAAGTGTCTTCATATTTTAAATATTTTAATATTTATGATTTCCAATAATGTTCCAAAAGGAAAAACTGTCTTATAAAATATTGAACAGCTAAATTGAGTCCTTTTAACCTTTATCAAGTCTTCCAAGCAAATGTTTCACCAGATCTTCAGGCTGTTAATATTTCACCACATAGTTTGTTAGCAAAGATCAAAAGACTGTTATTCCTGGATTTGTGTTTCAAATATGGAAACAGGACTGGTGCAATAGCCCATATTGGACTTATTTGAGTAGCAAATCACCCATTGTTCTTTGAGGCAGTTTTATTCAACTTTCTTGGCTTGTCTTATTGGAGAATTTCTATGTCTAAATGTTTGATGCCACTTCAGTGTAACCAATATTGTCCCCTTCCAGGTGTTATGTAACTAATAAATCTATCGTTTTCTTTTACAAAAAGATTTTATAGATTTTTCCAAGTTTAACAATAAGGAAAAATAAACACCAAGTAAAGGCACATTGGCACAGTACAAACAGTGTGGTTAAGAAAGGCACATCTCATCAGGAACTACAGTATCTGAGTTTCATGTATTAGTGGGAATGGGTCAAAATTGTTGTCTAGGTATGCACAGGGAGGTAAGAACCAAAGAGAACAATGCTGTGCAATAGTCAATGAAGAATGCTCTTTGCCATTGATAGCCAACACCTTAAAATGTGGTGTAGAGAAGTAAATCTACTGTTTTGGATTGTTTGTGTTCCAGCAATACCTTTGTTTTGACAAATAGGCCCCCTTTAGCTCTGAGACTTGTAAAAATTCATGTGACATAGGATTTAGTTAATCTGAAAACCAAGCAATGTTATATTTTATAAATTAAAAGCAGAAGAACCCTGTCAGAGTGGGTGAGCGTCGGAGGGATGAGATTGAAGCAAACACTAAAGAAACAAAGTAATTTACAAGGACCATGGTTAAAGAAAACCTGTGGGATAAATACAAAGGCTGCTAATTCTGACCTCTCCATCTGAAAATACTAGTTATCTAACGGTCTCTGGTATTGCTACTTTATTTTTTTTTACAAGCTATTTTACAAGCCAGGGGAAACACGAGAAGTATAGCAATCATATATAACAACACACTACAAATCTAGTACAACCACATAGAAGATGCATAACACAGGCAATGAGGTTGATTTACTAAAGGCAAGTAGACTGTGCACTTTGCAAGTGCAGTTGCACTCATTTTCCCCAGAGCTTAGTAAATGCGGTGAAGCTCTGCTGATTTCCCTTATCCAAACATGTGCACCTGATTGGGTATTCTTCAAAGAGCCTCACCACCTTCACTATGCCCTGGGAAAAACAAGTGCAACTGCACTTGCAAAATGCACAGTTGATCTGCCTTTAGTAAATCAATGTATAGGATAATATGCTGCACTTGATTAAAACATATAAAATTTACAGAACTAAAATAACTGCTAGCACAACAATTTGTCAAACCACAACTAATAAACAAAGAGAGAGGGAAAATGTGCAGCGCTAAAAAAAAAATCCAAACATATATGAATTAGACTTAAAATAACCCAAATTCCATGATATAGTTCATATAGATGGATTACATGCAGAAGATAAATCAAAATCAAACTGGAGCGTATGTAATAGCAGTCATCAGTGATCAGTCATACAAATATATAGTCCTGTGTGGTGGAAGATAGCTGATATGGAAAAACCACAAAAAGAGCCTTCACCATTTTGTGTTGGACCATTCAGAGACAACAACAAGCGACCAGAGGCAGGGAGGTCAGCAAGGGGTGATCGCTGGAGAACATTGCTTTAAGTTCAGGGGGATCGCACAGGTCAGTGAGGGAAATGGGGAATGAAAGTCTGACATTTGCATGGGGATTTTTATGTCATCTGAGCTGCCTATATCTCTGGATCCTCTTGGCTATTTTGGCATGCAGTTTTCACTAAAGGGAATATACCCACAAGTTTATACAGATCTATTTCCCTGGATTATGATTGCGCCCAGTGATGGTGGATTTCCTGAGGCTATTGTGGATCTCTGTTGGTAAAGGCTCTTTTTGTGGTTTTCAATATCAGCTATCTTCCACCACACAGGGCTATATATTTGTGGGACTGATCACTGGGGACTTCTATTACATACGCTCCAGTTTGATTTATCTTCCACATGTAATCCATCTATATGAACTCTATCATGGACTTTGGGATATTTTAAGTCAAATTCATATATATTTGGATTTTTTTTTAGCGCTGCACATTTTCCCTCTGTTTTTAGTAAATCAACCCAAATGTGTCCAGATTAGTAATACTCAATAACAACCACGAAGTGTATAAAAAAAAAAAAACATACAGAGAGGGGAAGAAGAATACAAGAGAAAAAGAATATAGAGAAAATACCACAAAAGGAAAAAGATAAGCATAAGCAGATTCAGTCACATAGACTTGAGCCTCAAAGGTAATAAGGAATTATAATATATATAAACACCAAAGAGAATAATAAGTGAGCACCTAAAGGTCACAGCAGCTGGCTCTCAAGGTGACGCCACAAACCTTGTGTACAAAATGTAAGAAACATCCACCATGTGCAGTGAAAAGACAGTGCTACTATTCCCCTCCCCTATGCACTCACCAGAAATAATGGAATATATATATATGTGACAAACACTATCTGGATATCCACCACGTGAGAAAGAACTAATCTGATCACTCCTCCACCATTTATGCACTAAGAGGTACATAGCATATCATGACCCACTTGCGCTTGAGTGGTTCACCATGTCTCCATAGTTCATAATGTAAACATCACGTTACACTCAAGGTGCTAGAAAAAAGCTCACCGCACAAAGCCAGAAATATTATATATAGTGTAGTAAAAACCAAGTTTGGGCTTTTGTTAATGGTTGTCGGCTATGGCGACTATGTGGATTGATATTCCTGGTCTCCAACAAAATAGCAATTTTACAATTTCCTGTTTCCTCTTTTGTCCAATTTCCAGCTCATTAGCGGGCTGTTTAAGAGATTCTTAAACAGTGCTGAAGGTAGTAGGAGGCTTACCTTGATGAGGTGCCTGCGCACTAAATGCATTGGGAGGGGACTTATCTGTTTCTGTTTCCTGGGATGGCGGCCATCTTAGTAAGCCTGGCCAAGATTGTTTTTTCTTCTCAATCTGGAAGATCTTCATATTTTTTGGACTTTTGACAGACTTTTTTTAATGTTTTTTGAACACTGTATATTTTGAGCACTGCACTTTGTTTCTTGTTTAGGAATTATAAAATAATTACATGGATGGGCAGAATTTCTCTTCTATTACAACTATTAAATCTCTCATAAAAGCCACTGGATTTTCAATAATACATCAGAAAACGTATAGATATTACCTGTGATTGTTAGATATTTTCATAATGGCCAAAGTGGGTAAAGAAAACTAAAGTGGAGAACTGTATTTTCTCTAAATGAGGATAAGGTATAAGGAGAATATTACAATTACTTTACAGAATACACAAGTTGGTGATCGATGATGTCCGACCAGAAGATGAAGCTGACTATACATTTATCCCTGATGGATTTGCTTTGACACTCTCTGCCAAGCTCAACTTCCTTGGTTAGTACTTGTGCTACCCACACAAACAATTCCAGTTGTTAATTAAATTTTACAGTGTAGTTTAGCAAATATATCTAAAAAAAATGATTAATCTCTAAGGTTAATATGCATGCATTTCCTTTGCTCCAGTTGTCATATGCTGGACACCCCCGCCCCCCCCCCCCTTCTATATTACCCCCTTCTATATTAAAAGAGGAACTCCAGCCTTTCTTTCAGTCTTGCACAGTTGTACAGGCTCCTCTTCTGTTCTGAAACTGATTACTCTGATTTCACTGATTTTACTCTGAGCTTCTCAGTATGTGCACTAGAAGATGCAACATGTGAGATAGAAGCCACCTCATTTCCTGGGTGGAGAACATTCAGGATCATCTATTCCTTCCTTCCTTCCTTTCGTTGTTACTTTCTTCCCCTGTGTGCAGCGGGAGCCTTAACAGGGCAGCACTGGAGGGGTATGTCTGCCATAATGTGCTAACATGCGGTGCATGTTATGCGGTATATGTAGATTAAACCAGCTTTCAATGTGGTTCAGAAGCTGACACAAAGTTGATGCCTCTAAGGTGTTCTTGTGATGCAGCTTAGAAAGTGAAGAACCATTGTGAAGGGACATTTTTGCCATGCATTAATACTAAAGAAATATCACGCTCTAAACACCATTCTGTGCATTGTCATTGTGATAACACATAGTCCTACTCTCACTAAAATATTTATTTTTCTCCTTTTTTCACAGAGATCAAAATTGAATATGTTCCTCGTCAAGGTAAGACTTAAAGCATATCCGAAAAGTGGACATCTGCAATTTCTTTAATCCCTATATGCAATACTATGCTTTCCTGCATCTAGTGGCTTGACTTTTAATATTACTTACAGTATATCCTAGTTCCAGACTTTGTCTGCAGCCCTATAAAACATTGGAAAACCATTGTTAGTTAACACTTTGGCTTTAGGACACCAATAACTAACACCAACATTGAAACGAATTAAATATATTTCCTATACGGAAACAGCGATTCCCTTCATGTTACTACAATTAGATGTCCCAGATACTTTAAATAAAGGACTTACACATTGCTTTTATTAATTGATTGAATTATTGTTTAGTAGAAGGAAAAATATTATTATATCATTTTACCAATAGTAGATATATAAATATATATAAGAAAATTACAATTATTTTTTCATTAATGTCTTTAAAATTAATGTAAACATTGAAAAACTAGCAATATATTTTGAAACAATACAGGAATATGCTTCCTGCAGATATTATCTATATTTGTTAGAAAACTACATTTAGTACAATGTTAGACATACCCCAATAATTAAAAAGCAGCACACCACATTGTCTTCTAGCCCTTCTTCATCCTGGCTAAATGATACTATACAAGGGAATAAAAGAGCTTGATACCATTTCAAATTTAGGTACTCACACTAGATGCATTTGGAAAAACTTATGTCATAATGAAAACAGAGCTGCATTATAATGTGTATTTACATTTGCCAAGAGTTCCGCTTTAACAGCACACATTGCACTCAAATGCTTACAAAATAGCACAATTAATTAGGCCAATGTGTAACATGCATTATCTCATACTGACCAAAATAAATGCATTTTCTAGTGACCTGACTTTTACCACTGTACTGAACAAATCTTTACATTTAAAATAAGATATTATTTCACTTCTTTAGAACCCCCCAAGATCCATCTTGATTGTTCTGGAGGTGAACATATCAACACTATCATTGTTGTGGCTGGAAACAAACTTCGCTTTGATGTCCCAATCACTGGAGAGCCCGCACCAACAGTTGCATGGTTCAAAGCAGACAAGGTAAGTCAACAGCAATGGTTTCCAATGTATACTTAAAAGGTCACTCCACCAAATCATTATATTTCACTTGCACACAGAAGCTGGTGGGATGAGTCACATTCTGAAAAAAAAGAAAAAGGTAGGGTGCTCTGAGCAACAAATCTAGCCAGAGGGATGTCCACAATTAAAGGAAGGTTCAATTGCTGTGAAGATTGAAGATGCTTGATGGATATGGATACAAACACTGGGCTGCACTCCAGGATAGAAGCAGGCTCTAACAAGAGCGGGAGAGAAAGGGAGGCGCCTCTAAGTGCAGTATCACAACACAATTTATTAGGCTATTAAAAACACACAGACAAAATTGATGTAGAAGAAAGGCCCATCGATAAAAACAACCCAGCGATCCGGCCAGCAGAGGGAAATCATCGGTAGATATCGTGACAGGACTGCCACACTGCCTGGGCCAGCGCTAAAAGCATAAGCTGGAATTTACATAAGCAGGAAGCGGCCCTGGGCCAGCATGGATTGCAGCTTCGGATCTGACGTAAGAGAGGCGGGATGCGTTTTGGAGCCTCTGATTGGCTCCTTCTTCATGCCGTGGGAACTAGAAGCCAAAGTATGTGGGTATATATATATATATATATATACTGTATATATATATATATATATATATATATAGAGGAGGGGAGGGGTAATGGGTGGGTGTATGGGCGGGAACATGTATCGGAAACAAATGCCAAGTGCTCTGTATGCATATAATATACACAGGAGGCACCAATTTATAAAAACACTACAAAAGAGAAAGAAAAAAAACACTAAAACACAATTAAGAGTAAAATAAAACAAAAAGCCAGAATAACATATTGTTGTGCGTTTTACACATTCGAGAATATTATTCTAAATGAATATAACAAGTTCTTTTTAATCGATTAATTTCTTTTTAACAGCATATACCAATCTTAGTGAATATAGACTACAGTAAGGAATATATAAGTATATTTATTCACAAGACATGTATTCACAATAAATAGTTAGACTTGAGGTGACACATAGAGAAAACATTTACATAAAATACAAACCTTAAACGATAAATGCAATTGGATATGTAGCTCAATAATAAAATGAAAAAGAAAGCAAGATTACGTTTTTCCCAGGTATAGTAGTGTTCTATATAATCAGACCAAAATTGTCTGTAAATTTCGCAGCCAACAGTCACTCCGCTGCAGTTGGAGTGAGAATAGGCTATGCAAAACGGGAGACTAAATCGCTAATATTGCGCTAAACTTCAAAAAAAAGGAGCAAAACCAGGACCAAGGCCCTGTCCCACCCACTCAGCGCTAATGGTATATGTGAGGGCCTTCAGTTGAAGTCCGTGATGACGAAACGCGTCAGAGCGTGATCTCGCGGCTACCTAGACAACCCTGCTAGTGTCCTACGTCACACCATCATACGATCTGGAACCCGGAAGTCCGGTGTCCGGTCCTTCGTTAACAGCGGTAACAGCGTATGTGCGGTTCTAGCGTGAGGATCAGCGGGATCTCTTGGTACAAATTCTACATGTTGTTATTCTTTTACCATATGAATAATAAGAAAACTGGTGATTCCATTCACACGCCTATTCCAGGACCGGGATTTGAGTTGCCATTTTGAAGTGGAATTCAGCCTTATATCCAGAGCGTTTGACCTTTCAATTAAGGGTACGTTCCCATTACCTAGGGGATGCACGGTGGTGTGGTGAAGGCTCTTTTACTTCTCCTGGGTATTTGAAGAGGACTTTAAGTCTAAGTGAACAATATCTAATGTTTATTTGACACCCTGTAGCTTCCATTGGGGGATTGTCTGTATGACACAATTTCTACCCCCCTCTTGGTGTAGGTTAATGAATTACACGTTCATGTCTTTGTCCAGGCTGTTATCCGTTATTTGTCTTCTCAGGGTAGAAACAATAGTTTATTTGCTAGGGAATGGGTGAACACAGGTGTGATCCTGAAACTAGCTGAATATCTGCTATTGTGTGGAGAAACTGCATTGCCAAAGCATTATGTTTACGACTTTCATGACCAGGGGAAACATGGCTTTTTATCTTTTGAAGTCCGTTGTATGTAAAACCTTCCCCTCCAAGGCCATTCCACCTGTGATAAGCAATTTAGTTGCCTGCCTCTCCAGAGCATTATATTCAAAGTTTACCTAAACACAATTTCCTTTGGGGGCAGACGACATAGCTTCTCATCTCAAGGACATGTAAATAAAACAAATCCAACAAATGACACAATGTGTGCTTGAAACTGAAGGGATTTTGACTGAATCAGTGACAAGGTCATTTGAGGCCTCAAAGTTCACAATTCTTGACCTGTAATATGGAAGATGGGGCCATTCGGTAAGTGTGTGGAGCATCTGGTGACAGATTCTTTCTCCCTCTGTCTTTCTTGCACAAAGGATGCATTTCTTTTGAGCACCAAGCACTTTAATACACTGAACTGATTTGTTGCACAAATTGCACCTGCACTTTTGAGTATAAGGACTATAATTTTATGCTTTATATGAATTAATTTATCGGAATATTTAATTGCATATACACCTTTTTTGCACTGTCACTTTATGATATATTATTTATTTTTGAAGACTTGTGATTCACTTTAGAATTTGTACACAATTTTGAGCGCTGTCTCCCCTTTTGTTTTACAATATGGAAAATGTATTTCTATTTTGTACTGTAAGTCTGACAATATATAAATTCTAGTAAAAAAGGAAAAATAAATATAACATTAAAATGGACAAACAAATGATAAGAATGTATGCAAGATGCAGACTACTGCGGGACTATTGCAATGTGTATAATATATGTTATAGGGCCATATCATACATAGGGGGATACTATTAAAAAAAAAAAAAAATATGTGCACAATGATCAGAGACACCTACTATGAAAGTACATCTTGGGGCATGCAACACAAAAAAACAAAAAACAAAACATATGCACAATTATCAGTGGCACATACTATGAAAGTACATCTAGGGGACACGCAATAAAAATAAAAAAAGGGAGAAGTTATATGTGCTCGAAGATCATATGCGAGTATACTTTGTATTATTCAAAGTACTGTATTGATTTCCAACTCTTCGTGTAATCCACCAGGAGAGAAAACATCTAGAGAATTAATGCAGTATGTTTCCTTTTGACATAACTTGTGGAATCGCTCCGCAGAGGAAAGATCTCAGAACATGGTATCAATTACCCATACTTTTAGGTTTAAACCTGAAGTAGACTTGTTGTGATATTCCAGAAAATGTTTAGGCACGCTATGTATGTCCTTACCCTCAGTGATAAGGTGGCGGTGCTTGCCAAATCGCTTTAGCAAAAGCTTTATAGTTCGGCCAAAATAGAAGAGGCTGCAAGGGCAAGAGAGGCAGTACACTACATGGTAAGATGAGCATGTGTGGAATAAGTCTTGTACTTGACGCAAAAATCCTTCTATCAAGACAAGCTCCTGTTGGATTTGTTTTTATCAATGAGCCTTTCTTCTACATTCATTTTGTAAGTGTGTTTTTATTAGCCTAATAAATTGTGTTGTGAGAAAATGTGGTTATCACCCGCTGGATCATATTTTCATATGCGGCATTCTGATCCTGAGCTCTGGCAAGATTTCCAGGAGGGGTTAAATCTGGAATCCTTTCAACATAGGTCTCACAGTTTCAACATAGGTCTCACTTTTGAGCTAAATCCCCCTCTCTCCAAAGCTTCCTTGGCCTCTTTATCAATTGCCACTGCAACTTCAGGACCTGGGGAGCTGCTCCCAGCTTCTGACCCCCAGTCCCACTCTGTCTCATCAGCCGATCCCCAATCATCCATCCCCTCCTCTATAGAACCATATCTGTACTGGAAGGATGGGGATCCTATGGGTACAAGTCCTGCTTCCTCTTCACCACTGGTACTGGTGGGTGAGACTTGAACAACTGCAGGCTTTGTAGGCTGCTGAATAGCAATGGGAGCAGATCCTGCTACTACTGCTGCGGTAGATGCATCTTCCGGCCACCCTCCAGCCGCTTGTATTGGCATGCATCCCCTCTCTAGGGAGCTCTGTGACGAGCCCCCCTTACAAACACTGAAGGCCCACTGTCTGCTGGCATGGCCTCCAGCTTCATCATTAAGCGCAACATGCCCCTCCCGCCTCCACAGAGGAACTTGGATTCTGCCCCGGTCACCTCCTGAGTGAAGCCTGACTCCCAAGTGACATGCAACTTCTTGGGCTTGCACGCTTGCACTTTTAACGTTATGTTAGCACATTGAGGAGATACCGCTCCTAGGTACTCCAGGCCGCCTCCCGTGCACAGCGCGAGTCCACCTTCAGGCACCATCTGGATGCCTGTGTCCCATACTAGGGATGGACTGGGCTGGTGGATCTGCTCCGGTGTCTGCCTAGCAGAGTCTTCACTGATGGCTGCGGCAATAGCGGCCACACTCTTCTGCTCTCTTGCAAACACCATGTTTCTCTCTCTTTCACGTGTCTCCCTCACAGCCACACCCGAAGGAGGGGGTATTAATAGGACTCCCTTGATCACTCCTGATTGGATGGATGTTCCCGCTATCTCCACCCTTTCGCCATGTTAGGCAGTGACTCCTCCTGCTAGGCAGGTCTGTGTGAAGCGCGCTTTCCCGCGTGGTACAGCAACTCTTCCCCTGCCATGCTCTCTCACTCTAGCCCACAGGGAAGTTGCTGCAAAGCGGACCATGTCACTTGCCAGACATGCATCCACTCTCCTCAATTGCACCAGGGCCACAACTGCGCCTTCCTCTTCTGAAGCCAGCCGTCCCTCCTTGCTAGGCAAGAGTAATATCCCGCTGTCAGACGCACGGTCGATAGTTCTCTTCCTAGCCATACACGTGCAATTGATATCTTCCATACTGTCTCCGAGGTTAGTCCCACTGCCTCTCCCAGCATGGCTGACTACAATCCTCACAGTATCCATGCACCCACTATATAGAAGAAATGCCCCGCTGTCAGATGCGCTGTCAACATTAGTCCATATAGCCTGCACAAACACCCGGCCCCTGGCACCTCGCTCTCCGTACCCCCGGCCACCATCTTCTCTGTCCCCACTGGGACCTTCGGCACCATCTTCTCCAACCCCACCGGGACCCCTGACGCCATCTTCTCTGTCCCCACTGGGACCTCTGGCGCCATCTTCTCCATCCCCACCGGGACCCCTGAGGCCATCTTCTCTGTCCCCATTGGAACCTCTCCCTGTTAAGTAGTTGCAGCATTTATACACTTTTACTTCTCTTCCCTCTACTTTCCAACATCTGACAGCAGAGTACATCTCATAGTCCATGTGGAAGGTTCCCATCACTTAGCAGACTTTACTTGGACACTTGCGTTGCCGTGGGAAACCTTCCATGTGCACTTCTATCTCCATCCCACTCTCCCTGCCTCCCGCAGATCCGGCCTCACACTTGGCTTGATACTTGAACAACAGTTCTGGGACAAAAATTTACTTTTCTGACTTTTTCTTCTGCCGTTGCCAGGGGCAACCGGCCCAGTAACCAATGGCAAAATGCCGGACGAACCCCCAAATGTAGAAGGATTTCCAGGCATTGAGCCTGATGTGGGTCTGCCATGGTCACCGGTAACAACTTCTGCCCATTTAAGCTGAATACCCAAGTGTGAGATTTGAGTCCAAGACCAGTCAGGCATCTTTGGTTTGTTTTGTTTATTTTATAAGGGGATGGGAGAAGGGAATGAGTGGGATACTCCTCTGGCTCAACTAGGTACAAATGCCTTTCAGCGCTGTCTTGACACCGGCTGAATGCTGACCAGCGCTTGCTGGCGCTTGAAAAACACTGACTTGCTGTACTGTACTGAAGACTGATCTCTGACACTCTGCTTAGCTCAAAAGTCTTTGACTGTACTGTAGACTGACTTCTGACACTCTGATTAGCTCAAAAGGCACAGAACACTGCTCCCTCCAGTCCTTCCTGACTGAGGTAGCCTCTGTAAACTGCTTCTGCTGCTGCAACTCTCAACACTGTACACTGCAGGCTGTACACTTCCACTATACACTTCCTCTGTACACTGAACACTTCAGGGCCCAAACACTGGCACCCCCTTTATACTTCAGGGTACACTCACTGGCACCCCCTTTACACTTCAGGGTCAAAACTAGCACCCCCTTTAATCTTCAGGGTCAACACTGGCACCCCCTTTACACTTGCTCCTGCACCAGCTAGCTAGCTCCCGGATCCCTCTGACCTTCTCTGGAGTGGTCCCCTCTCTCTAGGCAGACCCCCAGGGGCAGTTTGTAGTACTCATGAACTGGGAATGCTTTCCTGAAACTCGACCCCTCTCAGCTCCACTGGCACACTGGATCCTCTCTGCAGCTCAGCTCAGCCCTCTGTCCCCTCAGGCAAGCCGCCTGGGAAACCCAATTTCTCTTGACAGGAGGAGAGACAGCTGTACTCTCCCTCCTGGGACTCTGTTTTCCGCCAAAGATGCTGCGTCATGTGCTCCCCTCAAACTTATACCCACTCCCAGAATGCTGTGCGGCAGAATCTGCCTTTCTGGGGTAGATACAAGCCTGGGTGTGCCATTGGCCGCGTTTCCTCCACTGCCCAATGAGAGCCCTCTCATTGAGCACAGTGGGGAGACTCCCCAGTCCCAGCAGCCACAACCTAACTGAAAACATGGCCCTGCTGTTAAGCAGACAAGGCCCACTATACTTTACCTAGTACCTACCTTGTAGGGTGCTACACTGATTTACTGTGAAAAGGAGTCTAGATGAGAAAAGGTAATATGAGAAGCTGTCTGCTGAACCAATAGTTTGTGGTAAATTGGCGCAAGTGGAAGTCTCAGTGTGGGTTGGTCCTGGGGACCATGAGGGGGGAGGTAGGGAAGGGGAAAAAAGCCAAGGGGGTCAGGGGATGGCTGTCCACTGTAGCGGCTGCCAGTGGGAGAGACAGAAGTGATCTCTGGGGGGAGACAAGAGGGAAAAAATGCAGCGCCTTCTAAGCGCAGCAACATATTTTAACCACTTGCCGACCGCCGCACGACTATTTACTGCGGCAGTCAGCCTCTCCTGGGCAAAGCGACATAGACCTACGTCGCTCGCCCACGAGCCTGTAGGGGGCAAACGCACGCCGCCGGTGGCGCGCTCTAACCCCTGCTCATTCCCTGCCTAGCCCGTGCGCGTGACCGCCGGCTCCGGTGTCCGCCGGCCACTCGCAATCTTCCACAGGAGAGGGAGAAAGACAGACGGCTGGTGTAAGCATCTGTTATTCTCCCTGAAGTAATGACAGAGGCTATGCGATCCTGCTATGTAGGATCGTATGTCTCTGTGATTACTTCACTAGCCACGCCCCCTAACAGTTAGAATCACGCCCCTAGGGACACAATTAACCCCTTGATCACCAATAAAGTTAACCCCTTCCCTGCCAGTGTCATTTTTACAGTAACAGTGCATATTTATAGCACTGATTACTGTAGTAATGTCACTGATACCCCCTAAAGGGTCAAAAATGTCAGTCAGGGGTCCGATCTGTCCGTCGCAATGTCGCAGTCCCGCAAAACAAAAATCGCAGATCGCCGTCATTACTAGTAAAAAAATAAAAAAATAAAAATGACATAAATCTTTCCCGTAGTTAGTAAACACAATAACTTTTGCGCAAACCAATCAAAATACGCTTATTGCAATTTATTTTACCAAAAATATGTAGCAGAAAACAAATTGGCCTAAAATGTTAAAAAATTTTGATTTTTACATTTTTTTTGAGAATTTCATATAAAAAATGTGAAAAAAATTGTTATTTTTTTTAAATTGTCGCTCTTTTTTTGTTTATAGCGCATAAAATAAAAATCGCACAGGTGATCAAATACCACCAAAAGAAAGCTCTGTTTGTGGGGAAAAAAAGGACATCAATTTAATTTGGGTACAGCGTTGCACGCAGTGCCGAATCGCAAAATAGGGCCTGGTCTTTGAGCAGCCAAATCCTCCGGGGCTAAAGTGGTTAATATGGTGTAAAGTAGTAATACACTCACATAGACAGGTGGGTTAAAGGCACATCGTAAAGAAATTGAGATTTCTCATCTGGGGCATCACTGGAGAGGCAGAGGTGTTCCTCCGTGTGCAGTGGGGCTCGGTGGAACCTAGCTGCATTCCACCAGCCAACGGGAGCCTACGGGCACCACCGAGGCTGCCTCACCGCACCCAGTCTCTGCGTTTTTTCCCTCTTGTCTGCTGAACCAAGAATACTATTTACCCAAAAATGTGTTCAGTGTAAAAAAAAAATTGTTAATCACAAGGCTGGCTGTATAGAGTTACACATTATTTTGCAGGTAAAGGCATAAACATAAGTATTTCAACTGTGCATTTAGCAGTTTGCCTGGCGTTTCATACCCTACTCATCTTTTCTGTCTTTATTTCTAAGAATTCGGAAGCCACTCTCTGATCCTAATGTTTCTTACACAAAAGTTTTAATTCAGTACTGCTAAACCACAAATTACATTTTAGATTTAAAAGAGTTTAGGTTGAACTGTGGCAAAAGTTAACCTCAAGATTGCAGATAACAATAGGACCATAATGTGTATATTGTTTAGTATCTCCTTATAGCAAACTGTTCCTGTCATTTCAGGAGTTCAATGACACCGATGGAAGGGTTCATATAGAACTTAGAACAGAATTAAGCAGTTTTGTAATTGAAAGCGCAGAGCGGTCCGATGAAAGCTCATACAACATTGTAGTAACCAATCCAGTTGGTGAAGATAAGGCCACCTTGATTGTCAAAGTTGTTGGTAAGAAGATCATGCTCTGGTCCATCTCCATAAACCATTTTACATGCTACTTAATGCTAATTGCACTTTTAACCTGGATTTTTCTTATCTTTAAGATGTCCCAGACCCACCAGAGAATGTTCGCATCACCAGTGTCGGTGAGGACTGGGCTAGTGTTATTTGGGACCCACCAAAATATGATGGCGGAAAGGAAGTGACAGGTGAGCAAAACAATCAGCCTTACTAGTTTTATGTCTAAAATATATAAAGAAAGGGAATTTAAAAAAATCCAAGCAAAATGTAGTTATATAAATAAAGAATGAGAAGCTATTTTTTGCATCTTTTTTGTTGGGCAATTCATTTGAATGAAAATTATTTGTAAAATGCTTGGACCAATAGGAAGAAATAAAATCACTTTTCAGACAATATTGTGAGTTATGTACAACAAACTTTCCAACAGACATAGTAAAGTCCCATCAAGCAGTAGGATTGGGCCTGAAGTTCTCCAAAACTAGGCTAAGAAAAAATAGAAGACACAATCAGGGGTTATCAAAACAGCCCTAAAGACATTATTCTTGTGGTAGTTCCCTCTAGAACTACCTGCGCCTAATTCAGGAAAGCATTTGCACCAGTATTCAATCATAACATTGCTGGCACGTGCAGCCAGCATAGAGAGGTACGCCAGAGCTGTTATCCCCTGCCTTATTTGGCTGTCCACCAGGAGATTCTCCAGCCAAAAGCTAAATGAAACAAAAGGGCCAGGGATACAGTTGATGTCATTATACAAATATGAGCAGATTACTTGTAACTGAGGGGGCAGAGCCTGGTGTAGAACTGAGAGGTTAGTTCCCCATCAGGTCAGCTTCACTTCTGATTGACAGCGCACAGCAGAAGGCAGATTCGGGAACCTGCTATTGGACTGAATAGCGGCTAAGGATTAACCTATTCCCATGTACTGTCACTCAAAGGTGAAGTGGACCTGATGGGGAAATAGTCTCTCCGTTCTACTTCAGGATTGCCCACCACTAGAATAAAACTCCTTGGGCTGGCACCTATCAGTGTGATAGGCACAGTGGCCAGGGTGATAGGGAGGCAGTGCCCTGAGGAAGGCATGTCCAATGTGAACACTCATTCTTAGCGCAGACACTGGCAAATTCATTTACCTGTCTGTGAAATAGTGAAGTATTGTCAGGTCAGTCATTTCAAACTATAGAATAAAAATACCTATTTAGATTGATTTACTGACACTGAGGCAACATATCAAGCAAATGAGGAGGATTTCTGCTTTCAAGTAGATTTATTTCTTAGTAGTAGTATCCAACTTCAAAAAGGTGTCTCATGGATCAAAAAATTATCTTTGAAATCAAGGTAATCTATTGTGTTGAAATATTGTAAGAACAGAGTCGTTTGCGTATGCCTCGTACACACATTCAGATAATCGGACGACTTATCGTTTGCATTTTGTTGCATGATACTAATATCAAATTCAACAATGCATATAAACGTAGGATTTTTTTCGTACGATTCTGGAAAAGCTTCCTTGTTGCTTAGCTACGTATCAGATAGTGCAAAACAAAAACAATGGCAGCCAGGCTTTTTCCGTGCTACTAACGATCAGATTATCGTGCGATCAAGTCGAAAACGATTATTTTCGTACGATTATCTGAACGTGTGTAAGAGGCATTAGTTCCAGACAAAGGTAAACATGTCTTCCAAGTTTGGTAAAGAAAAACTGTTTAAATCTATAGGATTTATTCCATTATTCCATTAAAAAACCTGTAGACAGATGCCAACATGGTGGTTGGTTTATAAATGCAACACTTTTGTTTTTGCCCCCATTTTTCGTGAGCTGAACTCAAAGATCTAAGACTTTTTCTATGTACACAAAAGGCCTAATTCTCTCAGATATTGTTCACAAATCTGTGTAAATCTGTGTTAGTGAGCACTTCTCCTTTGCTGAGATAATCCCTCCCCCTCACAGGTGTGACATATCAAGATGCTGATTGGACAGCATGATTATTGCACAGCTGTGCCTTAGGCTGCCCACAATAAAAGGCACAATGCCACAGATGTGGGAAGTTTTGAGGGAGCGTGCAATTGGCTGACTGCAGGAATGTCCACCAGATCTGTTGCCCGTGAATTGAATGTTCATTTCTCTACCATAAGCCATCTCCAAAGGGATTTCAGAAAATTTGGTAGTACATCCAACCGGCCTCACAACCGCAGACCACGTGTAACCACACCAGCCCAGGACCTCCACATCCAGCATCTTCACCTCCAAGATCATCTGAGACCAGCCACCCTGCTGCAACAATCGGTTTGCATAACCAAAGAATTTCTGCACAAACTGTCAGAAACTGTCTCAGGGAAGCTCTTCTGCATGCTTGTCGGCCTCATCGGGGTCTCCTCCTGACTGCAGTTCATCGTCGTTACCGACTTGAGAGGGCAAATGCTCACATTCAATGGCGTTTGGCACTTTGGAGAGGTGTTCTCTTCATGGATGAATCCAGGTTTTCTTAGATCTTTGAGTTCAGCTCATGAAAAATGGGGGCAAAAACAAGTGTTACATTTATAATTTTGTTTGCAACACTTTTGTTTTTGCCCCCATTTTTCATGAGCTGAACTCAAAGATCTAAGACTTTTTCAATGCACACAAAAGGCCTATTTCTCTCAAATATTGTTCACAAATCTGACTCAATCTGTATTAGTGAGCACTTCTCCTTTGCAGAGATAATCCATCCACCTCACAGGGGTGGCATATCAAGATGCTGATTAGACAGCATGATTATTGCACAGGCGTGCCTTAGGCTGGCCACAATAAAAGGCCACTCGAAAATGTGCAGTTTTATCACACAGCACAATGCCACAAATGTCGCAAGTTTTGAGGGAGAGTGCAAATGGCATGCTGACTGCAGGAATGTCCACCAGAGCTGTTGCCCATGAATTGAATGTTCATTTCTCTACTATAAGCCATCTCCAAAGGTGTTTCAGAGAATCTGGCAGTACATTCAACCGGCCTCACAATCGCAGACCACGTGTAACCACACCAGCCGAGGACCTCCACAACCAACATCTTCACCCCCAAGATTGTCTGAGACCAGCCACCCGGACAGCTGCTGCAAAAATCGGTTTGCATAACCTAAGAATTTCTGCACAAACTGTCAGAAAACGTCTCAGGGAAGCTCATCTACATGCTCGCCGTCCTCTTCAGAGTCTCGACCTGACTGCACTTCGTTATCGTAACCGACTTGAGTGGACAAATGCTCACCTTGAATGCCATCTGCCACTTTGGAGAGGTGTTCTCTTCACAGATTAATCCCGGTTTTCTTAGACCTTTGAGTTCAGCTCATGAAAAATGGGGGCAACAACAAGTATTGCATTTATAATTTTGTTCAGTATAGTTAGAGAGCATGGGCTGCCTAGGTAGGAAATAGTTAACACTGGGTCTGACAGTTTCCCAGGATTTTTGGGTTCTGCCCTCCATCATGTTTGGCATTTGAATTAGGGGGAAGACCGGGCTCAGAGACAGCGGACCACATGGGAAAGAGGAGAAGGTCCAGCCTAGGGAAAGATGTAAACCAGAGTAACCCTCCTTCACCACTACCCTAAGGGAACCTACTTGAAGGGTCATTAACAGACCTCTCCCTGCAAAGGTATGCCTGGGCAGCTGAGAAAAAGCTAGTTAGGGACTTGTATGTTCATGGATTGTACTGTTTCAGATTTTAAGAAAAACGTAACTGTTAACTGTTCTTGAGCCTGGTCTGAAGTTATTCAAAGGGATGCATGGTGGTACATGGCATATCAGATGAACAGGGCCTGTAAAGCACACACACACAGGGTAGGGGAGGAAGGCCACCACAAAGGGCTAACTCAGCAAGAAGGTTAGAGTAGGAGAACAACTGCCTCGGGTAACCATGTACTAGTGAAAGCAACAGCAGCCAGCCAGCGAAGAGTGGTACCAGGCTTTGGTGACACGTCCTACGATAGCGAGGGGGGTCGGTATGCTACCTCCCTTCCTAGCAGTTGGTTCTCCAAAAAGTAGCTGGGACCAAACCCACAGTATGGAGACCCCATGTATCTAAATGTAAGGTATGGGAGAGAGAAGGAATTGATTATGTGTACACATGAGGTCCACACTAGTGCATGGCAGGACTCCATTCTGCCACTGGGAGTGAGGTGGAAGAGGTATACTGGACTGGTGGAGAGGCCATGGCTCAGCGTTGACTTTCATATGATTGTGGCCTTGATTAGCTCATCATGGCCTGATGAGTGCGTGCACAGGAGAAGAGGTGCCGATCGCATGTGGGGCAAGTAGTTCTCACCCCGCCCACAAGCATGTCTGGTGTGTCCCCAATTTAGTTTTTCTCCTGTCCAACTAGAAGGTCAGTGCCACTCCTTCAAGCATGGTCAGTTAAGTTATTAAAGATGCTACTTGCGATAATCAAACCATTAATGACTCCCTAACAAGCTCTCCTGGCTTTCAGAGTTTGTTGTTACAAGCAGAGATTTTTGTTTTTGTCTAGAAATCTCCAGAGTAGTAGGGACCAATCCTATCATTTTTTGTGTAGAAAAGGATCAAAGCACTGCATGTGGTCACAGAGCATCAGCAATCCCTTTGAGAGCAATCCAATATCTCCTCACCTGTTGTTTTATGGGAGATTTCTACCCATCTATGATCAGCCTTGCATAAGTGTGTAATAGCTAAATCATGAAAATAACTTTTACTGAGATTTTTAGGAGAAATAGTAATTGCATGGGGCATGGCACTATAAAGGATTGCTTGTAACTTTTATATTAAATGGGGTTTTCATATTTTTTTGTGTCTTTAGGCTACCTTATTGAAAGGAAAAAGAAGGGCAGCCAAAGGTGGATGAAGATGAATTTTGAAGTCTACACTGAAACTTCATATCAATCAATAAAGATGATTGAAGGCATCATGTATGAAATTCGAGTCTTTGCAGTCAATATCATTGGCATTTCCCAACATGCTAACACTTCCAAGCCATTCATGCCAATTGGTAAGTGATTAAGTGTATTTTCTTCAATAAACTGTTGACTAAAAGAATTAAAAAATGAATACAATAAAGAGCTGATTTCACATAAATGTTTGGACTGTATTCTGCTAACATTCTGTAACTGGCAATATTGTTACAGGAAAATGGTACTGAAACATAGAAAAAGGGAGTTGAAGATGAATTCTTGCAAAAAATATTTAAACTTTCAGTTCATCTCCCAGGGGACCAATGCATATAGCACTTGGTCCCATTCTCTTCAGTAGCCCAATTTGGATTGAAAGCACCTCTTTTATTGGTCATAGCTTCACACCATTCTGAATCCCAATTTATGGGCATTCTTGTGCAGAGAAGCACAGCCAGCCCTCCCTCTTCAAGCTGACTGTTCTTTTACTGTTTTGAATGAACAATTAGTGCTGCATTGGCAATACTGATTATGCATACATAACATCATAAGACCACTTTGTGATCTATCTGTGGAATGCGTGTAAACATAGGCCAGCCATAGACGGTTAAAATCTTGGATGGTTCAGCAGGAACCGGACAAGATTCGAACTGTATATAAGCAGGCTGAATGTACCAAGTTGATTGAGCGATCAACTTGGGTACAACCAGCCTGTTGGATTTTACTTTAGATTACTGCTTACGGCTGCTATAGCCACTAGCAAAAATCACTGTCTTCTCCAGGCGGGGACAGCTTCCCCTGCTCCCCCGCCAGGAGAATATAATGTTTTGGCAGGAGGGATTCCACTGTCAGTGCTGTCTGTGTTGATGGGGGAATCGTGCAAATTTCTTTCATGCAACCCGTTGTTGCAGGAACAAAATTTGCACTGTCTATAGCCTGCGATACACAGCCCTGGCAGATGAATCACACAGTGCCACTGAGGCAAAAACAGATGCTTCAGGGGAGATAAGTGTTATAAATCAGTATTGTTCAACTGTATGGTCCTGGTTTCCCAATTCATTGGCTGTAGGTTCTTGTGTGATCTATAGAAACCTTCTGCATTTCCCTCATACATCATGTGTCTGGCTCATATAAGCCCAAGATAAATAGCTAAGAATGCAATTAAAACATTAACAATATTTGTTTATCAGCTCCTACTAGCATACCTCTACATTTGACGGTTGAAGATGTCACTGACACCACCTGCACATTGAAATGGAGGCCACCAGATCGTATTGGAGCTGGAGGAATTGATGGTTACCTAATTGAATACCGTAAAGAAGGATGTAAGTTCACAGAGATTTAAAACTTGAGCAGTCAGATTGTCACACATCATTAGCAAGAGCACCCAGTATACTGTATTTGGAATCAAGTTTTATTCCTATATTTTTTTCTATATTAATATTTAATTAGTCATATCATTTTTTTTATTCAGATATTCTTGTTTCTTTTAAATAAAACACTAGTACCACTATTGTGGAATTTTGTTCCCCAATCTGAATAAAGTGAGAATCCTGACAGAAGTTTACAATAACCAATTTTTCAATTGACAGTCAGCAAGGTTATTTTGCTAAAAGGTGGACAGAAATGCAGGAAGGAAATTCAGTCAGCAATGAAATGATGTTATTTCAATCTGCTTTATTCTAATTTTACTCCTCCACCTAACGTGCATTTGCATTCCCTGGATATTTCAGTTTCTAAATAAATTATATAATAACATATGTCAAAGTAAAATATTACATATCTGCAATACATTCACATTCCCCAAAGTTTTATTCCTTTAAACACGCTGCTGGTACAGAAAAATACCTTCTTCTTTGACAACACAGCGCTGAATTCCTTAGCACATGGTGTCAGCCCCCGTACGTCAGTTCTGATTGGTTACGCAGATTTCTCATCTCTAAATTTCCCACTTGTAAAAAGGCAGAGAGCAAAGGATAGTAATAAATAAATTATCAACGGAAAATTATTGAAAGATGGAAATGTTATGAAAATGTTGGAGTTGCTGCCACCCCGGCTTCTCCCCCAAAGGGTTAGTCTAGATGTGTAAGTGAGTATGTGGGGTAGGCGCTACGACCTCAAATTAGTCAATAATTCAATCAATAATAATGTGTTTCAATATAAAAATATATGCATCATATCCATAAACATAAAAATCCCAAAGTGAATACAAAGTGACCAGTGCAATGTGAATATATATCTTCCACCTAAAAGTGCTGAGAAATATTTGAAAGTGCTGAAAGATGTTGGATAAACAATTACCGTGTTGTAACACTATACTGTATATATATTCTATATGGTAATTCATCCAGTGTTAGTCCAAATGAGTGGTTGTGTAAGCATATAAAGTGCCAAGTGTATAAATAATCAAATAAATAATCAAAAAGATCCACTGATAAATAAATAATAATAAATAGTAAATAATAAATAGTGACAGTGCCAATTGTTGAATGTCCACAATCCACAATATCAAGTATATAAACGTGCCAGTGATCTTGTTTAAATGCAGACAATTAGACAAATGAATATAAGTGATCCATGCTTCTCTGTGCTCCTTAGTGCATAGAAGGCTGTGCAGTGTAATGCACTCACCACATATCCGTCCCCCTAAGGGGGTATCAGGCCTTTTTTGCAGTAAGGTATCTCTGGCTCCTCCGTGCGTTTCTTGCCAGGCTCACATGAAAAGATAATTCAAATAGCCCATAGGGTAGGAGTATAAAATATGTATTTAGACAAAAGCAATATCCACTCACAGTTAAAAAAGCACTGTTCGGTATCGTGGCGTCCCTGACGGATGTCCAGGTCCCGTGCATTCCACGTTTCGTAGCCAAACAACTGGAAGTGACGCAATGACGCTCAAGTCCCACTTTGTACTGGTTACTTTGTAGTCACTTTGGGAATTTTATGTTTATGGATATGATGCATATCTTTATATTTAGAAACGCACTATTATTGATTGAATTATTGAGTAATTTTAGGGAGTAGCGCCTACCCCACATACTTACACATTGAGCAAAGGATGTTTTAGCTCACAAGATTTCTAGCAAAATCAACAGGTATTTTTGAAAGGAGAAGTATAGCCAAAGCTCGATTGGCTGTACCTTTCCTGTGGATCAAAGAAGTGAAGTTTGTTCTGCACTCCTTAGATCCATTTTTAGCTGAAGCCCGCAGTTGGCTGACATCACCGAGTCAGTCCAGGATGGGGCAAGATCACGACAATATGGTCGGGATCTGCCAACAACCCTGAATCGGCACCTGTCTCAGCCTCTGAGCGAGCCACCTCCTCCACAGTGAGTGTTGGGGGCAGAGCAGAGAGCAGTAACTGACAGTCACCGGCTCTCTGCTCACATAGAACTGAAATGAGTAATCAGCGGCCTTTGATCACTCGGTTCTCAGTTTTCGAGCCAGTGGAGGACAGATGCATCATCTACTAATGCTGTATCCACCTAGGTAAGTATGATTCTTGAAAACAAAAATACTGAACTTCTCTTTTAAATTTATAGAACAGATAAAACACTTTCAATGGTCTATTTAGCAGACCAAAAAGAATCAAATAAGATAAGTTCATTGTTAGGGTTTACATAACTTCATCCCTTATCATGTAGTGTGTTTCTAATTTATTTGTTTAACAGAATGAATCTGATGCCAGTTTTTCCTGTAGATAAACTAGAGGAATTGCTGAACATCTTTGTGGAGATTAATTAAAGAGATTGATAAATCCATGTGACAACATAGTTTTAAAAATAATCCATCAAGAGCTGTATATATATATATATATATATATATATATATATATATATATATATATATATATATATATATATATATATATATATATTATTTATTTATTTATTTATTTATTTATTTATTTATTTTGAGTAACAATGAAAAAAAAAGAAGGCGCAGAGTGAAGAAAAGTTACGTAGGACCGAAAACTGTGAGAGATCAAAGCTCCCTAATGATGATTTTGGAGCATGCGCAGATGGAGTGGCAACGAAGGACACTGGGGATTGCAGGCAATATCGTTGCCACTCCGCATTGGGGACTCTATGGAGCTGGTAGGATCACCAAGTAATTGGAAATGAACAATATATTTTAGTAAATAGCAATAATAGGCATACATTACCATTTGGCAACTTTCATTATTTAGGCATTATGACACCTTATAGTTAATATAGTATGATTTTAATTGAATAGTTGCATTGGTCCAGCTTGGACCAATGTAAGTATGCATATCTCATACGCTGTGTAAGCTGCAAATCACTCTAGTAGTCAGCACTACCACAGGGATAGCAGTGATCTTCCAGATCTTGCGCCAAACAGCTTCCCTTCTGCATAATAACCACAGGGGGTCGTCTGCTTGGCACTGTCACCATACACAGAATGCCTTGTATTTTTTTTTTTTCATTAATACAAGTTATTCTCTAAATGGACATGGTGGGGAGGTGGGGCAGCGATGTTACAATTTCCACCTCATCCAATATTAGGAATTTATTGAAAAAAACCACAAGATTTTCTGTGAATGCTGGTACTGCCAAGCAAGCAACCCCCTGTGGTTACTATTGAGAAGAGAAGCCACTCAAGCCAGGACCCAGAATATTGCTGCTTCACTGTTCTAGTACTGAATACTACAGTGATTTGCAGCTTCCACAGTGATCACTCAGGTATGAGATGTGCATACTTACTTTGGTCAAAGCTGGACCAGTATAACTATGCAAAAAAAAAAAATAAATTATACCTATAGTTCAGTATTATGTTTACACCATTAAAGAAACTTCTATTAGAAACTGCCACGCAAGGGTTTAATCATTGATGACACTGTACACTGTATCTCTGTGTGTATTTTTACAGCTACTGAATGGATAACTTCCAACCAAGAGCTGGTAGAAAGATGCGGATTCACTGTGAAGGATCTTCCAACTGGAGAAAAGGTTGAATTCCGTGTGATTGCAGTGAACATTGCTGGGAAGAGTGAACCAGCTTTAATGAATCAGTCTGTCACTATTCGGGAGATTGTGCGTAAGTCTCACAAACAAATCAGACCTCATTTTCTTTTTATTATAACGGTTACCAGTACATCGGAAAGGGGTGTTTGAGAATGATGTTTTTTACAGATATAGATTTGAAAATAATGAATACTCGTTCCAGCTCATGTGCTGAGTTGGGTTTTGAGGATCACAGGGTCAAAAGAAGGTCTCCCACAAACCCAATGTAAATAGTGGGCAATCAGAATACTCCTTTTAATTTTTCCTGTTAATGAAAGGTAAAACCTAATTAGATGATACTATGTTCTCTCAATGGGCTTTTTATCTCCTATTTTCATGAACCATCTCAGTGCCCTTCATAAAGAGAAAATGCTTCTCAAAGAAAGTCGTAACTCTCCATTCTTCCGTTGCAACATAGAAGTTTTATTGAAATTCCCAGGCCAAAACTTCAGGTTCACTGAGAGTGAACTTACTGCCCATGGAACACACATTGATACATTTGTTCTATATTAGTTACTTGCAGTAAAGCTGAAGGATCAGCTCGACTGCTTTGGAATTTGTATATGTAAATGAGGTTCCGAGAATGGCTGCTTTTTTGGACAGAGGTCTCACATTTCTTTTAATGGCATGCTTCCTTTTATATACAGTAATTGCATGAAAAGTTTTCTAATCATTTATACTTTATTTTGATTTAACAGAACAACCAAAGATTCGCTTACCTCGCCATCTCAGACAGACATATATCAGAAAAGTTGGGGAGCAAGTGAATCTAGTTATTCCGTTCCAGGTAATTGCATGATGCGAGTAAAGTAAATGGGTGAAAAGGGACACTTTATTTTAATGTGACAGTTTTATCAGTTCTATATCAATTAAATTTACAGGGAAAACCAAGGCCAAAAGTTACATGGTCAAAAGAAGGACAGCCCTTGGACCCAAAACAAGTCAGTGTAAGAACTAGTGAAATAGACACTATCTTGTTTATTCGATCTGCTGAACGAAGTCACTCTGGAAAATATAGTCTCACTGTGCAGATCGAAAACATGCAAGACACCGCAGTAATAAACATTCGTGTTGTAGGTAAGTGTGTGAGAAAAGGGATGATGATGATGATTGCCAACTACCTATTAAAGTGTTGCATATAATATCTTTACATATAGTTATACATAAAATCGACAGGTTTGGCTGTGACAAAATTTCTTTAAAAATTGGGATTTTTCTGCAAAATATCACTTTTGCAGCAACATTTTTTTGAGTCAAAGGAAAAAGTTTAAGTTACATTTATTGGAGGTGTTGAAAGGTTACAATGAACCTTAACCACTTTACCACCGGAGGATTTTCCTGCTTTATGTCCAGGCCACTTTTTGCAACTTGCACTGCACGAATTTAAGTGACAATTGCGTGGTCATGCAACGCCGTACCCAAACAAAATTTACGCCCTTTTTTCCCCCCCAAACAGAGCTTCCTTTTGGTGGTATTTGATCACCTCTGCACTTTTCATTTTTTGCGATATTAATAAAAAAAGCGAAAATTTTGCGAAAAAATTGACATTTTCTACTTTGACAGTTAAAAAATATCCAATATATTCAATTTTTGTCATATATTTAGGCCAAAAATGTATTTAGCTACATGTCTTTGACAAAAAAATCCTCAATGAGCGTATTTTTAACCGCTTTAAGACCGGAAGATTTTAACCCATTCCTGACCAGGCTATATTTTGTGATTCGGCACTGCATTACTTTAACGGACAATTGCGCGGTCGTGCAATGCTGTACCCAAATTAAATTTATGTCCTTATTTTCCCCACAAATAGAGCTTTCTTTTGGTGGTATTTGATCACCTGTGTGATTTTAAATTTTTGAAAAAAGAGCGACAATTTTGAAAAAAAAACAATATTTTTTACATTCTGATTTATAACATTCCCTAAAAAAAATTTAAAAATCAAACTTCTTTAACATTTTAGGCCAATTTGTTTTCTGCTACATATTTTTGGTAAAAAAAAAAATCACAATAAGTGTATTTTGATTGGTTTACGCAAAAGTTATCGCGTTTACTAACTACGGGAAAGATTTGTCATTTTTATTGTTTATTTTTTTTACTAGAAATGGCGGCGATCTGCGATTTTTTTTTTGCGGGACTGCGACATGGCGGTGGACAGATCGGACCCCTAACTGACATTTTTGACACTCTTGGGGGTTCTAGTGACATTACTACAGTAATCATTACTTTAATAATGACACTGGCAAGGGGTTAACTTTATTGGTGATCAAGGGGTTAAATGTATGCCTCATGCTTACTGACGTGTGTGGGGAGAGGGGATTGTGTGACACAGACACAGATCACAGGTTCAGCTATGCTTACACAAGTGGGCGGATTTCCTCACTCGATCGGGGAAGAGCCTCTCCTCCCCTGGCCCGACTCCCGCTGTGTCTGAATACAGCGGGAGCGAGCCTCCAGCGGCGCGCGCGCGCCGCCGAGAGGGTGCGGGACCCAGCGACGTAGACCTACGATAACGAGTCACTTTGCCGCAGTACCAGCTCAGTGAGCGGTCGGCAAGTGGTTAAAGTATACCTAAACGCACTTTTTTTTTTTAAGTTTCAGACAGAGTGGGGAGTTATTTGTTTGTTTGTGCCCATGTTAGGGTGATACACCCTTTCTATTTGTCATGTTTACCATTATCACTGGAAATGTAAGTGCAATAAAATCCCAAATTTTTGTTTGTCCCCAGAACAGTGATGAAGGGGAAAACTTCCTATGGGGACACTTATTCTGAGGAACCCGATTACAACCAGAGATTCCCTCACTTTTGTTTGGCTATGGAACAGGAAGTTAAGGCAAATCTCCCCAATAGGACAAACAAAAAAACAAAACAATGGGCTATACCCTCCCCAATGCTATCCAAAATGAAAAAAAAAGTTTTGCCTTTAGTTCTGCATTAATAACTCTTATCTTGTTTTCATAGATAGTGTTTAAATTTATGCCTAATCAGTGTTTTTGTGTTTACTATATGCTATTTTTACTAAATAATGTGCTGGATTTTATTCTCTGCTTTGCAGGGAAACAAAATCCAGCACATACCTGCTAACAGGAGAGAGCTCTGCCTTGTTTAAATAGGTAGAGCTCTGTTCATTTTTCCTCTTAGCTGATCAGTGGGTGTCAGCGGACATCCATTGGCTGGTACCCGCTGATTGACTTGTGCTGTGTCTAATCACAGAACAGTGGCGGCACCCGCGGCGCGGGTGCATGCCCCCTACCTGGCAGTGCCAGATCACACACTAGGTATGTGATCCAGCACAGGCTGCTCTGCCACTGTACTCATATGTGAGGCAGTCGGCAAGCGGTTGAACTGCAGAGGCAGAGGACGGGGGTGTACACATGCAATATGTGGAACATACTTTGTTATCTGTCTCCCTGCTGGGAGGATTTATCATGTCTATTTGCCATAGTGACCATTGTTACCAGGACTGAAATTGATATGAAATTCCACAATTTGAGTTATTACTAAAACAGGATTTAAACAAGTGTTGCAATGGAAACTCTCTTAAAAAGATTGTATTCACTGCTTTCTCTGTTTATAGTACAGGCCGGGTCAGTATGGCCTTCAGAATAAGTCCATAGTTACATTTCTGCTTTGTCTGCAGGACAGAAAGTGAAGGGACATCTCCCCAATGTAGCATACCTTAACAAGGATATTGTTTACCTTTTCTATTATCATCAATATCTACTATAAAATGACCATCTAATTTGAGGAGTGATATCCTTTATTCTTCAGAAAATATAACTCTCCTAATTTTTTTCTTGTTCCCGTATTGCTTACTGATTAAGGAACTACAAAATTTAAAATAAAGTGTGCTGGATACCTACAAAGATCAGGTTCTAATAGTTCAACTATATTTAACATCATTTTTGGACAACGTCCAGAAGTGGCTGCATAACCTCCCTTGCCCTTGCTCTATCGCAGGCTACAGAATGTGCAAGGTTTATTTTAATCCCTCCTAATTCAGATCCGAAAGTGTGAATTTACTAGCCCTGAATTGGTCATGAAGGCGCTCCTGCCAATCCAAAAAATTGGTAATCCTTCTAAATGATGATATTGCCCTGCATGCTGGTGTCATGCCAATGCCTTGCTGCCAAAATCTTCATTATTGCATCATATGCATCTTCTATAAACACCAATTTAAAACAGAAACTGTTCAGCTTAGTGAAGAGAAAGCAAAATATTTTAATGTATTGAGACAGATGCTGAATTCAGGACATTAAAGGAAACCTATCATAAAAATAATATGGAGATTGCTATTATATTAGTGACCTCTTCTTGTGAAAATTAAGTTGCCCTACCATTGACTATCTTGTTTCATTTAGTTTAGGCCCTGGCTTAGAATAAACATGTAGACGAGTATTTTGGCCTTACTGGTCTACATGTTTGTGTCTAGGTATTAGCCAAGCAACCAGCATTTTCAGATAGAGTTCAGCAATGACAACTCCTGTATTTCTCCTGTGACGGGTTTACTTTAAAGTTTGTCTTTGTATTTGGGTTTGGGCAAAAAATTGTATTGAAGGCAGAGAGAGTTTGTTTACATAGCACAGAAGTGGACCTTCTGTCTTTGAGCTTTAAACATATCTTTTTTATTATGTTTGCAGAGAAGCCTGGTCCTCCACAAGCTGTGACTGTCAAAGAGGTCTGGGGTTTCAATGCTCTGGTGGAATGGCTGGTGCCAAAGGACAATGGAAATTCAGAAATTTTAGGCTACACTATACAAAAGGCTGATAA
Source organism: Pelophylax lessonae (assembly GCF_965119305.1). Classification (NCBI taxonomy): domain Eukaryota; kingdom Metazoa; phylum Chordata; class Amphibia; order Anura; family Ranidae; genus Pelophylax; species Pelophylax lessonae. The sequence goes on from NC_138779.1 coordinate 93,351,884, forward strand.
GAAAACAAATGTAAATATGTGTGCCTATGTGTAATGTACAGATTTCTTTTTATATAACTAAATAATCCTACTCTGGCTGATTTCAAACAAAAATACCTTAAAGTGGCCCTAATGTAGAAAAATTACCTTAGGTCTGAACCTCCTCTTCTTACTTTGCATGTGTGCTGGGACCCTAATCATGGGATCGCAGACAGTATGGCCTGATATAAATAAACACACCACAAGAAATTCCCTTTGAATGAAATATTTTATTTTGGAATAACATTTTTTTGGCCCCAGCTTTTAGCATTGGTTAAAAAACAATATAACACCTCCTAGATGCTAATAAGCATGTAGGGTTAGACACATAAGCAGCACTTTTCCATACTATATTCTCAAGGAAATGTAGAGAAAATAAATAAATTAAATAAAATAAATAGGTGAGTCCATAAATAGACACAATCCTAAAGGAAAGGATAATAGTTCACCACGAAGTGTAGTCAGCTCATGCGCCTTCACCGCACCATGTGCCCAATCCCTTAGGTATTGCTCACTCACCAAATATAAATATTTACTGTGCCTTTAAATCCACCAAATCAGCCAGCAAGCTCCCAAATTCACTGTAAATATTGGACAACCGCCGCTGCAGGTCAGCGCAAAAAAAGGTATTTTCCAATAGTGCTCCCAGGAGAACAGCCGCATCATAGGAGATCATTGATTAAGACCCGCTATGATATATAATTAATACAGCATTCTCCAGTTCTCCTGTGCTGGCCGAGTGAGTCTGGTGACCGGTCAGGAGGGGGATAAATAGAGGTGTCCATGCCGCGCGTGTCCACGCCCTCTGTAGAAGTCCTTTGATGACGAAACACGTTAGGGCATGGACTCGTGGTCCCCTTGACAACCGGATGCCTGAGCGACTGCCACGAACCTCTTCAGAAGCTTCCGGACGCTGACGAGCGGGACGGTGAGCCTCCGGCTGCCGAGCCGGCGTACGTGTGTGTCTTTGCTGTGCGAAGTTACATGCTGCTCTTTAATGTTTTCCATGTGAGTGTGTATCCAGGGGAGAGTGGGTTTTAAATAAAGCATTATTTTAAACATATTGCCCTATGAAGCCCATATTATTTCTCTCCATTCTACAACATCATTGATTGAGCTGACCCCTAGTGGCGGTAGATCAGCGTTTCACTGAAGATTGGGTACTTACAATCTATTGGAGGATTTCGAGGCACAGGAGCACTATTGGAAATACCTTTTTTTGAGATGACCTGCAGCGGCGGTTGTCCAATATTTACAGTGGATTTGGGAGCTTGCTGGCAGATTTGGTGGATTTAAAGGCACAGTATATATTTATATTTGGTGGGGGAGCAATACCTAAGGGATTGGGCACATGGTAAGGTGGAGGCACATGAGCTGACTACACTTCGTGGTGAACTATCATCCTTTCTTTAGTCTATTTATGGACTCGCCTATTTATTTTATTTTATTTATTTCTTTTCTCTACATTTTTTTGAGAATATAGTATGGAATAGCGCTGCTTATGTGTCTAACCCTACATGCTTATTAGCATCTAGGAGGTGATATACACATCTTTTATAATACGTTTATTTTCTTATGAGGCAGCGGCTTCACCGTAAATGGTATATGCATCATTTATTGTGTATGAATTTATTGATTTATTTTATACATAATTTTTTCCTAAGCGCTGGGTGATTGGGATATATTTGCGTTCACTTTTATTCTCAGTCCTGTTTAAAAAACAATATAACAAACTCTCAACTGATAGCAAATAACTTATTCGGTATTGAAATTCATTCACCACTTTGAAATAGCTCAGCCATTCAGACTCAAGCTGAAATAAACTTCAGACTTTAACTTTATACAATAACTGTCCCCTCTTGTAAAGCAACAAAGGGGACCCTACCACATAATAAGGCCGCAATGGGGTGGGGGGGGGGACTGGGGGGTGGGGAGCTTAGTTGGTGATCCTTCCTCAGGCAAATGGCCCTGGACCCAGATAGCTTACCCTTTATATAGTGCCCCCTGGCATTCCAGAATATTACAGAGGGTCAGATGACCTTAGCTGACCTATAGGAAAAGGGGGACCCCAGCTTCTAGAACCTTCTAGAACAGAAATAAAATGCTAGCGCTCAAGATTTAAAAATTATAATGTCCGAGGTACATAAAGTCCATTACAATGTCCATTTAAAATCAAGATGACTTGTAAGACAGGCTGTGGATGGTCAATGTACACTAGGTCACAGCTCTCCTCTGGAGTGAAGCCAACTCTGGATATAGCATAAAAAGGAAGACCGAAGTGCGCCTCCAAGTGTAATATTTTAATGTGCATACAGCAATCAGTCAAATAAAAACTCACATGGGGTACAGAAATAAAGTCTCATCTAAGGGTGACAATCCAGCAGCGGGGAGATCCATGTGTCCAGTCCAGAAGGTTTAAAGCCGCAGTGTAGCGTGTACTCGCCAGCGAGGATGGAGTAATTCCCGTTGAGAGCTGGGTGGACAGCAGAATGGAACGCAGCGCCAGAGAAAGGAATCTTGGGGCAAGTAGAAATATATAATCTATAATAAAAACAGATTATGGGTATATTTATAACTGGTACAGAAAGGAGTCTTGGGGCAAGTAGAGATATATAATCTATATTTATAACAGGGTATTTACTGTATATACTTCTGACTGCTACCTTGATCGGTTATGAAGCAATAGCTGCTGATTTCTCCATGTTTTTTTCCACTCTGATTGATTATATATCTCTACTTGCCCCAAGACTCCTTTCTGTACCAGTCAGAAGTATATACATAATCTTTTATAATTATAGATTATATATTTCTACTTGCCTCAAGACTCCTTTCTCCTGAGACCCCCAAGACCCTAATCAAGCCCTAATAAGCACCTTATGTGTAACCCTAAGCTTCACAATAACACTTCCTGTAACATTACCCTCCTTAATGTAAGCTTAAAAGTATAACTAAAGGCAAAACTTTTTTTTAAGTTTTGGATAGAGTGCAGAGGGATTGGAACAGCTGCCAGGTTTTTATTGCTGTCTGTGCCCCCCGTTAAGGAGATTTGCCCTATTTTTCCTGTTTACCATTATCATTGAAAGTGAAAGTAAAAGAAAATCCCAAATTTTGGGTTGTCCACAGAAAAGTAATAGAGGGAAAATCTTCCAATAAGGACACTAGTTTTGCTGACCTGGTGGTTCCCAAGGAATTCTCATAATTTGCAGGGATTATCTTTCACTTGTTTTGCTATGGTACAGGAAGTGAATGGAAATATCCGCAATGGGACACAGATGGCGAAATAAAATTGTTAGGGGTTATAACCCTCCTATGGTCTATCCAAAATTTTTTAAAAAGTTTTGCCTATAGTTGTATTTTAATTCCTTGTTTGCATACTTCTCTACTATGGTATCTTTTACCCTGAAGACCAACCCTTCTTGTGTTGAAGAAAACCAGCACTGAAATCCTTTTCCAAAATATATTGCTAGGTTTTTAATTTTCTCTTAATTTAAAAAAATATAAATTTAGAAAGAAGTTCAAATGTTCACTTTTTTGTGTCATTCTTTGGTACTCCACAGGAATGGTTCACAGTATATGAGCACAATCGTCAACCACGCTGTACAGTATCTGACCTCATCATGGGAAATGAATATTACTTCAGAGTGTTCAGTGAGAACATAGTTGGCCTTAGTGAGAACCCAGGAGTCTCCAAGAACACAGCTGTTATCCAAAAAACAGGTAGGTATAAATTACCCTCCAGAAACACATGTACAACTAGGCACCATTGCTTTCTAAAGTAAAATGAAACCCAAGAAGAAAAATGTTATATAGTGCAGCTTACCCATCCTTACATTTCATGGTTGCATTTGGCTGCAATTGTTTTCTTTTTTCCAGGCTTTTTTATTATTTTTTGTTACCTTTAAAACAATTCCTGTTCAAGGGTGACAATCCTCATCAAGGTACTATATCTATGGAGGAATAATATTGCCACTTTAGGACAGAAGGTGTGTTAGGACTGTAGAACACCTCCCCTTTCCATGCCATAGGAGGAATTGTTCTTTAGTTCACTGTGAGAACTAGGCGTGAAACAGGTAGTTATCAGAAGGATATACTGTAAGTCAACCTCTTCATGCTGACAGTAAGCAAATATGCGGCCTCTCAGCAGGTGGGACTTAATACCGAGCGGCCACACATTTGTGTACCAGATTGTAAATACAGCTGTGCCAAGAGCACACGCCCTGCGCCCTCCCAGCACAGTTACAGGTGGCTGACAGGAAGCTCCTGATCGCTACTTGTGATTGGGTGCTTTCCGATCATGTGACTGCTGTGACAGCCAATCACAGATCTTCAGATCATTATCTGAAGATAAGAATGCTTGTCCTGATGTGTTAGCTTTGTAAATAGCTTCATGTGAGTACCATTAAGACTGCTGTTCAGGGACCACAGCAGGACCCAATGACAATAAAACTTGCTCAGAAATAGGCAGATTCTAGGGGAAATAGCCTCCTGTCAAACACCAACCTTATTTAAGTATCAAAGTGAACTGAAGGTAATTCAGTGATCAAAGCCTTAGTACGAGCATTTCATCAAATAAAACATATGTAAACAAGCGTTTGCTGATGCACATTGCACCCAAAACATAAAAAATAAAAATGGTATATTTTTGTATAAAAAATTGTTCAAGAATTCAAGATTAGTGGGTCTATGTACAGGATCCTAAGCTGCAAATATCTACAAACCATGCATACAGTCTATAATATATTGTACATCACCTAAAGTGCATACACACTGAGAAGTGTCAAAAATTAATTCTGTTAAAAACAACAAGCAACCATTGACAAATTGTGTGCTGTTTTCGAATTATAATACTTATTTACGTGGAATTATGAAATATTGATTCAAAATGGCAGCTAGAGAATGCACAATGGCTGTTGATCTTTCAGAAGTCTTTTTCAGGCACATCAGCTCTTACTGTCTAACGTTTCAGATACTACGGATAGCATATGTCGGGAAGCAGGTTTTTATAATCATAAATACCAGTAACCTCAGATAAAATGGCGTCACACTTTAAAAGGCAAAACAGTTGTAAAGGAATTTAGATGAAAGTTAGTACTCTTATCTTGCAAGGCTAGAATCTTGTGTTTAGTTCTATACTAAATGCATTACTTGTTTTTCAGTATGTTTACGTGGATTTTCTTCTATAGTCCAAAGTATATCTTTAATTTAGATTTTAAAAGGTCCTTTTAGGAGACAGCTAGAGAGACTGAGGTAAATGTACTCTATAGTAAAGTAAAATGATGCAGAATTTTTTCGCTTTATATAAATGCATACACAATATTTTTGTTTTTTTATAAGGACTGTATGTACAAAGGAAAACATGCTAACAATACAGTTACCATTATACTCATTTTCCTGTATACAGTAATTACATTATATTTTGTTTAAAATTATATTTCTTTTCATTATTATGGTGATGTCTTGCTTTTCCTCAGGCCTGATATTTAAGCCATCAGACTATAAAGAACAGGACGTCAGCATGGCTCCGAAGTTCCTTACACCTCTTATAGATCGCTGCGTAGTGGCTGGATACAGCACAGCATTGAACTGTGCAGTTAGAGGTTATCCAAAGGTACGTTATTGTATCTAGTGAAAGACCATAGCACTTAAGCAATATACTCTGACATACCCACAGGTTTATTTTAAGGGCCAACCCTCCCAAAACGAATGCATGTAGTTTTGGTAACTCGGTTAACTTCATCAAACCTCCTAATTGTTGGAACTTGAAACAACCCCCAAGTTCCAAGTTTGCACAATTGCCACAGTCATTGCATTTTGATATGATGAGGCATACAAAAAGTGAAGCCGGTGGAATCTTTATTACAGGGTAAAAACAATAAACTGTTTACAAATGTAGTGGTAAATCAGGCTCATAGCTCATGACGTTGCATGGATGGGTCCTCAGAATTGTATCCGGGAGGTACACAATGGGATGTAGCTGTCTGCCAAGCCGCGGTCCGGGGACACCGGTTAATTCTGGCACTTCCTGGTCCATGGAATGTACTGGCTGAGCGGTGGTGTCGTCACTTCCCAAATGTGGCGTAGGGACAAAGGTGGCGACGTGTTTGTGGAGCATGCGCTTTTTCTTCAGGCAGTCCATGCAGCGTCATGAGCTATGAGTCTGTTTTGCCATTATTTTTGTGAGTAGTTCATTGTTTTTATCCTGTAATAAAGTTCTTACCAGCAACACTTAAAAGGCACCTGTGCTTCCTTCCTCTTTGTGTTTCCCATAGAGCTGCTTCTTGCTTTACACAGAGCTGCCTCAGTGAGCTGCACACGGACTCCACTTCGGACTCTTATTATAATGGATTCTAGCCAATGAGCCATCATTTGATTAATTGTGTTCTTTGTACTAACCACTAGTTCCAATTGCATTCTGAACTCTGGCTTCTGGTCTAGTGTCCACCCCTTCACCAATTATTTCCCAAAAGGAAAAGTGGGAATACCCAGAACACAAAAGAAGAAACAGAGCCAAGAACTTTAGCAGACTAAACAGTCTATGGTGACTGTGTAACTCATATTGCCATATCATTGATATGCTGGTCCATAGAGGAAATCTTTTCATTTAAGTTTCTTAGGAAAGGACCAAGCAGGGTTGTAACTAGAATTCATGCTCTGAAACCCACTCATTACCTCTCTTTGTGACATCTGTTAATGTCATTTCAGAATAGTGTAATTGATATTAATGTTTTTTTTTTTTTCAATCAGATTTTATTTTAGATTTTTTTTTTATAAACACATAAACATACACACTAAAGACAAAGAAAGCACATCTCAAAGAATCATATCAAACCTACAAAAAAAAAAAAACCCTGCCATTATAACAAGCAGCAAACGTCGAACTTTGCAGATGGGACCTATTTCGACAGCACACCTATTTCTGAACTAACCTATACCCTAGCTCAATCCCAAACTCATATGGTCTAGCCATGGTGACCAAATTGATCAGAGCCTCTTAGATGAGACCACTTAAGGGCAATTTGTCTCTGAGCCACAAACAGCGTACGTATGGCAGTAATCCACTTTGGTGGCTTAAACAAAGAACAGTCAACATAGCCCACTAATCCTATCCCAATGTAAACGATACCCAAATCAAGGACAGGCAGCAGGAGAGCTGTTGAACTGAATTTGCTAGGTGAGGAGCAGTAGTGCTGGGAAATCTTTATAACCCTAAAGTGTATCAATGGCCATTTTTTGTTGTTTTTGAAGGGGTGGCAAAGGATTAGAACCCCTGTCAGGTTTTATTGCTATCAACGGTTCTGATTTCCCCTCACTTCCTGTTCTGGAGACACTGTTTTACTAGACGGAAGGGAAGAAAACTGTCCAACAGCAATACAGATAGAAGTAAAAATGTTTTTCTTTTAGGTTATGTAGGATAAGGTTAGAACCTCTGTCAGATATTTATTGGTTACTGTTCTCTCATTTCCTGTCTGTAAAAAAGGAGTCACCAGAACAGGTAGTGAGGGAGGGAGGATATAACATAGGGGTGCACATTATTCCTGTAGTGACCTCAAGTTGTCCGCCTCGATCAATGGGGACATCGAGAAACTGTCACACATCACCTCGGAAACAGGATCACCTCAAGATAGCAAACAAACTACGATGGTGCAGTATGTCCAACCAAGCGAATGGTTTACTTAAAACATTATGCACTTACAACATAGCAGATAAAAGAAGCGTGTGTACACAATACAAATAGGCCGCGGTTAGAAGTGCGTTTATGTCCAACGTTTCATCCTGTCTTACGCGTTTCGTCATCCAATGACATAGTCTTTACCTTTGTATTGACACCCACAGCAGTTTGCAGAGTGCAGTGTGAACTGCCTGCAAGGGAGATGCGATGTGGCAACCCGCACTAGAAACGCGTTGGTTCCCGCATCGCAATAGTGTAAACCCAGGCTAAGAAGGGTTGAACAGAATACCATGACCCCAGAGCTTGGTGAATTAGGTGAATCTCTACTGATGTCCATCATTCAAACATGTGCAAGCAAAAATGCTTGTTTTTATTTTCCTTGCACCTTACTGGATATTCTTTACAAGGTAAAACACGCTATTTCCTTTTAAGCTCATATCAGCTGAATTCAATAAGACTTTGGCAAATGTTATGCATCTCCCAATGCTCACAGTTATGTTCATTAAGTCAAGTCATGATTATAAACGAAATTGCAGAATAAGAAGATAGAATGCATGTTTTTTTTTCTATCACCTAATCTTACAACATTTTTGGTTTTCTACATGTGCAAATTAAAGCCACTGTACTCAATTAAAGTATCATTTGTGTTTTCTGTTTCTCATTTTACAGCCTAAAGTAATCTGGATGAAAAATAAAATGGAGATTAGAGATGACCCTAAATTCATCATGAAACATAGCCAAGGTGTCTTGACACTGAACATCCGCAAACCAAGCCCATTTGATGGAGGAACCTACACCTGCAAGGCCATTAATAATCTGGGAGAAGCTGAAGTAAATTGCAAATTGGAAGTTAAAGGTATTAAAGTGTGTTTCAGCATGCTTCCTTTTTTCTGGTGGAGGTGTACTCCTTTAAACGTAGTTTTACACTTTTCGGCATGATGAAGGATATTTATTATTATTACAGAAGAAGAATTGGTGGGTGTGCTGGAATGCTGGAGAACCAAAAATACCAAACATGTTATACTTATTTGCTCTGTGCAACGGTTTTGCAGCAGCCCTGATCGATCTATTTTCGTGTTCCCTGCCGGCACTTCTGGCTCCCCCCCCCCCCGCTGAGTGCCCCCATAGCAAGCCACTTCCATAAGACACAGAGAGCAGGGCTCAGCACCACCCCCCCACTCCCTCGTCAATGGCTCCCACTGCTGTATTAGAACCAATGAGATGGGAGAGAGCCAAAATTGCCTCGGCTCTCGTGCACATTACTGGATCGAGATTGGGTTCAAGTATGTATTTAAGTGGGGCTGCAAGGGAAACTGCATGTAGAAGGTAAAAATGCAGTAAGGTAAAAAACCTTCTGCCTTTACATCCACTTTAAGGCTCCATTCAGACCTGAGCGTATCGTTTTTAGGCGTTTTTCAGGCGTTGTTTTGGGCATTTTTCAGGTGTTTTTTCAGGCATTTTTCAGGCGTTTTTTGCAGGTTTTTGGAGACAGGCATTGACATCTAACAAAAATGCTTGTAATCTGCCAAAAAAGAAGCTCATGTACTTTTTTGAGCTTCAGGCATTTTGCTTCAGGCGACAAAACGCTCATATTTGAACAGGGGCCATTGAAATTAATGGGATTTTGCTTGTTGGGCTTTTTGAGACTTCAGAGATGAGCATTTTATGAGCTAAAAAATGCTCAGGTGTGAACAGGGCCTTAGTGTTGAATGTGTAAGAAAAATTGGATGACTACCAAGAGCTGTGTACTTTATTTTATACATTGATAGTAACACAAACTTGTTGTAAAATGTTGATACAAAATATATCACAGGCCCCCTTTATAAGGACCCGTTCACATTATGCGATAAGTTGTGGCTCGCTACATTTTAGCCAAGTTCATGCATTTTAGGTCTGCTAATATTGAACTCTAAAGAACATGTGCTTTGATGAAAGCGCATCAAAGGTGTAGCATGCTGAACTTTTATAATGCACTGTGCCTAAAACGAACAGGTGTGAATGGAGCCTAAGTCATTATTTACACCTGAACGTTTTGTAGTTTAAAGCTCAACAACCAAAATCCTTAGTTTTTAAATTGTGGCTACTGGCCATATGACCATTCAGGCATCTGTAGCTTGATGCCTGCAGCTCGAAAAGCTACATGAACTACTTTTGAAGCAGAATGGGACTATTCTGCCCCCATAGACTTCAATAGTTTCAAAAACAGTGTTTCTTTACATAACAATATTAATACATGCTGAAATTTGGTGAGGCTAAAAAAATAAACTCAAATGCTTACGGTGAATCTGTGCATGCATTGTATTTGAGATTTTTAGGAAACTTTGCCATCTAGTGTCCATTATTGTGAACCAAAAAATGATGCGCAACATTTTGTCAGATTGCTAATGGACTGAGGGTTAAATAAAGTTTTTTTCTGAAGTTGGAACTATTTAAGTAGGCATATTCTGTTAAAGCTATTTTTATTCAGTCAAGCATTTAAAAGACCATCATGTGTTCAACTTACTTCAAAAAGTACAAATTAGATTAACACTCAGCGATCCGGAAAAAGAGATTAAGAGACAAAAAAACATTTATAATCTGAATCATCGCTTTTATGATTAAAGCAAAACCTGTACAAGGAAAAACCTAATATTTGGAAAATATGGGCACTATAAAGTGCCTGCTGTGTTGCAGTAAATTAACCATACATAAGTTTAACTGGACGAACCAGTGGTTTTTTTTTTTTTTTTTTAACCTTATAAACTATGTACTTATGTAACCACTTTTTATAGTTTCACTGGAGTTCCCTGGTGTACCCCAGTCTCTGGGTTATGGGGAGCTCTCCCCTTTCCCTCTATGTAATGGTGCTCTGTGTCTGAGCCAGCTCAGGTCCTGCAGCATCAGTCACTTTCAGTAACAATTTTTACATCTCACAACCATTTTTCAAATGGGATGAATACAGCTGTACAATTCTTAGAAATGTGACATTGTTACTTAGTAAGCAGTGAAACAAACACTGGAGAAGTATTCATCCAACCTAGATATTTCATGACGAAATACAAGAGCATATAGTTACTATATCAATTTTGAGACAAAAGAATCAGACCACTATCAGCCCAGAACTTTTCTAATGGGCAGAATACACTAGAAAAACTCAAAGAGCATTACAAGCCTAGGATATAACAGTAATTGGTCCATGGCTGCCAAATTGTTGATACAATATTATGATATCAGATCTAATGGAGTATATTTTTTTAACTATCATCAAATGAATTTAACTGTTGACTAATTCTAAAGCAAGAGCCAAAAAAAAGACCAAAAAGTCAAACTTGTGAATTTTCTCTGGGGCTATTTTCAATCTATGTAGGAGCTGGAGCAAAGGTTGCATTAGGGTAGCTTAGTGGCTACCCTTTGTGGGAATGATTAGCTCGGTGGCGGGTGTGGATGACCCCTTTGGGGGGTGCGTTTACACAGGGAGATAGCCGAGAAGTGGTTGCAAACAACACTTTGGTTTATTCTTGCAGTTTACTTCACACAAGTGCAAGCCTCAAACAGCAAAATAAAAATAAAACACAAAATAAATCCTTGCCACTGTGGGCGGCTACCTTCTCACACACAGGAACCTATCTAATGAAATCTGTCCCCAACCTACTGTTGGGCAGACTTGGCTGATCATACAGCAGACTCTCAATAGTCCATGTTTTATCTCTTCACACACCAAATGTCCATTGAACATGTCCCTTTGTTTGTCTCTTCACATAGCAACCATTCCTTTGCTTGGCTCTTCACATAGCAAACAGTTCATTTATTTCTTCCACATAGAAATAGTTCATTTTCTCACCTTGAGAAGTCTTCACACTTTTTTACCCTCCTCAGCGCCCATCGCTTCAGGAGGTCTTCCCCATGCTCACACAGCTTTCAGGGGGCATTCCTTCTCCCCTGCCCACATGGTGTCAGGAGGTACACATCTGACTGTCCTCCTCTCCCCAGCTTCACACAGCGTCAGGAGGCAGCAATCCTTAGACTTCCTTTGGACAAATTATAGAGGCCTTCATTTCCTCCTTCTGAACAGCTGAATGGTTTTCAACCTCCTGCTGGCTATCTCTGCAGCCGACACCCTATAGTAATTGGTGAATTTTCTAAACCAGGTGGAAATGTATCTCCTGTCTGTGACTACATCCACAGATTTACCTGACTTCCTGTCACACCTTGTATAGGTTGGTACAGTACTGGAGCCAGATGTGTAAGGTTTCATTGATCCTCAGGCCCCTCTTCCATTAAGCAAAGCTTATTACCTGGGGGGCACTGAATGGAGCCTAATAATAAGCTTTTTTAAAATATTAAAATGTGTGCTGGCTTAAAATCAAGGTAAAAAGAATAACTAGAAAGTGACAAAAAATAGGTAAGTGTTTCATATGAATAACGTGCCAGTGTAAATTTAATCCATAAACAAACATAATGCAAAAAAGGCCAATGCACTAAATAATAAAGCTTCTTATAGCTTGTGCAATAAAAACAAAGTCTCTATTTGATAAGGTGCTTCATAGGGATGACACCACAGTATAATGACAATTTTCCACTCATGCTCCTTTCACCTCTATTATTGACCCCTAAGGGTCAACAAAGCATAAACGCAGATCGATCTGATGGGCCAAACTCTGGTGTTCAGGTTCCCTTAGGAACGATAGAATTCCCTCTCCAAGATGGCTTCACACAGCTCACACATAAGTCATAGACAACAAACAGAAAAAACAGCCTCCAACCCAGTGCAGTACCTAGGTGGTTAAGCTTAACACACCGCACAGAACCCACTTCAAAAAATGCACTCACATTTATTAGGTAAAAAACAAGCATATACTGTAATAAAATCCAGCTTCTCACATGATCCAGTGAAAACTCCCACCGCCAGGGTCAACCTCTACGCGTTACGCCACCAACGTACTTGGCTTCATCTCCAGATAATGGTTAAGAAGCCATTACGTCTACCATACCCCTGGTAGATGCTAAATGAGGTGTGACAGCTAAGGTGCAAAAAAAAGTAATACTTTTTAGGCAAAATTTAGAGTGCCCTTACACCCAACTCTGCCCCCCCTCAGTACAGTTCTTCCTGTCCCTAGTACAGCTCTACCTTCTCAGTACTGCTTCCCCTTCCCACCCAGTACAGGTTTGCCTCCTCAGTACAGCTCCCAACAGAACAGCTCTGCCCCCTCAGTACAACTCCCTCTCCCAGTACAGCTCTGCCTGCAGTACAGCTCTGCCTCTTCAGTACAACTCTGCCCCCCCCAGTACAGCCCTGCCACCCAGTACAGCTCTGCCTCCTCAGTACAGCTATGCCCCCCAAGTACGGTTCCCCCCCCCCAGTACAGTTCCCCACCAGTACAGCTCTGCCCCTTTAGTACAAATCACTCCCTCCAGTACAGCTCTGCCCCCTCAGTACGGCTTCTCCCCCAGTACAGCTCTGCCTCCTCAGTACAGCTCCCCCTGCTGGGTAAACCCCCTATATCCCCTTGTCTACCCCCCTGGACACTGATGGGGAGCAATATGCAATCCTCTCCCACACCATATTATGCCAGCTGTTGCTCAGCCTGCAGTTTATATAAGTTTTAAACAAAGTACAAAAATATATCAAGTTGAGAATCATTAGCTGAAAAAGAAACAGAAAGTCCATCACATCTTTGTGTAACACACTGTCTCGAAGAGATAATTCTGTATAAACAAATAACACCCAGTGACATTGTTAATAAAACATTTAGAAGTATGAACAAAAGAAAACATTATAACGAGATGTTAGTGAGAACTGCCTCCTTTCAAAATCATGGCTTGTTATACAGCTCATTTGCCAGTTTTGGATTCAACCCATAACTCAGTTGCATAAAACATGATGGTATACAGCTGTTGAATTAACTTTGTTTTCTCTTTGCAGTTCCCCAGTAAAATGTGCCTCGTTACCATTTATAAAAGATATGGTGAGTATATTGCGCAAATGCATTTGGAGTTTTCAAGGCAGTGTTGTGGCCAACGTGAGCTAAGAAGACCCGTGACTAACCTCCAAATTACCACCTCAATGCATCTGGCTGCTTTGCTTTTATGTTCCTTCTTAAAAAGACATTTCCTTAAAAAAATTCAAATAGGAGAAAGCAAGCTGGAACTGAAAAGCACCTTTCTGGAAATTATTTATCAGTCTTTTCCATAATGGTCCTGTTTTTATTACTTGACAATGGCCCAGAAACTTGCTAGTGTGCATCTATGGGTATCTAGAAAAAAAAAAACAAGACACTGGAATTTTTTTTTGCCACAAATATTTTTTGAGCCAGTTGTTAATAAATCAGTTGACTCCCACAGTGTAACCTGTCATTTTAATATTTTACATGCAAAGCCAATAACTTCTGAAATTTGGTAGTATAACCCCAAATCCAAAAAAGTTGGGACGCTGTGTAAAATCTACATTCAAATGTACTGTCGATTAGGGATGATCGAACGGTTCGGGTCGACCATCGGTTCGACCCGAACATTGGATGTTCGATATTCGGCCGAATACCGAACTTTTTGCGGCAAAAGTTCGGTATTCGGCCACCAGAACCGCCCAAAATGCACTGGGACAGGAACTGGGCTTTAAAAGCCTGTGATTGGCCCAGAAACGTCTGCAAAAGCCAATGAGGGGGCAGGAGTCTCCTAGGAACGTGATTGGAGTGACTACGGGGACCAGAGGCCAATCAGGAGTGAATACGCCCCACACTATATAAGATGGCCCCGCCTAACCCCTAGCACAGTTATCCAGAGCCTGTTGAAGAGAGTTGAAGCAGTTCTGTCTGACTCCTGCTCAGGGGCGGACTGACAACTCATGGGGCCCCCGGGCAATAGGAGATCATGGGGCCCCCTGTGTCCCCATCCACACTCAAGCCACACCCACAGCCCAGCCTGTCCGTACACATCCCCAGCCTGTCAACATACCACCCCAGCCAGTCCGTATACATCCCCAGCCTGTCCGTATACATCCCCAGCCTGTCCGTATACCACCCCAGCCTGTCCGTATACATCCCCAGCCTGTCCGCATACCACCCCAGCCTGTCCGCATACCACCCCAGCCTGTCCGTATACTGTACATCCTCAGCCTGTCCGTATACATCCCCAGCCTGCCCGCATACCACCATAGCCTGTCCGCATACGACCCCAGCCTGTCCGTATACATTCCCAGCCTGTCCGTATACCACCCCAGCCTGTCCGTATACCACCCCAGCCTGTCCGTATACATCCCCAGCCTGTCCGCATACCATCCCAGCCTGTCTGTATACATCCCCAGCCTGTCCGTATACATCCCCAGCCTGTCCGTATACCAACCCAGCCTGTCCGTATACATCCCCAGCCTGTCCGCATACCTCCCCAGCCTGTCCGTATACATCCCCAGCCTGTCCGTATACATCCCCAGCCTGTCCGTATACATCCCCAGCCTGTCCGTATACCACCCCAGCCTGTCCGCATACCACCCCAGCCTGTCTGTATACATCCCCAGCCTGTCTGTATACATCCCCAGCCTGTCCGTATACATCCCCAGCCTGTCCGTATACCTCCCTAGCTTGTCTGTATACCTGCAGACCACAGCTGGCCTGAGGAAGCCAGCCGGTGTTGCCATTATTTGTCTTCAGTCTGGGCCCAGAAGAGCAGGTGCAGGCCTAGGGACCACGGCTGAAGAAATAGGTAGAGAGGCGCCACAAAAAATCTTCACCCCTGCCACCGTATACATGGGCAGGGAAAAGAGGGTGGAGTCAGGGGCCGAGCCAATGGGGGGCGGCAAAATGTGGTTTCGCCTAGGGTGTCAAGAATCCTTGCACCAGCCCTGGCTGTGTCCTCAATCTTCTTTCTTTCTTTCTTTCTTTCTTATTTTCGCTCCAAGGTGAAAGATTAGAGGTCTGTTTAGAACCCTGGTATATCACCAAAGCCTCCCAAATGGGCTCCTAAAAAAAGTTGTATAAAGTAATAAAAAATAAAATTGTAAAACAAAATAATAAAATAAATTGGTAAAAAAAATGAACAAAAATAAAAGACTACTGACCCCTTCCATTGCCCTACTGGCACCTTCCACTGCCCTACTGACACCGTCCACTGCCCTACTGACACTGTCCACTGCCCTACTGACACCGTCCACTGCTCTACTGACACTGTCCACTGCTCTTCTGACACCGTCCACTGCCCTACTGACACCGTCCAGTGCTCTACTGACACCGTCCACTGCCCTACTGACACCATCCACTGCTCTTCTGACACCCTCCAGTGCTCTACTGACACCGTCCACTGCCCTACTGACACCATCCACTGCCCTACTGACACCATCCAATGCCCTACTGACACCTTCCACTGCCCTACTGACACCATCCACTGCTCTACTGACACCTTCCACTGCTTTACTAACACCGTCCACTGCCCTACTGACTCCATCCGCTGCCCTACTGACACCGTCCACTGCTCTTCTGACACCCTCCACTGCCCTACCGACACCATCCAGTGCTCTACTGACACCGTCCACTGCCCTACTGACACCATCCACTGCCCTACTGACACCATCCACTGCCTTACTGACACCATCCACTGCTCTACTGACACCTTCCACTGCTTTACTAACACCGTCCACTGCCCTACTGACTCGATCCACTGCCCTACTGACACCATCCACTGCCCTACTGACACCATCCACTGCCCTACTGACACCGTCCACTGCCCTACTGACACTATCCACTGCCCTACTGACACTATCCACTGCTCTACTGACACTATCCACTGCCCTACTGACACAGTCCACTGCTCTACTGACACCATCCACTGCTCTACTGACACCGTCCACTGCTCTACTGACACTATCCACTGCTCTACTGACACTATCCACTGCTCTACTGATACTGTCCACTGCTCTACTGACACTGTCCACTGCTCTACTGACACCGTCCACTGTTTTACTGACACCTTCCACTGCCCTACTGACACCGCCCACTGCCCTACTGACACAATCCACTGCTCTACTGACACTGTCCGTACACTGCTCTACTGATACTATCCACTGTTCTACTGACACCGTCCACTGTTCTACTGACACCTTCCACTGCCCTACTGACACCGTCCACTGCTCAACTGACACCATCCACTGCTCTACTGACACCATCCTCTGCCCTACTGACACCGTCCGTACACTGCTTTACTGATACCATCCACTTCTCTACTGACACCATCCACTGTCCTACTGACACCATCCACTGCTCGGTTGACACCGTCCCCTGCCTTACTGACACCATCCACTGCTCTGCTGGCACAGTCCACTGCTCTACTGACACCATCCACTGCTCTGCTGACACCGTCCTCCGCTTTACTGACACCGTCCATCCACTGCTCTACTGATACCATCCACTGCTCTACTAACTCTGTCGTCTGCTCTACTGACACAGTCCACTGCTCTACTGACACTGTCCACTGCTCTACTGACACCTTCCACTGCCCTACTAACACCTTCAACTGCCCTACTGACACCATCCTCTGCCCTACTGACACTGTCCACGGCCTTACTGACACGATCCATTGCCCTACTGACTGACACTACCAGGGTTGCAAAGGTCGCATATGCGACCAGGCTCTGGTGTGTTTTGCTACTGTGGGGGGACCAAAACAGCAGGAAGGAGATCCGCTACAGAACATGTGAAAAGGTCCTGCTGTTGGATTGTAATAAAGAAACCTGAAATGGGAGCAAATGGCCTCAGGGATGGAAAGGGCCCAGCCTGGGGGTCAGGGGGGCCCCATGGGTTCTTGCACTGGGGCCCTGAAAGTTCTAGGTTACGCCTCTGTCAGCAAGCATATGGCAAGTCAGCTTTTTATGCTCAGTGTAAGAAAATCAATGAGCAGAGGCAAGAATTTCACTTTACATATGCTTTAATGCAAAAACAGAGGATAGCAGCAGTGCAGCATTTCCTTGCAGCAGATAAGCAATGGTTAACACTCTCTTCCATGGACGTCTCTCTTCCACGGACGTCAGCAAGTCAGAGCAGTCATACAGAGAGCAGAAAGCTTTACCGACATTCAATTCTACTTCCAGCTTGCTGGTCCATCAAATCTGAAATACTGTCTCTGCACTCCCACATCAGATGTTGTTTTTACTCTCCCATAGCTCAAAGTGTAACACAACCTCGGAGCACAGAGCTGCTGTGTGTTCCTCTGCCCTGTGCCTGCTCCAGCTCACACCAAATAGTCCATCCGTGTTATACTTGGCTTCACTTCCATGCTGACAGCTTCCCTGAATATAGAAAGATGGCGAGCATCATGGGGCCCCCTACTGGCCCCGGGCCCCCGGGCAGTGCCCTAAATGCCCGTATGGTCAGTCCGCCCCTGCTCCTGCTTGCTACACTACATTTCCTACATATCGAGTGGTTCTAAAGCTCCATATAGCAGAATTGTATTTAGCTTACAGCCAGTGTAGTTAGATACAGCGATTGTGCTGGTTCTTAGAGTTAAAAAAAAAAAAAAAAAAAAAACTTAAGGGACAGTGTCAGTCTTCTGCTGTATGGAGCTTTCTATTTAGTGGAAAGGGATATCTAGTGTAGTTAGGGAACTTTGTACTACATTAGTTAGATTTGAAAATTTAGTTTCTGTAGGGAAAGTGTGAGGGTTCTGTTTAGTGAGCACGTGGCACAGTGCTGCTGTATCACAGCAGGTATACGTGCTTGCTAGGCAGCAAAATACAGTGACAACTTAACGCCTGTTGTTCAAAGCGTTAGGTGCACTGTACAAAAGCCTTTGCAACTGTGCGTGACACGCAACTGCTGTGCTGTATCCAGCGACAACTGTGGGTCGCATAGCAGTGTGCGTTTTTCACCGCACACAGTTGCCAACGCATCAGTGACAACCTAACGCCTGTTGTTCAAAGCGTTAGGTCCACTGTGCAAAAGGCTTTGCTACTGTGCGTGAACCGCAACTGCTGTGCTGTATCCAGCGACAACTGTGGGTCGCATAGCAGTGTGCGTTTTTCACCGCACACAGTTGCCAACGCATCATTGAGAAATATGCCTGGTAGACCAAGAAAAGGCATACGTGGCCCTGCTGCGGAAAGGGGCACAGCTTCTAGGGTGTCTAGAGGCAGGGGTGGACGTGGTGGTCAGTCCTCAGCCAGGCCACCATTTGGATTGTTCTCCGGCAGTGGCCAAGCTATACGTCCACAGTATGTACAGGAGGTGGTGGACTATATGAACAAACCCTCATCATCGGCATCATCTGCAACTACAGTGACCCAGGCAGAGAAAAGTGGTCAGTCTTCTGCAGTTGTCAGAACAAATACAGATGAGTCCATGTCCACCTCATGTCCTCCCTTAGACCCAATTTCAGACATGGCAGAGGAGTCAGCTGAGCTGTTTGACCACAGTGTCGGCCATCTACTCCAGCCTGATGCTCAGTCCTTTATGGAGTCTGATGTTGGGTCTGAGTTTGAGGAGGAGGCAGAGCAAACAAGAGGGGAGAGCAGACGGCCCGCTCCATCTAAGGCCGCACCTGTTGTCTCCCAGGCCAGGCCTGATGCTCAGTCTTTGATAGAATCAGATGTTGGGTCTGAGGTTGAGGAGGAGGCAGAGCAAACAAGAGGGGAGAGCAGACGGCCCGCTCCATCTAAGGCCGCACCTGTTGTCTCCCAGGCCAGGCCTGATGCTCAGTCTTTGATGGAGTCAGATGTTGGGTCTGAGGTTGAGGAGGAGGCAGAGCAAGCAAGAGGGGAGAGCAGACGGCCTACTCCATCTAAGGCCGCACCTGTTGTCTCCCGGGCCACTATACACACCTCATCTTGCTGGGCCTTTTTTGAGACATCCCATGCAGATAAAACAGTTGCGATCTGCAAGATTTGTAAGAAGGGTATAAAACGTGGCAAAAATGTCAACCACCTGGGTACAAGCTGCCTAAACAGGCATTTGACAACCCACCACTCGGCCCGTTGGCAGGAGCATTTAAAGAACCCACAAAAGGGCCAAAGATTGGTCAGTCGGCCTCCTAGTTCTCCTCGCGCTCCTCCTCATGCTCCATCTGCTCCACCTGCTCCACCTGCACATCAGTCTGTTCCTGGCCCTGCTATAGTCACTCGTCACCTGTTGGCAGCCTCCACTGGCAGGGATGATGATATAGCAGGCAGTGTCGCATCTACCTCCAGCACACCACCAGCTGTATCATCTAGACGCCAAATTTCGATTCCACACATGCTGGAACGAAAAAAAATGTATACTCCCCGCCACCCACATGCCCAGCGTCTAAACAGTAGTTTGGCTAAACTACTGGCTCTGCAACTATTACCATTTAACCTGGTAGAGTCTGCTCCCTTCCGTGACTTCGCAAAATGTGCAGTTCCACAGTGGCAGGTGCCAAGTCGGCATTACTTTTCCCGTAAGGCCCTGCCATCCCTATACCAACATGTGGAAGGCAATGTAGTGTCATCCCTGGCCAAGTCAGTCAGCCGTAAGATACACTTGACGGCTGACACTTGGTCAAGCAAACATGGGCAGGGACGGTACATTAATGTCACTGCTCACTGGGTGACACTGCTTGCCAGTGGAAGGGATTGTAGCCAGGGCTCGGTGCTGCAGCCAGTGTTGCCCCCACGTCTGCAAACAGCTGGTGGTGTCGCTGATCCGGGTAGATCGATCACTTCTACCCCCTCCTGCTCCTCCTCCTCTACCTCCTCCATGCCCTCCTCTGCAGAATGGTCCTTTGAATATGATGAGATACCACGTAAACGTTCAAAGGGCTATTCTATGTCTCAGGCCAAAAGGTGTCACGCAGTGCTGCAGCTTGTGTGTCTAGGGGACAGGCAGCACACTGCCCCTCAGATTCTTGGGGCTCTGCAGGCACAGGCCCAGAGGTGGTTGACACCACGCCAGCTGCAGCCAGGGATGGTGGTTACTGATAATGGGTCAAACCTCCTGGCCGCCCTTCGTCAGGGAAAGTTAACCCATGTGCCATGCCTGGCGCATGTCCTGAATCTCGTGGTACAGCGGTTTTTGAACTCGTACCCGGGAATGCAGGATGTGCTAAGGATGGCAAGAAGGGTGTGCAGTCACTTCAGGCGGTCGTACAGTGCCACTGCACGTTTGGCCGAAGTGCAGCGCGAGTTTCACCTGCCGGTACACCGCCTCATCTGTGACATGCCCACCCGCTGGAACTCCACCTTGGCTATGCTGCAGCGCCTGTACACGCAGCAGAGGGCCCTCAATGAATACCTATGCGAGTACGGCACCAGCACTGGCTCTGCGCGCCTGGGCTTCTTTTCACCACGGCAGTGGCTTTTGATTAAGGATGCATGCGCTGTCCTCTCGCCATTTGAGGAGGCCACAAGGATGGTCAGCCGGGACAGCGCATGCATCAGTGACACCCTACCGGTACTGTTTTTGTTGGAGCACACTCTGCGTGGCATTATGGACAGGGCACTGGAGGCAGAGCAGCAGGAGGAAGAGGAGGACTTCCTTGCCTCTCAAGGCCCCCTTTATCCTGAGAATCCTGACCCCATTATGCCTAGCTCCCAGAGGCCCGAGCAGGATCCAGGGGTGGAAGAGGAGGAGGAGGACGATTCTGCGGGAACTTTTGCAGGGTTTGAGGAGGAGGAGGAGGAAGACATGCGGCAATCTGCAAGGCCTAGTTTGACTCCCTCAGGACACTTTGGAGTAGTACGTGGCTGGGAGGAGGAGGAGCCCGTTGAAGATAATGTCGTTATGAGTGACCCCGAGGAGTCAGCTTCTCAGGCCTTCGCTAATTTGCGACGCATGGGAAACATCATGCTCCAGAGCCTGCGAAAGGACCCCAGAATCAAGGCCATTAAAGAGACTAACCACTATTGGTTGGCCACCCTACTTGACCCCCGGTACAAGTGTAAAGTCTCGGAGCTTTTCCCATCCACCCATAGAGTCCACAGGATCAAATCCCTTGAGGACAGTCTCAAGAGGAATCTGGTGAACATGTTCCCCGACTCCCGTAGGGTGCAGGGGCGGGGACAACCTACCATGGATTCTACTGGTGGTCACGAGAGGAGCGTTGGAGAAGGCGTGCGGTTGACGGATGCTTTTCGGTCTTTTTTTAGTCCTCACCGCCCAGGCCTCTCAGCTGCCACATCGCATCGACACCGTCTGCATCACATGGTGGACGATTACGTGAGGGCACAAAGTGACACAGAGGGCTTTTCATGTGACGAATCCGATCCACTGGCATACTGGGTCTTAAGATTAGACCACTGGCCAGAACTGGCCCAGTATGCCATGGAGTTGTTGGCCTGCCCTGCTTCCAGTGTCCTATCGGAACGGGCATTCAGCGCAGCAGGAGGATTCGTCACAGACCATCGAACTAGACTCTCCACCGACTCAGTCGACCGTTTGACATTCATTAAGATGAATCAGTCGTGGATATCAAGCTTTGATGCACCTGATGCAGACCTTGTAGACTAGGCTATCGTTGTGATGTGGCAGTTGAGCCTCAGTTTAAGCCTGGACCATGGTGCCACCCTCAAACCCTCCTCTCATTCTCTTTACGTTCACAGAACCTCATTTTGGTTATGACAAAAACGACAATGTTTGCGCACCTGTTCCACAGGTGCACACCTTTACAATTTTTGGGCCTCCTTCAACACCAGCTCTTTGGGGTTAAGGTGGGGAGGCTATGCTAAAACAAAAACGACAATGTTTGCGCACCTGTTCCACAGGTGCACACCTTTACAATTTTTGGGCCTCCTTCAACACCAGCTCTTTGGGGTTAAGGTGGGGAGGCTATGCTAAAACAAAAACGACAATGTTTGCGCACCTGTTCCACAGGTGCACACCTTTACAATTTTTGGGCCTCCTTCAACACCAGCTCTTTGGGGTTAAGGTGGGGAGGCTATGCTAAAACAAAAACTACAATGTTTGCGCACCTGTTCCACAGGTGCACACCTTTACAATTTTTGGGCCTCCTTCAACGCCAGCTCTTTGGGGTTAAGGTGGGGAGGCTATGCTAAAACAAAAACGACAATGTTTGCGCACCTGTTCCACAGGTGCACACCTTTACAATTTTTGGGCCTCCTTCAACACCAGCTCTTTGGGGTTAAGGTGGGGAGGCTATGCTAAACAAAAACTACCATGTTTGCGAACCTGTTCCACAGGTGCACACCTTTACAATTTTTGGGCCTCCTTCAACACCAGCTCTTTGGGGTTAAGGTGGGGAGGCTATGCTAAAACAAAAACTACAATGTTTGCGCACCTGTTCCACAGGTGCACACCTTTACAATTTTTGGGCCTCCTTCAACGCCAGCTCTTTGGGGTTAAGGTGGGGAGGCTATGCTAAAACAAAAACTACAATGTTTGCGCACCTGTTCCACAGGTGCACACCTTTACAATTTTTGGGCCTCCTTCAACACCAGCTCTTTGGGGTTAAGGTGGGGAGGCTATGCTAAACAAAAACTACCATGTTTGCGAACCTGTTCCACAGGTGCACACCTTTACAATTTTTGGGCCTCCTTCAAAGCCAGCTCTTTGGGGTTATGGTGGGGAGGCTCCGCCAACACCAAAACTACCATGTTTGCGCACCTGTTCCACAGGTGCACACCTTCATAATTTTTACGCCTTCTTCAACACCAGCTCTTTGGGCTTACAGTGGTATGGCTCCGCCAACACCCAAACAACAATTTTTGCGCACCTGTCACACAGATGCATATCATTGTAATTTTTTTCCTTACAAAGGCAATTATTGCTTTCATTACCAGCACTTTCATAGGGATATGGTGTCAAGGCATCGTCCGCACCACCAAATGCCCAATTTTTAAGCATCCTTTACTTCTATTCAAAGTCAAGAGACAACAGTATTCATCCAAAACATCTCTAATCTTGTTCACTCTGCACTACATTGTGGCCCCTACCCCTAACCCTCAATGTATCCGTGCATATATGTCTGTTTCTTGTGAGATTTCAAGTTAAAGTGCACCAAACACCATTTTACATGAAATAAAGTGCAATTACATACATCTTTGGACTTCTTGAAACATTTGGTAATAAAAGCCCCATTGTGGAAATACACCCGTTAATTATATGCACATTTAAAGAGACAGCACCTTTTTCCAAAAAAACCTCTAATCTTGTTCCCAGTGCACTGCATTATGTCCCCATCATACACATTGGCTGAGCCGTTGATTAGGAGCAAAAGAAAGGTGCGGTTAAGCAAAAAAGTCATTTTTGAAGGTTTGGTATGCTGTAATTCTGGTTCTGGACATGCTACAGAGCTGAAACTTCACAGGTACAACTTTTAGACCCCCCAGACACTAAATCCAAAGAAATCTCTTTTTTTTTTTTTTTTTTAATTTTTTCAATAATTGGCTATCTATCAAAAACGACAATTTTTAAGAACTTTTTTTTGTGTGATTAATAGTCCCTGGGGCATGACCCAGAACCCTAGGCACTTTTTAGGGGCATTTATTGGGTTTTAGGGCTTAAAAATGGTGTTTTTTGATTACAGAAGTTCGGGTCCCATTGATTTCAATGGGGTTCTGAAATCCGAACCGAACTTTCGTGAAGTTCGGGTGTTCTGGTCGAACCGAACTTTTCAAAAGTTCGATCATCCCTACTGTCGATTTCCAAAAATATTTCCTAAAAATTATTAGAAACCTCTCAGCTTATAGTGTACTTCCCAAATGGAATTAAATGATATGATTGGATTCACTAGGGATGAATACCAGATCAGGCTGTGTATGTGGCTCTCATAGAGAACCTTTGTTCTGCATGGTTTTACCATATGGTAAAACTATGCAGAACAAAGGTTTCTTATGAAAGCCACATACAAAGCATGATCCAGTATAGTAAATCCAATCATATCGCATAATAATAATTTAATTTGGGAAGTACACTAAAAGCTGAGAGGTTTCTAATATTTTTTTTGAATTCTTTTCATACTTGCAAGTGTTTTAGGATTTCCAAATTAAAGAGGCGCTTCAGTCTTTGTTGTTTAATGTAAAAGTCAGCAGCTACAAATACTATAGCTACTGACCTCTAGCAATAAAGTACTTACCAGTGCCTAATGGTACAGCACTGCCTTCCTGCAGCTGGTTCTTCTTACCGCTGCAGGTCCCCAACACCACCATTTTGGACATGGGAGCCGACTGTGAATCATAGCCGGCTCCCCGGTGCCTATGAATGAGATCACACGGTGCTACGGAAGTGGTACTGCAGTCTCCTGGGACACGTGACATGTCCCAGAAGGCTGCAGGTGGGGGCGTGGGCAGTGGGTGTGCCTAAGTGCATGCCATTCTTGCCTAGGTGAGAATTAAGGAAGTGGAAGTTGGGTACCTGTCCAAAACTGTTCACTTTAAGGACATACATATTTTGGTCTGTTTACAGTCCTGTTTTCAATTAATCCTGCACTAGTTAAGGATCTGTATTTGCTTCAGTATTTTGACTGCAGTCTGCCAAGCCCCATAAACAGAAGTAGAACAAAGAGATTTATTTACTGTATCTTACCACTGCCTAAGTATTCCCATTCTGCATCCTAACTACCCTTTGCTGCTTTTTCAGTTGTGCTGTAAGTTGTGCATAAAGGAAATATATAATGTTTTTTATGTGTTTTTTTTTATTGTGTTTAGGACTGAAGAGTTCAGAATCTTAAATCATTTTGGATTTATTTTTAATATATTAAATATAATATATTTAATATTATTGAAAACGTACTATTTCCAGCTGAACTCAAGCTTAAAATAATTATTATAAACTCTTAAAATGTTTAATTATATCCTGTTCAGCCAATTTTGTGTCATTCACTCCTCCAAGCACAGCCAGGGCAGTGACCCCACCTTTCTCTTGTACACTTAAAGCAGAACTATACCCTTCTATCTGGCAGAGCCTGTGTTATCTTTTTTTTTTTTTTTTTTTTGTTCCAAATGTGTTATCTTAGCCTCTATTTAGATCTGCAGTTGCCATGGTACTGCACACATGATGACCACACATTTGAGGGCTTGATTGGTTAGAATGAGAGCTGACATAATGATGCTGCTATCTGTGGCATATGTCACCATAGACTGTCTGCATCCAGGGCCACTCATTTGCATGTATTTGCTGAACTACAAGCGATCGGCCACTTATAGCTGCAGGAGCTGTCAGCCTCCTATTGCTTTCACAGGGGCTTCCCATCCATAGCTAATCACAGGGAACCCCTGCTAGATCTCCTGTAGCTAATCACAAAGGGCCCCATTTGCAGGTATGAATGGAGCTTAAGACCAATTCATCAGGAGCAGCACAGTGGTTTAGAGGTTAGCAGTTTTGCCTTGCAGCATTAAGGTTCTTGGTTTGAATTCCAGCCAGGATACTACCTAACTGCCTGGAGATTGCATGTTCTCCCTGTACTTTCCCTGTCCAAATACGTAAAGGTTTCTTCTAAGAGCTGTGAAAATGTGGAATAGACTCCCTCCAGAGGTGGTTCTGGCTAGTTCACTAGATTACTTTAAAAAAAGGTCTGGGTTCTTTCCTGGGTGTACTTAATATAAGTGGGTACTACATTTTTTTTTAGGTAAAGTTGATCCAGGGAATATCCAATTGCCTCTCGGGGGATCAGGAAGGAATTTTTTTCCCCTACTGTAGCAAATTGGATCATGCTTTGCTGGGGTTTTTTCGCCTTCCTCTGGATCAACTGCGGGTATAGGTTAGGGTATAATGGGATTGTATAGTTGGGTTTTCAATACTGTTTTTTTTTTTTTTGGTTGAACCAAATGGATTTGTGTCTTTTTTCAACCTGACTAACTATGTAACTTGTGTGGGGTTCCTTGAGCTCACACTCAAAAAACATACTGGTTAGTCATATCTATATCTATGTGTATGCATGTGTGATAGGGACTTTAAGCTGGCCATACATGGATCGAAATTCGACTGCATAAGTGCTGCAAAAATTGTTGGTGCTATATAAATACCTGTCATAAATAAATACACAGAGAGATTCCAAACCTTTGAGCAGTGCTGCCTATCTTATCATAATACCAGAGCAGGCCTTTCAACTTTACAGAATAATTAAATTAAAGCTGATAAAAAGACATTTTACTTTTGCTTTATTTTACTTAGTGCCCTTTATGAATATTTTTGACTCACGTAAGAAAAGTAAATTCACTTAATTTTGTTTTGGTTTTTATTCCCTATGCAGGCTTGGGATGAGTCACCCGCTGGCCTTCTACACCGCAACTGCAAAGACAACAGCGGAGCAGTGTCTTCGTCATCCTGCTTGTTGTATTATGTCATTTGTGTTACTTTGTTGTTTTGTTTGTAGACTTGAACACATCAGAAAATCCTAATGGTTTTATAAGAACAAGCTGTTCCTTTCCTTTATACAGCAGCCTGAGGCTAAACACAGAAAGATTCACTTATACTCACAGTAATGGTAGTAGGGGGTGAGTCACCCACTGACTCTCCTGTATATTTCCCATTTTTTCCTGTAGATCTTTCAGTGCCTTGCACAGAGTTTATAGGCGTCACCTGCGACGTGTTTAGCTTTTCTGAACTGAGAGATGTTTGCACAGGGTGCTGCACATCTACAAGGATACGCAATGTGTCTCCAAGACAGGAAGTGAGGGAAAATCATCCCAACAAGGACACAGTCAAGTAACAAATCAGATTTTTTTTCAGTAGAGTGGGATAGAGTAAAAATCTATTTTCATGGGGAGACTCGTTTTACTAGGACAGTAAGTGGCGGCAAGTAGGGGCACAGACAGCAATAGAAACCTGAATGTGCTTTTTATCTGTTCACATTCTAAGTAAAAATGTTTTTGTGTGTTTGGGAAGTTTGACTTTGCTAAAACTGGAGTTTTCCTTTGATCCTATATAATCGAATAAATTAATAAACAAAGAATCCAACAGAGATGTTGACCCTGCTGTAATGGTTTTGGCAGGTGGGAGGAGCCGCAAACACACAGGCACCGATCCGACTGCCAAAGTTCTACAGAGATCTAAGCCAGTAGATGATTTATCCTGCAGGCACTCACCCAAAACTAAAGCCTCAGTTTAGTTTAGTTCTTTGTAAAAAATTGTAGATTGTTTAAATAAAGCTGATTTATTTTCCATCAGATTCAAATTATAATTGCCTAAAGTTGTAAACAGGCTGCTGTAATTTGTTTATGCTATGATTGTGCACACTGGCTGAGAAAAGCAGTAGATGGAAAAATTGCAATAGATTGGATCACCCAAATTTTTAAGTCCTTGGCCTAACATTTTTCTTGGAATTTACTACTGTGTTTTATTTTCAGAAAATAAATATACAGCACTCAAGGATGCATTTGTGGATAAGTCTCATATTGTACATCTATGGCTCTTATTTCTGTATAACTTAAATGATTGAAAGATTTTTACTAACTCTACTGAATAGACAGTGAAAGCACCCATCAGCCATGTATCTGTCTAATGTCAGATGGATTTTTCTGATTGGTTGCCCTGATTTTACTGAACATTTGATCCAGTTTACAACTTTCCCATAGATTGCTACTCTACCATCAATAAACAGTATTGTATCCTCTGCCGGTCATTTGGGTGAGCTCTATTTTATCTAGCATAAAGTCAGTAGTAAATGAAAGTAACATTTTCATGCCTTCATTGCTGGCATGACTACAGGAGTAAGTGCTCATTCACACCAGAATGTGGTGTGGGAAACCAGAATGTGGTGTGGGAAACCTGCTTTCGTGTAATTTTACCGCACCACATTCAAAATGTACTGGATGTGTAATCTCCTGAGAGTGTTAATGTATTCCAAACAACACCCCAAATGCAGATTACAAATGCAGTATGTTTTCCTGCACCTGATTGCATGGCACTGCAGTAATATGCCATCTAGTGCAATGCGTTTTTGAAAAATACTGCATGCACTGCTTTTGGTGAGATCCAGTGCCATTTCAGCCCATTAAAATTAATCATCACACAGGAACATAGACCACATTCCTGTGAACCAGCCCTTAATGCTGATATATTGAATAAATAGATGCTGGCTCTGGAATCGCCCACTGACTTCTTATATATGCTGGTAACCCCAATAAGGAGATAATAGCTGGCCTGAACACCTTCCTCACTAAAAGAATTTGAAAATGACACACAAAATCCTACTAATCCTTAAGCCGATTGGGTTTTTTTTTTTTTTCTTCAACTTGAAGCTTATCCATATTCACCGAGCTCTGGGGAAAAGGAGTTCTGCTGCACTTGCAAAGTGCACAGTCAATTTGTCTTTAGTAAATCAAGGTCTTTTGTAGATAAACAAATGCTATATTGGGTAAGTGCTACATCTGGCATTTGAGATGATTTTGAAATCTTTCTGATGTGCTTCTGACCAAAGGCTGAGCTGCTTTGAACTGATTTTGCATTATCTACAAATGCCTGCTTTCTTGTATTGCATTTTAGGGAGACATACTGTATCTCTATAGTACATCTTAACATACTTTACCAATCTGCCTATTTTAGATTAAAAAGAATTTTATCCCTTCCTCTTCAGTTTGCTTTAGTATGTGAAAGGTTGCCTAGGAGTGATCTGGAATGAACTCTTAGTCACTATGTAATGGCAGTAAGTTTTTGTGAGCTATATATTAAATATGAGTAGAATCTAGCAGGGATATTGTGATATAATTGCTTTTTGAAAAAGATTTGCAGGAAAGCAGAGGAATGTGATTAAACTCCTGGAATTAATCCAGAACCCATGTTTCAAAAGTTGTGAGTTGACCTATCTATATCATACGCTACAGTGGTATGGTCCCTCTAAAGTCTTACAAGTGCTTTTTTGCAATATATTGTAAATACATATTAGGTATAAAACACCTGATATTGATTTATTTCAGGTAAATACTGTGAATATTATCGTATGCACATACCTTCCAGGTAATGGTTGGTTTTCTAACCCCTCTACTTATGCAGCTCTGCTAAAGATATCGTTATTTTGTTATTATTATTACTATTAATTGTAAGGCTACCTCCTTGGCTTCTAGAATGCTCAAATTTGCAGAATCAAATGCAAATATAATGTGACTGTTTAGATTTCAATTTAAATAATTAACCAAGAGTCCAAGTTCTCTTACACTGTTGCGTGTCCCCCAGCCAGGTCACATGCCAAAGATTGTGATAAATACTGTTATCATAGCACAATATTCCATAACTGCAGTGGGTACAAACTTAACCACCTAGAATGCAATAAAGGTTCTTTTACCAAACTGAATTATAAATTGTCTGCCAAATAATTTTTCTTTTAAAAACTGGCGCTTTGTCAACTGATCCAATGCACAAACCATTTTAGCGAGATTTTATGACTTGCTGTCACAATTGGCAGACAGAAGAGTTCCGTTGGCTGATTAATAATGGTCCACCTGCACCTCTTTCAAGTTGCACTGTAGTTATAGGTAAAATGAATTAGAAATGTATTGTTATTTCTTTTCATTTTAAAGACCACATGAAAGTGATTAAGGGCTCTTTCAAACACGGAGTCACAAACTCAGTTTTTCTTAGCGGGGGGAGGGGGGAACGATCCGCCGATCCCCCGCTGAGCAGGAGAATGACAGCTGTTCTCCGCGATGTGTGTGGAGACACAGCTGTCAGGTCCCCATGCATCTCTATGGGGGAATCAGATGGGATTGTCCGCTCTCATCCTATCCCATCTGATCCGCTGGGCGATTGGAAAATAGGGTTTCCATCCGTCCAGATTTGACGGATCGGATCGGATGTCAGCGGACATCCGATTCCCCATAGAGATGCATGGGGTGACCGTTCAGATCCGCCAAAAAAATGGACAGGCAGATCTGAACGGTCCGCTTGTGTGAAAGGGGCCTAAGGGAGAAAAAGCTATGTTTAATAGAACTTAGTAGGGGACCTACAGGTGGTTCTATGAATGGCTATAGTAGTGATGATATAGTAATAATGACATTTTTTATCCATATACAGTTATTATTTTATGAAAATGTCTGTGTTATTGTCTTGTAGTAAGTGCTTCTTGGTGCTAGTATACAATGTCACTGGCTGTAGGGTTTTTGCAGTCTTCAGTGCACACATCCTGGAGAATGGAGCAGCTACCGTCACTGCCAGCATTCACAGACACATGATTCATTCACATTTCTCTCCAGAGCATTGCTACTCAAATGAAACAGTATGCTGAAGTGTTATCAAGTCCTTGTCTGTCAATAAATGTTCATACAGACACAATTTGTTGGACTGTTTATTCAAGGAAGTTGGGAACTCAAAGAGGTGAGATGACACATGGCTGCATTATAAAGTCAATGAACGTGTAAGAAGTAATAGTGGAAGCATTGTTTCCTAGGACAATGGGAGCACACAGTGCCGAAACCTCTCCTACTTACAGTGTAAACACCACACCTTAAATATGTGGATTAAATATCTGAAAGCTGTCCCAGTCTCAAATTCATTGGAAAGTTTATCTGAGATAAAACTAATACAGTATATGTTAAATACTGTTAGTGATAATGTTTTTGCAAAAAACCCGTATATATGTATAAATTGTAAATATATATACACAGGGACAGCCATATTTGGCCATTGCATGTGGAAGCCTTGCTTCTCCTTTACTAGTGCTGCTGAATGACTATGTCTCATTGCTTCTCTTCCCCATCCTTTATGAGAGGCTGATTAAAATGTGAACTCTTTGCAGAGTTAAACCTATTACGACAGTCTTTAACCACTTGAGAACCAGCCTGCAATACCCCTTCATTACCAGGCTATTTTCAGTTTCCATCGCTGTGATAGTTTGACCAACAATTACTTTGTCAGGCAATGCTGTATCAAATGAGTTGTATATTTGTTTGAGACAGATATAGCTTTCTTTTGTGGTATTTAATAGCCACTGGGTTTTTTTTTTTTTACTTTATAAAGGAAAAAATATTTTATTATATGTGACAACACTGAAGAAATTACACTTTGCTACAATGTAAAGTATTGAGTGTATAGCTTGTAAAACCGTGTAAATTTGCTGTCCCCCTCAAAATAACTCAACACACAGCCATTAATGACTAAACCGCTAGCAACAAAAGTGAGTACACTCCTAAGTGAAAATGTCCAAATTGGGCCCAATTAGCCATTTTTCCTCCCCGGTGTCATGTGACTCGTTAGTGTTACAAGAAGGGGTAGGAGAAAAAAAGCAGCGCCACCTCAGTGTAGATTAAAAGGTTATTTATTACATAAAAACAATGTAGTAACTCACACAGAGGAAATAGTTGATCAGCAAATGGTGATGGTCCATCTGCAACACCGTAGGGATGTTAGGGAAGTACACTGTGGCGGCCGTGGTCCTGGCTGTGCCGGTGGAGTCCGACACTTCCTGTGTTTCTGGCAGCGTTCAGTATCCAGGCTTACATCCAATAGTGGGAGGGGGGTGCTCGCGTTCAGAGCATGCATTCTCCTTCCTCAGGCGATGCTGTGTTAGTGTTACAAGGTCTCATGTGTGAATGGGAATTAGGTGTGTTAAATTTGGTGTTATCGCTCTCACTCTCTCATACTGGTCACTGGAAGTTCAACATGGCACCTCATGGCAAAGAACTCTGAGGATCTGAGAAAAAGAATTGTTGCTCTACATAAGATGGCCTAGGCTATAAGAAGATTGCCAAGACCCTGAAACTGAGCTGCAGCACAGTGGCTAAGACCATACAGTGGTTTAACAGGACAGGTTCCCGTTTAACAGTGGTTTAACAGAGCAGGCCTAGTTGACCAAAAGAAGTTGAGTGCAAGTGCTCAGCGTCTTATCCAGATGTTGTCTTTGGGGAAATAGACATATGAGTGCTGCCAGCATTGCTGCAGAGGTTGAAGGGGTGGGGGGTCAGCCTGTCAGTGCTCAGACCATATGCCGCACACTGCATCGAATTTGGTCTGCATGGCTGTTGTCCCAGAAGGAAGCCTCTTCTAAAGATAATGCATAAGAAAGCCCACAAACAGTTTGCTGAAGACAAGTAGTCTAAGGTCATGGATTACTGGAACCGTGTCCTGTGGTCTGATGGGACCAAGATAAACTTATTTAGTTCAGATGGTGTTAAGCGTGTGTGGCGGCAACCATGTGAGGAATACAAAGACAAGTGTGTCTTGCCTACAGTCAAGTATGGTGATGGGAGTGTCATGGTCTGGGGCTGCATGAGTGCTGCCAGCACTGGGGAGCTACAGTTCTTTGACTAAATTGATGAAGAAATTTGATTTTTTATGAGGAACGTTTTATAGTAGAAAGTAAAAAAATATAGTTTTTTTTTTTCAATATCGTTTTTGTTTATAGCCAAAAAAATAAAAAAAACACAGAGGCGATCAAATACCACCTAAAGAAAGCTCTATTTGAGGGGAAAAAAATTATTTATTTTGGTTCAGTGGTAATTGTCAGTTAAATTAGCGCAGTGCCGTATCGCAAAAAATTACCTGGTCAGGAGAGGGGGGGGGGGGATAAATCAAGTGGATATTCTTGTTTTTCATACTTATAATATTCCCCCTCAAACCCAACAAAAATGTTTCCTCTTCTAGAGCTACTGGTGCACTGAACTAAACACACACACTTTTTAAATCTAACTTGAGCAACAACTAGAAAAATAGACTGAAAAACTAAATTTTTTTTGTCCTTAACCACTTTACCACCAGAGCATTTTGCTGTCTTACGTCTGGGCCACTTTTTGCGATTTGGCGCTGTGCGACTTTAACTGACAATTGTGCGGTTGTGCGACGCCGTACCCAAACGAAATTTACGTCCTTTTTTTCCCACAAACAGAGCTTTCTTTTCTTTCTGCGATTTTTACTTTTTGCGCTATAAACAAAAAAAAGCGTTTATTTTGAAAAAAAAACAATATTTTTAACATTTTTTTTATATGAAATTCCCCCCAAAAAAGATGTAAAAAACAATTTTTTTTTACATTTTTGGCCAATTTGTTTTCTGCTACCTATGTTTGGTAAAAAAAAATCACAATAAGCGTATTTTGATTGGTTTGCACAAAAGTTATTGCGTTTACTAACAAAGGGAAAGATTTGTCATTTTTGGTGTTTTTTTTTTAACGCGTAATGGCGTCGATCTGCGATTTTTTTGCGGGACTGCGACATTGCGGCGGACAGATCGGACCCTTGACTGACATTTGTGACACTTTTGGGGGTACCAGTGACATTACTGCAGTAATCAGTGCTATATATATGCACTGTTACTGTAAAAATGACACTGGCAGGGAAGGGGTTAATTTTATTGGAGAGGGAGGGGTTAATGTATGCCTGGTGCTTACTGACGTGTGTGGGGGGAGGCGACTATGTGACACAAGGACAGATCCAGGGTTCAGCTATGCTGAACCCTGCAATCTGACCCTGCCTGTCACTTAGGAGATCCGCCCGCTTGTGTTTACACAAGCAGGCGGATCTCCACACTAGATCCCCGTGGATCGGGGAAGAGCGGCGGCGATCGCCGCTGCTCCTCCCCTGGCCCGACTCCCGCTGTGACTGAAAACAGCGGGAGCGAGCCTCCGGCGGCGCACGCGCGCCGCCGAGAAAGGGGAGTGTCTGACGACGTAGTACTACGTCGTCAGACGATAACGAGCCACTCTGCCGCAGTAATATTACTGTGGGCAGAGGTAAAGTGGTTAATCTTATTTATCGGTCTCTGCAAGTCACAAGATTAGTGAATGCATGACTTTTAACTCAGATGTTAAGTGATGTAAAAGAAATCTGATCACACAACATATTCATTATTTTAATTAGATTCATATGACACCCACAGCTGCTCACATTCTTGTGCATATATAAGAGGATGAAATGCATTCCTCACGGAAGTGTTATTACAGAGGATACAGTTAACTTGATGCACTGTATAGGGAAATATTCGTTAGCTTTGTCTAGCACAAGTTGGGTTCTGAATTTAATACTGGAAACTTTATCTGAATGTCCATTCTAAATCATTCTATCTGAGATTCTGGAGATTTCCCGTCTAAAATATCAGTTGTGCCGACCATAACATGATTTTTCAAATGTGAGTTTTTACAACAAGTACTCTCTGAAAAGACAAAAAAGGTTTACTTCGAAAGAGCTAATTTTTAGGCCTCATGCACACAAGGCATTTTTACAGCTGCTTTTAGGAGTGTCAGGCATTTTTTTTTTTTTCAGCTTAAAAACGGCCCTTCGTGTTATTCTATGTCCTCATGCACACACAGGCTATTAGGAGCTGTAAATGGCATACGTGTTTTAAGCTGTAAAAAAAAACCCAGGACCAGTGCGTTCTGGAGCAGCAGCGTTAAGCTGTAAAAATGCCTGACCCTGCTAAAGGCTGCATACAGTGGTGCGCAGTCATCTTGGAACAGGAAGGAGCCACCCCAAAGTTGAGAGCATATAATTGTCCAAAATGTCTTGTATGCTGACGCCTTAAGAGGAGTTCCCTTCACTGGAACTAAGGGGCCAAGCCTAACCCTTGAGAAACAACCCCACACCATAATCCCCCCTCCACCAAATGATTTGGCTCAGTGCACAAAGCAAGGTCCATAAAGACATGGTAAGTTTGGGGCGGAAGAACTTGACTGGTCTGCACAGAGTCCTGACCTCAACCCGATAGAGCACCTTTGGTATAAACTAGAGTGGAGACTGCGAGCCAGGCCTTCTTGTCCAATATCAGTGCCTGACCTCACAAATGCGCTCCTGGAAGAATGGCCAAACATTCCCATAGACACACTCCTAAACCTTGTGGACAGCCTTCCCATAAGAGATCAACAAAAAGAACCCCTGCACATACTGGTGTCCAACATCTACACGGGGATATACTTCACCAGTCAATGGCGCTGATCCTGAGTCCACTTCCTACTTGTTATATGTTTTAGGCAGGTAAATCCCGGTAGCTGCAGCTCCTCTTACACTCCACAGGGGGGCGGATAAAAAGCAGGTTCCAGACTGTAAAGAAGGGAAGCGCACGCAGACCTCGGATAATATCGCTTTAATAGGGGACAATACAATACAGTTAAGTTGCACTCACATTTCCATCCTTATAGGACAAGCACTTCAGCACATCAACAGAAGCTCCTCGCTCCTCCCGTCCCTCCAAGTGTTCCTCCGGTCTCTTCTATCGCAGCAACCGCCGCTACGAGCCTGCTCTCTATTGCTTCCTGCTATCGGCTCCCCTCCGCCAGGTCACTACATGCCGATACTAGTGCGCCTGCGCACCAGTCCGCCGTCATTCACCACTGGGAAGGTTGGCCTAAGCCTCGGCCGAAGCTGCACGCAGTATGGGGCTACGGAGTGGAGAGATCCAAGGGGATATGCTGCTTCTGCTGGTTGCTACGGACAACGCGTTTCGGAGGCGGAGCCTCCTTCTTCAGGTCCCACCTTGCTTCCTGTAACACCTCCTCATTATATAACTATATACTTCCAGCCCTAATTATTCGACTCTTACTCTTAAAGGGCCAGTCTCCAATTATTATCTATCATGGTAAGAGAGGAGGAGCAAGGGGCTATCTGTTTTTCGTGCAGAACTATAAATACAATAAGGTATATTACATTCTATATAGCACCATAAACTTGTGTGGCAATATAAGTATGAAACTATAAAAACTGTAAGTATAAAACTCTAATTGACCACAGTATCTTCAACTGCTTGGACATCATACCAAACACCAATTAGCAATACCAATTAAAATATATGAGAGATAGCCAATAATGACTATATAAACGGAATTAGAAATAAAAACAGAATAAAAACAGTCAAACTAATATTATAAAATTCATTCTGATATAAAAAATCATTCTGATATAAAAAATCTGATATGAAAAATCGTTCTGATATGGAAAATTACTGCAATTTAAAATCACGAATACACATTATGCTAAACATCACTCATCGCCTACCATATAGGGTAAGCATGATTTAGATGAGGTAAGCTTTACCTGAATATACTACAATTAGGGAAGCATATGAAAATATAAGTATATACACATGCATACATACTTCTTATGTATGGCTACACATTCATTGTTTATATTATGTGAACCATACACATGGCTGCTAAGGACATGTACAGATATATAGATACACATATATATATATATATATATATACACACATATACACACATATACACACATATACACACATATACGTACATGTACCTGCATATACTGCACTAGTACACAGTCAGATAATGGTGTTCACTTCCAATTCCTCGTTTAGTCCCCCCGGCGACATGAACCCAAGCGAGAATATCCAAAACGTTTCTTGTCTACATAACATCGAGAACCTTTCACCTTCTGGGAGAGTCA
Source organism: Pelophylax lessonae (assembly GCF_965119305.1). NCBI lineage: Eukaryota > Metazoa > Chordata > Amphibia > Anura > Ranidae > Pelophylax > Pelophylax lessonae. The sequence continues at coordinate 93,388,760 of NC_138779.1, forward strand.
TAGATGTGGCTTCAATCCCGAATAGTTCTAGGCCTGTGGTGCTCCCTCCATGTACTTTGCAGAAATGCCTTGGCACACTGTGCTTATCTTTTTTCTGCTCAATGAACCGGCGATGTTCACCAAATCTAGTGCGCATAGCTCTAACTGTCCTTCCTACATAAAGGAGACCACATGGGCACCTCAGGCCGTAAACTACAAATTGTGTACCACAACTGATAAATTGTTTGATGTTATAGGAACGTCCTGCTGTGGACGTAAAGCTACTTTTGCCATGTTGCATGAAGGAGCAGGCCTTACATTTGCTCTGTTTACACCTGTAAGAGCCCACCATGTTGAAGAGTATAGGGATGTTTGATACTCTATCTGTGCGTTTTTTGTTTTTGACCTTACTCGGTGCTACCAGGCTCTTGACATTGTTGGCCCGCCTGAACACCACTTTAGGTTTTGTGGGAAGCACTATACTGAGAGCTGCATCTTGCCTCAAAATAGGCCAGTAGTAGGGCTCCATTTTTCCCTACAGATTCCATGCTCTTACAACCCTCTATGTAGCGGTCTCTGGCTCTATGTATGTGTTGTCGAACATACCCTTTCTCCACAAATTTTCTCTCAAGAACTTCAGCTTGCAACAGATATTGCCCAGTGTCCGTGCAATTTCTGCGCAACCTACAAAATTGGCTGTAGGGTATATTTTCTTTCCATTTTGGCAAATGACAGCTCTTCCAGTGTAGGTATGAGTTACCAGCCGTTTCTTTAAAATGTGTCCTAGAAGTAATGGCCCCTTCTTGGTTCCAGGCCAGCTCTAAGTCTAAAAACACAAGGGACTTGGCATCTACTACGTGTGTGAATCTTATTCCATAGGGATTAGCATTACAATAATCCACAAATTCCGCCACCCTATCAGCTGTACCATCCCAGATAATTATTACATCATCGATGTAGCGCCCATAATACACCAGATGCTCTGCAAATGGGTTCTGGGTCCAAATATGACATTTCTCCCAGAAGCCCATAAATAAGTTTGCATAGCATGGTGCAAAATGTGCCTCCATCGCTGTGCCTGAGATCTGTCTATAGTGTGTTCCCTGGAACTCAAAATAATTCCTTTCCAGTGCAAACTGGGTGCATGCACGGATGAATTCCGACTGGTCTGGCTGTAGGTACTCTGCTCCCAACAAGAAATGCTCCACTGCTTTCAATCCACACTCATGAGGGATTGAAGTATACAGGGAGCTCACATCCAAAGACAGCCACAGATAACTAGGTTCCCACCTATATTTCTGTAGTATCTCGAGTACCTGTGTACTATCCCTGATGTAAGCCGGGAGAGATATGACTAGTGGCTGCAGATGGAGATCCACATATTGGGAGAGCCTACTAGTGATGCTCTCCATGGCTGCCACAATCGGTCTCCCTGGGGGACATACTGGGTCTTTATGTATCTTAGGGGTTTGATAAAAAGTACAGAGTTGTAAAATAATTGTTTAAAAAGAACAGTTTTTCAGACTTGTTAATAACTTTATTGCTAAAGGCCCAATTTATCAGCTCCTGTAATTCTACCTTATATTCTGGTAAGGGGTCATGGCTTAGAACCTCATAGGTGTTACTGTCAGAGAGTAGCCTAACCTCTTCCTTTATGTAATCTTCCCTATTTTGGACTACTATTCCTCCCCCTTTATCTGCTACCCTAATGACTATGTCATTGTTCTTTTTAAGGCAACTCAGTGCCACTTTTTCCTCCGGGGATAGATTGTTGGTACTTAACTTCCCCTTTGGGCGGGCACAGATTTTGTTGAAGTCGGCATAAACCATAGAATAGAATGTCTTAATGTATTATTTTCAACATGATGTGGGTAGAAACTCGACTTGGGCCTAAAGTGACTATAAGTTATGTCATTGTGATAAGGATTAGAGATAACATCTCCTAGTGGGATACCCCCCTGCCAACCATAACTCCTCCAGTATGTCAAGCACTTCTCTATCTAATTCTGACGCACCTGGTTCTATGCTCATTCCTATTAAACTTGACTCCTTCTATTGTTACCATCCCTTCGGGATCTTCTAACGGCTCTTTATCCTTATCTCTTTGGAGACTAAAAAATCTCTGCACTGTGAGGTCCCTCATATATTTGTGGAGATCCTTGAACAAATCAAAAAGGTTAGCACTGCAACTTGGGGCAAAGTTTAGCCCCTTTTGCAATAGACTTATCTCTCCCTCTCCAAGCACATGCGTGGACAAGTTGAATATTTTCACTGTGGAGATAGGTGATATAGTTTCCCTCTTTTTATTTCGCCTCCCCTTTCCTCCTCTGACTCCTCTATGTCTCCTATTTTTCTTTTTTCTGCGGGAGGGGGGTCGGTCTAAAAAATCCCCATCAGTCTTCAGGGACATCTGTACTACCAAAGCACCCTAGTCCTCTCTATTAGGAGCGGCACCTGGTAGGTCCCCATTTCCTATGACGGGGTCCTCTAATATATCATACCTATTAGACATCGGGATACCCCGATAGGATATATTTGTATCACTGTTGGTCCCTATGTCCATAGTGGGGGGGCCTTTCGTGGCCCTTGCCTTGGCCCATCTGTCTTCCCACTTTCTATCCCTGGCTCCTCCCGGCCCAAGAGTCCTAAGCTATGGGTCCTTGTTGTCTGATGACTAACTACAGCTTGCCCCCCCCCTACCCGGATCTCCTCTGTGTGGTGTCCTATTCATCTGAAGTTCCCCTCTATTTCGTGGATCCTCCCTTAAAGAGGGATTCCTGTTATTGTTACAGTGTTGTTGCCTTGCTTTAGAAGTATTATACCGTCTCTGCTCTTTACAACTTGCTTTCTTAGGTGGGCCACCATTCTGTGCATAGTTGTTGGCATTACCTTCTCTATTATTATCATGTTAATATTTAGGTTTAGAACCCTTCTTACCATTGGCAGTACTACTACTATTCCCCCTACCGTTGTGATTATGGGATTGTACAGAATTTTTATTGTTGTTGTGATGAAACCAGGGTGCTCCTCTTGCTCTATCTCCATGGTGGGAGTTCTGCACACTTGTGCTATTATTCGTGGGGGGGATGTAGATTCGCTACAGTGTCATGCTGTCGCGATCTATGGTGTTCAATATTTTCCTCCCTTGCCGGCCTTACCTTTTTCCAATTGAAAATCATACCTTTTTCATAATCAATAATATTCCTGGAGAATTTCTTACGTTTCCCTTCTATTAGCCTATCCTCAAATTCTGCCCTCTTGCGGTTTAATAGTTCCTTGCATTTTTCAAAACTTTTGATATCCTTAACCACTTTAACCACCTGAGGATTTTGCTGTCTTACGTCCAGGCCACTTTTTGTGTTTCGGCACTGTGCGACTTTAACTGACAATTGTGCGGTCATGCAATGTGGTACCCAAATGAAATTTACGTCCTTTTTTTCCCACAAACAGAGTTTTCTTTTGGTGGTATTTTATCACCTCTGCGCTTTTTATTTTTTGCGATATTAATAAAAAAAAAGAGCGAAAATTTTGCGAAAAAATGACATTTTCAACTTTGTCTTTTAAAAAATATCCAATATACTCAATTTATGTCATTTTTTTTGGCCAAAATATATTTAGCTACATGTCTTTGACAAAAAAAATTCAATGAGTGTATTTTTATTGGTTTGCGCAAAAGTTATAGCGTCTACAAACTATGGTGTAAATACTGGAATTTACGCAGCTTTAATTTCTGACTGCCTAGCTCATTTCATGAAGTGCTAAAATGGCCACTTACCACTTTTTGGAAAGTAGACATCTTAAGGAATGTTCTGAGAGGCATGTTGAGCTCATTGAATATTTCATTTTTTTGTCACAGGTGTTTGAAAAATGACTAAAATATATATATATATATATATATATTTTTTTTTTTTTTTACACAAGTTGTCATTGAAATTATATATTGCTCACACTTGCCATGGGTATATGTGTAATTACACCCCAAAATATATTCAACTGCTTCTCCTGAGTACAGGGGTACCACATATGTGAGACTTTTTGGGAACCTAGCTGTGTACGGGACCTCGAAAACCAATCCCCACCATCAGAATTTCAAAGGGCGTACATTTTTCATTGCATTTTCTCATTACCTATAACGGTTTAGGAGGCCCTGAAATGTCAAGATACCACAAAAAAAACCCAAATGACGCCATTTTGGAAAGTAGACACCCCAAGCTGTTTGCTGAGAGGCATGGTGAGTCCATGGAATATTTTATATTTTGCCACAAGTTTTGGGAAAATTACAATTTCTTTTTTTATTTTTTTTTAACACAAAGTTGTCACTAAAAGATAAATTTCTCACACATGACATGGGTATATGTGGAATGACACCCCAAAATACATTCTACCGCTTCTCCTGAGTATGGGGATACCCCATGTGTTAGACTTTTTGGGAGCCTAGCTGTGTACGGGACCCCGAAAGTCAATCACCATCTTTAGGTTTTCTAATGGCGTAAATTTTTGATTTTACTCCTCACTACCCATCACAGTTTCGGAGGCCCTGAAATTTCAAGATAGCACAAACCCCCCCCCCCCCCCAAATGACCCCATTTTGCAAAGTAGACACTCCAAGCTATTTGCTGAGAGGCATGGTGAGTCCATGGAATATTTTATATTTTGCCACAAGTTCCGGGAAATATATTATTATTATTTATTTTTTTTGTTTTTTTACACAAAGTTGTCACTAAATGATATATTTCTCACACATGCCATGGGTATATGTAAAATGACACCCCAAAATACATTCTGCTGCTTCTCCTGAGTACAGGGATACCCCATGTGTGAGACTTTTTTGCAGTCTAGCCAAGTACAGGCCCACGGAAATCAATCACTACTTTCAGGCTTTCCAAGGGCGTAAATTGTTGATTTCACTCCTGACTACCTATCACAGTTTCGGAGACCATGAAATGCCGAGACAGCACAACCCCCCCCCAAATGACCCCTTTTTGGAAAGTAGACACCCAAGCTATTTGCAGAGAGGCATGTTGAGTTTTTTGCAGATCTCACTTTTTGTCACAAAGTTTGGAAATTGAAAAAAGAGGAAAAAAAATGCATTTTCCTATTTTTTCTTTATTTTCCAAAAAAAATGAGAGATGCAAAATACTCACCATGCCTCTCAGCAAATAGATTGGAGTGTCTACTTTGCAAAATGGGGTCATTTGGGGGGGTTTTGTGCCATCTTGGCATTTCATGGCCTTCAAAAGTGTGATAGGTATTAAGGAGTGAGATCAACAATTTACGCTCTTAGAAAGCCTGAAGGTGGGGAGTGGTTTCCGGGTCCTGTACGCAGCTAGACTGCCAAAAAGTCTCACACATGGGGTATCCCTATACTCAGGAGAAGCAGCAGAATGTATTTTAGGGTGTCATTTCACATATACCCATGGCATGTGTGAGCATTATATAATTTACTGACAACTTTGTGTAAAAAAACAAAACAAAAAAAATAATAATTTTCCCGAAACTTGTGGCAAAATATAAACTATTCCATGGACTCATCATGCCTCTCAGATAATAGCTTGGAGTGTCTACTTTGCAAATTGGGGTCATTTGGGGGGGGGTTTGTGCTATCTTGAAATGTCAGGGCCTCTGAAACTGTGACAGGTAGTGCAGAGGTAAAATAAGCAATTTACGCCATTAGAAAACTTGAAGATGGGGATTGGTTTCCTGGTCCTGTACGCGGCTAGACTGCCAAAAAGTCTCACACATGGGGTATCCCTGTACTCAGGAAAAGCAGCAGAATGTATTTTGGGGTGTCATTTCACATATACCTATGGCATGTGTGAGCAATATATTATTTCGTGACAACTTTGTGTAAAAAAAAAAAAACAAATTGTAATTTTCCTGAAACTTAGGGCAAAATGTAAAATACTCCATTGACTCAATATGCCTCTCAGCAAATAGCTTTGGGTGTCTACTTTCCAAAAAGGGGTCATTTGGGGGGTGTTTGAACAATCCTGGCATTTTATGCTCAATTTTAGCAACACATCACCCACTCTTCTAACCACTTGAAAACCAAGCCTTTTCTGTGACTTTTTGTTTACATGAAAAAAAAAATTTTTTTCACAAGAAAATTACTTTGAACCCCTAAACATTATATATTTTTTTAAAGCAGAGGCCCTACAGAACAAAATGGTGGATGTTGCAATTCTTTTTGTCACACGGTATTTGCGCACACATTTTCCAAACGCAATTTTTGCGTAAAAAAAACACTTTTTTTATATTTAATGCAGAAATACACTATATAATTCCAAATTGTTTGATAAAATTTAAAAGATGATCTTACATAGTTACATAGTTACATAGTTGGTGAGGTTGAATAAAGACAAAAGTCCATCCAGTTCAACCTGTGTAGATGTGTGTGGCTGTAATCATCTTGCATACCCCTGAATGTTCTGATCCTTGAGATGTACGTCTAAGAGTCTTTTGAAAGCCACCATACTACCCGCAGAAACCACCTCATGTGGTAGAGAATTCCACAATCTTGTAGCCCTAACAGTAAAGAACCCCCCACGTTGCCTGAGGTTAAAACGCTTCTCCTCTAATCGCATTGTATGCCCCCGAGTTCTCATGCAATCCCTTCGACTGAACAGCTTTTTTTCTAAGCCTAGATCCCCATTTAGATATTTAAAAATTGCTATCATGTCCCCCCTCAGGCGTCTCTTCTCCAGGGAGAATAAATCAAGCGATTGCAGACGCTCCTCATAATCAAGGTCCTCCAATCCCCTAATTAGTTTAGTTGCCCTTCTCTGGACTCTCTCCAGCTCCAACACATCCCTTCTGAGGACTGGTGACCAGAACTGGACCGAATACTCCAGATGAGGTCGGACCAGAGTTTTATAAAGTGGAAGGATTATAGTTTTATCTCTGGAATACATCCCTTTCTTTATGCATGCTAATATTCTGCTAGCCTTGGCAGCTGCCGCTTGACATTGCATGCTGTTGCCTAGTCTATCATCAACCAAGACTCCCAGATCCTTCTCCATTTTTGATTCTCCCAAGGGTTCCCCTCCTAACGTGTATTGTGCTTTTATGTTTCTAGTCCCCAAGTGTAAAACCTTACATTTCTCCACGTTAAACCTCATTTGCCATGTCTTTGCCCACTCCGTTATTTTGTCCAGGTCATTCTGTAGGATATCTGCTTCATGCTGTGCTGTTATTGTCCTGCCTAATTTTGTGTCATCTGCAAAAACTGATATTGAACTACTGATCCCGTCCTCAATGCTGTTTATGAATAAATTGAACAAGGTTGGTCCTAGGACTGAGCCTTGGGGGACCCCGCTTACTACCTCAGACCAGTCTGAGTATGTGCTGTTTATTACCACCCTTTGGATACGCCCTTTTAGCCAGTTCCGTATCCAAGAGCAAACCCTGCTGTCGATACCTGCAGACCTTATTTTATAAATTAAGCGCTTATGGGGAACTGTATCAAACGCCTTAGCAAAATCTAGGTACACCACATCCACTGGTCTGCCCCTATCTAGCTCACAGCTCACCTCCTCGTAGAATGTTAAGAGATTGGTTTGACAAGAACGCCCATTTGTAAACCCGTGCTGGTTACTACTGATGATGCTGTTGTTCTTAGCAAACTCTACGATATAGTCCCTTATCATCCCCTCCAGAAGTTTACATACTACTGATGTCAGACTGACAGGCCTATAGTTTCCCGGTATATGCCTCTGACCCTTTTTGAATATCGGAATCACGTTAGCTTTCCTCCACTCCCCTGGTACATCTCCTGTCCTAATACTGTCCGCAAAGATCAGGAACAGTGGTCTGGATATAACCTTACTGAGTTCCTTGAGTACTCTCGGATGTACGCCATCCGGGCCTGGTGATTTGTTTGTGTTGAGTTTATCCAGCCTTTCCCTGATTTCCCCCTCTGTTAGCCATAGTGGCAAGTCCTGTGTATTACTACTAACTATACAGTCATGGTCAGTGTACCCCTCCGATTCCTGTGTAAAGACTGATGAGAAAAAAGCATTCAGTACGGTTGCTTTTTCAGTGTCCTCTGTAACCATCCTCCCATCATTGTTAATTATGTGTGCAATATGCTCTGCCCTAGTTTTTTTGCTGTTGATATACTTAAAGAATTTCTTTGGGTTTTTTTTGCTATCCTCCGCTATTTGTCTCTCAAAGTCTATTTTAGCCATCTTGATTTTGTGTTTACACTTCCTATTTGCCTCCTTGTATTGGTCGAAAGCCAATACTGTGCCCTCTGATTTATATTTCCTGAAGGCCAATTTTTTTCCCCTAATAAGTTTTTTAACGCTCCGGTTTAGCCAGCCAGGTTTGGCTTTGTCCCTTCTAAATTTATTTCCCATAGGAATGCACTGCAAGATGCCTTTGCTTAATATGTTCCTAAAGCATTCCCATTTTTCCTCTGTGGTCAGTGATCCCAGGGTTTGGTCCCAGTTTACCCTTTCCATCAACAAGTACAATTTTGGAAAGTTTGCCCTTCTGAAGTTAAGGGTTCTTATGTTCCCCACTTGCCTTGCTATATTGTTATTTACGCTAAATGTGATCATCCTGTGATCGCTAGAGCCCAGGTTGTCCTGGACTCCTACCTCCGAGATTAGGTCTGGGTCATTAGTGATCAATAGATCCAGGATTGTGTTTTCTCTGGTAGGGGAATCCACCAACTGTGACATGTAATTATCCTGTAAGGTTTCCGTGAATTGACGGCCCTTATGTGAGTGTGTAGTCCCCTCTCCCCAGTCAATGTCGGGATAATTGAAGTCCCCCAATATGATGACTGATCCTAGCTTTGCCACTTTACCCAAAAGTGCTAAAAATTCCAGCTCTACCTCCTCCCCTTGTTTAGGTGGCCTATAGCAAACCCCCACAATTACTTTTCCCTTTTCTCCTTCCCTATGGAGTTCTACCCACACGGATTCTAACTCCATACTCATCCCTTCCGTAATGTCACTCCTCTCTATCACCCTTACATTATTCTTGACGTAGAGACATACCCCTCCCCCTCTTTTTCCTACCCTGTCCTTCCGGTACACTGAATACCCTTGGATATTTGCCAGCCAGTCATGTGAGGGGTCGAACCAAGTCTCCGTTATTCCCACTAGGTCTATGTCCTCCTCATGTACTAACATTTCCAACTCATCCATTTTATTAGCTAGGCTCCTGGCATTAGCATATACCCCTCTTAGTTTTACGGAAGTTAAACGTGATTGGTTATGTTTATTCCTGTTTGGTCTGCGGTTCTCCCGCACAGACCTACCAATAGACGTTGTGGACCTACTGTCGCTGCTGACCCTACAGCTGCCTTCAGTCCTTTGCTCCCTCCTAACTGACTCTACTTCTGAGCCCTCCCCCCCGTCTCCTAGTTTAAAAGCTCCTCCAACTTGGTGGCCATCTTTCTCCCCAAAAGAGCTGTACCGCCCCCATTAAGGTGCAGCCCATCCTTACTAAAGAGCCGGTAGCCGACTGAGAAGTCAGCCCAGTTCTCCAGGAACCCAAACCCCTCCTTCCTACACCAGTTCCTCAGCCACTTGTTAAGTTCCCTAATCTCCTTCTGCCTCTCCTGTGTGGCTCGAGGTACAGGCAGTATTTCAGAGAAAACCACCTTGGAGGTCCTTTTCCTCAATCTATTACCTAAGTCCCTGAAATCGTTCTTAAGGATCCTCCACCTACCTTTAACTTTGTCATTAGTGCCCACATGCACCATGACCGCTGGGTCATCCCCAGCCCCGCCCAACAATCTGTCTGCCAGATCTGCGATATGCCGAACGCGGGCGCCCGGTAAACAACATACTGTTCGGTTCACGAGATCTTTTTTACAGATTGCCCTCTCTGTCCTCTTGATAATTGAGTCCCCCACTACCACAACCTTTCTAACCTTTCCTGAGTTACGGCCCCCCTTCTTCCTGGAGCCGACCCCCCCCTGGCAGCTGGGGGAGGGCGCATGCTCCAGCACTGCCACCCCTGAGTTGATATCCCCCTCAACCTGCAACTCGGCAAACATGTTGGGGTCTATCAACTCAGGACTGGCCTCCCTGACACTCCTCCCCCTAACATTCCTAACAGTCACCCAGCTGCGTACCTCTGCTGCTTGCGTCTCCTCTATTCCTCCCTCCTCTATGCTGACCCCTGCCAGCGCCTGATGGGTAAAGTCCAAGCTCCTTTCCAGGTTGTAGATGCCACGCAGTCTTGTCACTGTGTTCTTTAGATCCACGATGTGGGCTTCCAGAGCAACCAGTTGCTCACATCTCGCACAGCAGTATTCGTCCTCGATTGGATCATCAAGGAACGCATACATGCCGCAAGAAGTGCACTGAGTGGCACCCCCAATCCTGTCGGACATTATTACCCACTACTCTATGGGGATAATGTTAACGACCTGCTCTTCCTTACCTACCCTACCTCTAACTTCCCTGGTACTAAACCTGGGGTACTCACCAGTCTCTAATAAACTAACCAGTCGCTAAGATACTTACCAGTCGCAAAGATAGCACAGACGCAAAGATACTCACCAGTCGCAAAGATAGCACAGACGCAAAGATACTCACCAGTCGCAAAGATAGCACAGACGCAAAGATACTCACCAGTCGCAAAGATAGCACAGACGCAAGGATACTCACCAGTCGCAAAGAATCTCTCCCGCAAGATACTCACCAGTCGCAAAGATACTCACCAGTCGCAAAGATACTCACCAGTCGCAGATACTCACCAGTCGCAGATACTCACCAGTCGCAGATATACTCACCAGTCGCAAATATACTCACCAGTCGGTCAGTCGCAGAGCACCGTCGGTCAGTCGCCGAGCGGTCTGTCAGTCGCCGAGCGGCCTGTCAGTCGCAGAGCGGTCTGTCAGTCGCAGAGCGGTCTGTCAGTCGCAGAGCAGTCTGTCAGTCGCAGAGCAGTCTGTCAGTCGCAGAGCAGTCTGTCAGTCGCAGAGCAGTCTGTCAGTCGCAGAGCAGTCTGTCGGTCGCTGAAGGTCGCAAGCAAGGTCAGTCAGTCACAGATCCCTAAGTGGTCAGTCAGTCACAGATCCCTATGGTCAGTCAGTCACAGGTCTGTTAGTCAGTCACAGATCCTTAAGTGGTCAGTCAGTCACAGATCCCTATCAGTCACAGGTCTGTTAGTCAGTCACAATCCCAAGCACCGTCACAAGGAATAATGACTCAGCTGCAGAGATACTCACCAGTCGCCGCTGCTCCTCCTCCCCTGCTGCCGGGAACACTTGCCTCCTTAATACTGTGCGGTGTCCGTCCTCCACCGCCGTCCACTGCCGCAGCTTTCAAGTCCCGGTCCCGCCGCTCTTTGTCCCGGTCCCGCAGCCGCCGCTTACCGTCCCGGTCCCCTGCACCCGCGCCGGCTTCTAGTGATCTAGTGCGGCTCCCCCGCACGTGTCACCCGGCTCTCCTCCACGCTCTCCTCCACACAGCTCTCCTCGCAGCTGCTGCTGCTTGCTCCTCCCACACTGCTTCCGTGCACTATCTGACAATTGTCTGGGGACCTTCTTCCTCTTGCTGTTATGCCAAGTACATAGACACCTAACATGACATGCTTTAAAAATTGTGCATGCCCGTGCCGCAGCAACAAACTACGTACGGTTTTAAAAACCTTTAAAAGTCTTTACAGGCTACCACTTTGGACTTACAGAGGAGGTCTACTGCAAGAATTACTGCCCTCGACCTGGCGTTTGCAGCGATACCTCACATGCATGATGCAATAGCGGTTTACATACGACACTAGACCAACGCTTGTGTGCGCATTTGCACGCAAGCACGGGGGGACAGGGGGGCTTGATTTTTTTTTTATTTGCTTTCTTATGTTATTTTGACACCTTTTCTTTCATTTTTTTTTTTTTTTTTAAATTTCCCCTATGATAGCAATCTGTAGTGACAGGTACTCTTTTTAAAAAAATTGGGGTCTTTTAGACTCTAGATCTTTCCTCTGACCTTAACGCATCTGACCAAACCAAAATTGGTGTGATAAAATACTTTCCCAATTTTCCAATGGCGCTGTTTATTTCTGGCGAAACAGAAGTCATGAATTACTCGTAGCTTCGGATATCTTAGGCCATAGAGATGATTGGAGCCATTCTCATCTCCAATCAGCTCTATGGTTAGATAATTGAACCACTGGCTGCACTCTCGGGTTAACCGGTGGGACAGGAGAGCCCGATGAAAACCGTGGAAGGCGGCGGAAGGCGGCAGGAGGGGGGGGAGTCCCCTCCTACTGCATGTAAAAGCAGTCTAGCGGCCAATTATCCGCTAGGATTGCTTTTACATGTAAGCCGACCGCTGGCTGTAAAAAACGATACCAAGATGATGCCTAAATCTGCAGGCATCATCCTGGTATAACCACTCAAAGTCCAGCAACGTACCAGTACATTGCTGGTCCTTGTTTGGCATATAGTGTAGGTTTTTTTGTTTTTTTCATGCAGCCTGTGGGCTGAACGAAAAAAAAGAGAACCTATCAGAAATCAGCACAGGAATAATGTGTAGTATTACTCATCATTAACCGCCCAAACAACCACCCACTGAATTTAATGATGGGTATACATGACACTATCCACGTATACAAAAATAGGATTTTAACTGCAGTGCTGAAATCAGAAAATCACCACAGCTGCTGCCAGCAAAGGTATCCATATATGCTGAGCGCAAACGCTGTTTGTGTCAGAATATATAAAATCAATGCTGTGGCAGCCGACGAGTACCTGCAAGAGAAACAGGTCACAAAAGAATGAAAAACAAAGTACAGTAAAAGTACAGTAGGAAGTGTAGAAGAACATAAAAAATTACTGAGACGACAACTATTTTTGGCTTTTATGTATTTTTTTTTTCTTCAAACGTTAGAGTTCCAGGTTCCAGGTTCGGGTCTCTCAAAATGACGATAGCCATCGAACATCTTTTGAGACCCTGTGTAAATGTGCCCTAAACTGTGCCGTGCTGTACCCTACGCTAATAATCCACTAGTGTGTGGTAGCGACGGAAACAGTCACCATGGCAAAGACCAGGTCGGTCAGGACAGTCGGGACAATAATTCCGGGTGTCACGCCTAAATCCGTGCTTACTGCAGACACAGCATCTTTTTTGGGGGTATCTTTGGGTAGGGGTACTCGGGAGGTATTGCGGAAAATGCCTCTCATGCAGCCGGCTCACTACATCTTGTTGGGGAATTTGGGCAGGAGCCCCAGCTGGATACAGAAGGGCTCTGATTATCTCTGCTCGGAATTGAAAGAAGGATAATGTTCCGGCAGACGCTTTGTATAAGACAAAAGCGTTGTAAATAGCCAATTGAAATAGGTATACAGTACAGACACTTTTTTGTACCAGCGTCTGGCCTTACGGGCAATTAAGTATGGTCCCATCATCTGGTTGTTGAAGTCCACCCCTCCCATTTTACGGTTATAGTCGTGGACACAGAGGGGCTTCTCAACAACAACACCGGTGACCGTAGTAATTTGGACTGCCATGTCTGGGTGAATGGAGGACAGAACGAAAATGTTCCGTTTGTCCCTCCACTTCACTGCAAGCAATTCCTCGCACCTCAAGCAGGCTCTCTCTCCCGAGCTCAGTGGGGCATTTACTAGCCGTTGGGGGAAGCCCCGGCGATTAGATCGCACGGTGCCACAAGCGCCAATTTGAAATTGAAAGAGGTGTCTAAAAAGTGGCACGCTTGTATAGAAGTTGTCCACGTATAAGGGTGACACCAAGTCCCAAACTATCTTGCCGCTGCTCCCTATGAAGCCTGGGCAGTCGGGGGGCTCCACAGTGCTATCTTTTCCCTCGTAGACACGGAAATTAACTGTATAGCCTGTGGCCCTGTCACACAGGTTATACAACTTGACCCCGTATCTGGCACGCTTGCTGGGGAGGTACTGTTTGATAGCAAGGCGACCAGTAAACTTAATCAGGAACTCGTCAATGCAGACATCTTGTTGGGGGGTAAACAAGGCTGCAAATCGCTTATTGAAGTGGTCTAGGAGGGGCCGAATTTTGTGGAGCCGATCATATGCAGGGTCTCCCCGAGGACGACAGAGTTCATTGTCGTTGAAATGCATGAACCAAAATATTTGTTCGTATCGAGCCCTGGACATAGCAGCAGAGAACACGTACATTTGATGAATTGGGTCAGTGGACCAATATAACCGCAATTCATTCTTTTTTGTAATGCCCGTGTTGAAGGAAAGGCCCAGAAACATTTTAAACTCGGGAATCGTAATAGGATTCCAGGCGAATGGTCTGGCAAGGGGTGAATTTGGGTTGGCGGCGATGAATTGTTGTTGAGTGTACAAATTTCATTGGTCCACAATAGATCAGAAAAGATCTTCAGTGAAAAACAGCTCAAAAAAGTTTATGGGATTAAAACCAGCTGTTTCCACTTGGATTCCGGGTTGGACGGTGAATGGGGGAAGTACTGGCGCTGTGGAATCTGTGGACTGCCAATTAGGATATGCCAGCGCTTCAGGGAGTACACTATGGGCTCTACGGGCCTGTCTTCGGATACGCAGTGGCTGCGGGGCACGACTCGTGCTAGCCACCGCACCACCTTTAACTGCACTTAGGTGACTCGCCACGTCACCAGGTTATACTGCAGTGCTGGTTGAAGGTCCAGGGTGTACTAGGCAGCTCGTGCTTGCCAGATCACGAGAAGTGTGAGCGGCACTAGTACTCCCGGTTCTTGCAACTCAGCAACTCCAGAATGCGGTCGGGTACACCTGACCTTAGCAGGGACCCCTCTGTCGCCGGAGCTATCTGTCAGGGAGCCGCTGTTGTCATCTGGTTCGTATACTGACCCTGATTCTGCCACTGAGGCTTCCCCATCGCTCCCATCTGACATGGTCAGCATACTGTAGACCCCTTCACCACTGTAATAACGTTTTGTCATTTTAGTAACTAAATGTACCTGTACAGTAGTGCGACTACTAGGTAATGAAAGCACCTGGTTGTCGAGGACTATTTGGTCGCTACAAAAAAAACTGCTAGTGCTAGCAGAGATCAGGCCTGACTCTGCTAATGCAGTGGTTTTGTGTGATTTGTGTTTTTTGGAAGTGTCAGTAATCTATTGATTACTACACTTGCCTGGGTAAGGTGGTCTGGGCAAGGGGGCTAAACGCAGGTGCTAGCAGGAATCAGTGCTGATTGTGCAAACACTGCGTTTTGGGAACACTAAATTATGGGGACGCTATGTCACGGAACCATGAACCAGACGTACAACAACAGATAAGTGAAAATAAGAAGGCTTTATTGAAAATCAAGCTGTAAAGCAAAAGTCCAAACGGATGGCAAAACCGAAGCAGAGTCTTTGGGAAGCCAGAGGTCAGGAGCCAGGAGGGTAGTCAGACGAAGCCGGAATCAGGAACCAGCAGGGTAGTCAGACGAAGCCAGGATCAGGAACCAGCAGGGTAGTCAGACGAAGCCAGGATCAGGAACCAGCAGGGTAATCAGACGAAGCCAGGATCAGGAACCAGAAGCAGCAGCAGTCTTAGAAGCATGTGAACACAGGAGGACCAAGCAAGGAACTGAAGCCACAGACCTCCTATATATATGAGCTAGGCATCCAGCTCCTCCCAGTGGGAAGGAGGAGCCGCAGAGTGGGAGGCTACAAGAAACCCAGAAACCAAGATGGCCGCCAGCACATGTCAAACGAAGGAGAACAGCAAGAAGGTAAGACCATGACAGTACCTCCCCCTCAAGGGCCCCTCCTCCGCGGAGTAAAGAACGGTTTCCTAGGGAAGCGTGCGTGGAAGGCACGGAGCAAGGCAGGAGCATGGACATCTGCGGAGGGAACCCAGGAACGCTCCTCTGGACCATAACCACGCCAATGAACCAAAAACTGCACCCGACCGCGGACCAGGCGTGAGTCCAGGATATTGCTCACCTCATACTCCTCACGATTCCCCACTTGGACCGGACGAGGCCGAGGAACCGAAGAAGTGAAACGATTACACACCAGTGGCTTCAACAGGGAGACATGAAACACGTTGGAGATCCGCATGCCAGGAGGAAGCGCAAGGGCATAGGCTACCGGGTTTACCCTGCGAAGCACTCGGAAGGGACCAACAAAGCGAGGCGCCAGCTTGGGAGTGGGCACTCGAAGGTTGAGGTTGTGGGTGGACAACCATACACGGTCTCCGGCCTGGTAGGAAGGAGCAGGCGCTCGTCTGCGATCAGCCTGGAGTTTCTGGCGCTGCGCAGAGACCTCAAGGGACTTCTGGATCTGTACCCAAGAAGCACGTAGGACGGAAAGGTGATCCTCCACAGCCGGAATATCCTGGGGAGAGAATACCTCCGGTAACACGGCAGGTTGGAACCCATAATTGGCCATGAAGGGAGACATCCCAGAGGAAGAGTTCACCGCCGTGTTCCTGGCAAACTCAGCCCAAGGCAGGAGGTCAACCCAATTGTCTTGGTGATCGGAGACATAGCAACGAAGGAATTGCTCCAAGGCCTGATTGGATCGTTCTGCGGCCCCATTGGACTGAGGGTGGTAGGCCGAGGAGAAGGAGAGATGAATCCCCAACTGGGAGCAAAAGGCGCGCCAGAACCTGGACACAAACTGACTCCCCCGATCCGACACAATCTCCTTGGGCAAACCGTGCAACCGGAAAACCTCCCTGGCAAAAATCGTGGCCAACTCCTGTGCAGAGGGTAACTTCTTGAGAGGAACACAGTGGCACATTTTGGAAAACCGATCCACAATCATGAGAATGACCGTATGGCCTCGGGATGCAGGGAGGTCCACAATGAAATCCATCCCCAGGTGTGACCATGGGCACTCCCCGGTGGCTATGGGTTGCAGAAGGCCCAACGGAAGGTGCCGAGGGGACTTACTCTGGGCACAAACGGAGCATGCCGCTACATATGCGGCGATGTCGGAACGTAGGGAAGGCCACCAGAACAGACGTGAAACAGCCCAGGACAGCTGATTCTTTCCAGGATGCCCCGCGGTCTTGGAGTTATGGTAGGTTCGCAACAACCGAGTGCGCAACTCCTCAGTGTCACGTACCTGATCCGAAGCCGGAGTGTAGAGAGTGCTCCCCTTGCGGCTAGGTGCAGAGTACCCCTGGAAGTGGGACAGGGAGTGCTGTGCCCGAAGTAGCACGGGTTGCCGGTTGGGATGACCAGGATGGAAGCAGGACCCAACTTGTTGAGAAGTCCCAAGCAGGTCTGGAACACTTGGGCAAGCCAGGCAGTTACAAGGTGCAGACAGGAACAGACTGGGAGAGATACTGGAGCGAAGTCAGGAGCCAAGCCAAGGTCAAGTATTGGAGAAGACAACAGGAATCCGAGAGCAAGCCAAGGGGTCAGGAGCCAGGAGAAGCAAAGTCAGACAGTCCGGGTCGGCAACGAGAAGGCAAGATCAGCAGGTAAACAAGGCACAGGGAACACGGGAGGCTGTTGATCATCCAGCAACTAGATGTTGTGGCTGCTGGCTTTAAATAGGCCGATTGGCGCCAAGCGCCATTACGCATGGCGTATGCGCGTGCGCATTGGCGCACGCACATTCCTAACTGCGTTTGCCCGTGTTTGGGCGCGCATGCGCATTCGCGCCAATGCGCGAATTCGCTGATTCGCCAGGATATTGGTAGTTCCCTGACAGTGCCCCCCCCTGAGGGGCAGCCTCCGGATGCCTAACAGAGCCTGTTTTTCAGGGAATCTTTTGAAAAAGTCACGTAACAGTCTGGGAGCGTGTATATTTCCAGCAGGTTCCCAAGAACTTTCCTCCAGAGAATAGCCCTTCCATTTGATTAAATACTGGACTTGCCTTCCTCGTCTACGGCAGTCCAGGATGCATTCCACTTCATATTCCGTTTCTCCATCTACTACAACTGGAGGTGGAGGCAAGCTATCTCTTCCAGGAAAAGGACCAGGGTTGGCCGGTTTAAGCAAAGACACGTGGAAGACTGGGTGAATCTTGTAAGTATCTGGAAGGCATAATTCAAAGGCCACAGGATTGACCATCTTCTTGATCGGGAAGGGACCAATGAATCTTGGACCCAGCTTCTTGGATGGGCAGGCCAACTTAAGATTAAGAGTGGACAGCCACACTTTGTCTCCCACCTTCAAGGCCGGGCTATCCCTTCTTCTCTTGTCGTAGCATTCCTTATAGGCTTCTTGTGCCTTTTGCATGGTCTTCTGTAATAGCAGAAAATTTTCTTGCAGGAAGGCTACCCTATCTTGAACAGCAGGTACTGTAGTCTCAGACACAGGGTTAGGTAAAAAGGATGGGTGAAACCCATAGTTTGCAAAAAATGGAGACTGGTGGGTGGAAGCATGAATTGTGTTATTGTAGGCAAACTCCGCACACGGGAGTAAGGATACCCAGTTGTCTTGCGAGAATGTGGAAAAGCAGCGGAGATATTGCTCAAGGGTTTGGTTGGTTCTTTCCGTTTGACCATTACTTTGGGGGTGATATGCTGAAGATAAGCAAACTTCAATATTCAAGACTTTACAGAGAGACCTCCAAAATCTGGAAGTAAATTGTACTCCACGGTCGGATACAATGCTGCCGGGTAGACCATGTAGCCTCACTATTTCCTTGACAAAGGTATGTGCCGTGTCCACGGCCGAAGGAGTGCCAACCATGGGAATAAAATGGGCCATTTTGGACAAGCGGTCTACTATCACCATAATTGTGGAGAATCCCTCTGAGGAAGGTAGGTCCACTATAAAATCCATGGACAACATCTCCCAAGGTTGTCTTGGGCCCGGAAGTGGTTTCAACAGACCCCAAGCTTGGACGTGACTGCCTTTACTCCGAAGGCAGGTGGTACAGGAACTCACATAGTCCTTACAGTCCTTTCTTAGGTTTGGCCACCAATAGGATCGCTGAATTAGTTCTAAGGTCTTTCGGACCCCAAAGTGACCAGCAAGTTGATGGTCATGAAGAGCTTTAAGGACCGTGAGTCTGGCTTCCTGGGGTACAAAGAACTTGTCTTCATGCAAGAAAAATTTTCCCTGTTTTTTGAGAGTAGCAGTCTCAGGAGCAGTACAGCGGGCAGAGGCCAGTTCAAGGGTGGTCCTAAGATCAGGCTGGAGTAAAAGAAAGTTTTGAGAGGACAGAATTGTACTGGGGGTGACATCCACAGGGGTTTCAGGGAACATCCGCGAGAGGGCATCTGCCTTCCCATTCTTAGAGCCTGGCCGGTATGTGAGATGGAAGTTAAACCTCGAAAAGAATAGTGCCCATCTGGCCTGCCGAGGTCTTAGGCGTTTGGCTGATCTGAGATATTCGAGGTTCTTGTGGTCCGTGAATATCATTATTGGGTGGGCTGCGCCCTCCAGCAAATATCGCCATTCTTCTAATGCGGCCTTGATGGCCAATAGTTCTCGGTCCCCTACATCGTAGTTCTTCTCGGGCTGACTGAGTTTTCTAGAAAAAAACGCTACTGGGTGAAGCAATGCCTTGGGTCCCTGGCGTTGCGATAGGACTGCTCCCGTGGCCACTTCTGAAGCATCCACTTCAAGGACGTAAGGTAAGGCTGGGTCTGGGTGTTGTAGCACAGGAGCACTGGTGAATACAGCCTTGAGCTTGTCAAATGCACTTTGGGCCTCTGGGGACCATTGGAACCGAGTGTTTTGCCGAGTCATTTGCGTAATGGGGGCAATGATGCGGGAAAAGTCCTTAATAAACCTTCGGTAAAAGTTTGCGAAACCCACAAACCTTTGGATGCCCTTTTTGTCAGAGGGGGCAGGCCACTCCAGGATGGCAGACACTTTCTGAGGGTCCATTGCTATTCCATCAGTGGAGATAATCAGGCCCAGAAATTGTATGGATGACTTCTCGAATTCACATTTTTCTGCTTTAGCATAAAGCCCGTGTTTTCTGAGAGTGGCCAATACTTTTTGTACATGTATTCTGTGCAACTCCAGGGTAGTAGAAAAAATAAGGATGT
Organism: Pelophylax lessonae; assembly: GCF_965119305.1. NCBI lineage: Eukaryota > Metazoa > Chordata > Amphibia > Anura > Ranidae > Pelophylax > Pelophylax lessonae. Next base: position 93,408,639 of record NC_138779.1, read on the forward strand.
CGTCTAAATAAACGATGAGGAAATTGTCCAGGAATTCTCGGAAAATATCGTTTACAAGGTGCTGGAAAGTGGCGGGGGCATTACACAGCCCGAAGGGCATAACCAAGTATTCGAAATGCCCGAAACGGGTTCGAAAGGCAGTCTTCCATTCATCGCCCTCGCGGATCCGCACCAAATTATAGGCACCTCGTAAGTCTAATTTAGTAAAGACTTGAGCAGAACGAAACCTCTGGAAGAGCTCAGGAACGAGAGGGAGTGGGTACCGGTTTTTTATAGTTATTTTATTCAAGTCCCTGTAGTCCACACATGGCCTGAGAGTGTGGTCTTTTTTCTCCACGAAGAAGATTCCGGCTCCGGCCGGAGAGGAAGAAGGACGAATGAAGCCCTTGCTGAGGTTTTCATCGATGTATTGCCGTAGGGCTTCAAGTTCTGTCTCTGAAAGTGGAAAAATACGGCCAAAAGGGATCTCAGCACCAGGCAACAATTCTATTGGGCAATCATAGGGACGGTGAGGTGGTAGAGAGTCCGCCTTCTTCTTATCAAATACGTCCAGAAAACTATGATAGGCGGAAGGAACGCCTTGGCTGGCATTGGAAACAGGCTGAATGGCAAGACAGCTGGCAGGAGGAGGTATCTCAGGAGTCATACAATGTTGGAGGCAGTACACTGATTTGAAGGATACTTCTCCTTTGGACCAGTCTATCAACGGGTTATGGGCCCGTAGCCACGGAATTCCCAGAATTACAGGAAACATAGGTGAAGGAAGGACGTCAAAGTGAAAAAGTTCCTTATGGCCAGGGCCAGTAGTGGCAAGTACGGGTAAGGTTTCCTGAATGACGGGCCCGGACCTGGGGGTGGTGCCGTCTGCAAGGTGGATTTCCAGTTTATGGCGCTTGGTCTGGAGTGGAATGTGAAGGTTTCTTGCCACAGAGATATCCAGGAAACAGCTGCAGGCTCCGGAATCAATGATTGCTGGCAGCTTGATCTCTCCTTCTGCTACCTGTAATGAAACAAGAAGGACTAGGTGAGCGGGAGAGGGTCCCGGAATTTGGAGATGCAGATGGTTGAAAGCAGCGGGCTTACTTGGTCTCACTGGGCAGTCACGGAGAAAGTGTCCATCTTCCCCACAGTAAAGACATAAGTTCAATTGCCTGCGACGAAGCCTTTCAGCAGGGGTTAAGGCTGTGCGGACCACTCCGATCTGCATAGGCTCTTCAGGAGACATTGGGTTAGTAGCAGTGGGTAGAGGAGCAGGAGATGGTGGCACCTTGGGTAACATCCAAGTAGGCTGATAAGACTGAGCTTGTTCAGACCTGTGTTCCCGCAAACGTCTGTCCAATTGGATGGCGAGTTGAATGAGCCCCTCTAATGAGGTGGGGGTCTCTACTCGTGCCAACTCATCTTTCAGGGTTTCAGACAGACCTAACCGATATTGGTATTTGAGGGCGGCCTCATTCCACCCTGTGTCTGCGGCCCACCTACGAAAGTCCACTGTGTAATCCTCTACAGGGCGTCGGCCTTGCTGTAGCTTATGGAGCGTAGCCTCGGCAGTGGCCATACGTTGTGGGTCATCGTACAGCTGTGCCATAGCCTCGAAGAAAACCTCAACGGAACTGACAGCAGGATCCTTCTGTTCCAGTAACTGATGGGCCCAGGACTGGGGTTCATCAGACAACAGGGAAATAATAAACCCCACTTTAACTGTCTCTAAAGAAAAAGTTCTGGGTTGCAGGGCCAGGTATAACAGGCAGGCATTTTTGAATGACCTAAACTTGCGGCGATCCCCCGAGAAGCGTTCAGGTATAGGTACTCTTGGTTCTGGAGGCGGAGCCATCATCGTAGGAGTTGGAGCTGACTGTCCTGAAGTTGCAGGAGCGGAGGTGGAGACTGCAGCGGGTGGATCTGAAGTCGCTGCCAGAGATGGTGCAGTCAGGTACTGTAAACGGCCTTCCAGTTGGAAGTACCCATCCTGAAGATTCTTCACCGCCTGGGTTAATGCAGTCACTTGCTGGCACAGGGCTTCCAGCGGGGAGGCACCTCTCTCGGCTTCTGACATGGCTGGATGATACTGTCACGTACCTGATCCGAAGCCGGAGTGTAGAGAGTGCTCCCCTTGCGGCTAGGTGCAGAGTACCCCTGGAAGTGGGACAGGGAGTGCTGTGCCCGAAGTAGCACGGGTTGCCGGTTGGGATGACCAGGATGGAAGCAGGACCCAACTTGTTGAGAAGTCCCAAGCAGGTCTGGAACACTTGGGCAAGCCAGGCAGTTACAAGGTGCAGACAGGAACAGACTGGGAGAGATACTGGTGCGAAGTCAGGAGCCAAGCCAAGGTCAAGTATTGGAGAAGACAACAGGAATCCGAGAGCAAGCCAAGGGGTCAGGAGCCAGGAGAAGCAAAGTCAGACAGTCCGGGTCGGCAACGAGAAGGCAAGATCAGCAGGTAAACAAGGCACAGGGAACACGGGAGGCTGTTGATCATCCAGCAACTAGATGTTGTGGCTGCTGGCTTTAAATAGGCCGATTGGCGCCAAGCGCCATTACGCATGGCGTACGCGCGTGCGCATTGGCGCACGCACATTCCTAACTGCGTTTGCCCGTGTTTGGGCGCGCATGCGCATTCGCGCCAATGCGCGAATTCGCTGATTCGCCAGGATATTGGTAGTTCCCTGACACTCAGGCACAAAACATCTGCCGTTGGGTCTCCCAGAGGGAGCACCAGATTGAGCCGCCAAAATCTGCTCACCCAGGGGAGAGGTCAGGCTGGTGCGAATGGCGGCCAGGATCTGATTCGGGGGTATGACCGAAGTCGGAATCGACTCCTCCCTGGACAGGTCGGAGTACTGCCGTGATAAGGCATCCGCCCTGATGTTCTTGGAACCGGGTAGGTAGGAGACCACGTAATTAAAACGTGACAAGAACAGAGCCCATCTGGCCTGACGTGGTGTCAATCTCTTGGCCTCAGAAAGGTAGGTCAGATTCTTGTGGTCCGTCAGGATGAGGACCGGAACCACCGAACCCTCGAGCAAGTGCCTCCATTCTTTAAGGGCCTGTACGATGGCCAATAACTCCCTGTCACCAATCTGATAGTTGCACTCCACGGAAGACAGTTTCCGGGAGTAAAACCCACAAGGAAGCAGAGGACCCTCTGGTGTTCTACGCTGAGACAGAAGGGCGCCTACTCCCGTCTCAGACGCGTCCACCTCGAGGACAAAGGGCAACCCAGGGTTGGGATGCGACAGAATCGGAGCCGACACAAAGGCGGACTTTAGAGCCTCAAAAGCTCGGATGGCCTCGAGCGGCCAGACCTGGGAATTACTGCCCTTCCTGGTCAGATCCGTGAGAGGCTTGGCTAGCATGGAAAAGTCCCTGATGAACTTCCGATAATAATTGGCGAAGCCCAAAAAGCGCTGCAGGGAGCGAAGACCACTGGGCTGGGGCCATTGTAAGACAGCCGAAACCTTCTCAGGATCCATGGAGAACCCCTCAGCGGAAATTATGTAACCTAAGAAGGTTACCTGGGATCGGTGAAATTCGCATTTCTCAAGCTTACCGAACAGCTTGTTCTCTCGTAACCGTTGCAACACTCGTCTGACATCCAGAATGTGGGTCTACATGGATTCAGAATATACCAAGATGTCATCCAAATAGACCACCACACACTGCTGCAACAGGTCACGGAAAACATCGTTGATGAATTCCTGAAAGACTGCGGGCGCATTGCACAACCCAAAGGGCATAACCAAGGATTCATAATGACCGGTCCTGGTGTTAAACGCGGTCTTCCACTCATCGCCCGCCTTGATCCTTACGAGGTTATATGCCGCCCTCAGGTCGAGTTTGGTAAAGACCGTGGCCCCTTTAAGGCGATCGAACAGCTCGGAAATCAAGGGTATCGGGTAAGCGTTCTTGATCGTGATGCGATTGAGACCCCTGTAATCGATGCAAGGCCTCAACTCACCGCCCTTCTTTTTCACAAAGAAAAATCCAGCCCCTGCCGGGGACGAGGATTTGCGAATGTGTCCGCGTGAAAGCGCCTCCTTCACGTACTCCTCCATGGCCTCATTCTCCGCTACCGACAGTGGAAAGACCTTGCCACGAGGAGGAACGGCACCAGGTTGTAACTCGATGGCACAATCGTATGGGCGGTGTGGAGGGAGGGCAACCGCGCGCACCTTATCGAATACATCCCGGTACTCCTCGTATTCAGGAGGCAAAAGAGAGTCCGAGGAAGTACACAGCAACTTGACAGGCCCATGGATGCAACTAGCCCCACACTGTGGTGACCACGAGAGGATCTCGGCCGATCTCCAATCGAAAGTCGGATTATGCTTCTGGAGCCAGGGGTACCCCAAGACCACCGAGTAGTGTGGAGACGAAATAACCTGGAAGCAGACCGACTCTCTGTGAACGTCACCAATGGCTATCCCCACTGGAAGGGTCTCATGAGTCACGTGTGGCGGCAGAAGGGGTCTGCCGTCTATCGCCTCAAGAGCCAGTGGGGAACCTCGGGCCTGCAGAGGAATGGAATTGGCGGCAGCGAACACACTATCAATGAACAAACCACCAGCACCAGAGTCCACCAACGCCTGGGTCGTCACTGAGCCCCCGACCCAGGAGAGGACAACAGTGATCAGTGGTTTGTCAACACGGGAAACCGGGGACGAGGAGACTCCACCCAAGATCTGCCCCCGACAGGATCTCAGGTGCGAGCGTTTCCCGGACGGTTCGGACATGCCAACCGAAAATGCCCACCGAGACCACAGTACATGCATCGGCCCTCGCGTCTCCGGAGTACCCTCTCCCCCTCAGACAGGCGAGCAAAGCCCAGCTGCATGGGTTCATCCCCAGCCAAGTCATCCCCAGGAGGCGTGGGAGGAGAGGGAGGCACGGGTGGGACAGCAAAGGTAGGCGCCAATCTGTTAGGAGGCCTCCGCAGACTCTCCTTAAAGGAAGGTCTCTCCCTGAGTCTGGTGTCAATCAAAATCAGGAAAGAAATAAGAGACTCGAGCTCCACTGGTAGGTCCTTAGCTGCAACCTCATCCTTCAAGGCATCCGAGAGACCATGAGAGAAAGCAGCGACCAGAGCCTCATTATTCCAGCCCACCTCTGCTGCCAGGGTACGAAAGTCAATGGCGTATTCAGCTACGGATCGTGAACCCTGTCTGATGGACATAAGGAGCTTCGCAGCAGAGGCAGCACGAGCCGGCACATCGAATACCCTCCGAAGAGAAGCAACAAAACCGGAAAACTCGGCAACCACCGGATTGTTGTTCTCCCATAAAGGGCTGGCCCAGGCCAAGGCCTTGTCCGAGAGCAGCGAAATTAAGAAGCCCACCTTTGATCTCTCAGTAGGAAAGGCATGTGGCAGCAACTCGAAATAAATGCCCACCTGGTTGAGGAAAGCTCGGCACTGAGTTGGCTCTCCCCCAAAGCGCTGTGGAAGGGGGGCAGAACCGATCATACCCCGAAACCCCGCAGGCGCAACAACAGGTGTCGGGGTAGACTCTGGCGCAACAACCGGAGCGGCAGTAGGAGCGGGCCCAGGAGCGACAACCGACCCATCGGCAACGGGAGCGAAATGAGCCGTGCGTTCAAGCAGGATTTGCAACGCCACGGCGAACTGACCCAACAGGTGATCCTGCTGATCAAGTCTGGCAACCAGCATGGGTAGCGAGGATGGCCCTGTACCGTCAGAATTCATGGCTTGGTCCTAATGTCACGGAACCATGAACCAGACGTACAACAACAGATAAGTGAAAATAAGAAGGCTTTATTGAAAATCAAGCTGTAAAGCAAAAGTCCAAACGGATGGCAAAACCGAAGCAGAGTCTTTGCGAAGCCAGAGGTCAGGAGCCAGGAGGGTAGTCAGACGAAGCCGGAATCAGGAACCAGCAGGGTAGTCAGACGAAGCCAGGATCAGGAACCAGCAGGGTAGTCAGACGAAGCCAGGATCAGGAACCAGCAGGGTAATCAGACGAAGCCAGGATCAGGAACCAGAAGCAGCAGCAGTCTTAGAAGCATGTGAACACAGGAGGACCAAGCAAGGAACTGAAGCCACAGACCTCCTATATATATGAGCTAGGCATCCAGCTCCTCCCAGTGGGAAGGAGGAGCCGCAGAGTGGGAGGCTACAAGAAACCCAGAAACCAAGATGGCCGCCAGCACATGTCAAACGAAGGAGAACAGCAAGAAGGTAAGACCATGACACGCTAGTATAGTTCTGATCAGATCAGATATTGATCTGTTCAAACACTATACTAGTAATGGAGGTGTGTGTGTGTGTGTGTATGTGTGTTAGTGTACTTGACTCTAACTGACGCTAAGTAACGGTGGTGTAGTGGGACCCTGACGCTAACTAGCCTAAGTTGTGTCACCCGTGACACTAATACAGTGATCGGTGATCACTGTGACAGGGCAGTGAAGGGGTTAACTGGGGGAGATCAAGGGGTTAAACCTTTGTAGGGGATAGATGGCGGGTGGCCTAAACCTATTTGGGCTTAGCGCAAGAGCAAATTAGGGTCACAAGTGACACTAAATACAGTGATCAGTAGTTATCTGATATACTGTATATATTAGTGCACTGTGTGATAGGGAGTGAAGGGGTTAACTGGGGGAGATCAAGGGATTAAACCTTTATAGGGGATAGATGGCGGGTGGCCTAAACCTATTCGGGCTTAGCGCAAGCGCAAATTAGGGTCACAAGTGACACTAAATACAGTGATTAGTTATCTGATTTACTGTATATATTAGTGCACTGTGTTATAGGGAGTGAAGCGGTTAACTGGGGGAGATCAAGGGGTTAAAATTTTATTAGGGGATAGGTGGCGGGTGCCCTAACCCTATCTGGGCTTAGCGCAAGCGCAAATTAGGGTCACTAGTGACACTAAATACAGTGATCAGTATTTACCTATATACTGTATTTAGTGCACAGAGTAATAGGGAGTAAAGGGGTTAACTGGGGGTGATCAAGGGGTTAAAACTTTATTAGGGGATAAGTGGCGGGTGCCCTAACCCTATTTGGGCCTAGCGCAAGCGCAAACTAGGCTCACAAGTGACACTTATACAGTGATCAGTAAAATATCTGTATGCCACTGTATATAGTGTTCACTGTGAGGGGTTTGGGGGTGATCAGGGGGTGATCAGAGGTGATCAAGGGGTTAAATGTGCCTATGTGAGGTGTGTCAGTGTAGTGTTGGTGGAAACTCACGTTTTTGATGTGTCTGTCTTCTCCTGGAACCGAAAGGACTCCAGAAGGGACAGTGACATCACTTCCCCTGCCTGTGTTTACATTACACAGGCAGGGGACAGATTACCATTGGCTGGGACCGATCGCCAGACACTGACCAAAAATCATTGGTCAATATCTGGTGACTGATCGGTTCCCTACCGAATCCGATCAGAATCGGCACCCGCGGTGCGCGGGTGCCTGCTCTGGGAGCCGTGATCGCGCCCGACGTAGGTCTACGTCGCTGGACGGGATCGTGCCACACTGCCGCAGTAGTGTCCATGTAAGCGGACGTAAAGTGGTTAAACGAGTCAAATTTTGTAGTTAGTTCTGCTAGTTTGGCTGTATTACTACTTAGCATTCTTTGCCTCTGCATGACCAAAATCTCTATCCACTGGGCTGTGCATAACGATGACACCTTATCCCATGTTTTTTGTAGGTCTGGGTCTAAAAAGTTACATCTTTTTTTGTTGCGCAAACCCCTTGGGGCTAATCCTTCGCACAAATACTGCTTCAGGAAGGTAATGTCCCACCATTGTGTGACATTATAGTTGTATGCTTCCTCTGTTTTCTTACACTGTACCCAGAACTCCTTTTCCCTCTCCTCTATATACAGTGGCCTATTACGCATTGTATTAGCGCCGGGCGGTGCTGGGGCCTACGCTCCCTCACTACTGTTCTCCGCCACTGCGTTGATTTGTGCCAGGGAAAATAACTTCTTAAACAGGTTCATTGATTCATTTTGTCTGACCGCAACCTCATCGTCTGTGTATACTGATACTTCTGCCATTATGACTAGATAATTATTTATTATATATTTGTGAGGAATTAAATATATAAAAAAAATAAAAAAAAAAGACCAAACGGGGGGGGGGGGGGAGAAGGAAGGGCAGGGGGTATGTTTGGACGGAAATGGAAGGGAGTAGGGAAGAGTGATCACAAGGTGAACCAATGTACTGCAGGTGTGCTTCAATGAGTTGAAGCTCTACCTATCTAAAACATACCAATGTTAAAGTTAAAAAATAATCAAAATTACTACAAGCCATCTAACATGCGGGTCACTGTGTTGAAGGAATGATGTCTAAGTAATGAATTATACACCAACATTATACATAACCTATACAAAATATATATAAAATATGTGTATATATTAAAATGTGAACTCGCCACTAGACTGTTTCCTATACTAGGACTAAACACGGATCAATATAGTCTAACATGGCACCACACTAATACAATATATTACACACTTGTCCCACATACAATGCATAAGTCCAAGTCACTGGGGTGTCTCACAGATCGCTGCCAGCTGGTCCCAAAATCAATATGCAATCAACAAAAAGAACCCCTGCACATACTGGTGTCCAACATCTACACGGGGATATACTTCACCAGTCAATGACGTCATCAGGTGCGTCGTCAGCTGTGACAAAACGCATTGTGCCTGGTTACGTCATTTCCGCCCCATTGGAACGCAGATCCGGTCGCTGACACGCATAGCGTCCCGGAAGTAACCGCCAACGAGGGACTCGCGGCCCCTACTGCTCTGAATGCCCGTTTACCATTGTATTTATGTGAGTACCTGATTTTAATTTATAATAAAGATATTTTTGAAAACGGTACATCACTATATGAGACTTCTCCTTACATATCATCACGGGATATACCTATCGTTTGTGGAAAGGGAATACGAGGCTTCATTGCCTAGGTAGAGGAGACACCTTCCCCTAAGAGCCCCATACATAGAAACTGCTGGATAGAGGATATCACCCCAAGGCACATTACCCCTGTAGGAGTACATATTTCTGGTGAGTGCGGGAGATATTGGAGGGGTGCACGGGTTTTCTCACCCATCACTCAGCACTCGGACCACCCGGACCATCACCTATTAAATATATTGATACACCTGCTTCACCTTACAGCACTTTAAAGACTGTTCATGACCTTTTGTTGGATCATCACATTTTTATTTTTAAATTGTATAGCACTTTATGGACTATTTATCTCCTTTGCTGGATCATTATATATATTTTTGAATTTTGTGGTTATCACTATTATTCCATTTCTTCACTGGCACACAGGTTTTTGCCTATTAATTTTATTTATTTATCTATTGCACTTATCACTTGGAGCACACATCTAGTGAGAGTACCTTTGACATTTTTACACCTTTTAATATTTATGTTTTTGAGGTATAGTGTATACTGTTGAATGTATGTGATCATTTAAAGCGGAGTTCCACCCGAAATTTATACTTACCTCCATCTTCTCGCTCCCGGTCACCTGAAAAACAAATGGATAATCGCAATTTTTTTTTTTTTTTCACTTACCTTTTAGAGAAAATATACTCACCTTACTTCCTTCTTCCTCCCCTCGGCGGCCACGGCGATTCGTCACTTCCTGGATTTTGCAATGATTCCTGGGAGCTGAACGTCATCGCTCCCAGGAATCATTGCGCCTGCACCGGCCCCGACGTCAGTTCCGGGGCGCGCGCGTCATTCCCTTCTAAACAGCTTCTGGGCATGCCCAGAAGCTGTGGAGGGATGACGCGCGCGACCCGGAACTGACGTCGGGGCCGGTGCAGTGCATCGTGGGACCGAAGAAGGAGGAAGAGGACCGAAGAGGACGCGGAAGAGGATCGTGCTGGCTTCAAGCTGCCCACACCTGAGATGGCAGCGCTGGAGAAGACAATTTCAAGGTAAGTATATCTCCTGAAAGGTGAGTGCAACCCGGGACAGATCAGAGGCTAGCCATTGTGGAATGTGCTAGCCCTGACTGTCCCGGGGGTATTTTTGTAAAAAAATGCATAACCAGGGTGGAACTCCGCTTTAAACACGTACATTAGTACTTTACCCAGTGATAAATTTACCTCTCCCTTATACAATTTGGATTCAGCCAGGCAGCGCCATTTTACCTCACTTTTTTCCATAGTTATTGATATAGTCTTCGGACTATATTTTGAGGTTGGCTGCAGCCCACCCCTTTGTCCACAAGCGCAGAATTTTTTCTACACCTTCATACGCAAGTCCCGCCCACATATGTAAACGGTGTTCAAACCACACATGTGAGGTATCGCTGCGATCGTTAGAGCAAGAGCAATAATTTTAGCCCAAGACCTCCTCTGTAACTCTAAGCTGGTAACCTGTAGAAATTTTTTAAATGTTGCCTATGGGGATTTTTAAGTACCAATGTTTGGCGCCATTCCGCGAGCGTGCCCAATTTTGAAGCATGACATGTTGGGTATCGAATTACTCGGCGTAACATTATCTTTCACGTTATGGAAAAAAATGGGCTAAATTTACTGTGCGCAAATATGGTGTGATAAAAAATATTGCAACGATCTCCATTTTATTCTCTAGGGACTCTGCTAAAAAAAATATATAATTTTTGGGGGTTCTAAGTAGTTTTCTAGCATAAAAATTATTTTAGCTTGTAAACACCAAGTGTCAAAAATAGGCCCAGTCTTAAAGTGGATAAATGGACAACTTTGTGTAAAGTGCTACTTGGATGTTGGGCCTCTGTATGTGGTCAGGCTGTGAAAAAGTCTCACACATGTGGTATCGGCATACTCAGGAGGAGTAGCAGAATGTATTTTGGGGTGCAATTTTTGCTATGTACATGCTATGTGTTAGAAATATTGCATAAATGGACAACTTTGTGTAAAAAAAAAAAAGCATTTTCATTTTCTTTCAACAGTTTCCAAAAACTTGTGGAAAAAAATGACATGTTCAAAAGACTCATTATGCCTCAAAGATTATACGTTGGGGTGTTTGCTTTGCAAAATGGGGTCATTTTATGGGGGTTTCCATTGTCCTGGTGCTCCAGGGCCTTCAAAAGTGTGATAGGTTGTCAGGAAATTATATGTGTAATTTGTGCTCCTAGAATGCCGGACGGTGCTACTTGGATGTTAGGCCTCTGTATGTGGCTAGGCTGTGAAAAAGTCTCACACATGTGGTATCGACATACTCAGGAGGAGGAGTATAATGTGTTTTGGGGTGTAGTTGCAAGTATACATCTGCTGTGTGAGAGAAATAACCTGTTAATACGACAATTTGTAAAAAAAAAAAAAAAATCTTAATTTTGCAAAGAATTGTGGGAAAAAATTACAACTTCAAAAAACTCACCATGCCCCTTATTAAATACCTTGGAATGTCTACTTTCCAGAAAGGGGTCATTTGGGGGGTAATTGTACTTTCCTGACTTTTTAGTGTCTCAAGACGTGAGATAGGCCTTCAGTACATCAGGTGTGATCAATTTTCAATGATTAGCACCATAGCTTGTGGACTCTATAACTTTCTCAAAGACCAAATAATATACACTTACTTGGGTTATTTTTACCAAAGATAAGTAGCACTATAAATTTTGGCCAAAATTTGTGAAGAAAAATTACTAATTTGCAAAATTTTATGACAGACACAAAGAAAAATGCGTTTTTTCACAATATTTTCAGTCTTTTTTTATTTATAGCACAAAAAATAAAAAACCCAGTATTGATTAAATACCATCAAAAGAAAGCTCTATTTGTGTGGGGAAAAAAAGGACACAATTTTTTTATGGGTACAGTGTTGCATGACTGAGTAATAGAGGAATTCATCCTTCCCTATCCTTTCTGCAGCTGCTGAATAACTGCTGAATAACTGATTGTCCTCCTCTCCCTCCTGCAGGAAGAATGGTGAAAGATCAATTCCTCTATATGCAGCTGCCCCATCCCCCTCCTATACAACTTCCTTTGCTGGCCCCCCAGTGCTCTCTTAACCTCCCCCCCTCCAGTGTTCCTATCCCCCCCTCAGTGCTCTTAACCCCCCCCCCAGTGCACTAGACCCCCTGTTCTTTAGCCCCCCCATGCTCTTCAGCTCCCCACAGTGCTTTTTATCTCCCTCCCCCTATGCTCTCTGTCCCCCCCCCAGTGCTCTCCACCCCCCTGGTTTTCCCTGCCCGCCCCCCAAGTGCTCCCTGTCCCCTCCAGTGCTCTCCACCCCCCTGGTTTTCCCTGCTCGCCCCCCCCAGTGCTCTCCACCCCCTGCACCTTCCAACCCCCCTACAATGCTTTGCAAAACCCCTCTTAATTCTCTCCTGTCCCCCCGCCCACCGTGCCCTTCACCTCCTCCAGTGCTCTCTGCTTCCCCTGTGCTCTCCGGCCCCCTAGTGCTCTTCTATCTTCTATCATGTCTGCAGTCTCTGAGCATCTTCTGTATCACGTCCGTAGTCTCTGACCATCTCCTGTATCATGTCTGCAGTCTCTGACCATCTCCTGTATCACGTCTGCGGTCTCTGACCATCTATTGTATCATGTCTGCAGTCTCTGACCATCTCCTGTATCATGTCTGCAATCTCTGACCATCTCCTGTATCACGTCTGCAGTCTCTGACCATCTACTGTATCACGTCTGCAGTCTCTGACCATCTCCTGTATCATGTCTGCAGTCTCTGACCATCTCCTGTATCACGTCTGCAGTCTCTGACCATCTACTGTATCATGTCTGCAGTCTCTGACCATCTCTTGTATCATGTCTGCAGTCTCTGACCATCTCCTGTATCATGTCTGCAATCTCTGACCGTCTCATGCCAAGGTTTGCCATCACTGCTCTATATATATATATATATATATATATATATATATATACACGCATGTGTGTTTGAGCTTTGGGGTGCACACCCTAATGCAATAGGCTGCGCACGCCTATGGATGAAGTTAAGTCTGCAAAGTGTGAGTGCAGCACGTTTTATTGCTAATATAAAGGACTTTATCAAGCAGAGAATGGTGCCTTCTTTTGTCCAATTCAGAAGGCAAATCTTCGGGACATATTCGATTTTTTTATTGTTATTATGTACAGTAGGTAGAAAGCCAACACATCCTAGACATTACAAGTATCCTTCCTCGAAATAATACTGAATACATCATAATAAAAATAATAACAGCTATTCCATTCTCACTACCCATTAGCCTGTGGCTTTTGTGTGCAGCTTCACATACAGTAAAAGCCTCCTGTTTTTCAATAGATTAGAATATGTGTAAAAGTCATGAACATTTATTGATAGACAGGGTGAGGTGAAACTCTGAACAACCAGGAATGTAATAAAACAAACAGATAAATAGAGTCTCTGAGCTGTTGGTGGAAGTAACAAGTTGGGCACGAGTGTAAGTCCAAAGCTCACGAATGATGGCGCAAGAAGGGGAAAGATGAATGCTGTTCTACAGTACACATGTAATCCTCAAGATGTTGGCTGGACTTCCCAAGATGCACCTCTTGATCTTTTTCTGACTGAAAAATTATGGGGTGTATGGAAGCATTGCAGTTGTCCAACACTGCTAAACTGTCTTATGTATGAATGTGGGCACTGTGCTATTTGACCACTAGGTGGCGCTCAATTCAAAGATGAATATTAACAGTAGTAACATTAAATTCTATGCTTGAGGTATGACAACAACAGCAACTACAACAATAATAGACCATAGTCACAATAGTCACAATAGCAATATCAGTAATGTGCTCAATAAGCAGCAAATGAGATGTAAATTCTGAAAACGAAATTATAAAACATTCTGTACAAACAAAAGGGAATGAAAAAGTACAAAATCAAATGCAGATGTACCTGTGATATCATTGTAACCTGCAGGTCTGTTGACTAAATTACTTTGGGACAGTGCTATTCATGCTTGAGTCTTTAAAGGTAGCAAGGAAAGTGAACACAATCAGTATGGAGCCATATTGGATCCAATGAAACAAAGCAGACTGAAAAACTGGCGGAGGGCTTATACTAAGAATACCTGATGGGGTGACAATGTTAATGTGAGTAAAATAAAAGCGTGGTCAGGGTGTTAACTGAGATCAGTTTGGAGAGGAAAGAGTAGCATAAAGAATACAATAGATTTCCACAGGATGAGACTGAGCATGGCAAATTATTGGTAGGAGCATACATGAGTGGTGGAGGAAGAAGCAAATTGTAAGGAAGAAATACCAGTGAGTTGTTTATGACTGGTAATTAGACCCCTGGCTTATAATACTAATGATCGCTAAATTACCATCACAACAACAACAGCACTGGCATCTGGTTCTTCAGCATGATTATTCTTCTCCTGTTTTATCATCATCAGCAGGACCATTAGATTGGATGAATAAATTATTATTATACAGGATTTATATAGTGCCAACAGTTTGTGCATTTACAATGTGAGGGAAGACAATACAGTTACAATACAGTTCAATACAGGAGGAATTAGAGGGCCCTGCTCGTTAGAGCTTACAATCTAGAAGGGAGGGTCAAGTGAAACAAAAGGCAATAACTGTGGGGGATGAGCTAATGGAGAAAATGGAAGTACAATTGTTAGGTGTGGGTAGGATAGGCTTCTCTGAAGAGGAGGGTTTTCAGGGACCTTCTAAAAGCTAATAGAGTAGGAGATAATCGGACAGATTGGGGTAAGGAGTTCTATAGGATTGGAGAAGCTCTGGAAAAGTCCTAGAGGTGAGCATGGGAGAAGGTGATGAGGGAGCTAGAGAGCAGGAGGTTTTGGAAGGAACGAAGAGAGCGATTAGGTTGGTATTTTGAGTCTAGGCTAGTGATGTAGCTAGGGGCTAAATTGTGGATGGCTTTGTAGGATGTTGTTAGTATTCTGAATTTAATTTGTTGGGTGAGTGGAAGCCAGTGGAGGGATTGACAGAGAGGAGTAGCAGACACTGAGCGATTGGTAAGGAGGCTAAGTCTGGCAGCAGCATTCATGATGGATTGAAGGGGGGATAGCCTATGTAGAGGTAGGCCAATGAGAAGGGAATTGCAGTAATCGAGGCGCGAGATGACCAGGGAGTGAATTAGGAGCTTTGTGGTGTCATGGGTTAGAAAGGTGCGTATTTTGGAGATGTTGTGGAGGTTGAGGCAGCAAGATTTGGACAGTGATTTGATGTGGGACTTGAAGGAGAGTTCAGATTCCAGGACTACACCTAGGACCTTGACATGTGGGGATGGGCTGATAGTTCTGCCATCGATTTTGACACAGAGATAGGGGAAGACTAAATGACTGTCTTAGGGAATGACACATATGACTAACATGTAAAATAAGTTATTATGGGGGGTGGCCGTGCAGCATTTGCCATATTGTGCAAATAATTGGACGATCGCTGATGAAGTAACTCTTGCGCCTGTGTGTTGGAGTTACTTTGTCTTTGCACTCATGCTCCATTATCAGCATCTTACAGATGTTTGGAATCATCCAGACTGTACATTGAACTGGCATATGCCACAGTGTACAGATAACCGAAATTGCTAGTAGACAGATGAAAAAAAAGTTTTTGGCCAGAAGAGACTTATAAAGTCTTTCAACTAGTAAAACTACACCTACTTTCGAAATTTTGTTTACAAAGTTTTGTTCCACTTTACTACATGGTATTTGGAGGCTTAAAAAAAAAAAAAAAACTAACCTGAAAATGCATAGAAAACTGACTTCAAAGACATGTGTACTTTTGGGATAGTTATCCTAATTAGGGTCAAACAGTCTACCCCAGCATGTCCATATTAACATCAAGCTGGCAACTTCCTTATACCTATAAGGAAGGCTGTCACAGCCAAAACGCGTTAGCTTGTTACCACTGTGTTTTAGTATGTAGCCAATAAAGATTTGGATTTTATGGACTACACTGAGTTGCCGGCTTGATGTTACTATAGATGTGGTTGTTTGAGTGTGGGAGCACTATAGGCAGAGCACTGGTCCTCAGCCACTGGTAGCTGAATCTGCAGTTGAACGTGGGTAATATTTATTTGCCTACACCAGCATGTATTCCAGTTTTTCTTCATTAAAAAATATCATAGATAAGGGAGATAGAGACATCATTATTTTCCTTTAAAAAGCATGAGATTAGACACCCCAATAACACCCATCATACCATATTGTATCACCTAAAGAAAACACACAATAAAGGTTTTAGGAAACCTTTAGGCTGCAGGCCTCTTCATTGGGTTTAAAGTGGTTGTAAAGTCAGGAGGTTTTTTTTACCTTAATGCATTTTATGCATTAAAAGAAAAAGTCTTCTGTGTGCAGCAGCCCACCCTCAGCCCTCCTAATACTTACCCGACCCCATCTACATCCAACGATGTTGCAGGAGTGTCTCAGCTGCCTGAGACTCTCCCTCCTCATTGGCTGTGGTGGTAGCATTGGCTCCCGCTGTCAATCAAATTCAAGCGAATGAGGGGAAAGAGGGGATGGGGACGGTCCACGGCTCCATGTCTGAATGGACACACTGAGTTGTGGCTCGGCTTGGGCGCCTCCATAGCAAGCTGCTTGCTGTGGGGGCACTCAACAGGAGGAAGGGGCCAGAAGCACCAAAGAGGAACCCGAGAAGAGGAGGATCTGGGCTGCTTTATGCAAAACCACTGCTCAGAGAAGGTAAATATAACATGTTTGTTATTTTTAGGCTACATTCACACCTGGACCTACGGATAAAAAGCTGTGCTGTGGATGGGATCCAGTCGCCTTAAGGTCAGTAAATTCTGACCTTATTGAAGCATACCCATACGGATAATTTGATCCGGGAACCCTATGCAACCAGGCATGTAACCAAAAACACAGAAATAGAGAGAGGGAAGGTACCCTCTCTGGAAGGTTGCTAAAGAAGAGCTCATAGGGATTGGTTTGTGCAAAAACAAAATATAACCTTTATTAAATTTGGGTGCAGTACATACAAAAAATATGGAAATCAATAGGATAGATACAAAAAATAAATATAAAACTACCTAGTTACAGATTGAGACTCGGTAGCTGATGGCCGACCCCTCGGGTCGGTGTCGGTTGTGCATGAAATGCAAATGCATCAACCTTGCCTGGCACCTGTGGCACCTACTGGGGTTCTGTTTTAGGAGCTTACTATGGGGAGCTGGTGACGTATGATAAATTCATTTGAATCACCATTTTACTCAACCCTGTGTGTAGAGGTGTCTACTGCTCTGTATTCAGTTTATGTAAAAATGGTGAGTACCTTGGAAAAGCTTAATGGTGAGTATGGGAATGACCGGCAGAGGGCAAACGGACCTGCTTAAGGTAAGCAAGGACTGTCCATGTTCGGGTGATATAGAATGCACATAATTGCAACCAATCTAAGATTTAAGGAAGAATATGGTATATCACAAATCTAAATATACACATAAAAAGGGTGGCCACCCGACATGTAAACAGTTGCTGATTCCCTGTGGAGATCTCAGGGACTGTTCGGCACTTCCATAGTCATAGGGACAGAGAGTCCAATCATGTGATGGGGGTGGTGTATGTATCACCCGGTAGGTATGGGACACGGACAAGATCTTACTGGATCTACAGTTGGCGGGGGCAATGAAGTATTGATGGGACTTCAGTCTCAGCCTGTGGTGCACGGAGGGAGCAGGCCAATCCGGAACTGGGGAGGTATTACCACAGCAAAAATAGGGATACAGGATATACCTGTCTTAAAGTGTGTGTAGTGATACTGATCAGGGATGGGGCCCACCTAGTCAGAGGAAAAAGGGTTTAATAGCGGTGATCCATCCATAATCCTGGGTCAGTTCATCAAGGATATGTAACATACAGTGTCTGTGTGTGGGGATCGTATCGCTCACCTTACCTCTCTGATTGACTCAAATGTGGGATGAAGAAGTCCAGTACCTCTGATCAGTCATCTACTCACAGTAGATGGTGTGTCTCCTCTTGTCCCTTGCAGTGGGATGCTCACCCTGGCCGGTGCTCAGACCTCCGGAAGTGCAGCCGGGAAGCTCTCTCACTCCGATGCTCTGTATCAGGCAGTAAGATGCCGCCGCTCCTGCGGCGCTGCTTGCTTCTGGCGTCCCACGTGGGTGTGCCGTGCTGGCCGTGCTGGTCCTCTAGAAGGTAGGTAAGCTTCCTACTGTGCCTGTCAGGTGCTGGCGTCGACCAGTTGACTAGTTTCGCGTGCCCTGTGCACGCTTCTTCAGAACTTAAAATGGTGTAGTCTCTTTGGGCAGAATAAATAGTAGTCCTGATTTTTTTGGCAATTGATTTCAGCTGTCCCATAATGCAGACTATCGCCATCTTGTGGTCAGACAATGATATCACATTTGTAAGTGCTCAGTGGCAAAGAATATTTAAAAACAAAACAAACATATAAAAACATATGTACAGATCTTGATGAAAGTATTCTGACTTTGTGGCTTGTCAATTTACAAAGATGGTAACATAGCTATTTATGTACTACGTATGCCGTCATTGATAAGCTGATAAAGTGCAGTCCCCCAGAGGGGATCAAATGCTTGACATTAGCATGGAGGATCGGTGGATCGAGTCTCTGTTTTTGTAAAACGTGGGACGCCAGAAGCAAGCAGCGCCGCAGGAGCGGCGGCATCTCACTGCCTGATACAGAGCATCGGAGTGAGAGAGCTTCCTGGCTGCACTTCCGGAGGTCTGAGCACCGGCCAGGGTGAGCATCCCACTGCAAGGGACAAGAGGAGACACACCATCCACTGTGAGTAGATGACTGATCAGAGGTACTGGACTTCTTCATCCCACATTTGAGTCAATCAGAGAGGTAAGGTGAGCGATACGATCCCCACACACAGACACTGTATGTTACATATCCTTGATGGACTGACCCAGGATTATGGATGGATCACCGCTATTAAACCCTTTTTCCTCTGACTAGGTGGGCCCCATCCCTGATCAGTATCACTACACACACTTTAGGACAGGTATATCCTGTATCCCTATCTTTGCTGTGGTAATACCTCCCCAGTTCCGGATTGGCCTGCTCCCTCCGTGCACCACGGGCTGAGACTGAAGTCCCATCAATACTTCATTGCCCCCGCCAACTGTAGATCCAGTAAGATCTTGTCCGTGTCCCATACCTACCGGGTGATACATACACCACCCCCATCACATGATTGGACTCTCTGTCCCTATGACTATGGAAGTGCCGAACAGTCCCTGAGATCTCCACAGGGAATCAGCAACTGTTTACATGTCGGGTGGCCACCCTTTTTATGTGTATATTTAGATTTGTGATATACCATATTCTTCCTCAATCTTAGATTGGTTGCAATTATGTGCATTCTATATCACCCGAACATGGACAGTCCTTGCTTACCTTAAGCAGGTCTGTTTGCCCTCTGCCGGTCATTCCCATACTCACCATTAAGCTTTTCCAAGGTACACACCATTTTTATATAAACTGAATACAGAGCAGTAGACACCTCTACACACAGGGTTGAGTAAAATGGTGATTCAAATGAATTTATCATACGTCACCCGCTCCCCATAGTAAGCTCCTAAAACAGAACCCCAGTAGGTGCCACAGGTGCCAGGCAAGGTTGATGCATTTGCATTTCATGCACAACCGACACCGACCCGAGGGGTCGGCCATCAGCTACCGAGTCTCAATCTGTAACTAGGTAGTTTTTTATTTATTTTTTGTATCTATCCTATTGATTTCCATATTTTTTGTATGTACTGCACCCAAATTTAATAAAGTTTATATTTTGTTTTTGCACAAACCAATCCCTGTGAGCTCTTCTTTAGCAACCTTCCAGAGAGGGTACCTTCCCTCTCTCTATTTCTGTGTTTTTTGGTTACATTCACACCTGAGCGCAGCGTTTTCACGCGTTTTTTACCGCGATTTTTACCGCAATTTTTACCGCAATTTTTACCGCAATTTACAGGCGTTTTTTGTGCAGGCGTTTTTTGTGCAGGCGTTTTTTGATTAGAGACCAATGGAAAATGCCTGTAATCTGCCCAAAAAGAAGCTCATGTACTTTTTTGAGCGTTGGGCGTTTTGCTTACAGCCTCAAAACGCTCAGATGTGAACAGGGGCCATTTAAATGAATAGGATTTGTCTTGTTGGGCGTTTTGAGAGCTGATCCTAGAGCAGAAAAACTCCCCAAAAACGCCCCAAAACGCCTACATGTGAACGGAGCCTTAACAAAAAAAAGGAAAATTAGACTTCAGTATCACTTTAAATAAAATGAAATTATGAAATAAATTTTAACCTTTATTACCAAACAGAACCACTGTTAACCTTTAACAGACCAAGTAGCTTAGTCACTAGGATTCAAGCAGCAATATCCTACACCAACAAAATAACAGTTTACCAACCACTGACCACCTACAAAGTTTGTGACATTACAAAAAAGCCAGTTTTTTAACCTGGCCCCACCCCACCACCGTACCGTAAACAGTCATTCTTTACAAACCAGCATTAAAACTGTACCAAAAAAAAACTGCTAAAGAGACTGCCCAGTGCACAATAGCGAATTGAGAAGCCACCGATACTGAGCACAGATCAGCACATCAATTAATTCTCGTTTAATTACTGAAGCTCAGGCTTAAAAAAAACATAAAACTGGCACCATTTTATAGAAAACAACAGCAGTCGTGGCAAATGAAACTTACTCGAAGACAGAGAAGTTTCATGTTATTTAGAAGGTCTAAAATAAAAATAAATAGGCTTTGAGCCTGCCAAAATCATTTCATTCCAGGTGAAGAACAAAGATAAAATATAGGGCACAGCCAGTACTTGCAACACATGGGACTTATGATTAACCAGTTGTTCCCAAGACATATCTCTTATTTTGTACACAACAATGTGAATTTTAACAGAAGGAAAAACAGGATTCTTTGCATCCAGAAAATATATGAATGTCTGACTACCCCTACTATTTTTTTTTAACCATTATAAAAGGAAGGATATACAAAAAGGCTACAAATAGCAGGACAGATATAAAGACTGATGCTTGTAGACTGTCATCTACCAAAGCACTGAATGTTTAAATCCCCACTGTAGCAGCTGTATGTGCTGCATCAATTCAAGAGGAGTCAGAAGTAATATTTTCCAGAGCTAATATTTATAGACCAAAAGCCTGAATGAGCAAAACATCTTTTAGGGGCAAATTTAAATTATGTTGCTGAAAAAGGGGAGTCATCAACATATGACAGAAAAAGAAATTGAAGTCTTGTGAATTGGTGAAATAGCTAAATTGGTGACTGGGAAAAGTGTATGGCTTAAGACACAGGTGTCAAACACAAGGCCTACGGGCCGAATGCGGCCCCCCAGGCCATTTCATGTGGCCCTCGCACCTCTCGTGCAGCTGCGTCACCCCCCTTGTCTCTGCCCCCACCTTGTCTCAGTAGTTGGCAGCAGAGAAAACAGAACTCCTTTGCCAGATCCTGCACTCCTCTGTGCAGCTGCAGAAAGGCTTGTCTTTGCCCCCCCCCCCTTCTCAGCAGTCTGCTGCAGAGAGGAGGGCAGAACTCCTCCTACAAATCCTGCAGCTGCAACACCATTTTGCCTCTGCCTCCCCTGGTCTCGGCCTCTGTAAGTGAACTTCAGCCCTCCTCTGGTTCTCCTCCAGACCTTGCACTTTCTTCTTCCCAGATCCACCCACATCTTCTTCCTGGCAGCAGCATAAGGTAGGGGGGTGCATTGTGATGTAAGAAAGGGTGGATGACTCTTGACTTCTGATGGTGTGGGGGCTCTTGACATCTCACGTAAGGGGGTGTGGGGTGCTCTGGACATCTAATCTTACAGATATAACCGACCCTTTGAGGGCAACCATAATGCTGATGCGGCCCACGATTACATTGAGTTTTGTTGCAGAGTGCGATCACTGGGTGCAGCGAAGTCCATTCAGATCAGACATTGTGGAGTAAACAGGAACTGGCTTCTTTATTAGAACATAACACAGGAATCAAACATGTCACCTCATCATTTGTAAGAAGAACACAGACAGGAAGAGAACCAACAAGTTCAGTACATTGTACAGGAAATACACATCATACAAAATGCATAGCATATCACTTAGCATTAGCGACACCTACTGTCCTATTTATGAACTGCAATAGATTAAGCTTAAAGTTGTTGTATCTCCAACACCCCTTCTCAACAGCTAAGGCTTAGTCTATTAAACCCATCTTCTTTGTAAGCCTTGAGTGTCTTTCAGCGGTCAGAGGCTTTGTAAGGATATCTGCTGTCATATCCTCGGTTGGGCAATAAAGTAACTCAAGAAGACCTTGCTCTTGAAGATCCCTAAGAAAGTGGAACTTCACGTCAATGTGCTTGGTTCTTGAATTAACTCCTTCCATGCGCGCAAGTGTGAGGCATCCTTGATTGTCCTCATAGATTTCTGTTGGTCCCAACTGTGGTTGACCCAAATCTGTTAATAGCTGTCTCAGCCATATAACTTCTTGGCTTGCCTGAGCTGCAGCAACGTATTCTGCTTCATCCCCTTCTTGCTCAAAGCAAATCAGGATATCATCCACATAAATAAGCATATAGACCCATCTGTCTGCCAATTTCTTTGTGTAAAAGCAGGGGTCTGCTTTACTCCTCAGAAAGTTTTCACGTGTAAGCACTTCATTTCTTTTTATATTCCACGCTCTGGCTGCTTGCTTTAGACCATATATACTCCTGCGAAGTTTGCAAACTAGGTCTGGCCTTTGTTCATCTTTGAACCCTGGTGGCTGTTCCATGTAAATTTCTTCTGTTAGCTCCCCATGTAGAAATGCGGTTTTCACATCAAAATGTTTCACTTGCATTTTCCTTGTGACGGCTATTGTCAGTAAAGTCCTTATTGTAGTGTGCTTGACTACTGGTGCAAGTGTCTCATCATAGTCCTCTCTGTATTTTTGAGAATAGCCCTTGGCTACTAGTCTTGCTTTGTATCGCTCAATTGTGCCATCTGCATTGTATTTCACTTTAAAAGTCCATTTACAGCCTATGGCTTTCCTTCCGGGTGGTAGTTCTGTAAGTGTCCATGTTTTGGTGTCATGCATGGATTTTATCTCTTCATCAGCAGCCTTTATCCATTTACTTGCTTCTTGTTCTGAAAGTTGAGATGTCTTCCCAGGTTGCAGGTTCGTTGATACTGGCAGTACTTGCTTTGTATGAGAGACGTACAGGTGGTTTACCTTTGTTTTCTCTTGTTGAACATCTCAGTTTTGTGTCTGAGCCTTCTTGTGTCTGCTCTTCAGTACTGGTAGAATCTGCACTCACTTCAACTGTTTGTTCAGAAGTTACAGAGATGGGCTGGTCAATGTCAGTTTTCTCTTCTATACTTGCTTCTATCTGTTGTCATTACATTGTCTCTTAAATCTTCAACAAAAGTTATGCTGTTGCTAATGGTAACCTTGTCTGTTTTGGGATTAAGGATTCTGTAATCTTTGACATTGTCACTGTATCCAACGAAGATACCTTCAAATGCTCTGTTTTGGAGTTTGGTGCGTTTTTCTTCAGGTATGTAGATGAATGCTTTGCATCCAAAAACTCTTAGGTGTTTTACATTTGGCTTCTCATTGTGCCAAAGTTCATATGGAGTTTTCTCTATTGTTCTGGAAAGAAGTCTGTTCTGCAAATATGTAGCTGTCATAGCTGCTTCACCCCAGTATTTTTGTGGTAGTCCAGAGTCTGTCAGCATACATCTGATCATTTCAGTCAGAGTTCTGTTCTTTCTTTCAGCTACTCCATTTTGTTCTGCTGTATATGGAACAGTCTTTTGATGTTCTATTCTATTCTCTTTTAAGTACTCTTGTATCTTATATCCTGTGTATTCACCTCCATTGTCACTCCGAAGTATGAGAGGCTTCCTCTGAAACTTGTTACTGGTCTTTATTATATAGTCTTGTAATTTGTCAAAAACTTCACTCTTGTGTTGCAGTAGGTAGGTGACTGTGTATCTTGAATAGTCGTCTATGAAAGTCAGTATGTACCTTTTGCCTCCAGGTGTAGGTGGGTTTAGGGGACCACACACGTCACTGTGAACTAAGTCAAGTGGTTTTGAAGCTCTCTTCTGACTGACTTTGGGAAGTGTTGCTCTTGTAGCTTTGGATTTAATGCAACATTCACACTTAACAGTAACTGGACAAGGGGATATTGTTAGATCCCTTGTCAGATTTCTCCTCTGTAGTTCCTGTATGCATTCTGGGTGTCTGTGACCTAGACGTCTGTGCCATATATGTATACAGTCATTGTGCTTGTGTGTACATAGTCTCACCTTTTCCTTCACTGTGTCGAGGTGATATAGATGATCATCCAGCTTGGCACTTGCTACTGTCTGGTTGACGTTTAGGATTGAACACTTGTCACCTTGGAATTTTACAGTGAGTCCTCTGGCTGTCAGACGCTTCACAGATAAGAGTCCTCCTTCTAGATTAGGAACATAAAGTACATCTTTCACTGGTATGGCTAGATTGTGTCCCGCATCATCAGGGCATACAAGGGTTCCATGCCCATATCCTTCTGCATGTATTTTGCTTCCAACTGCAAGATAAATAGTTTTTTTGTTGTTCAGATCAAGTTCTGTGAAAAAACTTCTATCACTTGTCATGTGACTGGTTGCCCCCGAATCAATGCACCAGCCTTGACATTTATTGTTGCCTGTCGCTTTAAAAGTGGCATTCCAGTTTCCTTCCCATGGATCATTGATTGTGGCTTTGACCTTTTGTTTAGCATAAGAGGGACGCTGTCTTATTTGCTCTGCTTTCCATATAGAACAGTCTTTCTTTATGTGTCCCTGTTTGTGACATCTGAAACACACTCTGGTCTCTTTCCTGTGTAACCTTGCGTCTGTAGCTTTAAGAGCGGTTCTGGTGTCGATTTCTGTGGAGTCATGCACTAATTCCTTTCTTCTCTGATACTCATCTATGAGCCTGGTTTTTACAAATGATAGCGTCAGATCTGTCTCAGGTAGTGTCTCCAGTGCATTGATCAGTGCAGTATATGCATCGGGCAAACTGCATAGCAACATGGCTGCTGCGTGGCTGTCTGTTATATTCTCCCCAATTGATCTGAGTTGTGCAATCACTTCCAGCATTGCGTTTATGTGCTCCTGCATGTCCTGTTCTCTGCTAAGTCTCATTCTGTAAAGTTTCCGCAGAAGAAACAGCTTGCTGTTTAAACTGGATCTTTCATGCAGTCTTCTTAGAACGTCCCACATGCCTTTAGTTGTGTCCTCATGGCGTATATGTATGAGCTGATCATCCTCCACTAGTAAGCTTATGGTGGCCCGTGCCTGTCTGTTTTTCTTGTCCCAGTCCTGATTACTGTCCTGTGGCCTCTCTGTAGTGGTAACCTCCCACAAGTCATCTCTAGATAATAGCATTTCCACTTTAAACTTCCATAGCTGATAATTTTCATTGTTCAGCTTGGCCACTGAGAGTTTAAGTTCTGAGTTTCCGGACATTTTTCCCTCCTTTATATATAAACAGTCTTACTTGTCTATAGGAGATGTCACTGGAAACCTTCCTTATGTCGATCTCCGCATCAGTCACACTGTCTCCCATTCAAGGCTTTGTTCTGCCTGGAGCGCACCTGGTCATAAGACTTTATCCGGATCCTGGGCCCATAACCTGTTGCAGAGTGCGATCACTGGGTGCAGCGGAGTCCATTCAGATCAGACATTGTGGAGTAAACAGGAACTGGCTTCTTTATTAGAACATAACACAGGAATCAAACATGTCACCTCATCATTTGTAAGAAGAACACAGACAGGAAGAGATAACCAACAAGTTCAGTACATTGTACAGGAAATACACATCATACAAAATGCATAGCATATCACTTAGCATTAGCGACACCTACTGTCCTATTTATGAATTGCAATAGATTAAGCTTAAAGTTGTTGTATCTCCAACAAGTTTGACAGCCCTGGCTTAAGACATGAAATGGAATATATGGATGAATAACCGTGCTGATGGAAATATAGCACACAGCAGCGACTTCAAGTGTGACCACACCCTTATAAGAATCCGTATATTAAGTCGCGCTAATTGAAGAAATGGAAAATCAAGTCCATAATGTCCATAATTGGGATCACAATGTTCAAAAAAGACTCCCTATGGATGTCCGCTTACCAGAGCTGATAAGACAAAAGGCAGGTTCTCTAGAATAATCACGTCCCCTTGATAGCAGACCGGAACCAATATTCTCCCGTTATTCGGCAGTATTGAACGGAAAAATAAAAAACGCAATAGCGTAAAACCCAACACAAATGGAACTATTACACCACGGTGAGTAATAACTGATTGTGAATGTGTTCAATAATAACAGATATTGGAAATGTAGTGAAATAGAAATCTGTAGATAAAGACACCTATAGGTACCTCTTACCAAAAATAGGTGATTGTAGGTGCAAATCAAATAACTAAAGTGGAATCCTCAGCCAGCAGGTGTCAACTCTTACCATAATAAGAAATTAGAAACGCCAAGTGAGTGCAGAATCCTATATAGATATCCTATTGTGTGTGAAACCTCCACCAATGATGGCTCGCCTCTTACCAGAAGATGATAGGATCAAGCCAAATAGATCTGCTATGCTGAGATCAGACCAAATTTCCTCCTGGTCCAAGGATGTTACAGGCACAGCCAAGTCTAGGTAGGCTCTAAAGCTAAGAGCAGCTGCAGATTACGAGCTGAGCACCTGGGCACTCTGCTCAGGTGATTGACGTCTTCACCTGAGCAGAGTGCCCAGGTGCTCAGCTCGTAATCTGCAGCTGCTCTTAGCTTTAGAGCCTACCTAGACTTGGCTGTGCCTGTAACATCCTTGGACCAGGAGGAAATTTGGTCTGATCTCAGCATAGCAGATCTATTTGGCTTGATCCTATCATCTTCTGGTAAGAGGCGAGCCATCATTGGTGGAGGTTTCACACACAATAGGATATCTATATAGGATTCTGCACTCACTTGGCGTTTCTAATTTCTTATTATGGTAAGAGTTGACACCTGCTGGCTGAGGATTCCACTTTAGTTATTTGATTTGCACCTACAATCACCTATTTTTGGTAAGAGGTACCTATAGGTGTCTTTATCTACAGATTTCTATTTCACTACATTTCCAATATCTGTTATTATTGAACACATTCACAATCAGTTATTACTCACCGTGGTGTAATAGTTCCATTTGTGTTGGGTTTTACGCTATTGCGTTTTTTATTTTTCCGTTCAATACTGCCGAATAACGGGAGAATATTGGTTCCGGTCTGCTATCAAGGGGACGTGATTATTCTAGAGAACCTGCCTTTTGTCTTATCAGCTCTGGTAAGCGGACATCCATAGGGAGTCTTTTTTGAACATTGTGATCCCAATTATGGACATTATGGACTTGATTTTCCATTTCTTCAATTAGCGCGACTTAATATACGGATTAAGACATGAAATGATAACCCACCCCCCCCCCCCCCCCCCCACCACCACCACCATTACTGCTAATCCAATTTTGACCTACAAAAAAAAAAATGCAAACAGTTCCATCCCTCAAGTTAAAGTATAACTAAAGGCAAAACATTTTTGTTTTGTTTTGGACAAAGTGCAGACGGATTAGAACACCTGTCAGTTTTTACTGCTGTCTGTACCCCTGTTAAGGAGATTCCGACTCTCTATTAGTCCTGTTTACAATGATCATTTAAAGTGAAAGTAAAAGAAAATCCAAAATTTTGAGTTGTTCCCAGAAAAGTAATCGGGGGGGGGATCTTCCAATGGGGACACTAGTTCTGATGACCTGGGGGATTTCCTCTCACTTCCTGTTTGGCTGTGGGATAGGAAGTTATGGTAAATCGCCACAATGGGACACAGATTGTGTCAGCAAATTTTTGCCTGTAGTTCTATTTTAACAGCCTCCTGCAATGATCTAGAATGAACTGAATGGGGAGGCAGTTTTGACTAAAGTGTTTCATAGGCACAAGAACAGACTGATTTCATAGTGATATCACAAGACATCTACTAGCAGCATGGAAACACAGCTTCTGAAGTCCTTTCAGAACCTACTTAACCAAAAAGAGTGAATTACACGTGTAGCGCCCCCCCCCCCTCAACCACCAGAGGCTTTGTGGTAACCCCAAGAGACAGGAAGGGCCGACATTCCTCCTCAGGGTGCAGGTTACTAGGCATAGTGGGTGGTGTGCAAGGTAGAAAGATGGGCGCCAGTCACTTTTATGCTTGAACAAAGAGAAGTTTATTTCTCACAACAAGAACAATGTGGGAGAGAGGGGTAGGGCACAGGACACCCTTAGTCAAAAACAGCATCAGACTAGCAGACTGGCAGACTCCTTAGACAAAAATTCAGAAAAGGTAGATAGAAGTACAGAAAAAGAGCCTTAAAGCTGGAACCAGCAATCTGTACTTTATAGCAAAGGCTGTCTCCTATAGCAATAATATCCAACTTACAGCATCGTACGAAATTCTCTTGAATGAGTTCTCTCTTGAAGTTTTCCCAGCCACTTCATAGTCCCCGGCTTATGAAGAGTCACCTCTGGTACTTTCTCAGAACTCCATCCTTCTCAGTACTGCCTCCAAGTAGTGAGCAGGCTCTCCCTTGCAGAGCCCTGAGCACATGGTTAGGCCTACCAAGCAGCAGCTGTTCCTCAAACACCCACCTAGACCGTAATCTGGGTGGAAAAGGACACAGATCACCTGACTTCCTCCAAATAAATACCTTCTCCCAGCATGCTCAGCAACCAGGATGATTGGCTGAGAAAAGTATACATATCCTTAACCTAGACTCACTAATTCATAACACTAATGCCAAAGGTAACAGTGCCACCTACTGACAAAAGGGAGAAACCACAGCTAAACCAGGCTTAGGAGGAAAATCCAATGATCACAAAGACTACAAATTAGCAAGGCTAACTACCACCTAGCACAGCTAAATTTATTAGTAACCCTGTTTAGGACAAGGGTGCTACACATGAAAAAGCTTTGTGTACATTTTTTCAAAATGGAAACTCCCACTAACAGCTTTTATAAATAAGCATGAAATCAACCACTTTGATACATTTTATATAAGGCCAAAAGAGTTCTGTAGTTTCCTCAAATAAAAAAAGAAATAGGCAGTTGCATAGACAATGCTATTTGTCTAAACAAGGGAATTTAATATTATATCAGAATTAACGGCAATCAAAGAATTTGGTGTTCTAGACATTGCAGGCTTTTGCTGTCTTCTGAGGTCACCCTGACAGATGGTGAAACAGAGTATCTGCTAATAAATTTTTTGCCACCCTGAAAATATCTTAGGCCTCGTTCACACAGGACATATCATTTATACCCCATGCAAGGGCCCTGTTTACCGGCATGGGGATGTACAGGCAGTCCCATTGATGTCAACTGGGACACAGTGGCTGCAAAGGCACAGCCGCTGCTGCAGGTGCACAGCAGCCCCCAACGCATTCAGTGAGTGTGGGGACATACACCTGCATCCACACAGATGTTATGTTGGGAGAAGCAGCCATATCCATGCAGCCACTGCGTCCAAATTTTCATCAATGGGACTGTCTTCCCAGGGATGTAGAGAACACTTGTGCATGTCTGTGTGGGTAAACATGGCCATAGCATGGGCATTCCATTGATACGTCCTATGTAAATGAGGCTTTATTTTATTCTAAGTATTAAAATGAAGGCAGATATCTTAGCAAAAACAGTTTATTGCATAAACACTGTTTCATAGCAGTCAGCAATAGGATCCTCCTGTTGCTGAAATGCGTGCACCCAAGTGCCACAGCCAAAACAAGGAAGAGTTTCAAGTGAACAATATTCCTAGTGATATCTAAATAAATTCAACAGTTTGTCTAAACCTCTCCAATATCCAATAGATTCGGCTGCATCTGTAAACAATTAAAAATGCTCATCTAAAACAAATTCCTCTTGCCTCATAGACTTAATAATTTGTGCCAAAGCAAGCAGATTCTTGCTTACCTCCTCAACAAGGCCAACATGAAGAGAACATTATGCCCACAGGTATAATACGTGATGCAGATGCCAAAAAGCCCAAGGACGACTGAACTACAGCGTTAAACCCATGGTGGTTCTTAAAAAAAAATAGACTTTTACAGTCTAAAACTCCATCCTGGCAGAAATAATAATAATATTACTCAGGAAATAAAACGTGATGCAAGGTAAACTGTGTTTCAGTGGCCATCACGATATGCTGCATTAACCACTTAAGCCCCGGAAGATTTTACCCCCTTCCTGACCAGGGTTTTTTTTGCGATTTTTTTACTGCGTGAATTTAACGGACAATTGCGCGGTCGTGCGACACTGTACCTAAACGAATTTCACGTCCTTTTTTTCCCACAAACAGAGCTTTCTTTTGGTGGTATTTGATCACCTGTGCGATTTTTTGATCATGCGCTATAAACAAAAAAAGAGCGTAAATTTTGCAAAAATAACAATATTTTTCACTTTTTTTATATGAAATTCCCCCCCAAAAAAAATTTAAAAATCAAAATTTTTTAACATTTTCGGCCAATTTGATTTATGCTACATATGTTTGGTAAAAAAAAATCGCAAAAAGCGTATTTTGATTGGTTTGCGCAAAAGTTATCGCGTTTACTAACAAAGGGAAAGATTTTTGTCATTTTTGGTGTTTTTTTTTAACGAGTAATGGCGGCGATCTGCGATTTTTTTTTTTTTTTTTTTTGCGGTACTGCGACATTGCGGCGGACAGATCGAACCCTTGACTGACATTTTTGACACTTTTGGGGGTACCAGTGACATTACTGCAGTAACAGTGCTATACATATGCACTGTTACTGTAAAAATGACACTGGCAGGGAAGGGGTTAACTGTATTGGACAGGGAGGGGTTAAGTGTGTCCGAGGGGCGTGCTTCTAACTGTGATGGGACAGGTCTCCTATTGTAAAAACAGAGATCAATGGTTCTACATAGTAGAACCATCTGATCTCCATTTTTACACAGGGGAGAATGACAGGCGGCTTGTTTACATAAGCCGTCCGCCTTTCTCCTGCTCTACCGACGATCGTAGTGTGACCGGCGGACATCGGGTCCGCCGGTCACACGCCCGGACTCCTCTGTGAACGAGCCGAGGCGGGCGCGCGCCTCAGCGGGCACGCGCTCGCCCGCTATTGGCTCAAAACCCGGTGACAGGCTAGCGACGTAGACCTACGTCACTCTGCCTGGCCGGGGCTGACTGCCGCAGTAAATATACTGTGCGCAGTCGGCAACCGGTTAAACACTGACAAGTAAATAACAAAATATTCACAAAGCATGCATGAATATAAAAACCTTGAGCCTTTAGAACCACTTTAACAATACAGTATACTTCAACCAGCCTAGTGTAAGTCAGGTGCTTTCACTCTATGCTTGCTGTTTAACTCAAATCTTTTGTGCCTAGCTACAATCTAGAGAGAAGGTATTGGACAGTCAACTAGTTCTTGTGAAGTTGTCCTTGCAGCAGCTATTAAATCTGGTTTTAGGCTTCTGGCAAGTAAAAAAAAAAAAAAAGAGCTCACATACCAGAAATAATATGCACAGTTACCAAAATGTTTGTTTATCTTATATATACATCAACATATAGATATACATCAAATAAAAACCAAATTGAGAAATAAGGAATTTACCATGAACCTAAGATCAGATTCAAGCCTCAATTCTCCAACCATCATCTTCTAAAATGGCTTTATTCTGAGAATAGAACACATGAACACTATGATACACAAGGTCCGGCATAAGCAATTGGCAGCTACAAAGAATACATATATTGGGACTTAAGGGGAAAGTATAGTGTATTTTTAGTGAGCACATACAGTATCTAACAAAAGTGAGTACACCCCTCACATTTTTGTACATATATCATTATATCTTTTCATGTGACAACATGGAAGAAATGACACTTTGCTACAATGTAAAGTAATGAGTGTACAGCTTGTATAACATTCTATATAACTTAACACACAGCCATTATTGTCTAAACCACTGGCAACAAATGTGAGTACACCCCTAAGTGAAAATTTTCAAGTTGGGCCCAATTGGCCATTTTCCCTCCCAGGTGTCATGTGACTCGTTAGTGTTACAAGGTCTCAGGTATGAATGGGGAGTAGGTGTGTTAAATTTGGTGTTATCGCTCTCACTCTCTCATACTGGTCACTGGAAGTTCAACATGGCATCTCATGGCAAAGAACTCTCTGAGGATCTGAAAAAAAGAATTGTTGCTCTACATAAAGATGGCCTAGGTGAGAAGTTTGCCAAGACCCTGAAACGGGGGTGCAGTACGGTGGCCAAGACCATACAGGACAAGTTCCACTCAGAACAGGCCTCGCCATGGTCGACCAAAGAAGTTGAGTGCAAGTGCTCAGCGTCATATCCAGAGGATGTCTTTGGGAAAAAGACATATGAGTGCTGCCAGTATTACTGCAGAGTTTACAGGGGTGGGGGGGTCAGCCTGTCAGTGCTCAGACCATACGCCACACACTGCATCAAATTGGTCTGCATGGCTGTCGTCCCAGAAGGAAGTCTCTTCTAAAGATGATGCACAAGAAAGCCTGCAAACAGTATGCTGAAGACAAGCAGACTAAGGAGTCGGACATGGATTACTGGAACCATGTCCTGTGGTCTAATGAGACCAAGATAAACTTATTGGTTCAGATGGTGTCAAGCGTGTGTGGCAGCAACCAGGATTTACAGTTCTTTGAGGAAACTGTAAATGCCAACATGTACTGTGAAATTCTGAAGCAGAGCATGATCCCCTCCCTTCGGAGACTGGACCGCAGGGTAGTATTCCAACATGATAAAGACCCCAAACACACCTCCAAGACTATCACTGCCTTGCTAAAGAAGCTGAGGATAAAGGTGATGGACTGGCCAAGCATGTCTCCAGACCTAAATCCTATTGAGCATCTGAGGGGAATCCTCAAATGGAAGGTGGAGGAGTGCAAGTGATGTCGTCATGGAGGAGTGGAAGAGGACTCTGGTGGCAACCTGTGAAGCTCTGCTGAACTCCATGCCCAAGAAGGTTAAGGCGGTGCTGGAAAATAAGGGTGGCCACACAAAATATTGAAACTTTGGGCCCAATTTGGACATTTTCACTTAGGGGTGTACTCACTTTTGTTGCCAGCGGTTTAGACATTAATGGCTGTGTGTTGAGTCATTTTGAGGGGACAGCAAATTTACACTGTTATACGAGCTGTCCACTCACTATTTTACATTGTAGCAAAGTGTCATGTCTTCAGTGTTGTCACATGAAAAGATATAATAATATATTTACAAAAATGTAAGGGGTGTACTTACTTTTGTGAGATACTGTATTTTGAATCATTACTCAACTGTATACATCAATTTTTTTTATTTTTTTATTGTGACTTTCATATATAAAGGTGAAAATCAATATTTTATTCAAAATGAATGACAATTGATACATAAAGGTTAGCACCTATTTTAAGCACATTCCAGTTGACCCTTAAAAACGGTGCTGGCTTAGCTGGAATATATTCAACTCTTATTTTACCTTATTTCCACTTAATTGAAACAGAAGAAATACAAATACATGTATCTAAAACTGCTTTCATATGTCCCCCCAGCATCGCAGGATGCTTTAGGTTCCATTCAGCTGAAGGAGGGCAGACCCAGTGGCGTATCATTAAGGGGCCAGGCTGCCTGAACAAGGAGAAAGCAGTCAGCTCTTGATGACATCAGCATTAAAGATGGTAGCACTGGACAGGACATGTGATGACAGTGTTGCAGCAGATCACAACAAGACAGCACTGGATTCACTGGCTGGTTGACTATGTGAATTATGCATAACATCAGGGAGAGAGGTAGGCAGCGGAAAATGGGGGGGGGGGGGGGGCAGAAAAATTCCTCTTTAATTTGTTTATCAACTGTACTGTTATATACAAAAGGAAGCCTCCCTAATGAAACACAGACGGCAAACAAAAAAAACAAAGCTGACAGAAAAAAAAGCTAACAGTCGTTTTTACATTTACTCTACTCTCATTTCAAAATGAAAAAAAAGTTTGGCTTTATACTTTTAACACTCATTTTATACCTTTTCCTGCCACTTCTGTACGTATTATGTAGTATCAGTTGTAAACAAAGATTGCTGAGACACCGGTAGTTTGTTTACATTTTGAAGAGCTGACTTTGGGCTAACAGAAGTGATTAACAATCGCCCGATCACTTACTTACTTATTTACTCTACCCAACCTCATCTTTTATATTCAACTAAATGGTGGGTGTTCTGTCTCTAGGACAGAGAGCTAAACCTTCCTGCTCCATAAACTTCAGATACCATATTTCTTTGATCTCAAATTTATAAGAACAAGCCAGGTGAAAGTACAAATTGATAAAAATAAACATCAATCAGTACAATATTGCATACAACAAAGAAACAATGATATATAATACAGGATGGGATAACAACAGCCCACTTTTTAAGCTCTCTCGGGGGTGATGGTGAGAGATTGAGAAAAACATGTCTTGCTGCCCTGCTGTATCTTCTCAAAATGGTGGCTGATTCACTTCCTGTAGAGATCCTACCCAGAATGCTCTGCTTCCTAACAACTTTGTTAAACACATTCTGAGTTTACAATTATTGCAGAACAACTGAAGCTATACCAAAAAAGAACAGTAGGTGGTGCCTGCACTCTGCAAATAACTGACTTGTGTGAATCAAGAAAACCCAACATGTTTACTACTGTACTACTGTTTACATTTAAAAGCCCCCCCCTTTTTCATACAATGAAGAAAGAATGAGACTGCGAATTAAGACTACATCAATGAAATGAAGGGTAGGCCACAGCTAATATTGTTACTGTCATTTATTTTAATATGGAATCTTTTTTTTAAACTATTTCAGCCCCTCTTCTTCTATACATCTAATCTCTATCTTGTCTCAGTAGTGCCTGTATATTAATGCCTTTTCCAGCACATTAACCCCCTCACCTCCATCCATTCACTGTATGTGACTTGTATATACACCCTTCCACCTTCTCCTTCCTCTGTCTATGACCTGTACATGAATCAATGTTGCATGGTATCTAGTACACCATTACTAAGCAGCATGTTTTTTTCTCGTTTCCAGAAAAACTGTGGCAAAAATGAGATCACCTTGTGGTGTCTACTTTCAAAAAGGGGTCATTTTGGAGGTGTTCCTACTGTGCTGGCATTTTTATTTGATATGGTTTATAATAGAGTAAATAAGGGAAACAGTTTTCCTTTTTCAAAACTATAGAACAAAATAAATACCTAATAATACCAAAGTAAGCTCTTTCTCTCTCTAAAATAAATAAAATTATTTTGGTTATAGTGTTCCATTACTGAGTAATTTTCAAATTACGACAGCACTGAAAACTAAAAAAAGTGGCCTGGTAATGAAGAGGTATATACAATCTGGTACTCAAGTGATTATTTAGCTGCAATACGTGAATAGGGCACATAATAATTTGCAGAAACAAACTTTTGCATATCAGTTTTTCTTTGGTGTGCAAAATATAGAGAAATGTTTAAAGAATTAATAAAGGTTTAATTAAAAAAAGGTTAGCATGTGAAAACAGGCCACAATAAAAAAAATATATTAAAATCGATGTGAATGTACAATGTATATGTAAAAGCGATGCGTAAATTGACATATATATATATATATGTGTACCTGAAATAAATATCACCTTTTAGTTACAGAGCTAGGTTGAAAAAAGACACAAGTCCATCCAGTTCAACCAATACAAAAATAGAAGTAATAAAATAAACAAATAGAAAACTTCCATTTACTGAATTCAATGCCCACAGTTGATCCAGAGGAAGGCAAAAAGCCTATACAAAACATGGTCATTTGTCATATATATTTACTTTAAAGTAAACCCCAAGTTCACTATATAGGTTACTATATAGTACCTAATCTACTCTTCTCAAGAGAGAATACATTCAGTTCCCCTAATCTTTCCTCATAGCTGAGCTCCTCCATGTCTCTTATCAGTTTGGTTGCCCTTCTCTGCAAATTCTCCAGTGAACTGCATATTCCAGATGAGGTCTTACTAATGACTTATACAGGGGCAAAATTATGTCTCTCTCTCTCTCTGGAGTCCATACCTCTCTTAATACAAGAAAGGATTTTGTTTGCTTTAGAAAATGCAGCTTGGCATTGCATGCTGTTAAGTCTATGATCTACCAGAACACCCAGATCTGTATTGACCATTGACTCCTCCAGATGTTCTCCCTCTAGTATGTAAGATGCATGTATCTTTTTAGCCCTCAAGTGCATAATCAATATTAAACCTCATTAGCCACATTCTGTAGTTGTCCAGCTAAATAGTGCATTTAAGTGGTATTAGGCCCAAAACAAAAATGTAATATGTTGAAGCTTACCAATCCTTAGATGTGGTGGCTACATTACTTTTCTCTTTTTAGGCTTTATTTTCCTTTACTTCACCTGATGATTCAGCCAGTAACACTTTTTTTTTTTTTTTTTGGGTATCTCCACTCTGGATTGAATAGTAAAGCAGACACCTTTGGACAGCACCATTGTCAGTCTTTAGAGAGGATAGTGTTAAGCAGCCCATAGATTAGTCTTTTTTTTTTTTTTTTTCAGTCAGCAGGATTGAAATTTGGAGGATCTATGCTGAACTGGCCAAATCTTGATCCTTGTATGGCCAGCTTTAGACTCGCAGATTTAGATGGACTTGACTAACAACTGAATCAGGTCTAATATCAGAGAAAATTACCTGGTTTGTAAAAAAAAAAAAAAATTTGCAACATTTTTCAACCCAAGTCTATGTCTGCCTGATCAAGAAAGCACAGGCAGAAACAGCAAGGCTTTAGGTGAAATGCTTACAAGCGATCATATCCATGAACTACTGGGTTTCAATGATGTACCACTTGCTGGAGGTGGCAAAATATGCACTACAGGCAAAGGTTTTACTAAGAGAATTGGGAGACCACAGATGAAATTGCGGTATAAAATTGGCCAGCAGCAGGACAATTTTAAATAGCAAGAATAGGTCCAATTTACTACAAACAGAGGGGATGGGTAGAGCATTAGGATTAGGATACCGCAGAGGATCCAGCAGTGTTATAGTGGCCGGCAGCACGACATATAATAGGCCTAGTGCGTAAATGCCTGAATTTTATTTTATCTGTGTTGATAGGGTTGTGAGGTGGTTTAGGTGACTGTTCTTGCACTTATTTTATATTACAAATGATGCAATAAAAATAGAAAAACTGTAATCAATAGAAAAACATAACTAATGTGTTGACAATTAAAGAGGTAGCTATCAATCAAATCAGAGGCGTAACTAGAACCTTCAGGGCCCTGATGCAAGAAACCATGAAGGGCCCCTCAGATCCCTGGCCAGGGCCCTTACCTTCAAGCCCAGGGCTCTTCCCACTAATCCTGGGGCTCTTTGCACTCGTTGCATGGCCTTTTATTACGGTCCCGCAGCAGGATTCTTTCACAAGTTCTGCAGTGGGCCCCCTTCCTGCAATCTTGTGGGCCCCCTTCCTGCAATCTTGGGGCCTCCCCACAGTGGTGCAATGCCAGGGTCCGGTCGCAAGTGTGACCCTTGCGATCCTGGAAGTTCACCCACTGGTTTGCTACCGGGCCCCCTGGAGCATGGGGCCCGGTAGCGATTGCAACCCCTGCAACCCCTGTAGTTACGCCCCTGAATCAAATGTTACAAACAGATAATCATGGGCATGTAGATCTGTTTACACATCAGGGCACATAAGAAAATGTACCCCAGTAATTAAAATACTCAAGCATAGTTTGCTAAAAGAGATTAAACTGTAACTGCTAAAATCTCTAATATGCTTCAACATGATAATATCACTAGGAAAGACTATTTTATTTTAATGGCTAGCTTTCATAAAAATAACAGCAGGTGAGGGTCCTTGTTTTAGCACTTTGTGTTATGGGGTGACACCATTTTGTTTCTGTCACCTACAATCTTCTACTTGTAAATCATCCTGAGACACACTATCTCAAGGTAGACTATAAGCTGATGCACCTTGAACAGGCCTATTCCAATGCTGTCACCGTTAAAAAAAAAAAAGTTTCCTAAAAGAAGTGCAGCCAGCAATAATTAGAAAATATTCCCTGTAAAAAAAAAAAAAAAGCAAGCAGCCAGTTATCACTGTAGTATATGTGCATAGAGATAGGCTGTAAGAAAATCAATTGCAGCCAGAAAAAAATAGGCATAATGCACTGTGAAAAAGACACATGCAGCCTGTAATGGATGTGTAATGGAACAGATTGTATGGCGGCTGCAGGACATCAGCATCATTAACATGTAAAATCTCCTAGCTCTACCCACCCCCAGATTCCCCCAATATGCACAGCATGTTGCTACCTGCAAGACTTTAAGTAAGAGCCTACTTAAAAAGACCAGCTAGTGCCTACTGTCACATTTACCTGTTCCATGATTCAGTGCCTGGATCTTTCCCTCTGTGTGCGGTTGTCAATTCCAGCCAATCACAGAGGGGGCACTGTCTTAAATGGCTAGTATGAGGGTTGCTCAGTGTTTGAGCAACCCAGCCGCCAAACCCCCCTATGTTCTCTCCAAGTGTTTTCCTGTGCTTCTAGTGACCCCCAGCATTCCTAGTGTCCCCAGTGTGTCCCAGTCTGCTTCCAGTCTTGTGTTGCCCAGGCTCTTTCCACTACTATCTGTCTTTATTTCTAGGCTTCAACTCATTTTTTGTGAGTGAGTAGGGGTACTATGTATCCCCCACTTATTCACATATGGGGGTGGGGGCCGTATCTTGGGCCCACTTATTATTAAAGGGAGCTTTCAGATTCTGATAAGCCCCCCCACCCCAGACCCCTACAACCACCACTCATCAACATGGGGACAAGGTGTCGTGCAACCCCCCCCCCTCATGTTGAGGGCATGTGGCCTGGTATGATTCAGGAAAGGGGGGCACACACTGACCACCCCCCTTCTCTACCTGCAGGGCCAGAGCTACCTATAGGCAAGGTAGGCACCAGCCTAGAGCTCACATCAGTCAGGGGCAGCTCGCCCTCACTCTGTGCCCCCAACTCACCCACCCGCCGGCTCAGCGCTGCACATCCCCCACATGCTGGCTCGCCCTCTGCACTGTGCACATCCCCTGCTCGCCTGTTGCACTTTCCCCACTCACCGACTAGCCTGCTGCACATCCCCAGTCAGCTGTCTATCCTGTGCGAGGAGGGAGGAGGAGGTAGGCTAGGTCTACCCCATGCCTCCCTCGTGCCCGCCCATAACCCCTGCATGCAGCCAATCTGTGCCTGGAAATGGGGTGTGGGCGGGAGATTTCAAAGCAGCCAGTGTTCTTGTCCTGATGTCGTTGCCTGAGCCTCTGAAAACAATGTAACCCTGGGTGAGTGATCTCTCCCCTCTATCTCTTCCTAAATATGCCATAGTCTTCCTGACTTTCATATGTCATAATCTTCCAGGGCCATAGTCTTCCAGCCTTCCATGTTTCATACTCTTCCTACCTTCCATGTACCATAGTGATTCTGCCTTCCCTGTACCATAGTGATCCTTCCTTCCTGCCTTCCATATACCATAGTGCTCCTTCCTGCCTTCCATGTATCAAAGTGGTCCTTCCTTCCTGCCTTCCATGTAACATAGTGATCCCTTCTGCCTACCATGTGGGATAGTGATCCTTCCTGCCTTCCAGATGTCATAGTGATCCTTCCTGCCTTCTGTGAGCCATGGTGAACCTTCCTGCCTTCCATCTGCCATAGTGATCCTTCCTTCCTGTCTTCCATGTGCCATAGTGATCCTTCCTTTCTTCCATGTACCATAGTTATCCCTCCTGCCTTTCTTCTATTTACCATAGTTATTCTTCCATGTACAATAGTGATTCTTCCTGCCTTCTATGTACCATAGGTATCCTTCCTTTCTTCCATGTACCATAGTAAGTCTTCCTGCCTTCCATGTACCATAGGGACCCCCCCTTCCTTCCATGTACCATAGTGATCCTTCCTTTCTTCCATGTACCATAGTGATCCTTCTTTCCTGCCTTCCATGTACAATAGCTATCCCTCCTTCCTTTCTTACATATACCATAGTGATCCTTCCCTCTCTCTCTCCCTTTGGGTTGGTTCATACTGCAGTACTTATTTTCTGCCTCCATTCTGGATTCCTCAGGTCCTTCATAACCCTCTATAAGCTCTCTGTCTATTTTCAGCGTATACAAAACCAGATGTATTTGAAGTTTTTTTCTAAATGATTGTGTTGAGGTTTATATGTATGCATGGGACTCCAGCTTGTGGCACAGCAATCAAAGCATATTTGTGTGCTACAAGGAAGCCCAGGTTTTGTTTAACCATGGCCCTTAACTTTTTGCTGCGGCATGTGTCTCCCTAAAGTGTCCCTAATTCTCAAGTTCAAAAGTTGACATGGGCAGGGCAAAA
This sequence comes from Pelophylax lessonae, assembly GCF_965119305.1. Taxonomy (NCBI): domain Eukaryota; kingdom Metazoa; phylum Chordata; class Amphibia; order Anura; family Ranidae; genus Pelophylax; species Pelophylax lessonae. The sequence goes on from NC_138779.1 coordinate 93,448,953, forward strand.
TGGGGTGGAGTCAGCGGCAGAGCCGGGGGTGAGGGGCAAAATGAGGTTTCGCCTAGGGTGTTAAAAAAAATTTCACCAGCCCCGCCTATCTGGCAAGGCTACATGCTCAGATAAAGGGTCTGGTGTGGATTTTAAAAGGGGCATTTTTTAAATTTATTTTTGTTTAATAAATGAGGTACCCCCTATAAATTCATACAAGGCTCAAAGGGACATACATTTTAGGGGGACCTTCAATACTATACTTTTACTATAGTATTAATACTAATACTATACAATTTTCTTTTTCATTCTTGCTTCCAAATATGCACTTTTCAGAAATATGTTTTTAGATATATTTCAGAAATGTTTTAGATGACATACAAAGCAAAACATTTCTGGTTGAAAAACACTGATTTCTTTGGACAGGAAAATGGCGGTTGGAGCCATTCCACTTGTACCACAGATGCCAATGGAATGCAAATTGCTATGTAAAATTGGCTAGCTTCTGGTTTGCCATTATAAATTGTTTCTCTGACAATCATAGCAAAAGTCTATAAAACTGCCATGAAAATCATCCTTTTTTCACATGTACACTAATGCTATAGACCAATGCAAAAAATAATTGCATTCTAAAAGTATAACTACAGAAAACTTGCCAGAAATGTTGGAGCTGCTGCACCAAAACTTACCTGAAAATTTTTTTTGCAGCACCCCTGAAAGTGCTTCTGGAAATGTTGGTTTCTCCTACTGTATCCAGTTATCAGACACCCTGTAACTGGACCCAATGATACCCTGACACACCTATAGCAGAGATCTGGGGTTTATAAACACAAGTATGTCCTCTATGGACAAATCATAGCAAATCAATGGTAAAAAAGATGATTTCACTAATACAACTGTAGCAGCAACTGGGCAATTCATCCTCAAGATAAGGTGATCAGAATGAATGTTCATTATTTTTGCCACCTTTGAGAGGTCCTGCCTCAAACACACTAGGCATGTAGAGAAGGACATTAAAGGAGAAGTACAGCCACAGTTTGTTTGACTGTACTTCTCCTGTGGATTCCAGGAGTGCAGTTTGTTCTTCGTTCCTGTTACCCGTTTTCAGCAGACAGCAGGCTGAAACCTGCTGTCAGTTGATGTCACAGAGCCGGTCAAGGCTCACAAAAGCTTGCGACCATACGGTCAGGATCTGCCCACATGCCTGGAGCAGCACCTAGCTCAGCCTCCCAGCGAGACACTGAAAGACTGAGCCAGCTGCTCCTGCCCCCTCGACAGCCCAGTGCTCCAATGAGCGCTGGAGGGGCAGAGCAGACAATGGTGACTGACAGTCACCAGCTCTCAGCTCAGGGAGCTCTTAGAACCAAGCGATCGGCGGTGTTTGATCACTCGGTACTCAGCCTTAGAGACCCATACTTCTCTTTAAAAAGCAGCAGTTAACCACTTCCCGCAAACCGATGTAGCTCTACGTCGGCTCAGAGAAGTGGTTGTACCGGGGTGATGCCTGCAGCTAAAGGCGTCATCCCAATACCATTTTTTAGAGCTGGCAGTCGGCCTCCAAGTGGCAATGACAGATGCGGCTCGGGAGCCACTCGGCGTTACCCCAGCGAGCGGGAGGGGGCGCTCCCTGCCGACTTCCACGCCCCTGCTTGGGTCTCTTGTCCTACAGGGAGACAGTAGCAACCAGCCGGCACGTCCGCTGGCTGGTTGGAGTCTCAATCAAAGCCAGATTTGGCTTCGATCGGGGTCTCTGATGTAGTAACCCGGAAGCGGCGTGATGACGTCACGTCCTGGTTACTCGGCGGGTAAAGGCGCTGACTTTAAAAAAGTGTCAGTATTCGAAAATGTCGATTTCAGCAGTGGAGGGGTCTGGGGTCCCTCCATAAAGAATACCTGTCACTGCTTATTACTGTCACAAAGGATGTTTACATTGCTTGTGACAGCAATAAAAGTGATCAGATTTTTATTTTTTTTTGTGCTAAAAAAATGTGCTAAAATTAAAAAATTTAATAAAATAAATAGGAAAAAAATGTTTAAAGTGCCCCCGTCGCCGTGAGCTCCCGCAAGAAAGAAAACGCATACAGAAGTCACGCCCTCAAATGAAAGCGCTGTTCAAACCACATATGTGAGGTATCGCCTTGATCACCAGAGCGAGAGCAATAATTCTAAAAAAAAGAGCTACTGTAATTCTAAACTGGTAACCATTAAAAAATTTGAATGCGTCGCCTATGGAGGTTTTTTTGACCGTAGTTTGTCACCATTCCACAGGCGTGCGCAATTTTAAACAGTAACATGTTAGGTATCTATTTACCTGGCATGACATCATCTTTCACAATATACAGAAAAATGGGCAAACTTTACTGTTTAGTTTTTTTTTAAATGCAGTGAAATGTATTTTTTCCAAAAAAATGGCATTTGAAAAACCGCTGCGCAAATACCGCGTGGCAAAAAGATATTGCAACAACCGCCATTATATTCTCCAGAGTCTTTGCTAAAAATATATATATATATATATATAATGTTTAGGGGTTCCAAATAATTTTCTAGCTAAAAATACAGATTTTAACTTGTAAATAACATGTGTCCGAAATGGGCTTGGTCTAGAAGTGGTTAAATAACACCAAGGCTGAGTTCACATATATGCAAATTGGATGCGTTTTAACCGCATCCAATTCGCATAACATGTGAATGTGGCTGGCTCTCAAGGGAGCCGGTTCACACATGCCTGGGTTGACCACGGTGCAGTTTTGAAAAGGGTCCTGTGTGTTTTTGGGTCCAGGTTAGGTGCAAATGCCTGAACCGGTGAACAGAAACACACCGGACTGAAAACCGCAGCCGCAGATATGGGAACCCAGCCTTAATACATTCGATTTTAAGTATAAATAAAACAGTGCTTTTCAATACATGAATAAGTCTAACAATAAATCCTTATTTGATAAAACTAAAATCACCCAAAAAATATTTGTGACTAATCCCAGCAAATAGTATTTGTGCAAATATAACCACATACAGTATTTTTCATCCTCTGAGCTTGTTCTCCACACTAACAAAAAAAGTCTTCAATGCCACCCAGCGATTCACACTCCACCACTTTGAAGAAGGTTCACTCACCAAAACAGATAAAAAACCCCGATACTAAAGGTAAAATGCACACAATCATAATCATCCACAAATAAGGTAAACCTGATCTTACACTACAGACATTGGTTGCCAGGGTCTCTTATCTAAAAAAATAAATAGTCCATTGAGATTGGTTTGTATTATTAATCAAGCACTACTTTCTGAATACAGTCTTTAAGCCAGTTTTGTATCCATTTAAAAAAAAAAAATGTTTTAAGCCTGTAGACTTTAACTTACACATCAGGTGTTTGTAGGGGAACTGTGTCAAACACAACTCAAAATCCAAGTATACCACATCCAAAGCCACACATTTGTCTAAGCTTTTGTTTACTTCTTCATAGAAGAAAGCAGATTTATTTGAAAACCTCGGTCACTCCTGGATCCATGCTGTCTTTTTCTCAAAAGCGTTATCTAGCAAAAACTCTTCTTTATTAAACTGTCAGGTATCTTGCTGACTACAGAAGGTAAACTATCCAGTCTGTAGTTACCTGGTATAGACTTTAATCCCTTTTTAAATATAGGCACCAAATTAGCACAACCCCCTTAGTGCCATGCCAGTCATGAAAAGTTTTTTAAAAATGAGAAACAATGGCTTAGAAATAACAGAGCTCAACTCTTTAAGGACACATGGTTGTAAATCATCTGGTCTAGGTGCTCCATACACCTTTATTTTGTCTAAATGTTTCTGGATATATCAATTTTGAGCCATTGTGGTTCTTTTGAGAATATGTCAATGCTATCCGCATTATTATTCTTTGTATAGACAGTACTCAAGAAGGTATTTAATACTTTGTTCTTTTGCTTTCCTTTGTCCACAGTCACTAACTCTCTATTATCTTGCAAAAGGCCTTCATGCTGAAAACTGAACCTTTTACTGCTAATATATTTGAAGAATTTTTGGTGGTTTGTCCTACTCTCTTTTGCAGCCTGTCATTCGTTTTGTATTTTTGTGGCCTTGATTTCCTTTTTACACATTTTCCCACTCGTCTGCAGCCTATACACAAGCCTTCTCTGGCACATCTGTTTCCTTCAATCCCTGGAGGGTGGGCATTAGTCCCTTTCCACCTGTGTAGTCAATCATGCGCCTCTCTTTTTTAAATCGTCCATCGCCAGAGTAGAATAGGGACAGATCCTAACACAGTCTTGTTGATGCCTAAGCTGTGCAGCTCCTGTTTAGGGGCCATTGACAAGGGCTACAAATTCCCCCGACTGAAAATCATTAAAGGTCCCTAAAGAAGCTGAACCAAATACCTCTTTCTGATATACATTGTAAGCAAAAGGAGCTTCCCTCCAAGGGGTATCAAATTTAAGCAGAATAAGTAATTGGTCCTACCCTAAATTGTGGGTAATGGGACTTCCCACCATGGTGTGTCAGATAAATGGTAGGGGTATCCCTCAATGGTGTAGTGACTTTACATCCATGTACACCATTGAGTCTGCAAACTGTGATGACTGCCACCTATGAATTGTCTCCTTTAGAGTCAAAGATCAATCTCATGAAAGGGCCTTGACTCTGTGTTCCAAAGGTTCAGATATCTTGCTGGCAGAGGTCTTTCCTACAAGTTCAGGAATTGTGGGGAAGGTGTTGTCACTAGATTGTGGGTCTCTGCCTCTTCCTAAGGTTTGAAAAGTACCTTTTCTTGCTCCACTAAACCCTGCAGCAGAGGGTCTGGTGCATCAGCTCTTAACGTCACCTCTGACTGGTTTCACCCTCTTTGGCGAGCTTCCATGACTCAGTCACAGCAATCTTCTTTTGAAGAAGAAGTTGAAGAGGACTGGGAGGAATATTTAGTGGCAGAATGGATGTGGCAGTCTGATCTCACTATTGCCACTGCATCCATTTTTGAGAACCACTTCTAAATGTAGGCATCTTCACTGCTCTGCTCAGTGGTAAGAACTGGTTGTGGTGCTAAGTCTTAGAAGGCCCTGTTGTCCCCTATGGTCGAATGTGATACACATAACGGTTGGATAATTGAGCGCAATCAATATATGGCTGTAAGCTCCACCATTTAGGGAATTTGTGCTTCCCACGAGAACTCAAAAGTCCCAGAAGCAACCCGTCCCCAGGTTTCAGATTGTGAACTCTGACTTTCAAATGATACCGTCTCTTGTTTTGTTACCACTAAATCAGGAGATATGAGAATTCCTAGTCACATCAAGCTCCATGCTGTAGTACACATGAACCAGTGCTTAGATGTGTCTACCTCAGTACTGTTTCTTTTTAGACAAGCTTGTCCCCAGCATGGTAAAGAGGTTTGGTTAAATTGTTCAGGCAGTAAAGGATGGTAAAGAGTAGCATGTGACTTCTGTATCCTTAAATCAGAACTATAGGCAAAACTTTTTTTTTTTCATTTGGGATAGAGTAAGAGAAAGTTATAACTCCTGTCAGTTTTTGTTTTTATTTTGCCATCCATGTCCCATTGGGGAAATGTACCTTCACTTCCTGTCCTATAGCCAAAATTGAAAGTGAGAGGAAATTCCTGCAAATTAAGGGATTCCTTACCCCCCAGGTCACCAGAACTAGTGTCTCTATTGGAAGATTTCCCCTCTATTACTTTTCTGAGGACAACCCAAAATTTGGGATTTTTTTTTTACTTTCACCTTCCATAATTATAGTAAACAAGAAAAACAGAAAGGGTAAATCTCCCAAATGGGGCAGAGGTAGCGATATGTACTTAAAGTGATACTACATACAATGTTTAATTACAATAATCCCTTTCAATTATGTATAAAGATCATGCCACTGTATTTAATTTAATATAAAAAGTACCCTATTTAATCCAACTTTGGATCCTGCTGAGGATGCCTGATTCCAGGTGTACAAGGGCACAAGGGCAGATCTACATTAGTGACATCATATCGTGGCCATCTTCAGGTCTGGCGAGTTTATGGTGAGAGGTGGATGTTCCCATATGTAACTCTAAAAGCAATGCGAAGTTCATAGAACTTTTGGTGCACTTTTATGTGAGCGCTATTATTTTTTTTTAATAGCACTATTGGTCCTATTTCTATTTTACATGACAAATAATGTTTACATGCGTTACGAGGGGGCGTATGTGTAGAGGTAGTCCAGAAACCACTCTGAGCATAACCCAGAATAGGGCAAATAGCTCATTTGACCTTGATGAAAACTTAAGGTCAAAAACGGGAGGTGAGAATTCACTTTTTACATGAGGTGCAGGCAGCATGTGGTGATGTGTGACAAACAGGAAGATATTTGTTTATATTAGGCATGCTGGTGGATGGAGCACAATTTTTTGAAGACTTTTGTTGAAATTGAGGACATTGCGCTACATCTTTATTTCATATTACCTTATTTAATCATTGCTGTTCAGTAGTCACATGACATTTCAGGTCTCCTCTGGGAATGTACTAAGGGAGGAGTTTCCAGTTCTCTGCTGATGAATCTATGTTTGCAAAGCGTTGACTGGTACTGTGCTGGTCACATGACATTAAAAAAAGTCTTTCAGAAAAGAGAATTAAAATACATAATTATTAGCAACAAGTGTTTTAAAGTTTCATAAAATTCTAAATTTCAAAGCAAATGTTTATTATTTTTTTTACAATAACATGGTGTAGGCGGAGCAGAAGTTGACAGAGAATAGCTTTTACTTTGTCCACACTGTTAGGGCTCTTTCACACGGTACGTAGGCGGATCCGTGCTGCTCAGCAGGGGATCGTGAACACAGATCCCCGCTGAGCAGGAAGGTGACAGCTCCCTCTCCGCTCTGTGTGCAGAGAGGGAGATGTCAGAGCCCCATGCATCTCTATGGGGGAATCGGATGAAAGCGGACCGTCTGTCCGCTCTCATCCGATCCCATCCGATCCAATCCCCTGGACGGATGGAAAATAGGGTTTCCATCCGTCCGGATTTCACGGACAGGATCGGATGCGGATGGCAGCTGGTGTCGGCAAACATGTCTCCGCTGACATCCGCTGCCCCATAGGGATGCATGGAGGATCCGATCAGATCCGCCTAAAAAACTGACAGGCGGATCTGATCGGATCGCTAGTGTGAAAGGGGCCTAAAGATATCTGGAGGAGGTTCTGCCAATTACTGGCTGTGTCATGCCCCTCTAGCCTGTGCCTAAGCCCTCAAAATGGGCACTTTTGATTTTTCCAGTTCGGGTCCCATTAGCTTTAATGGGTTTCATTATTCAACTTCAAACTTTCGCAATGTTCAAGAGTTCTTGCACGTACTGAACCGGGGGGGGGGGGGGCGGGGGGGGGAGTTCAGCCCGTCTCTGTTTAGGAGTTCTCATACTATACATTTGACATCAGTGAGGTATTCATTCGCAACAAAATTATCATTTATATCTTTTTGGAAGAGCAAGGGTTTTTTTTTTAGAAATGAATACTTTTCTTTGAAAACAAGAGTGACTGAACCCCAAATTATTTGTACAGTTCTTAACCACTTAAGCCCCGGAAGATTTTACCCCCTTCCTGACCAGGGTTTTTTTTGCGATTCGGCACTGCGTGAATTTAACGGACAATTGCGCGGTCGTGTGACGCTGTACCTAAACAAATTTGATGTCCTTTTTTTCCCACAAACAGAGCTTTCTTTTGGTGGTATTTGATCACCTGTGCGATTTTTACTTTTTGCGCTATAAACAAAAAAAGAGCATCAATTTTGCAAAAATAACAATATTTTTCACATTTTTTTTATATTAAAATCCCCAAAAAAAAATTTTAGGCCAATTTGTTTTATGCTACATATGTTTGGTAAAAAAAAATCGCAAAAAGCGTATTTTGATTGGTTTGCGCAAAAGTTATTGCGTTTACTAACTAAGGGAAAGATTTCTGTCATTTTTGGTGTTTTTTTTTTTTAACACGTAATGGCGGCGATCTGCGATTTTTTTTGCGGTACTGCGACATTGCGGCGGACAGATTGGACCCTTGACTGACATTTTTGACACTTTTGGGGTTACCAGTGACATTACTACAGTAATCAGTGCTATATGCACTGTTACTGCAAAATGACACTGGCAGGGAAGGGGTTAACTTTATTGGGGAAGGAGGGGTTAAGTGTGTCCCTAGGGGCGTGCTTCTAACTGTGATTGGACATGGCTACTAGTGTAGGAACAGTGATCAACGGTCCTACATAGTAGAACCGTTTGATCACTATTCCTACACAGGGGAGAATGACTGCCTTTCTCCAGCCACGGCGGACGATAGCGAGTGACATCGGGACATCGGGTCCGCCGGTCACACGCACGGACTTCCCAGGGAACGAGCCGGGGCGGGCGCGCGCTTCCGCGGGCGCGCGCTCGCCCGCTATTGGCTCACAAGCAAGTGACAGGTGAGTGACGTACCCATACATCACTTTGCCTGGCCGGGGCTGACCGCCGCAGTATATGTACTTGCGGCGGTCGGCAACCGGTTAATGTGATGCAGGATATAGTTTTTCAATCTTTAGTCAGTCATTTCTTGTATAACAATTTAGGCTTTTCATCACCTGACCAATGACTACATGGAAAACATGCTCTTTAAATTATTCAAGGGGGTTATAAAGGGGTTTATTCTCCTACAATTCTCCAGGCATTTGTTTCTTGCTACCTTTTTCTTAGTTGGATTTAACATGAATCAGTGACTTCTAATATTTTCCCTGTTTTCAGTAGACAGATAAGCATTTGCTAATGCCTGATGTTGTATAGATTCTTCATATTCCCTGACACATGCAGGCTCAGACTGATTTATCAGAGTACTGAAGGGTTCTCCATTGGACCTCAACTAGGTGGTGCAAAAACGTAGCGGGGCCTGCAATTTCAACCCATTATTGTCATGTCTGCTTCTCTGCCTCAGGTGTTGCACCCCCAGGGCTCCTTGCTACATTATTCTCCTCAATGAGCACTGTGTACAGTGACCTCCTTTTCTTCTTCTGCTGCGCCTGAGATGTGCACATGCATACATGCACTTTTTTTTTACATTTTCTGGCCAGTAATGAATGGAATTTGCATGTTAGTGCTGAAATGCAAACCAGTAGAAGCAAACAAATCTTGGGTTATTACACAAGCAAAGACCAGACACAGTTGGAGCATTTGATGATGACTGAATAAGGTGTGCTTTTAGAAAGTATACTTTAATAGTTGTACAAGTCAAATAATATGGTGCCACAAATGCCTTAAAGTGGTTGTAAAGTCAGAAGGTTTTTATCTTAATGCATTCTATGGATTAGGATAAAAAGCCTTCTGTGTGCAGCAGCCCCCCCCCCCCAATACTTACCTGAGTCCCCTCTCTATCCAGCAATGTCTATGAGTGCCTCACTCATCCAGGACTCTCTCCCCTGATTGGCTTAGACACAGCAGTGGCACCATTGGCTCCCACTGCTGTCAGTCAAACTTAGTTAGCTAATCAAGAGAGAGAGGAGGGGGGGCTGAATAGCAGCTCCGTATCTGAATGGATACACAGAGCTGCAGCTCAGCTCGGGTGCCCCCATAGCAAGTTGCTTGCTGTGGGGGCACTCAACAGGAGTGAGGGGCCAGGAGCTCCACCCGGGGACCCGAGAAGAGGAGGATCTGGGCTGCCCTGTTCTAAACCACTGCATAGAGCAGGTAAGTATAACATGTTTGTTATCTTAATAGAAAAACGAGATTTTACAATCGCTTTAAACGTAGATGTAGAAGGCATATCAGAATATGTGTAAAAGGATTCTGCAGATATTGAAAATGTGTCTGAAGGTAAAGCAACAGATTCTGAACTTACATCTGAACATGAAATTACATATTCTGTATATGTAGAAAACACATTTTGGCATAAAAGTACAGATTCTGCAGTTGTGAAAGACATCATAAAGTACGACATTACAGATTTGGCAAATGCAGTGCTTGGGCAAGGGATGTATATACTGTACATAAGTTAATAGTTTCTACAGTTGTTCGTGGGCATATTTAAACACAAAGCGGGTTTGTTACATTCAAAATGGGTTACACCCCAATGTCTCCCTGCATCACCTCCGATAGTTTCTTCTAACCTATTTGGTCACCTGTTGACTGACAGCCAAACCTGGCATTGCAGAGTTAGAAACAGAAGCACGTTTTTGCAGGCATAATTTTTGCTTATCCGGCGTCAGACAGTCCTTTTTGGTGTTCTGTAATTTATTTTTGAACCAGTTTTATTTTTTTTTTTTTTGGTTCACCTCTTCACTTTTCTCATTTGTAGATGACCTTCTTTTACAAGACATATGAGCATGACCTATGCAACACATAACATTTAAAACATAGCACAACACTAACATAACACAAAACAAGACATATGAAAAACATAACATAACACCAAAATGCCTATGCAAAATGTATGTCTACAAGTAAAGTAGTACGTTTTTAAAAGAAGGTTACCTCAGACAAGAACTCAAAACTTGTGTTGTGTTCGGCTTGCTGCCTGTTGACCTGGAAATGACATTTGAGTTCAGAGGATCAGTCTTTTTGCCTTAAACAAAGACTCCAGATTGTAAACTTCTGGAGGACATATAAAACATTACATCTTGTTGGCAACATTAACAGGAGATGGCAGCAAGAATAAGCCTCTGAACCTGGATGACATCACTGTGTTGCATCTTGCTTGGTATACCTTGACAATGGGGTGGCATCAGGAATGGGGCAATGCTGTTGGACCATAGACTTTGGGTTGGGTTGGGGCAGTGCTGCTGGGCTTGCTGGAGGACATCACTGTGTAATACTGTGTTTGGAATCCATTGGCTTCGGGGATAGACTTAGGAATTATTCTGCTGCAAATTCTGGGGTTCCCAAATATTATGATCCCCACAAACATTTTTGACATTTTAGGTTTTCTGTTGTAATACCTTGGAAAAACAGATGAAAAAAAAATTACATAAAACACTAGCTACAACATTTGCATAAATTGAATTCTAGTCATGTGAATATGCAACATTGCAAATTTAAATTAGTTTAATTAATTTGCAGCCAGCAGGTGGAGCTTCATGCTCCCTGTCACATGCTGTACAGCCTTCCCTTCAGGTCTGTGCTTCTAAATTACATATTCAGTCAGCAGATGGATCTCTAAGCTAATTTCCATATGCATCTGAGTGTTCTAGACTTAGTGCCTTTGTGGCTGAAAAAGCTTTTCTAAAAAAAAGTTCTATATAGTGCAAGTGAGTGACCCCCAAATTATTGATCCAATTATCAGACTTAGCTCAAAGATATAGTTCATTTTTGACAGTAAATTATTTAGATAAGGCTTAGTGAAAAACTTCCTAAAGAAGATGGACACAAAATCCCATTGTTGCCACAAATAGGTTCCCCCAGTTAGTGACCCCAAAATAAATTTTAACATTCTCAAACAATATAATATTTTTTCAAATTTCGAGTAAGCTGACTGTTGAGCTGTTCTGAATCACTCACTATAGAAGATGGCTGGCCAAATCTCAACATTAACAGTCCAGATTTTAGTGACTGACCCCCAAATAAACAATACCATTGCTACTGTATCCCAGCATATAATTTCTCATGTCGAAATGGCTGCCCAATCCCCAAATCCCAACTCAAAAGTGAGTGACTGCCCCTAGAATATATTTTACCATTATTTCTGTGCCCCAGGATTTCATTTTTTTAAATATTAGTTATCCAATTATTCTATATGCATTATGCCTTTCTTGAGTAACTTACTAATGAAGATGGCTACCTGCTGCCATACCACGTGTCTTCCTTTCTGGAAGCTTGACCCACAGAGCCAGAGAGCTAGCAGCATAGTCTAGGAGACTGCAACTCCCAGAACGTTCCCACGTAGGCTTTTTTTTATTTTTTTTATTTGGATTGCAAGGGGTTCAGGTGGTCCAATGTCAGGACATTGGTCCACTATTTAGGTTAAACATTGATATCTAGCAACACAGGAAGCAGGCACAGTGGAAGAGAGAGAGGGGGTCCCAGCCAAGCAGTAGGCATCAATCAGACTAGGACATGCTGAAGTTGCTGATCCTCTGGTCCCCGTTGAACCAGACCACCCATGGGGATAACCCAAAATGAACAAAGAAATTTTCCACTAGGACTTTGGCTATAGTAAAAGCTTTTGTATCTTTCAAGCAGCTTGTGCATATCAGGTAATGTGGTTAGTTACCACCAAGGTGTTTCCTTGTCCACCCATATTGGGCTCCTCCGAGCTTTCAAACTTGCAGATGCCTTTTAGGCATATATGAAAACAGTATTCTATTTTTTTAGGGGGTGCACAGGGATTTGATTATTTTCCTTCCTTAAATCCAGTATTCTGAACCTCTTGGTCACTGTCAAACATTAAAGCACATCATCAAGCCATAGACAGTGTACTGATCTGCAATAGTTCTTCTGTTTAGGGTACAAAAGTCAATACAAATTGTGATGGGTATGTTCTTCTTCCAAATCACTACTATGGAATATACATATAGGCTCCAAGATTCTCAAATGACCCAAGTTCTCTTCAGTTCTGCAATTTACCCTTTTAAATGTTCCAAATCTCCAAGTGGTATAAGACAAGATCTCTTTCTGACAGGTTTTTCTTCCTGTGATCGCATGCAACACTAAATATTTTTGCATATCCCATGTCAAACTTATTTTAGCGGAAGAGCTCTTACCACCTCAGAAGCTGCATTTGAAATCTGCTCTTTCATTCACCAGATATTGGGGTATTTGCTAGGTGGAAATGATAATAATCTTGGCTGCCAACAGAGCCTCTTCCTTTCAGATTGACTTCATCAGCTTGGACTAAATCAATAAACTACTTTGATCTCTCAATTAAAGTATAAATATTATGGGATCTAGAGGTCACACCCTTTTAAGAACCACAGGGCCTGGCTCATGGCATCCAACTCCATTCCATCCTTGAGGATGACTTGGTGCAGGATCTTATCTAGACGAGCAACAAATGTAGACACTTTCCCTTCTAATTCCTGATAGGTGTGTTTCAAAAAATTAGATCAGTTCAAAGCGGTTTTCTACCCTTGTGTAGATCTCCTAATGTGTATTCAGACATTCGTCAGCAGTGTAGCCTGGCTTGTCTTTCTTCATATTCTGAATGTCTGAAGCGAGTGCTTGAAAGCTCTTTTCTATTTTTTGTCTCTTGTTGGTTTTAGAGCCCTCCCACTCATCCATGGTTTATGCTGGCTGATCTATCTAGGTTTCAGAGTTCTCTTACCCAGACAGAACAGGCATCTTGAACAAAACTGCAGCTTCCTATACCCATAATTAACAACCATGAAGGAATACTTCACAAAACTTTTTACCACTTTCCCAACATATACACAGAAAGAAGCATGGGGGGGGGATCTTCTGAGTATAGTAAGGAGACACTAGAAGTGTCAGGACTACACTTAAGTTTAGGTGCCATCTGACCCAACCCTCTGGGCTGGTTGCTGGCAAACTCAATTCATTTGGAATTAATCTGTTCCTCTGTCCATTACCCCAAATAACTTCATTTGAACATTTGGTTCTTCACACCATCATGCTGACTTGGTTTGCAAATAATCCATCTGTGAAGACAGATAATCCAGGATGAACCCTCACATGTAGCAAAGAATCCCCAAGGAACTGCTAGAAATATCGGGGTTTCCAGTGACAAATCACCCTGTAACTGGACCCCATAGTACTCCAGCACAATGATAACAGATATCTGATTTTATTACCACAAGAACATCCCCTACAGAGGAATAATAGCAAATCAATGATAAAAAATTATTTCAACAGTACAATAGAGCAGAGCAATACATTTTTAAGATTAGGTGAGCACAATGAGAGCTTGCTCTCTTTGCCACCTGTAATGAGCCATTCCTCAAATGGAGGATACTAAAGAACAACCTTTATTACAACAGGTATACTCCAAGTATAGAGTATGAGAAATGCAGCTAGCTACTTGGGCCAAGGGGCAAGCTACTGGCCCAAACTAACCACTAGTCACTAGGAAAATCTACCAGAGTCTGCTGGCAGTGAGGCCCTTTAAATTCAACAGTGGAACGCTTAACCTTCAAGTGAAAGTTTTTATAATTCACAAGCACAAACGTTTATTTGCAAAGTATCCCAAACATATAACATAGTGATGTGATCTCCTTTAAATGAGGCTCCATCGAGCAGTTGTACTCTCAGAATGTGTATGCAATGTTCAATGCACAGGTGGGTGGCCAAAGGGCTGCTCATCAATCCAGTGACAATGGTCCACTTGAATCCTTTCTGTCTCCTAACAACCCCTCCTGCAGACTGGATGGAGGCAGATGGATATTAGACCACAATGTCTCTGGCAGGTTTCTGCTAAAGCCTTTCGCTCCCCTGAATCCCCTCAGGAATAGGTCTCACATGGCGAAAGTAGGTGGGGGGTGGGGGGTGGGTGTTGTGCAAGTGGAATAACCTTCATCTCTGTTTGTTAGTGCCTAGTGGGTTTTGCGTCTTTCAGCATCCCACACACAACCCCACTCTAGTTTTCTCCTAATGTATCTCTGTCCATCTGTCACTAGTTGGGCTTAGGTCTCTTCCCACCTGTGTAGCCAATAACGTCTTTTCCTTCCTTGAACTGGTAATCACAGCACTGAAAAGAGACACGTCACATAGCAGCATTGAAGATGTCTGAGCTGTGCAACTGTCTTGAAGGGGGCTACATGATTATACTTTCAATTGGTTTCACGTACAGCCTCAAACCAATTGACAGCTATAAAGTGAACCTAAAGTCAGCTAAGACATTCCCCCTTCCCTGCCTATCTACCTCCCTACAGGCTTTGCCTTTGCCTTTGCTACAGAAGAGCCTGTGTTTCCAGCCAGTGATCTAACAGTATGACAAGGCATTTGATTATATTATTTCTTTTGAAGGTAAGGGGAAGCCATGTAGCTGCTGCTGATGTCACAAGTGGTACTATCATGAATGGTTGGGGATTGTGAACCCCCCATGCAACCTGCACACTGGAACAGGGAAGCACAAAAACAAAGTTCTGGGAGAGCACAATATATTGGACTCACTGAAATGACAGGAATGAGTGCAGCAAAGGAGTTCTGGCCTTACAGGCCAGCGGGAGTACAGGGGTAGGAACATGGAGGTGCACAGGATACAGTTGGTGTACATGAGGAGCCTGGGACAGGAAGGAAACCTACTGGTACTGACAATGAAGAACTCTTAGCAGTCTCCTGATGGTGGAGATGGGTTGTGTTGCAGATGATTAGGAGGAGGCAGAGGTGCATGGGGACACAGAGCAGGAAACAGATTAGGAATTCATATGGAGACACTAAGCAAACTGCAGACATGGGTAATGATAATGAAAGTTGGGTTGAAATCCACAGGGGATCATGGAGTTGCAGGAAGGCTGAAGGCTGGCAGAAGTACACAAGGAAAAATAACTAAATTATTGAAACTAGCGCTGTGCCAATACATTAATAGATGCAATTTAATATTTAAATAATTGCAGCTGCTGTACACAAGATGCTAAACACTTGCAAACATAAGAATTGGATAAATACAGTGCTTGCAAATGTGCAAAACACTTTTTTGAATAGCAATATTAAATATAAACTCCAGTAACCATTAAGCAATGAAATTATGGTACACATATTATCTCAGTTGAAAAATGTGCTCTTGTGCCCCGTTCTTGTTATAAATGTTGATGTGCTCCAAATAAAAGTCACTCCACACTGTGACACACACCCCTCCTGTGTCCTTACTTACCAAAGGCAGTGGATCCCCAGCTTTTCAGTCTGGGGGTCAGACAGGCTTAAATATGGTATTGGGAATAGCAGGTCTCAAGGGTCTAGTAAGGATCCCCCTAGCATGGCTCCAAATTATCCAAGGTGTTCACCATGTTCAGAATGAAAGAAGAAGCTGATAGTGAAGTACTGTATAACTGATATTTTTTGCGCAGTAGATAAAAATGTACTTACAGGACAAGTGATAAAAATGAGCATGTAAAATTGCAGGGAGTCTTTCCGGGAACATCGTGACCAGCGTGCATTCCACGGCAGATGGAAGTGATCTCGTTAGAACTCGGAACAGGCAATTGCATCAACGTGTTTTTCCCCTTCCATAGGGCGCCATCAAGGACGCCACCCCCTAGTTTTGGTCCTGCCACCATGTCTTCTTCAGAGCTGATACAGACTATAGGTAGGAACATCTGAGCCTCAATGGGGACAACCTAGAAGTCACTGAGAACACTGGGTGTACAGAGATCACACTGGAAGGCAATGGGAAATGCCATAGAATTGTCATTAGGAACAAGGGAGGGGTCCAGCTATCTTTCATCAAAGGTTTGCTACTTTCTTTCTCTACTGTTCTTGGGGTAACTTGAAATTTCCTCTCCCCTTTAGGGAGAGAGAAGGAGAAATGTTGGAATAGGGAGGGTGGGGTTTCCCATCCAGGCATCATATCCAAACATGGATGATATTAAATAGCAATGAATTGTCAAGGTTAACAGCGTCTTTATATTGTAACCATGCTGTCCATATATCACAAACTTTTGAGTGTCTGTCGTTTAGAATAGAGGTAAGTCTTTCATTTCATGGACCATAGTTCCCATGATGCGTTGTTTAACTTCGGCAAAACTCAAGAATGGTTTCCTCCAAGCTTTCGCCATTACTTGGCGTGTAGCCAAAAAATATAAAAGGTATTTGTTTTTGTTCTGTTTTGGTAAAGCCAGAAATTGATCTTTAAAAAAGAGCATCCCATGGAAAACAGATCAAGGTTTTTTTTTTTTAAAGAATGCATATCAAAGTATACATGCATATCCATAACGATTTGAATATGGGGCATTGTCACTAGATATGAAATAGTGTGCCAGGAGAATTGCAACCGCAAAAGCACAAAGGAAATAGACGATGTAAATTTAGCTAGAAGTGCTAGAGTCATGTATCGGCAGAATAATATTTTAAAGGGGTTCTCCAAGGCTAGGACATTGATAGAAGAATGGGCTATTGCTGATCAAATTTTACCCCATTTGGAGATATCTAGTAATTCTTCTATCAAGTTCCCAGTTGAGAATCTATTGTGGTTCAGAAGCATTTGCAGGTAAACCAAAGCTGAGTATTAAAGATAAATAAGACCAGTTGAATTTGGAACATGTTTACATTCATTTTCCAAGGGGGTCCGGAGAGTTTGTCAAGTCTGAATATTGCTAAGAAGTTTACGGATAAAGCCTTATATGACGATCAAACAAGAAGATACAGAGGTAGGAAGTTTCCAGTGTTCCTAAAGGTATGAAAATGATTTTACGTCGTCAGGGTTTAAAAGTTTGTGTATATTGTACTGTCTGCCCGCATGTTGTAAACCACTGCTTGTTCAACCACCAATAAAAAAAGAGGATCTTCAAATGCAGGAGGGAACAAAGGTTTAAAAAGTAAACCCAGAAGTGGAAGATGTGAAGATATGATCTGACTAGAATATTTAGTAGAGTCCCATTGTTTCAAAGACAATTGTAGAGTAGGGTTATTGATAGAAAGGCAAAAGTTTGTAGGGAGCCAGATTCAATTACTGTATACTGTAGATTGGGATTGATGAGCAATCCAAAATGTTAAGCTATGTCCAAATCAGTGATTCGGAAATAGCATGAAAAACTGTTAAGGGTGCTATTTGAGCTGCATGGTAGTATTTAGTAGAGACCTACAAATTATTTTTTTCAGATTTGAAAGATGAGCCGCTATACGTGGTTTCTTGATGATGTCCAATAATTTCCAATTCTAAGGATTTTCATAGGTAATGGAACAGGTAGGACCCTGAAACGATAAAGCTTTTTGGGATGGTATGTCATTTTAATTGCACAGATCCTGCCAAACCACAATTAAGTGTGCATACACCATGAGGAAAGAAAGTGGCTAAATTCCCTAAATAAAGATGGGTGATTAGCTTTTTACATTTTGTCAAGAGAGAAGGAGGTGTGAATCCCCAAAATAAGGTAAAGTAGAACATCAAGAAGAATGGTAGCTGTCTTTTAATTGGGCACAGATGTGGGAATTTAGGGTGATATTGAGGGCTTTAGATTTTTCCTCATTAACCTTCAAACCAGAGATGCCAACAAAAGCCGATAAGATATTAAAAAAGATTAAGCAATGGTATGTCAGGAAGTTTAAGAGGATGTCATCTGTAAAAAACAGTATTTTATTATGCGTACCAGCAAAAGTAAGACCGTGATTGGATGAATTATATTGGATTGCTGCCCATAAGGTATTAAAAAGATTTGGCAAAGATATGATAGGAGGAAAAAAGTATTAAAACGATTCGGCAATGATATGATAGGAGGAAAAAAGTTTAAGAGGAGGTAATCTGCAAAAAGCAGTATCAGCAAAAGTAAGACCGTAAATGGATAGATTATATCAGATTGCTGCTGCTAAGGGCTCTAAAGCTAATATAAAAGGGATTGGGGAAAGTGGACAACCCTGAAGGGTGCCACAGAGGATTTCAAAAGAAGCAGACAAAAAGCCCACATATTTAACCGATTGTCAACCAGCCGCTGTAGTTTTACTGCGGCAGGTTGGCTCTGTCCCACGAAACGATGTACCGGTACGTCGCTTCGTGGGACTGCTAGCGGGGGCACGTGCGCACGGCCATTCACCACAAGGGAAGCTGATCAGTGGGTCTGGTGGCCTTGATTGCCGCCGGGCATTCGCGATTGCTCCCCGTGGAAACAGAACGGTGGTCTGCCGTTGTAAACATGGCAGACCGCTGTTCTGTCAGTTTTGAACAGAGGGATCCTGTGTTCCTCTTATTAGGAACACAGGTCTCTGTGTTCATGCAGCAAGCCCACCCCCCACACAGTTAGAAAGCACCCCCTAGGGACACATTTAACCCTTTGATCACCACTGGTGTTAACCCCTTCCCTGCCAGTGTCATTAGTACAGTAACAGTGCATATTTGTAGCACTGATTACTGTAGTAATGTCACTGGTCCCCCCAAAAGTGTAAAAAATGTCAGTTAGGTGTCCAATCTGTCCATCTCAATGTCGCAGTCCTGCTAAAAAAATCGCTGATCACCACCATAACTAGTCAAAAAATAAAAAAAATAAAAATGACATAAATCTTTCCCCTAGTTTGTAGACACGATAACTTTTGCGCAAACCAATCAATATACACTTCTTGGGATTTTTTTTACCAAAAATATGTATCTATGCCATAAATTAATCTCCAAACCCCCATGTGCGGAGAACAAAGAATAAGTAGCCATGATAACTAATCAAAGGCCTTCCGTGCATTAAGTGATAAACTCATTGTTTTAAGAAATCTGGATTTAGCAAGATGTATTAATTTAAAGACATGTCTTTTATTGTCTCCAGCTTTGGCTGAGGGTACAAAACCAACTTGATTTTGTGGATAAGTTTCCCAAAAATTGTAAGTCTATTTGCTAGAACCTTCACCAGGTGCTTGTATTCTGTATTGAGAAGGGAGATAGGTTGATAGTAAGACCAAATATGTGGTCAAGGTGTGGTTTGGGTAACATTACAATAGAAGCTTTAAGTGCTTCTGGAGGCAAAACATTCCCAAGATAAGGCAAACTATAATAAGATAAAATATGAGAAGTTAGAATGTCAGAATTTTTTTAAAGGAGTATATCCATCAGGACCAGGGCATTTGCTAGTTTTTAAGGATTCAATGGCAGCTATGATCTCCTCTGACGTAATTTTTGAATGAAACATGGCATTGAAATAAGCAGGAAGGGAAGGCGTGTTTATATTTTGGAAAAAAAGTCTTTTGTTGCAGCATCCAAAAATGAGGATGGCGTGGTATCAAAATGGGATACATGGTGTTTAAATTCAGAAGGTACATTGATTGGATTGGAAGTGAGTTTGTCTTTTGCAGTATGGATTGAAATGGAATGTGGGTCATGTCAACTGTTTTTAAATGTTTGGCAAACATCGTAGTAGGTTTATTACTTTGTGCACAAAATGTTTTTCTCATCCAACGCAATTGTTAAATAATTCTAATTTATCTGATAAACCAAGATTGAGTTCCATTCTCACTTTATCAAGGAACACATGAGTATTAGAAGTAGGATTTTGTTTATGATGTTGTAAAGTGAGATCTAATTCCAATTGTAACCCAATTTTACATTTCTTTCTTTCTTTTTAGCGGTGAGTAGAAAGTTGTATAAAGTGTCCTACAAGTATTGTCTTACTGTATATGTTTCCCATAGAGTTATTGGGGAGGATACAGAGTCCTTAATGATCATAAAGTATTCAGCAGTGATGGATTTAATTTGATCAAGAATTTCAGGCATGGACAACAAAGAGTCATTTAAAAACCAAGATGGATATTGGGGTCTTTTTTTGTTGGGAATGGCAATAAATGATTGTTGGGTCGTGCTCTGCCTATGATACAGGCAAGATCTTTGCTTTAGTGATTTCTAGGAGAAAGAAGTGAGAGACCCAAATAAGGTCAAAGCAAGTATGAAGATCATGTGGTGCAGAGTAAAAAAAAAACTCTGACATGAACGCGTGTGGAAAACCAATGGCTGAGCGCGCTGATCGGAGTGTTCTGGTGGGGGGCCGTTCCCCTGTCAGAACACAGCAGCTCAGTGGGGGAGATCGACGTTAGTACAGCAGCTCTGATTGGAGCTGACAGTTTTTTATCCTTCAACCCGTCGGGTTGAACAAAAAAAAAACTCATAGTGTGTACTTGGCCTGAAGTTTGAGTCCCAACAGAGAAACTGATAAATGTATAAAAAAAAAAGTGCATGCAAAAGCCTGATAAAAAATGTGAAAGACATATTTCTAATAACTACATTATTAACTATAGTAAGACATTAAATAATAAGTGAAATTGATAAGTAACACATCATGAAGTAAATATATAATCCTAGAATACATGACAATGTAGTATTAAAAAGTTTACTTAACATAGAAATATATAATGTTTAAACATATGTAAGTCATTTAAAATGAGGAAATACAATAGCAATATTTATAAAGGTATAAATATGAAGTGATAAATTATATAGAATTACAATATACTGTATATTGTAAATAAGCAAAATAAATACCGGTAGATAAGAAATATAAATAGATATACATAAGTTAAGTATAGGTATTTAGACATACAGTATATGAAAGACATGTACCTAAAAAATAAATACTAAATAATCTTTTGAAGAAAGCAGTATACCCAGACTGAAAAGCAAGTACAAATTAATATATATATAAGTATGATAAATCACATTATTTAGTATTTGTAATAATAATTTAAAAACAAATTATAAACAATTCATGCTGAAAAAAAAATGGGGGAGATATACAACCCTGGAATTCATGCATTTAGTTACATAAAGAAGTGAGGTATAAGAGATGTAGTTCAAACCTAATTCTTGGAAGGGAAGACCTGAGAATTCAAATGGCTCAGAATTCAAGACGATGCTGGAGGAGATAAAATTTTGTTGCATTTCGAGGAGGAAGGAGAAGAAACATGTTTTTTTATTATCGATAGGTGAGGAAGAGACATCAGGAGGGTCCAAACGTGTAACTTTTAAAAACAGTTACGAAAGTCATCTGGCGTTTTTAGCTGGTATGAGGTGCCATCATGACTATAATAGAGTTTAAAGGGGAACCATCACCTATATTTCATCTTCGCAGCTTGAAGCATGAAGAGATATGGATCAAGAGCTTGTCATTTTAGTATAGTAAAGAATGATAAGTTGGCTTAGTTTAGTTTGTGTCTTGAGTATGTAGGACATCTTTTTTGCAGCTCTGCTGGATTAAGACTTTCAAGCAAAAAATGTGTTTATCAACATATAGATTTGGAAATTCACTGCAACAGCTATTCTGTTACACTTTGACATATTGGACTCCAAGGTTTGGGTAGTCACTGCAGTGGTAATTACTGGTATAAATGTTTTTTCTAGGACCTCAGATTTAGTTATGCACCAAATTAATGCTCTTCTCTGCCTGTGCTCTACTTTGCCACAAGTTGTGGATGTTTACAGACTTATGGCTTCACAATATTTTCACAGGAAACAATTTCTCTCTCCCCTTTTTTTGCTTCAAGTCTTTTTCTTTCTCTGCAGAGAACTCAGGATCTGTTTAAGGTATTGCAGTTACTTGTCATACAGGGAAAATTAGGTCCTGGGCCTTCTCAGGAACATTTCTAGGGATTTTGTTCAAACTAGTTTGGATGAACCCATTCATCCCATTCTGCACCTTAAGGTGCTCAATGCCTTAGTCCCTATCCAAAGTTCTGAATCAATTCAGTTTTTTAGGTGGTGGCTTCTGTAGAGTTTTTAGTTCTTGGTTTCCACAAACATCTAAGATGCGTAGCCTATATTTCTAAAACACCAACACTTTGAGGACTTAATAGAGGATTAACAACTTAAATTTGTTGTGCTAACCTTCAAGTTGTCTACAGCTCCCAGAGCGTTCACCAAGATTCTGGTCCCAATCCTGGCAGAGCTAAGAACTACAAGTATACCAGTTATTGCCTATCATGAGTTCACGGATTTCAAACCAGTTTGCAGATCACCCTATATTCCTACAATCTACATTTGATCATGAAACTCCAAAAGTCCACCTTCATACTTACAAAAAAATTGATCCTGTTCCCTTAAAGCATGTTATACAGCACAGTGCTTTGCTGTGCAATTTGCATCCCCCCCCCAGTATCACATAAAATACCTGGCTGATACTGCCCGGCTATGTCCTTCCCTCTGTAAACTGACCAACGTATACCATGACGGCTGAGCCCTGACACTGTGGTCGGTTTACGCGCCTCCGTCATCCTGTGCGCCCCGTGTCTGTCTTTTATAAATATACTTTACAAGTTTTCACTCACGAGACCCGCTGCCTCTCTCCTCCTCTCCCCCTCCCCTCCTCCTTCCCTCCTGACTGACATCAGTGAGGAATCCTCGGCCCCACCGCTGCAGGCAGCTGTCAGATGGGGAGAGGAGAGAGCCGACGGGTTACGTGAGCGGTGCTCGGCCCTCTGAAAACTGGTAAAGAACGGCTTATTTTTTAAAAACACATACACAGGGGGACACAGGATTATTAAACAGACCAGACAGGATGGTATAAAGTGTCTTAACAACCACTTGAAAGAGGAACTTGAGATTCCAGGTTGGGAGCATTTGCCGCCCCGCCCCTACCTGCGGACACCCATGAACACAGGTTTCCCTGTACAAAGTTTTCCCTGTGGGGTTGTGCTTTTTTTTTCCTAGTGTCCTAACTCCTAAAGATGCTGGCTTCATCCTTTAGGTCCTGAATCCCTTTTTTTGACTACCGGAGAAAAATAAATTTTGTTTCAGAGAAAGTAATTTTTCTGGTTGTTTATCTGTTGAGTAAATCATAGTGATCTATATAAAATCTATGAAAGTTTAGTTCAGTATAGAGACAAAGCTTTTTATGTGACCTCAGCATACTAATACGTGTTATGGATATCTTGATAGCGGCTCATTTAAAATAGTGTATTTATTGTATATAAGAAAAATTACTGCTAAATTAAAACATGTGCATACAAGACAAATTGTCATATTATGATTTCTTTATCTGATGTCATATGCACCCATGGCAGAGTAAACCGAGAGAGAACAGGCCCAAACCTGTTACAATTCAACATATTATACCTTCTGTTACCTTTACACATTCTTACATTTTTTTCTATAGACTGTATCACTTTATTATATATTATGTTAAACATGCAGCAACAGCTCTGCAGCAGAACAAAACAATTCTTATAAAATTATGATGAGAAGTTAGCTCTTGGTTTTGTCATATTATTGCTTTTTTTCTTGAAGTAAGATAAGGGGGCTATTTTAAATTTATTGGGACCTCAAAGGAAAATTGTTACGCCCCCCCAGCAACCTCCCTGTGTGACCCAGGTAGTGTCAGGTGAAACAATAGTGTAAATTATTTTAAATTAATTTTTTTTAACATACAGTGCCTTGTGAAAGTATTCGGCCCTCTTGAACTTTGTGACCTTTTTCCACATTTCAGGCTTCAAACCTAAAGATATAAAACTGTAATTTTTTGTGAAGAATCAACAACAAGTGGGACAAAATCATGAAGTGTAACGAAATTTATTGGATATGTCAAACTTGTTTAACAAATAAAAAACTGAAAAATTGGGCGTGCAAAATTATTCAGCCCCCTTAAGTTAATACTTTGTAGCGCCACCTTTAGCTGCGATTACAGCTGTAAGTCGCTTGGGGTATGTCTATATCAGTTTTGCACATCGAGAGACTGAAATTTTTGCCCTTTCCTCCTTGCAAAACAGCTCGAGCTCAGTGAGGTTGGATGGAGAGCGTTTGTGAACAGCAGTTTTCAGTTCTTTCCACAGATTCTCGATTGGATTCAGGTCTGGACTTTGACTTGGCCATTCTAACACCTGGATATGTTTATTTGTGAACCATGCCATTGTAGATTTTGCTTTATGTTTTGGATCATTGTCTTCTTGGAAGACAAATCTCCGTCCCAGTCTCAGGTCTTTTGCGGACTCCATCAGGTTTTCTTCCAGAATGGTCCTGTATTTGGCTCCAAACCATGATGCTGCCACCACCATGTTTGACAGTGGGGATGGTGTGTTCAGGGTGATGAGCTGTGTTGCTTTTACGCCAAACATAACGTTTTGCATTGTTGCCAAAAAGTTAGATTTTGGTTTCATCTGACCAGAGCACCTTCTTCCACATGTTTGGTGTGTCTCCCAGGTGGCTTGTGGCAAACTTTAAACGGCACTTTTTATGGATATCTTTAAGAAATGGCTTTCTTCTTGCCACTCTTCCATAAAGGGCAGATTTGTGCAGTATACGACTGATTGTTAACCTATGGACGGAGTCTCCCACCTCAGCTGTAGATCTCTGAAGTTCATCCAGAGTGATCATGGGCCTCTTGGCTGCATCTCTGATCAGTCTTCTCCTTGTATGAGCTGAAAGTTTGGAGGGACGGCCAGGTCTTCGTAGATTTGCAGTGGTCTGAAACTCCTTCCATTTCAATATTATCGCTTGCACAGTGCTCCTTGGGATGTTTAAAGCTTGGGAAATCTTTTTGTATCCAAATCCGGCTTTAAACTTCTCCACAACAGTATCTCGGACCTCCCTGGTGTGTTCCTTGTTCTTCATGATGCTCTCTGCACTTTAAACGGACCACTGAGACTATCACAGTGCAGGTGCATTTATACAGAGACTTGATTACACACAGGTGGATTCTTTTTATCATCATTAGTCATTTAGGTCAACATTGGATCATTCAGAGATCCTTACTGAACTTCTGGAGAGAGTTTGCTGCACTGAAAGTAAAGGGGCTGAATAATTTTGCATGCCCAATTTTTCAGTTTTTTATTTGTTAACAAAGTTTGAAATATCCAATAAATTTCGTTCCACTTCATGATTGTGTCCCACTTGTTGTTGATTCTTCACAAAAGATTACAGTTTTATATCTTTATGTTTGAAGCCTGAAATGTGGCAAAAGGTAGCAAAGTTCAAGGGGGCCGAATACTTTCGCAAGGCACTGTAATTATTTTATTTAGTGCTACTCAAGGCTCCATGAGAGAGATTTGCCCTCTCTTCCTGTTCTGCTCTCAGTGAGGGAAACTCTTGTATTGCAGAAACAGGAATACAAATAATTTTCTTTAGTAGAGTAGGTAAGGCTAGAACTCCCATTAGAATTTTATTTTTGTCTGTATCCCTGTTGTAGAATTTCCCTGACTTTCTTTTTGTTAATACGTTGTCAGCAGAACAGGAAGTGAGGATAAATCTCTCTAATGGAGCCCCAGATAGCAGAACTGGACAGAAGTTCTAACCATCCCCCACTTCATTCAAAACTAGAAAATCTTTTTTTGCTTGACATTCACAAAATTACTCCTAAAACAAGGACAGAATGCAGCAGAGTTGTCAACATAGTCAGGACACCATTTGCAAAGGGACTAGTGCTGGGGATATAAGGTGCCAAAAAAGAGTAGCAATGCAGGAAATAAACTTTAAATTTACTTACACACAGTACTTTGCTTACGGCATCTCACCAGCATTTTTTCAACATCAAACAATATTTTTTGCAGTATATAACCTTATGATGAAAAAAATTAAGTATACAGCGCTGTCACTTTAAACGTATCAAAGTCTAAATCATCTGTGTGCAATCATATCAATTGAATATCCCTTACTGTGTTACTGGTTGCTGCTGTTCACCTAAAAGACCAAAATTGTCCCTTTTTTATGTCAACCCTCCTGGGTACTCTGGCAGCAAGATTCAGCCTCTTCACCTTGGCTCACCTCTTCCGATGCTCACACAGTCCTCCTCAATACTTGTGTGCCTCTGTTAGAAAATAAGGGGTACAGTATTGTTTTTTTATTAAAATATGTATACAGACTATAATACACTCACATGCACAATTTGCACAAATCATGTGTAAGACCCAGAAACGCCACCGTTGGGACATGCATTCCACAGGCCAGAAGTGACGTCACTGGATGTCCCACCCAACGCGCCTCACCAACCAATCAAGCATCTTCAGGAGTCAATATAGACGCCTGATTGGTTGGGGAAACGCATTAAGCGAACATATGGTGATGTCACCTCTGGCCTGTGGAACCCATGCCACAACATGATCTTACATGTGATTTTTGCAAGTTTTGATGGGCTTTTGAAAAATATGTTTTATATTTTTTTATATAGATATTCACTGCACTTAACATTTGAGCATATTTGGAATGATTTTATGACAGCGCTGTCGTATAAGTAATTTGTAAGTATATAAACCTTAGTAGTTATTAATTAGTATCGTTTCTAGCGCTAGTATGTTTAACTAATCTAGAATGAATAGAATCACTTTTAGCTTAGGAGATATTTTGGGATTTTTTAAACTTCTGAAACCTGCGTTAAACCGACCACACATGGGTCAATATTGGGTCTGTCAGCAGCGACCAAATTTTGATCCATGTATGGGCACCATGATTGTACAAAAGTCAATCTGCCAATTAACTTCTGTACAGCCAGCCTGTTGGGTGTTTCTCAATTTATCAGTGCCGCCGACCATAGTTGCCAGTGATGATCATTGTATTTTGACTAGAGTTGAGCGGACACCTGGATGTTCGGGTTCGACGGGTTCAGCCAAACTTCGCAAAAAAGTTTGAGTTTGTGACCCGAACTTTACCCCGAACCCCATTGAAGTCAATGGGAACCTAAACTTTTGAGCACTAAAATGGCTCTAAAAAAGTAATGGAAAGGGCTAGAGGGCTGCAAATGGCAGCAAAATGTTGTTAAGAGCATGATAAGTGTAAGTGGAAAGGGAAATAACTTAAAATAACATAAAATACATAAAAATAAAAAATAATAATCTTGAGGTAGGAGGACGAGGTCCATATGGAGTAGGAGTTTGAGATGACGGTGGATGTGGCGGTGTAGGTGGAAGTGGCGGCGGTGCAGGAGGACGAGATAGCCAACATTGGTTTTGGCTTTTAATTTATTTTTTTTTAATTAGGGCACACCCCAAAAGAGTGAGAAAGATCAAAAATACAACAATGGCTGGGTAAGGCCGGTATACATGTCTTTTCTGTACAAGGTACGGACAAGTTCTGTGGGATCCATGCCTGGTTCATTTTAATGAACGTGAGCTTGTCCACATTTGCTCTGGACAGGCGGCTGCGCTTGTCAGCGATAACGCCCCCAGCCGTGCTAAATACCGTTTAGATAATACACTGGCTGCAGGGCATGCCAGCACCTCCAAGGCGTAAAGGGCAAGCTCAGTCCATATGCCCAATTTGGAGACCCAGAAGTTGAAGGGGGCAGACCCACCATTCAGTACGTCTAGGCGTGTGCACACATACTGCTCCACCATGTTGGTGAAATGCTGCCTCCTGCTAAGACGTTTCATATCAGCTGGTGGTGCTGGTTGTTGGGGCGTGTTGACAAAGCTTTTCCACATTTTGGCCATGCTAACCCTGCCTTATGAGGTGCTGGCGGTGCCCCGGCTGCGTTGGCTACCTCTTCCTCCTCCTCTGCCTTCGCCTTGTGATTCCACTGTGCCCCCGCTGTCAGGTGGGAATGCCACCAGCAGCGCGTCTACCAGCGTAGTCACGCATCTTACGATCACGCTCCAGTGAGGGAATTAAGGATGGTACCTTGTCCTTGTAACGGGGATCCAGCAGAGTGGTCACCCAGTAATCAGCACAAGTTATAATGTGGGAAACTCGGCGGTCGTTGCATAGACACTGCAGCATGTAATCGCTCATGTGTGCCAGGCTGCCCAGAGGCAATCAAAAAGCTGTGCTCTGTGGGAGGTGTATCTTCTGTGTCCTCTGTATCCCCACAGCCACGCACCAGTGATGGCTATGAGCTGGTCTGGGTGCCACCCTGCTGTGAACATGGTTCCTCCTCCTCCATCTCCTCCTCCTCATCCTCCACCTCGGCATCCTCCAGAACTGTGCCCTTGCTGGATATGGTGTTGTGCAGTGCACACCTGATTTTGTCCCCCACTCGGTTGTGCAGGGAAGGGATGGCTCGCCTGGAAAAGTAGTGGCGGCTGGGCACGACGTAAGGGTGGGACAGCCACCGCCATAAGGCTTTTAAAACTCTACCAGACGGAATGACAGCATTTCAAAGGCCAGGAATTTTGAAATGCTAGCATTTAGTGCCTGGGATCGCGAGTGGGTAGGGGGGTACTTCCTCTTCCGCTCCTCTGTTTGGGAGATAGAGAGCTGAACGCTTCCATGGGACATTGTGGAGATGGTTGGTGACCCAGGTGGTGGTGTTGTTGGCTCACCCTCTGTTTGCGGGGTTGCTGGTGCCACTGTCACTACAGGGGGGGGAGTGAAGAATGCAGCAAAAGAGGAAGCAGGAGGAGCCATAGACCTTTCTTGGTTTTTGAGGTGTCTACTCCACTTCATCTCGTGCTTTGCACTTAGATGCCTGGTCATGCAGGTTGTGCTCAGGTTGAGAACGTTTATGCCTCACTTCAGGCTTTGATTGCACAGCATGAAACCACACGTGTCCTGTCTTTAGCACATTGTCTGAAGAACTGCCACGCTGGGGAACTCCTTGGAGCTGGCTTTGGTGTGCTCAGTCCCTTGCTGCGTTGGGCAGTAGCAGGCGTACTGTCTAGGGGATGGCCGCTCTGCTTTTGCACCCTGCTCCCTCTTCTGCTGTGCTGGTGGCTCTGTGCGACCACTGCCTCTTCCTCCGAACTACACAGGTCACCTGCATGGCGTTGATTTCATGTGGGGTTGAGGACCTCATCGTCCTCCACATTATCTTCCACCCATTCTTCACCCCTGCCCTCCTTGTCGGTCTGCACAATTCTGAAAGCCACAGCAGTTGGCACCTGTGTTTCGTCATCATCCAAGACGTGCTGTGATGGTACTCCCATGTACTCATCTTCAAACATAAATGGTTGGGCATCGGTGCACTCAATCTCTTCCACTTCTGGGCCAGGGCTAGGTGGATGGCCCTGGGAAACCATGCTAACAGAGTCATCAAAAAGCAGAAGAGACTGCTGCATGACTTGGGCCTCAGACTGCTTGGCTGATTTGCAAGGGGGTGAGGTGAAAGACTGATGGACATCAGCAGCAGATGCCAACTCTGATCTTTCAGCAGTAGACTGGGTGGGAGACAATGTGACTGCACTGGAGGCACTGTCAGCAACCCAATCTACTATCGCCTATACTTGTTCTGGCCTCAAAATTCGTAGTGCCGTATTAGGCCCGACCAAATACTGCTGCAGGTTCTTTCGCCTACTCGCAACTGAGAATGGTGTTTCACTTGTGCGTGTAGCTGGCACAGATCGACCACGTCCTCTCCTTCCAACAGGAGCTCCACCAGCAGCACCACGACCGGGGGCCACGTCCCTTATTTGACGTTCTCTCATATTTCTCAAATTTAGGATCTTGCCCTAAATGGGTGTTTTTTGAATAGCAGAATAGAACAACAGTATGTTGTGTATTTTGCCCAAAAAGGGTGTTTTTTGACTAAAACAGTAGGACAGCAGCTTGAATTCTACACGCAGAGATGCAGCAAGCAAGGGCTATAAAATTATGGATTTTAGCCCAAAAAAAGGGTGTTTTTAAAAACCCAGAAAATTATAGCTATATATAGTGTGAGGGGACTAGCTCGGTGGCGGGTGTGGATGACCCCTTTGGGGGGTTCGTTACACAGGGAGATAGCCGAGAAGTGGTTGCAAACAACAGTTTGGTTTATTCATGCAATTTTCTTCACACAAGTGCAAGCATCAAAAACATCCAAAATAAAATAAAACACAAAATAAATCCTTGCCACTGTGGGCGGCTACCTTCTCACACACAGGAACCTACCTAGGGAAGTCTGTCCCCAACCTACTGTTGGGCAGACTTGGCTGATCATACAGCAGACTCTCAATAGTCCATGTTTTATCTCTTCACACAACAAATATCCATTGAACATGTCCCTTTTCTCTTCACATTGAACATGTCCCTTTTCTCTTCACATTGAACATGTCCCTTTTCTCTTCACATTGAACACATTCCTTTATTTCTCTCTTCACCCAGCAAATGTCCTTTTTTTTCTTCACATAGAAACAGTTCATTTATTTCTTTTCACATAGAAACAATCCCAGACCTCACTTTGAGTAGTCTTCACACTTTTTACCCTCCTCAGCGCACATCGCTTCAGGAGGCCTTTCCTTCTCCCATGCTCACGCAGCGTCGGGAGGCACACATCTGACTGTCCTCCTCTACTCACACAGCGTCAGGAGGCAGCAATCCTTCTCCCATGCTCACACAGCGTCGGGAGGCACACATCTGGCTGTCCTTATCTCCCCAGCTCACACAGCGTCAGGAGGCAGCAATCCTTAGGACTTCCTCTGGACAAATTATAGAGGCCTTAATTTCCTCATTCTGAATAGCTGAATGGTTTTCAACTTCTTTACACCTTCCTGCTGCCTTTGCAGCCGACACCCTATAGTAATTGGTGAATTGTCTAAACCAGGTGGAAATGTATCTCCTGTCTGTGACTACATCCACAGATTTACCTGACTTCCTGTCACAATAGCTAAAATGTGCACTCAATAATGCAACAGAGGCCCAAGAAGGAGGGTGGTGCCAAAAATGGGTGTTTTTTTTTTTTTTTTTTTTATTTATAATTTTATTTAGAATTTTCAGAGGAAAAAAGAAAGAACATTACAGAATATATAACTCCTTAATAAGTAAATAGCTTACAAAGACATCAACCACATCATTTTTCTCATCACCTAGGTCTAATAAAGACCTCTGGAGATAAAAATGGGTGTTTTTTTAAACCTTGAAAACTATTGCAGTATTTCAAGCTTGTTTTTATCACACATGCAGCAAGCAAAGGCTGTAAAACTGTATATTTTGCCCAAAAATTGTGTTTTTTGACTAACAGTAAGACATCAGCTTGAATTCTACATGTATAGATGCAGCAAGCAAGGGCTATAAAATTATGGATTTTAGCCCAAAAAGGGCATTTTTAAAAACCCAGTAAATTATAGCTATATATAGCTTTAAATGAGCACAGAATAATGTGACAGAGCCTGTCAGGAAAGCTCCCTGTGCACACTAAAGTGCTGTCATGAATCTGCCACCTAAGGGTTAA
Organism: Pelophylax lessonae; assembly: GCF_965119305.1. Lineage (NCBI taxonomy): Eukaryota > Metazoa > Chordata > Amphibia > Anura > Ranidae > Pelophylax > Pelophylax lessonae. Next base: position 93,480,484 of record NC_138779.1, read on the forward strand.
CCCAGTGCAGACTAATTTCATTAATTGGCAACAGGCTGCCTTATTTAAGCACCTCAGCAGCACAGTGTCTTTGCTGTCTGATCTGCAGCTTCTCCTGTGTTCCTGAACCTGAAACCTGTTGTATCCAGTTTGATTCCTGCTTGACCTCCTGGCTTGTTCCTCACCTCGCTTGTTTGCTGCCCGCCCTGACCTCGGCTTGTTTGTGACCACCCTTTTGTCTTATCCTTGTCTGCTTATCTGCCACTGGATACGGACCTGTTCACCTCCTGGCAGGGCAACCCCGAGGACCGCGACCTGGTGCTATACATGCAGCAAAATCCATCCTCACCATCTGAGGCTCTGGTGAAGACCGGTTGGCACTTATATTCCGCACCTCGGGTTAGCCTGCGTCTACTGCCTTGGTGACTCGTCTGTGCTCCATCCCTCGGTGAGCTAGAGGCTACCCCTCTGCACGTCAGGCTCACCTCCAGAGTCCTGACGGAGCCCCAAGATGGAGGGTAATGCCAAAAATAGGTGTTTTTTCAAACACAGAAAACTTTTGCAGCATTTCAAGCTTTTTTTTTTATCACACATGCAGCAAGCAAAGGCTGTAAAACTGTGTATTTTGCCCAAAAATTTTATTTTTTGACTAACACAGTAGGACAGCAGCTTGAATTCTACATTTACAGATGCAGCAAGCAAGGACTATAAAATCATGGATTTTAGCCCAAAAAGGGTGTTTTTAAAAACCCAGAAAATTATAGATATATATAGCTTTAAATGTGCACTGAATATGCTGGTGCACTGAGCTTGCTTAAAATCCCCCCCCCCCCCCCCCGCCGCCCACCTAACTAACAGATGGATACAAGTATTTTTTTTGTCACTAGGATCAGGGCAGGGTAAAAAGATTGTGCACTGCACCCACACAACAAAATCTATGTAGATAAGTTGAAGTTCTGATTAAAGAATAATATTAATGATTTTGTCCTCCTTCTATATACTCTCCCTCTCTCCCTCAATGCAGCACCGCCCTAGTACACAACAAAATCTATGTAGATGAGTTGAAGTTCTGATTAAAGAATAATATTAATGCCACCTCCTCCTGGGACTTTGTTCCTGCCAAAAGACCCCCTGCCTCATGTGCTCTCCGTTTTTATCCCCAATCCCATGATGCACCTCTCCAGGTGCCAACCCACTGGGACAGATCCAAAAGCATGTGTATCATTGGCCAGGTTTCCTCCACTGTCCAACAGGCCTCCCCATTGGCCACAGCGGGGACACTCTGTCAGACCAGATGAATACACACTGAACACAGAGAGCAGGCCTAACTAAAGATCAGGCTCCCCTTATAAGCAGCAGGAGCATTTGGCTCCTTTCACACGGGCGTTCTGTATGTCCGTATATCACCCCATCCGTTTGCTGGTGATATACGGACATAATGCATGTCAATGGGATTGCGGATGTCAGCGGATGACCATCCGCTGACATCCGATTTGCGTCCTTTCAGTTCTGTTTCATTTTTTGGAACGGAACAGAACCCTATTTTTTCTTCCGTTTAAAAAACGGAAAGGACGCATAATCGGATGTCAGCGGTGTCATCCGCTGACATCCGCAATCCCATAGACCTACATTATGTCCGTATATAATCTGCAAATGGATGGGATGATATGCGGACATAAGGACTGGATGACACAAATGTCATCCGTGTCCGTGAAAAAAAAAAAAAAAGTGTCGGAGCGGATCGCAATACGGTCCGCTCCGTGTGAAAGAGGCCTTAGATGCTTTTACCTAGCACCTGTCTAGGAGGGTGCTACATTAAATATACTGTACAATCCTTTTGTGCTGGATCTCTTTGTCTTTCTGTTTACTGTGATGCCCATACTAGCTGCTGTAAACAAACAAACAAAAAAAAATTGTATTGCAGAACTTACAAAATAGTACACAGAGTGTGATAAATTAGTTAAATGAAATGCGCAAAAAGTTAATTCAAAAGTGCTCTGAAAAATTGGATTTTTTTACTTACTATAAAATTAATTTCTCTGAGTTCATTAACGGACACAGCTCTCCATTATTCGGAACCATAGGGTTATATTGCCCCTAAAGGAGTAGGACACTAGGCAGAAAAAAGACTTGGCTACGCCTATGGGCAGTCCTAGGTGGTATACATCCCAGTGGCATACCAATAGGGGGGGCGGTCCGCCCCGGGTGCCACACATTAGGGGGGTGTCAGGGAAGACCAGGGTGACACCCGGGGCCGGCCGCCAGACTGCTTTCGGCGCGGAGGAGGAGGAACTGTTTAAAGCAGAGGATGTAAGAGAGACTCACTGTCACTCCCGAGCCCTGAATACACAGCGATCGGCGGGCGCTGCCGGAGTTAACTGTGCTGGTTAATGAGAAGGCGATTGGTTGCTAGGACCGCCTATCAACCGATCACCTGCTCATTAACTAGCACAGTAACTTCTGCAGTTCCCGCCGAGGCGCCGACCGCTGTGTATTCAGGGCTCGGGAGTGACAGTGAGTCTCTCTCACATCCTCTGCTTTAAACAGTTCCTCCTCCTCCGCTCTCCTCCTAAAAAGGTAGGGGGGGGTTGTATTGTAAAGGGGTTATTTTGAGGGGGTGGGGGTTGTATTGTAAAGGGGTTCTTTGGAGGGGGGGCTTTGTATTGTAAAGGGGTTATTTTGAGGGGGGGTGGCTTTGTATTGTAAAGGGGTTCTTTGGAGGGGGGGCTTTGTATTGTAAAAGGGTTCTTTGGAGGGGGGCGCTTTGTATTCTAAAGGGGTTATTTTGAGGGGGGCTTTGTATTGTAAAGGGGTTCTTTGGAGGGGGGGGCTTTGTATTGTAAAGGGGTTATTTTGAGGGGGGCTTTGTATTGTAAAGGGGCTCTTTGGAGGGGGGGTGCTTTGTATTGTAAAGGGGTTATTTTGAGGGGGGCTTTGTATTGTAAAGGGGTTCTTTGGAGGGGGGGCTTTGTATTGTAAAGGGGTTTATATTGGGGGGCTGTGTAATGTAAAGGGTTGTATGGGGGATAGGGCTGTGTAATCTAATGGGTTCTATTGGGGGGCTGTGTAATGTAAAGGGTTCCATGGGGGGGTGGGAGCTGTGTAATGTAAAGGGTTCCATGGGGGGATGGGGGCTTTGTAATGTAAAGGGTTCCAATGGGGGCTGTGTAATGTAAAGGGGTCCAGGGGTACGGGGGCTGTGTAATGTAAAGGGGTCCAGGGGTATGGGGGCTGTGTAATGTAAAGGGGTCGAGGGGTACGGGGGCTGTGTAATGTAAAGGTGTCCAGGGGTAAGGGGGCTGTGTAATGTAAAGGGGTCCAGGGGAACGTAAAAGGGGGTCTCCATACATTTTACACGTGACACGTCAATGGGCAGTTCGTCGCCTGGGGGGGGTGCCAGATATAGGATCTGCCCCGGGTGCCAAATGCTCTAGGTACGCCCCTGATCATCCCCCTTTCTGTTATAGGCCTTCAGTTTAGTAACAAGCAGTGTCAAAAGTATTAAAACTCTATAGAGGGGTGGGGGCTGTGCCCTTCAATTAACTCAGAGAGATGGATTTTATGGTAAGTATAAAAATCCCATTTTCTCTTTCGTTCATTGACAGATACAGCTCTCCATTATTCAGAACCATGGAGATGCCCCCAAACAGTGACAAACATGAGGGATGGGACAACAAAAAACCCCAAGGCTAAACACAAAAGCTAACCAGGTAAACAGGAGCTCAACAAAAACAAAGATGGAACAGACCCCCTAAACAGCAGCGTGCAAAACTTTATGGCCGAAGGAATCATCTGTAGATACCAACACATCCACTTTGTAGATATTAGTGAAAGTGTGCACCGACTACCAAGTGGCCGCCTTGCAATACTGCACCACTGACACCTGATGTCGGAAGGCCCAAGAAGCACTAAGCGCCCGAGTAGAGTGCGCCTTTACAGGGAAAGGAGGAACCTGACCCTTGATAGAATAGGCCTGAGTCACTGCCTACCGAATCCATCTGGAAATGGTCGCAGAAGAAGCGGACTGCCCTTTTCTTGGCGCGTCCGTGATCACAAACAGTGAGTCTGACCTCCGAAAAGACTCCATTGCTGCCAAATACATCCAGATAGCCCGAATCACATCCAAGGTGTGCAAAACAAATTCCTTAGGATGTTTGGGCCTGGGACACAGAGAAGGCAACACAATGTCTTCATTCAAATGGAAATCAGAGTCTACCTTAGGAAGAAACGAAGGACATGGTCGAAGAACCACCTTATCTTGTGCACCACCAGGTAGGACAAGAAAACGCCGCCAGCTCTGACACCCGGTGAGCAGAGGTGAAAGCCACCCAAAAAGGCCACCTTCTGGGACAGCATAAGCAGGGGAATCTCCCGATTATTCTTAAAGGGAGACTTCTGGAGAAATGAATGTTTAGATCCCACGGCGGTAGAGGAGACTGCATCGGCGGTGTCAGATGTCGAACCCCTTGAACAAAAGTATGCACCAGGTAGTGTGTGGCCAGGGATTGTAGAAAGAAGACCACCAAGGCCAACACATAACCCTTGATGGTACTCGAGACAAACTTCTGCTTGATACCTCGTTAAAGGAAGGTCAACATTTTAACCACCGAAAAAGACTGAGGGTGAATTCCCATGTGCGATGGTAGATCTTCCTAGAGGTAGACTTATTAGAGTTCAGCAGTGTCTGAACTACCAACCCAGGCAAACCTTTATCCTGCATCTTTCAACAGCCAGGCCATCAAAGCCAGTGACTGTAAAGCAGGATGGAAGATTGGCTCTAGGGACAGTAGATCCCATTGAGAGGCAGTCTCCATGGGACGTCGGCGACCAGTCGCACCAGGTCGGTGTACCAAGACCGGCGAGGCAGGTCCAGGGTCCACCAGAATGACCGGAATCCTTGGTACCTTTCTGTTGAGCCAGGATGCCAAGAGATTCACCTCAGGGGTGCCCCACTGGAGACATAGCTGATGAAACATGTCCGGGGAAGGGAGCACTCCTCTTGGTCCAACGCCTGCCAACTGAGATAATCCGCCTGCCAGTTTTCCACTCCTGGAATGTGTACGGCGGAGAGGTCCTTAACAAATCATTCTGCTCACCAGAAGGACGCCGTATACTTCCAGGGCTGCCAACACACTCTTTGCTCCGCCCTGGTGATTGACATGCAGTCAGGTTCATAAATATTGGTACATCAACACAATTCTAATCTTTTTGGCTCTATACACCACCCTCGGAGATACCGACCACCCCAGGGAGTACCTGCACCCTACACTGTCCAGGAAAGGAGGGAAGGCCATCTACTTACCAATGTACTTTACGCAACCAGTGCTCATCCAGCCCCATTAATAAGGTCTATCCCTTACGGGCAATATTTGCGACTCAGACGCAATTGCTCTGAAGATCCCATTTTTAAGTTGGAAGCAGATAAACTTAGAACAAGATTGACCACCAGAGGCTACACACAAACCTGTCTTAAAAAGGCCTATCGTAGGGCTAAATCGCAACAAAGACAAGGCCTCATCTTCAAAAAATCGATCAAAACTTCACGTGATAGTAATCAGATCCAACACCAGGCACGTATTATAACCTCATACACGAAACAACATGATAGAGTTTACAATGTCCTCAACAAATATTGGCATTTACTTACATGTGATCCACATCTCAATCCCTTTGTTACTGACCAACCGGCGATAACTTATCGCAAGACCCATTCACTCAAGGATAAATTAGTCAAAAGTGAATACACAGGCGAATTTCGCCAAGATCCTTGTAAACGCTTAGGAACTTTTAAATGTGGAGGGTGCAATATATGTCAATACATCTGCACAGACCCCAATATACTTCTTCCCAATGGGTCCCCATACAAACCCCTACATTTCTCTAATTGTCAAACGATAGGAGTAGTCTATCTCCTCCTCTGCTGCTGTGGGTGCTTCTATGTCGGGAAAACGAAAAATGAATTTCATAAACGAGCTCAACGACATATTACATGTATGCGTCAACACAACCCTGATCTTCCTCTTGGGAGACACGTTCTAACTACACACAGTGGCATTTTTCCACGTTGCCTTTTTGTCATCCTTGACCGGGTGCACCCCAGTAGCAGAGGAGGAGATTGGGACAAGACTCTTTTACAAAGGGAATCTAGATGGATCCATAATCTCAGGGCTACCATCCCCCCAGGACTCAATGAAAGCATTAGCTTCAAGCCCTTTCTTGAGGGGTTCTCATCAGGAGGATGGGATCCATAACATAAGTCCTTGAGGACATGATTTAATGACGACACTATGGGGTAATGTCCTTAAATGCAATATTTGTTTCACCTTAAAATCACTAAACATATCTATATACCCATAATATATTGGACATGATCTCTTCCTTCCCTTTCTTCCATATATACAGAACAAATTTCTCTATACTATATAGATCCATCTCCACATGGATCTTGCCTGACAAATAAAACATAGATCTGTTTCTTTAACGGATGCAGTCAGTCCATACGTTTTCATTCTATTTCAGTCCCAATATCTGCGAACTTCACTGTTTACATACACTTTTTCTTCAGTCCTTTTGGATTAGTTGCCCCTTCTTTCTATCTATTACTACCCTTTATCACATATCACATACTACAGCATATAAGTACCACTGTGTGACTATTCAATACACTCTGTTTGCGGTGGTCTTTGCTCCTGTTTTAATTGAATACTACTTCAAAGTATCCAATATCAATTATATCCTATTTTTTGTATCTGCTCCCTTATGTAAACACAGAGTTTGCCTTGTTTTGATGTCTTTGTTTTTGGTTCCGCCCCCTCAGCCGCAGCTTTATATTATTGACAGTGATGCTCACCGGACAGATCCTCCCCCCGGCGCACACAGGGGCGTCCTTTCGCCCCATCACCGGTCACCTGATCCCGCCGTGGGTGGAGATTCAGACCCGGATGTTGTGCGTCGGCGTGCCCGGAACGCACGCCGCGGCCAACCATGTGTGGGCGGCGTCTGTGCGTTCCGGACACAGGGGACCTCCATTGGTCCACACACGTCCCAGGAGGAGTTTAGACGCAGGCTCCGGCGCATGCGCCGGCGTACTTAATGGCGGACCGCGCTCTACTCAGAGCGCGCCGCCATTACTCACACATACAGGGCTGTACAGGTAAGTTATTCTCTCTCTGGACATCTTGAACTACTTTTGTGATACTTGCACTCGCCATAGAATTTTTGCTAACATCTATTCTGGTATCTGGGCACCTTTTGAGATTTCCAATAGTACCATCTCTTCCTCACTTGGTGACTTTTATCCTCGGCCATATATTGCTCCTACATTCCTCCCCACCACCCAGTTTCCTTTTCTTTTTCTTTCTCTTTCCTTTGTAAACTATAGGACTCACATTGGGAAATGAGGCCTTCTCCATCCTTACTTTTACCTCCTACCTGCCAATCCTCTGATACTCCATATATTTTCATGCTTGACATGTTTTATGTCAACAGGGATGCAGTGCTGGATACGCCCCAGCACTATATATCCATCGGGGGACACCTCCATTCTACTACTAATTCACAGGTAGTCACTACCAACAATATCTTTTCCTATTTCCCATTTCAATCTTCATTATGGATATACTCCATTTAATTTTTCTTCTACTTTTCCTTTTCATAACCATCTAGATGACCTGTGTGTTTTTGACCTTACCTTGGAGATCCTCGTGGGAATTTCTGATCGTGGAGCTCTCTTCTCACTGTCATTTGCCAAACCACTGTGTATTTGGCTTATAACCATTTAAATCTCCTTTGGAAGCCCATACAATATTAACAAATTGTTCTGAGCCTATCTTGCATAGACCCAGCCAAACTAGCGTATACTACTTGCGGCCATAGACAATTGAAGGCCTTTTTCTCATCCACCAAGGCCCATCCCTTTGGTCTCACGTCCTGGATTCCACAGAGGTCTCACATATCTGGTATGTAATCATAGAGGCATTTCTGCCCCCCCTTTTTTACATCTAAATACGACAAACACTGTGTATAATGAACTATGTGATATATTGTTTCTAACATTGTTTAATACATGTGAAATTTAATTCTATACTTACCATTTGCATCATACTCATTGTTACCTTTTATGCTCCTAGTCTGAGCTCTGGTGTTCTCTGGACTATCGAGAAAGGCAATTGGACCGAAACGCGTCTAGTCCGATCCAGACACCTCAGACCCTCTTGGTTCCAAGACGTATCTATGACCTTGTTTTTATCATATATTTTATGTGTGATTATGTATGTTTCATCTCTGTAATACGTGTAATAAAATTTATATATTTTCATACTCAAGTCCTGGTTCTTGCCGTTGAAAGTCCCAATCCTCAGGGGTTATTTTTGTTCCATATTCATTAGGGATGTTGGCAAGATTCCAGGTTTAAAACACAGAATCCGACTTTATCTTAGCTGATGAAACATGTCCGGGGAAGGGAGCACTCCTCTTGGTCCAACGCCTGCCAACTGAGATAATCCGCCTGCCAGTTTTCCACTCCTGGAATGTGTACGGCGGAGAGGTCCTTAACAAATCATTCTGCTCACCAGAAGGACGCCGTATACTTCCAGGGCTGCCAACACACTCTTTGCTCCGCCCTGGTGATTGACATGCAGTCAGGTTCATAAATATTGGTACATCAACACAATTCTAATCTTTTTGGCTCTATACACCACCCTCGGAGATACCGACCACCCCAGGGAGTACCTGCACCCTACACTGTCCAGGAAAGGAGGGAAGGCCATCTACTTACCAATCCAGCGTGCATGCAGGTAACACTCCGAAGACAGAACCTCCTCAACACAAAAGTGGGGGGCTGTCAGCCAGGGTAACACTGTGGCGCGGACTATCAGCGCCTGGTCATATGTGTACCCGCGAGATGTTTAACTTGCTTGCTGCTCTGGTCCAGAATGGTGCTTGTCGTGGCCAAGGGAGGACCACTGGATCTAGATTATCCAGCCCGTCGTACAACCCAGGAATTGATTGTAGATAACACAGGAAAAATCCATGAGAAAAAAAGCCACTAAAAAGAAAAAAGCGCCAGGACCAAAGATCCCGGCAGGAAACTAGGTCCTTACTCCTGACTAGGCATAAAAAACTGGAAGTTCTATAACAGAGAGGGGGATGTATACCACCTAGGACTGCCCATAGGTGAAGCAGAGTCTTTTTTCTACCTAGTGTCCTACTCCTATAGGGGGCAATATAACCCTATGGTTCTGAATATTGGAGAGCTGTGTCCGTCAATGAACGGAAGCGAAAAACATGATTTCCAGTCATCAGTCAAGTGAAAAGTAGCATCAGGTATTTATTCAGGTGGCACATTTTTCCACCACAAGAGATCTCCCCAACAAAAATAAACCCACTAGATTGATGTGACCAATTAACTAAAACTGGTCAAAAAATGTTTACATTCACTTCTCCTTTCTACATATCTCATATCATTTTATGATATTTTCATGGCTGCTAAAAGTAGAAAAAAAAGTTTTTACTTTACTATGTTATAGTGCCCTAAACTTCTGTTGCTTAGGGGTTTATTTACTGAAGCTAGAGAGGGTAAATTTAGTCACAACTCTCCAGAGAAACCAATCAACTTCTAATCTCAGCTTGCTTAATTAGGCTTTAGCAATAAAACCTGGAAGCTTAAAATGCTACTTTTATACATTCTGCTCTAAAAGGTGCTCTACTGAATCCACACATCAAATTTTCCCCGTAAAAATTAGGGTTCATGCACAAGCTTAAAAAGACACCATTGCTCTTTGCAGAGAAAAACTCAAATTTTGAGCATTTTTGTACTAGCATTTAGGAGCAGTTAGGACCATTTAGCTTTTTTTCTGCCAAAAAAACTGTTCTCAAAAACGCAATCCAGAAGGGTTTTTTTTCTGCCTCTAAACGCTGAGCTTAAAATTTTGCCTCTAAAGGAACCAATGTGCATGGACAAATAGGATAACAGTTGCTTCTACAGGCAAAACACTAAACTACTCTACAAGCAGAATTTTGCTAAGTCAGTGTGCATGCACGCTAGCTTAAAAAAACGCTGCTCCTAGAGGAGTTTAGCTTTTTGCCTTTATAGGCAACTAATGTTATACTATGGGCCTGATTCATAGTACGGCGAATTGGCGTTTCGGCGTGATTTTGCGAAGCGGCGATTATTTAAGTCTGAAATTGGCATTCAAAGAACGGCGGGCGGAAAATAGCGCCTAGTGTGAGATTCATTAAGATGCAATATGGTCAGAGCGCGACTTAAAACCACGCCAGCTAAAAGCTCGACTAAAGTTTAGCCAAATTTTCCCCTGTACCCCCAAAAATCCCAAATCACTGTGGAAGGTGTGGAAGTCAATTTGGAGATGACTTGCGTTTAAAAAATCTCAAAAACTGACTTAGAAAGAGAGATATCTGCGAAAGTGTGGAAAGGTTAAACAGCTCCTCCAGCCGCGAGCTGCGAACTCGCGAATGTGCGCATGCGCAACGTCAAATTGGCTCAAAAAATTTCGCCAGCGCGATTTTGGGTCAATTTTTTTTTGAATACCGCTTGCAAATCCGCTGTCTCGCCCATAGAAAATGGCAAAAACCGGCGGAATTGGAAAAACATGCACACTTCCAACAAGGGATCCTTTAGTAAACACCATCACATTCCATACACCTTTCCTGCTAACTCCGAAATCATAGCAGTCAAATCTACAGTGTTTATATAGAACCTCCACATTCTCTGAAAAAACCCACAAAATATTACATTGGGGAATTGGTCGTCAGATAGAAAAAAAATAGATGTAAAACATATTTCAAAGAAAGATTATTAGCATTTCACACATATCAAGGAAATGTCACAATTTTGACAATATTTTATGTGTTTCCAAAGAATGTTTTTAGAAATATATTGCAAATACTACCTTTTCTTCCATATGGGTATGGCCAAGTGTTACCATTTTACTACACATTTAACTGAAGGTATATATATATATATCCCTTATACTTGGCTAATTAGCAAAGTATGCCCAACAAACAAATAGAGCTTTAGCTCACAATATTGCTACATATTGACTTTATGGGGCATCTTTTGTATTTTGTTCATGTCTTTGGATTAAAAGTTTGCTGATACACATGCCTTTTTCAAACATGAACAAAATTAATGATGTCAACATTTGGAGGATTGGAGATATCCAAGTGTTGCCCATACAGAGGGCACCTTCCGGATTCGAACTTACAAACCTACAGCAGGAAGGCAGACTCCCTAATCATTGTGCTATTTCTCAGTGAGCGTTGGGTGTTTTCCTCATGCCGTCAAAATGCTCACATGGGAACAGGGGCCATTGAACTGAATAGGATTGGATTTTTTGCCTGTTTTGGGAGCTGATCCTTGAGCTGGACAAATCCCCCTCAAACGCCCCCAAACGGGCTACGTTCACATGTACGTGTTTGTGGTCTGTTTTTGGGGCTTTTGTAGGTGATTTCATATAACAATGCCTGCCCAAAAAATGCATGTCAAAACGCCTGGGAAAACGCCAGCCAAAATGCACATAAGAACGCCTGATATAATTTCCACGCCAAATTTAGGGATGTTCATGAGTGATGAGTCAGATTGTTGGCTTACATATCTGGTCAATCGTCACAATCTCACTTCTCAAATCCCAAAAGGTGTGTTTCAATTGTTTCCCTAAATATATATTTCTCTCTCTCTCACGTAATTGTATATATATGTATGTATTCCTGTATCTAAACATTCTAAATAATGACTAGCAAACTTCAAGAGAGAATTTTTTCAATTCACATATACTATACACACCTACATACATTTCTATTCCTCATTTCTATTTCCCTTGTTTTGGCAACTGAGCATGCTCCAAAACACACAGGATACACACAGTTAATTTTTGGACTGGGCGTTACCATTCTGGGTGTGTTTGCTTGGATTATATATAGCTCACTCAGACATCAGGAAAGATTTGACCTACGAAGAGGTCCAATATATTTGTGTGTCACATGTTTTATGGGTAACATTTTTGGCCCTTTGTTATTTATGGAGGTGAGATTTGGCTGTGTTGTGTGTTGACTCTCTGTAAGTATTTATTGCTGTTAACATAATTCTGTCAATCTGCACATGCATCTGTTGATTATGGGCTCTTTGTCGATGTATATGGTCTAAATGTTGTACAAAGGTTGTTTTGGTTTGAAAAATACAAATGTAATAAACAGCATGTTTCCAATTTTTTTTTTAAAATGTCTTCATGTGTCTAAATAAAGTTTTCTGGTGTCCACAAATGTATGTATTTGTATTTCTTTTTCTAAGTTAAATCTGCTTAATGGTTGTGTATGTTCACTATTCGCGAATTCGCGAATATACAAAACCGCGTTCTCACATTTATACATGAAACCGGAAACGAAACTTTTGCTGCGTGCACACGTTTCCGGAAATTGTCCAGGCCCTGTCGTAAGTGTGCATCATGGCTCCTGCACTGTTTACAGACGAAATCGTGGCATTTGTGTGTAAGGTAAGGAGGGGGTGTGAGTGTGCAGGGTGCGGGATGGGGGATGGGGGATGGTGGCAGGGTGGGTCGCTTATCTAGCGGGTGTGCAAGAAACTTTTGGTCTGCTGATCTGCGCATGCACTTTCTGCCTATTAGACGTGATCTAGAAGCTTCCTGTTATAGAAACTTCCTAGATGTGAACCTGTTCCCTATATATATATATATATATATATATATATATATATATATGTATGTGTGTATATATATATATGTGTATATATATATATATATATATATGTATGTGTGTATATATATATATGTATATATATATATATATATATATATATATATATATATATATATTATATGTATATATATATATATATATATATTATATGTATATATATATATATATATATATTATATGTATATATATATATATATATATATTATATGTATATATATATATATATATATATTATATGTATATATATATATATATATATATTATATGTGTATATATATATATATATATATTATATGTGTATATATATATATATATATATTATATGTGTATATATATATATATATATATATATATTATATGTATATATATATATATATATATATATATATATATTATATGTATATATATATATATTAATATATATTATATGTATATATATATATATATTAATATATATTATATGTATATATATATATATATATTAATATATATTATATGTATATATATATATATATATATTAATATATATTATATGTATATATATATATATATATATTAATATATATTATATGTATATATATATATATATATATATTAATATATATTATATGTATATATATTAATATATATTATATGTATATATATATATATATATATTATATGTATATATATATATATATATATTATATGTATATATATATATATATTATATGTATATATATATATATATTATATGTATATATATATATATATTATATGTATATATATATATTATATGTATATATATATATTATATGTATATATATATTATATGTATATATATATATATATTATATGTATATATATATATTATATGTATATATATATATATATTATATGTATATATATATATTATATGTATATATATATATATATTATATGTATATATATATATTATATGTATATATATATATTATATGTATGTATATATATATATATTATATGTATGTATATATATATATATATTATATGTATGTATATATATATATATATTATATGTATGTATATATATATATATATTATATGTATGTATATATATATATATATATATATTATATGTATATATATGTATATATATGTGTATATATATATATATATATATATATTATATGTATGTATGTGTATCTAAAAAATATATATATTAGACAATATATATACTATGTATATATTATATACAATATATATACATTAGATACATTATAGAATATGTTATATACCATATATTAGTGTATATAATAGGGAACAGGTTCACATCTCTGAACTTTCTATATAGATATAGATAGGCATACCCTGCTTTAAGTACACTCACTTTATATACAATCGTGAGTAAGGACACAGCTTGTTCAGCTTGCCATGACACTGCTCACAAACCATAAGTGACAGGGATAACAAACTTAGGGAGCAACGACAGGGTACCCAGGTACCCAGGACTACACCATATCCATTTTGTGGCTGGCCAGCTTGCCTAGGTAATCTATCATGTCATAGTCCTGGATCCCCTTAACATGCTCCCACATGGTTTGGGAGTAAGGCTAGGTCAATGTGGCCAAAATTTACAATGGAGCTGGTGTATTTTCATGCATCGAGAAAAGAAAAAAGGTATTGCTTCACTTTAAGTACATTTTCAGTTTCCATACATGCCCTGGTCCCATTGTGTACTTAAAGTGGGCTATGCCTGTATATAGATAGATTTGATTCGTTTCAACTTTTACACAAAATGAAACCCAATTATCTGTGACAGATTGCTCTGACGCTTTGGAATCTATCTAGATAAAGACAAATGTATTGACCCTTTTCATATATGCAAGATTAGAAACATTATATTCCCTAAATGCATAATGCAAAAAATTATTGCCTTACATACATCCATACACACTGCAAGCTCGGCCCCGTTTGTCTTGTCTGACACTCTTACCATCATAAGCTGGATCTGCACACAGCAGCTAATTGGTTCACCTGAGATGGAATCAGTGATCACAAAAATCTGGAATGGTCATGTCTTCAAAGGATTGCCTTGAACAAATCACCTCTAAAAGAAACACATGAGTGTATAATCACTTGTCTCAATGGATCACATTCCCAACAGACCCATCTCACACTGCCATATGATAATGAATGGGGGTGTCCATTGCAAGTTAAATACACCCCCAGATCCCATTGCTTTGTTAATTGACAGATCTAACTGGAATATGATGGCACTGCTGTGAACCACTATGCCATCAAATTCTGCTGGTGACCTTTAAAAAGGATTATGTGTGATTGTGTGGATAATTATGCCACCTTAAATTTGCATCTCCCACATACCATGTGCAACTCTTGCAGGAATTGTGAATCAAGGATAATTCAGCACAGCTTAATGAACAGACACATTGAGGAGTGTAGGAACACACCGTCAGATTACCCGATCACACTATGGGGTTTTAACTCCTCCATAATTTTGCCACTTTGGAAACCAAGTGCTTACTTTATGTATACTTTTTAGACGGAACTACAATTTCTAGTAGGGTGATATCATTGCATGAGATTTTCCCTCACTTCCTGTCTTAGTGTCACCAAGACAGGAAGTGAGGGGAATAT
Source organism: Pelophylax lessonae (assembly GCF_965119305.1). Classification (NCBI taxonomy): domain Eukaryota; kingdom Metazoa; phylum Chordata; class Amphibia; order Anura; family Ranidae; genus Pelophylax; species Pelophylax lessonae. The sequence goes on from NC_138779.1 coordinate 93,495,811, forward strand.
CACTGTGGGGAAATAGCTTGCAATTGTTGCCTTATAATGTCCATAGTATATATAAAAGGAAAGAATTGCTGGCTGTATCCCCACGGGAGATTCCCTCACTTCCTGTCCTGGTGACACCAAGACAGGAAGTGAGGGGAATATCACTGTGGGGAAATAGCTTGCAATTGTTGCCTTATAATGTCCATAGTATATATAAAAGGAAAGAATTGCTGGCTGTATCCCCACGGGAGATTCCCTCACTTCCTGTCCTGGTGACACCAAGACAGGAAGTGAGGGGAATATCACTGTGGGGAAATAGCTTGCAATTGTTGCCTTATAATGTCCATAGTATATATAAAAGGAAAGAATTGCTGGCTGTATCCCCACGGGAGATTCCCTCACTTCCTGTCCTGGTGACACCAAGACAGGAAGTGAGGGGAATATCACTGTGGGGAAATAGCTTGCAATTGTTGCCTTATAATGTCCATAGTATATATAAAAGGAAAGAATTGCTGGCTGTATCCCCACGGGAGATTCCCTCACTTCCTGTCCTGGTGACACCAAGACAGGAAGTGAGGGGAATATCACTGTGGGGAAATAGCTTGCAATTGTTGCCTTATAATGTCCATAGTATATATAAAAGGAAAGAATTGCTGGCTGTATCCCCACGGGAGATTCCCTCACTTCCTGTCCTGGTGACACCAAGACAGGAAGTGAAGGGAAATCTCCTGCAATGATATAACACTGTTACATGTTCTAGTTATGTAGCAAACTTAAGAATATACAAAGCAAACATCTTTTTTTTTCCATTTTGGCAAAATCATGGATTCATTAAAAAAATATCTTTGTTTGTCCCGTGGCTTGCAGGAAAAACATTTTGCCTTGATTCCACCATCAACACAGACAGGGGAAACCCTCCTGCGGAGCCATTGTGTTCTCCTGGTGCTGCCCCTGCCAGGAAAACACAGTGATTATTGCTAGTGGCTACAAGAGATGCTAGCGATAAGTGTGTGTAAAATCTGACAGACTGGTTGTACGTTGTCCTCCAGGTGATCGACCAATCAACTTGGGTACCTTCAGCCTGGCCATACACAGTTTAAATCTGCATCTCAAATGAAGCAATCCCATTTACATATAACACTCCATAAAGGAGAATTGAGGGGCTTATCAGGTCTGCGTCAAAAATTAACAGCCACACCCAATCAGACAGCTCGTGTTAAAAGGGACCTGAAAAGCAATCTGCATGGCTTGCTTTTCCAAGCATTGGCTAGTTTAGTGAGCCTGGACTAATAACAGTCACTGTAATGCTACCCATACTGCTGTCCTTTTAACATGGTGACAAAAGTTGATACCTATGCTACATGTGTGTAAAGTTACTTGCACCCTGCTAAATGGACAGCAATAAGGTTGTAAATACAGTGACTGCCTGTCCCCCCTGATGGCGGCCCTGGGTGTGTCATGAAAGGCCAATTGAGAAAATGGCTATATCATGTAGAGGAAATCACCAGTGTGGGGCAACCTATGTCATGGAGGTAGATTTGGACATCGATGTATATGTATCACCAGAAATGGAATTCTTTGTTCTACAATATCTCAAAGACGACCTAGCATGTTATTTGAAGACTGTACTATTTTGGACATACTTGGACTCAAACATACACTGCTCTTTCCACAGCTCCTCCTCCTCTGGGGGTATGATAAAGTTTATACGCATCTTCACCAAAAGCACAAGATGATGTGTCGTCTCCGGATGAGGCTGCAGCGGAGATTTCAGTTCCAGGCTGATATAGTGGATCTGCAGCGGGCCTGGAGTGATGCCAAAAGGCGCTCACCCAGGCTCCTGCTAAAGGCTGTGGAGCAAATCTCCGGTAAGTAAAAATATACATTACATGTGACCAGATAGGTTACAATTTTTTGGGTAGGTGGACATGTGTTTAGCTATGCAACAACACTAATACCAACACCCCCCCCCCCCCCTCCCTCTCGCTCCTACCTTTCCTACCTCCATCAAGTGTCTCTTCACAACCTTTAATACTACTATGTACATTCGTATTTTTTATGTTTTTTTTTTTCTTCTGCTTCTAGCCAAAGCGGACGGACGGCACCCTCTTGTGATTTTGGTGAAGAAGGGGAGGAGGAGGACGGCCACACTCCAATATGCAGTCAGAGGCAGCGAGCCATTTGAGCAGCTGAAAATTGTGGATCGTAAGTAGAAAATAAAAATGTTAGAAATTTCTAATCTCTAATCACATTTTACAGAGCCCCCTTTACATCGGAGTCTCCAGACTTACTACACTGTAAGAGGGAAGTGTGAAGACTCTGATATAAGGAGAGTTTGGGAACCATTATTTGAGGGGGGAAGCTGGGGACTCTGGTGTAAAAGGGAACTCTGTGTTCCCCAAAGCTCCCCCATACATCTGAGCTTACAGAGACCCTCTTACACTTCCCTTCCTCAGTCCACCACAGTCAAGGGCACAACAAGTCCCACTGCAGAAGGCTACCTGCTTGGACTTGTAATCCTCTCTGTAGGGGAATGAGGAAATACTGCCTGCTATGCTAAGACTTGTAGTGCCCTCTGTTAGGGACTAAGGATTCCTCAGTCCTCAACATTCTAGGGCACTATAAGTCTCAGCATAGTGGGCTGTCATACCTCAGTCCCTCACAGCTCGGGTCAAAAACAACACAGTTAAACATCTAAAGGACAACTCCAAACAAAACTACCAATAATGGACAGAGTCCATATGCTCTATAATGTCAAAGACCCGCTACCACTCACCTTCCACCTCTGGTGCTGTCATTGTGTAGGGCAAAGGGCTCCATCTACACCATGTTTGGCTTTCATGTCAGATAGGCAGGACTTGCTCAGCTCCACTCTCTTCCTTGGCAATTGACTCTGGCGTCATTGTGGATCTTTCCTCCTCTAGAAAACCCCCAGGGGCCCTCTCCTTGTCCCCCAGCCACCCAGGGCCTTCTTCTCCTCCTCCTCCACCAACCATTTTCAGACTCTTCCAACTTCCCTGGGGCTACTCAACCACTTTGCATAGTGGACACAACAAATCTATGACCAGCCTGCAAAATATCAAGTCTGGGCCTGGTTACCTGTATGTTCCGGGTCCAGGGCGGAGCTCTCCTCCCAGAGCAACAACTGATGATAGCAGAGTGAGTTGACCGGCCAGTCACTTCCTACTGGTGCAGGTACACACCTACCGATTCCTCCACATCTTAGGATAACATGATCAGACGGCCAATCCCCAGGCAGAGAAGGAGGAGTAAGTGTCAGCGGACAACAGACACCTGGCAGACGCAGTGAAGGGACTGCAGCACACTGCTGCAACTTTTTGATCCGAGGATTGAAAGCAATCTTTTACTTGGGAGATTTCCCTGACTGCGCCCTTCGAAATGTTGGTGCTCCGCCACTGGCCGCAAGGCCCCTGTAGGTGCGAGGCCTTAGGCGCCCGCTTAATTTGCATGGTGCCCTCCTGTTTTAAAACATGGTCAATGCATCTCATTGGTGTAAGTGCACTTCTATGTTCTGAATTGTAGGGGCATTGAGTATGGTGCTAGCATGATGAGAGGTTACTGCCTATTTGTGTCCATAAATAATATATAATGTTTTTCTTTTATTTTAGAAACCAGTGATCAGGATGTTGCGGCTCAGCCTTCTCAGGCCCCCTGTAAGTAATGTGGATGTGCTGGTGTGTTGTGTATTAGGTCGAACTTGGAGGAATGATTGTTTGTTTTGTTTTCTTTTGTGGTTGATGTAACTTCAGCAAGAGAGGAGCCTCAGGCAGGGCCGAGTCGCCTGGATCCGGGCCAGGAACAAACTGTTGGCCAAGAAGAGGCCAATTGGTCCGACTCGGATGAGGACCTGGGCTCTCCTCAAAGGGGAAGTAAGTATTCTACATGTGTTTGTGTGTTCAATGTGTCCTGGTAAATATAAGGGCTGTAATATATATATTTTGACATTGGGGTTTTGTAGCAGCTGACATTGAGGATGTTTGTTGTGGAGGACTGGGGAAGAGGGGCCACTGCTTACCCAGTCCACTGTAACTACTACCTTCAATGTTTCCAGACTACTTTCTGTGTGCCTTTATCAAATAGCTTTTGTTCAAGGATTGTATTTGTGTCTTTGTGTTTCTAGGAGATACAACGCCATCCCCCCATGAAGGGACACCATCCCCCCATGTAGGGTCTCCCCCATCCTCCCCCACTCCAGGCTCCCCTGAACTAGTCTGTAAGTACCTAAAATTAGATTCTCACATGAATTGTGTGTGCTAGGATGATGTGTATCTAGGATAATCTAAGTTGGAGTCAAAGCAAGTGTAGTTTTGCTATATGTGACAGGAAGGTTGGTCATGAAACACTCTTGCTTAACCTTCATGTTTGAAAGGTGGTTTTGGGGAGCTTTACAGGACATGTTATCTTTTGTAAGTTATCTCAAGCCACCCTATTCTAAATTGGTGTTAGTTTCTCTACATTGGAAATGGTGTGCTTTGTACTTGTAAATTTTTAGGGGACATTGTAATTTAATCATGTCCTGATTTAGTCAACACTGAAAATGTGTGTTTGTCAATCTTTCATAAATACTCTTCCTCGGTAATGTACCACATTCCAGTTCACAATTTGTGTTCTTTTTGTGCAGTTTCTCCAGAGCCAGCCACGCCATCCACTTCAGGGGCCCCAAAAAAACCTGATGATGGTAAGTTGTGTGCTTTTCCAGTAATGTGTCTACTTAGTAAGTGGAGAAATGCTAACTGTGTATGTCCCCGCTCAGGCTTCAAGTTGTTCTAAAGGCAGCGGGTTCTTTATGTGAATGCATTCTATGCATTAGTATTCCAAGTGATAGGTGTGCATATTCCCCCTAAGACTTACTGGGACCATTTTTTACGGTCCAAATGTTTGCACTAATACTTGTCTGGAACAGACTCCCCCTCCTCCTTAACTGAGGTGACAGCATGCCAATATTGCCTCCTGATGCTGTCACTCCTAATCATTGAGACCAATGGAAGGGAGGGGGGCAAGGCTGGCTCACAGCCTAGTGCCTGAACAGGCACAGGGTGCTTGGCTTCATCTCATGTGCCTCCATAGCAAGCTGCCTGCTGTGGGGTCAAACAACAGGAGGGAGGTGCCTAGAGGTGTGTACAGGGGCCATGTAAAAAGGAGGATTGTTATTTCTCTTGTCCCCAAAAACCTAGAGAGTGTAAGTCTAACCTGATTAGTTTTCCGCAGCCCTCCCAAAATGATATGTTTCCAACACTTAGAACAGGCAGGGCTGAGGCACCAAAAACATCCAAAAAACACAATCAGCACAAAAGCAGGGAGTACGTATCCTTAACGCTACAAGCTTCACCCAGAAGAATGACGCTTGCACTGTACAAATCTGCATCACCACCATATCAATGTCTAAATAAAACTTTCAGGGAAATGTGGAGGGGTAATGAGTGGGTGTTAGAGCGTTTTCATGACTGCGTAACCTACAGTTAGCGTGAGTCCATTTGTTGATAAACTTTTTCTTCTCTCTTAACACAGCTGGGATGGCGGAAAGGAGATCAGGGGAGCAGACACATCTGCTCCGTCCAGAACTGGCCCTCAAAATTCCTAAGGGTGAGTCTCTACTATGTGTCAGGTTCAATCTATAGACAGTAAGAGTGAGAGAGAACGCTCCACAGATTCCAATGGTGATAGAGATAAATGTGTGCACATGTATCGTGTTGACCAATTGAACCCAAAACACCTTACATTCTTCAAAATGATTGCTTGTGTTTACATGCAGAAAAGCATTTTACTTAGCTTTGGTGGAACTGCTACTAACATTCCAAGCCATCTTATGTAACCTTTTGAACAATTTGCTGTGAAAGTTTGAGTTTAAGGTTTACAACAGCAATTTAGCATATTTGCTTCAGAGTGTTGATAAAAGCCAACCAATAGACTCCTAAGCATATTTGTTGAGGCACATTAATTACAATCCTTGTTTGGATCATTTTGCCTAAAACTAATTGTCATGTTTTTTTCTACCCAGGGCACACCCACCTCACCTACGAGGTCCTCCTGGATTATATGAGGTGGTGCGGAGACCGAATTCTATATTTGGAACACCTTTGTGGCGTGGATCCAGACCCTAAGGAGCCATTCGTTAGGAATGTCACACCTTTAAAAAGATCCTAGTATTTTTTTTTTGTGGTTTGTTTACTTATGTTGCACGTTGCAACACAAAGAAATGTCCCATTTGTAATTGTTGCCCATTATAAACAAAAATCTAACAAAAAAATCAAAAACAGTTTAAAAAAAAACCCTTTTTTTGGGACCCAAAAAAAAAAAAAAAAAAAAAAAGCCTTGTTTTTGGCAACCAAAAAAAATATAAAAATTTATAAAAAACCCTTTTTTTGGGGACCCAAAAAAAAAAAAAAAAAATAAAAAGCCTTGTTTTTGGCAACCAAAAAAAATATAAAAATTTATAAAAAACCCTTTTTTTGGGGACCCCAAAAAAAAAAAAAAACAAAAAAAGCCTTGTTTTTGGCAACCAAAAAAAATATAAAAATTTATAAAAAACCCTTTTTTTGGGAACCAAAAAAAAAAAAAAAAAATAAAAAGCCTTGTTTTTGGCAACCAAAAAAAATATAAAAATTTATAAAAAACCCTTTTTTTGGGGACCCAAAAAAAAAAAAAAAACAAAAAAAGCCTTGTTTTTGGCAACCAAAAAAAATATAAAAATTTATAAAAAACCCTTTTTTTGGGAACCAAAAAAACCAAAAAAAAACAAAAAATGCCTTGTTTTTGGCAACCAAAAAAAAAATGTTTACAAAAAAGCCTTGTTGTTTTTATGGCAACGGACAAAACCACAAATGTTTACAAAAAAGCCTTGTTGTTTTTATGGCAACCGACAAAACCAAAAATGTTTACAAAAAAGCCTTGTTGTTTTTATGGCAACGGACAAAACCAAAAATGTTTACAAAAAAGCCTTGTTGTTTTTATGGCAACGGACAAAACCAAAAATGTTTACAAAAAAGCCTTGTTGTTTTTGGTAACAAACTAAACCAAAAATGTTTACAAAAAAGCCTTGTTGTTTTTATGGCAACGGACAAAACCACAAATGTTTACAAAAAAGCCTTGTTGTTTTTATGGCAACCGACAAAACCAAAAATGTTTACAAAAAAGCCTTGTTGTTTTTATGGCAACGGACAAAACCAAAAATGTTTACAAAAAAGCCTTGTTGTTTTTATGGCAACGGACAAAACCACAAATGTTTACAAAAAAGCCTTGTTGTTTTTATGGCAACCGACAAAACCAAAAATGTTTACAAAAAAGCCTTGTTGTTTTTATGGCAACGGACAAAACCAAAAATGTTTACAAAAAAGCCTTGTTGTTTTTATGGCAACGGACAAAACCACAAATGTTTACAAAAAAGCCTTGTTGTTTTTATGGCAACGGACAAAACCACAAATGTTTACAAAAAAGCCTTGTTGTTTTTATGGCAACGGACAAAACCACAAATGTTTACAAAAAAGCCTTGTTGTTTTTGGTAACAAACTAAACCAAAAATGTTTACAAAAAAGCCTTGTTGTTTTTATGGCAACGGACAAAACCACAAATGTTTACAAAAAAGCCTTGTTGTTTTTATGGCAACGGACAAAACCAAAAATGTTTACAAAAAAGCCTTGTTGTTTTTATGGCAACCGACAAAACCACAAATGTTTACAAAAAAGCCTTGTTGTTTTTGGTAACAAACTAAACCAAAAATGTTTACAAAAAAGCCTTGTTGTTTTTGGTAACAAACTAAACCAAAAATGTTTACAAAAAAGCCTTGTTGTTTTTATGGCAACGGACAAAACCAAAAATGTTTACAAAAAAGCCTTGTTGTTTTTATGGCAACGGACAAAACCACAAATGTTTACAAAAAAGCCTTGTTGTTTTTATGGCAACGGACAAAACCACAAATGTTTACAAAAAAGCCTTGTTGTTTTTATGGCAACGGACAAAACCACAAATGTTTACAAAAAAGCCTTGTTGTTTTTATGGCAACGGACAAAACCACAAATGTTTACAAAAAAGCCTTGTTGTTTTTGGTAACAAACTAAACCAAAAATGTTTACAAAAAAGCCTTGTTGTTTTTATGGCAACGGACAAAACCACAAATGTTTACAAAAAAGCCTTGTTGTTTTTATGGCAACGGACAAAACCAAAAATGTTTACAAAAAAGCCTTGTTGTTTTTATGGCAACCGACAAAACCACAAATGTTTACAAAAAAGAATTGTTTTTGTGAAAACCTTCCAAAAAATGATGTCAAAACATAAAAAATGTTTAAAATGTTTATCTAAATTAAATTTAAGTATGTTGCTCTTTGCAACACAAATGTTACATTGGCAATTTAGTTCATTCTATTATATATTGTAATATATTTTTTGTACGCTACAGTTGGTAGACACCCACATGTGTTATTAAAACATTTATTTTATTACCCAAGTTTTCTTTTTGGTGTACACATCGAATGTCTTTTGTGTTGTATTTGTTTACTTGAGTGGTGTGGTCTGTAATTGTTAGTATGTTGGCTTTGGTTTATGTTAGCCTTGAGACTTGTTTTGAAGCTACATTTGAAGGGAGACCTTTTCTTGGGTCGTTATGTGAACATTGAGTTATCTAAATTTACATGAAATCATATGTTTGGAGATCGAGAAGCACGTGTGTATAAATGCCTACATTAACCAGGGCCATTACTTGGCCACCAACACTCCTAAAAAACCAAAGAGCAAACACAAACTAATCATTTTGCATAAAATTTTATTTCATCCCCAAAAAAAGCACTATAAGAAATCATATTGTGCCACCCTCAAATTTAAAAAAAAAATGGCCCCACAAATTGGCCAATGTAACAATCATTAACAAAACCAAAAAAAAAAAAAAAAAAAAAAATTAAGTTGGTGGTGGTGGTGGTGACTGAATCAGTGTGGTGAGCAATGGAAAGGTTCCTGCCATCAAATGGTGGGCCAATAGTCCCATCTGCTCTGGGGTTAGCCTTAGAGTTCTGGTAAAGTGGCCCATTAGAATCAGATCTTGTGTCTGAGGCTGCTGCTGATGCAGGGTGTTGAACCCTGGAAATGTCCCAGACTGAAGATCTTGTGCCAATAGTCCCATCTGCTCTGTGCTCAGCCTAAGAATTTGGGTAACGTGTGCCATTACCATGAGATGGGATCGTTGCTGCTCCAAGGCTATTTGATGCTGCTGGTGGTGCAAGGGTTGTGAAGATGTGTGGGGAGTGGTGGTTGATTGGTTGTTGTGGTCCACGGTGCGGGGGCAAACGACATGTCGCATTGGTGACAAAAAAGAAGAACGGCCTGGGGAGGAGTGAAGTGATAAAGGTGTGGAGGGAATGTAGTCAGGTGGAAGGGGTACTGTGGAACCAGTGCGCATTGAGGTTGTGCAGGAGGATTGCTCATTGAGGGGTGTGGGAGTCCGAACGGAGTGTGAAGTGCTAGGAGTGGCTACAGGAGGAATTGTCCCATCCCCAGCTGCCTGACAAGTGGCCAACACTGGCATTACCCTCCCACTACCACAACCTGCAGTGGCAGGTGAGTGAGATGTTTGGGAGGGCTCTGCCAATGGGGCATCTTCAGATCCAAACAGGCATTGGCGTGTGGCCAGCACCTGAGTGTCAACACTTTGCCGATCCCGTTGATGCTGGTCTGCTAAACTTACCAAGCTGTTACGCATATCCTGTTGAACCTGTAACATATCCTGGTGAACCTGTACCATTGTTGCTACAGATTCCTGTATGAGCCCGAGCAGACGTACTGCCTCAGTAGATTGCTGAGTACGCCTCCTTAACTCATTTTGGACCTGATACTCATCAAGCAGCCTCTCGGCTACATCCAGCATAGATGGACGAAGTTGGGTAGGTGACAATCCCTCTGCATCTAAGGCTACCTGAAAGCAGAAGAAATAGACCAAATCATTATCAAACATCATGACTAAATATTTCAGATTAGTTTGACAACTTAACACCCCAAGCAGAACGTTGAAAAGTTTGATGTGCTTCTAATGAGTACTTGTTCATTGTAAGATTATCCAAGCTAGCAACACTTCTGATAATGGGTACATATTATATTGGTAGGACTAATATGACAAAGGCAAAAAAGATTCAACATGAAGGTGTTCCCAATTAACCCTGGTGTGGTAGGTTGTTTATGCTTTTGGTAAATCTGTTACTACACCAATGACTTTATACATCTACGTATGTTGTCTAAAATCTTGCCATCAATCGGCTAGAGGACAACCCAACCAAACGATACCCATGAATTTGGACCTGGAAAATCAAAGACGGGCCGGACTTTAAAGATCCTGGATGTTTTTGGAACATTAGTGGCACACCAAATTATAACATAATTCCCTGATGTTCAAGATAGAACTCTTGTTGTGCTGGTGCATCGTCAGAATGTCATAGCACTAATTTAACACACACAATGTAAGCCACATCTAGTCCAAAATCAATGCTACCATTGAAATGTTACATGTGCACCTTGTTCCCTTATATCACATACCACAGCACTGGATGCAGAATCGTCGCCAGCTCCTGATCCAACTCCAGCTGCAACGTCAAGAGGGGCCTGATGTTCTTTTAAAAAAAAAAAAAAAAAACATGTTTAGTACATAACCTTAGTCAGTAATGATTATGGCCAGATTGCCCTCCTAGCTTCATGAATGAAGCATTGAGGCCAAACATTCAAAAGTGCTTTCCTGGGCTCATAGGACACTTGCTAAACCCTCCCAAAGGTTAAGAAGGCTTGGTCTGCCTACTAATGACGGCACCCATTAATGCTGTCAACTGTGTTTTGCAGGGTAAACATCTAAAAGGCAACACTCTTTCCTAAGAAAAAACATGTGTGTTAATGGGGTTAATAAGATTCAAAAAAACATTATTTGACTAGACATACCAACACCTTCCTCCAGGCCTAGCTGCACTGGGTGTGTTCCCTGCTGCGGATCTTCTGTAAAGGACATAGCAATATGAGCTATCTTGGCCAAAAAAAAACATCTACATTGTTTGGCACAGTATGATATTGGACCTACCAGGAGGAGGGTCAGCACTGATGTCAACACCTGTGAGTCCGTCTGGTTCGCCAAGCTGCATGGGCTGTGGAGGGGCTGAGATCCGTGCTACAGATGAACAAATTGCAGGTTGGGGAAAACAAAAAAAGGACAATTGGAAGGGCAAGTATCACATTCTCTTAATGTCACACATAGGATAGTAGTTAATCTTTTCCAAACAACTCACACAATTGACATCCAAGATAATATCCTACCTCGGTGCAAAGCATCCGAATCTAAGTCCTCTCTGGTAAAGATGGTATCGGGTCCTATGATGTTCAAGAAAGGTAATTGATAATCCCAGAGAGAACTTCGTGCACGTTCATCCAGCCGACCTTGACGGTCATAAAGACCCTCCGCAGCCCATGCAATTAGCTTCTTCCGAACGGACCCACAGATGTCGTTGACCTTCTTCCGCACACTGTCACGGTGGCGAGGTGCTTCACCCAGTGCATTTACAGCATCCCGGATTTCATCCCACAATCTGTTCTTCTCTGTTACTGAGTAAGACGCGGCCCTGGTCCCATGTATCGCCTGATATCTGGCCATATAGGCGTGGACCAGGGCACAGCACTGATTGTGGGTGAAACGGGGAAGCCGGGTTAATGTGGACAAGCTGACTCTGGTGGACGGACCCTCTCCAGGACTACTGTCAGAAGAGCCAGCTTGTCCACTTGGTGTGTTAACACCTCCCCCGGCTTCCTCCTCCGGGATGGGGATGGTGGACTCCCTCATGGATACAGCTGGAGCCTCCCTCACACCAGAGCCAGACGATCTGCCCACCCTGCCCCCCCTGCCCCCCCTGGCCCCCCTGGCCCCCCTGGCCCCCCTGGCCCTTCTCATCCTTCCAGTGGGTGGGGCCATGGGAGCACGAGGTGGGCAGAGAATCTGGCTGTCCAGCAGCAGCAAAGAGCCCCAAACTCCTAAATCTGAAATGACAAAAGAGAAAACAGAAAAAACAGGATTTGCAGATTGCTCTTCATATACAGTATAATTAGTGAACAGTTACAGAACACACTTACCTAATGGCACAAACAGACTTGGTCGTGGTGGTGGTGGTAGTAGTGGGCAAAGAGCAGAAGAGGCTGCAAAGAAAAGGAAAAAAAAAAAACACATAAGAAAACGCATATGGGTACAAATCACACGAGGCCCTCCAAACACTTACCTAATGGCACAAACACGGTGGTGGTGGTGGTGGTGGCAAAAAAAGCAGAAGAGGTTGCAAAGAAATGTACAAAAAAAACACATAAGAAAACGCATAGGGGTACAAATCACACGAGGCCCTCCAAACACTTACCTAATGGCACAAACACAGTGGTGGTGGTGGTGGTGGTGGTGGCAAAGAGCAGAAGAGGCTGCAAAGAAATGTAAAAAAAAAAACACATAAGAAAACTCATAGGGGTACAAATCACACGAGGCCCTCCAAACACTTACCTAATGGCACAAACACAGTGGTGGTGGTGGTGGTGGTGGTGGTGGTGGTGGTGGTGGCAAAGAGCAGAAGAGGCTGCAAAGAAATGTAAAAAAAAAAACACATAAGAAAACTCATAGGGGTACAAATCACACGAGGCCCTCCAAACACTTACCTAATGGCACAAACACAGTGGTGGTGGTGGTGGTGGTGGTGGTGGTGGTGGTGGTGGTGGTGGTGGCAAAGAGCAGAAGAGGCTGCAAAGAAATGTAAAAAAAAAACACATAAGAAAACGCATAGGGGTACAAATCACACGAGGCCCTCCAAACACTTACCTAATGGCACAAACACAGTGGTGGTGGTGGTGGTGGTGGTGGTGGTGGCAAAGAGCAGAAGAGGCTGCAAAGAAATGTAAAAAAAAAAACACATAAGAAAACTCATAGGGGTACAAATCACACGAGGCCCTCCAAACACTTACCTAATGGCACAAACACAGTGGTGGTGGTGGTGGTGGTGGTGGCAAAGAGCAGAAGAGGCTGCAAAGAAATGTAAAAAAAAAACACATAAGAAAACTCATAGGGGTACAAATCACACGAGGCCCTCCAAACACTTACCTAATGGCACAAACACAGTGGTGGTGGTGGTGGTGGTGGTGGCAAAGAGCAGAAGAGGCTGCAAAGAAATGTAAAAAAAAAAACACATAAGAAAACTCATAGGGGTACAAATCACACGAGGCCCTCCAAACACTTACCTAATGGCACAAACACAGTGGTGGTGGTGGTGGTGGTGGTGGTGGTGGTGGCAAAGAGCAGAAGAGGCTGCAAAGAAATGTAAAAAAAAAACACATAAGAAAACTCATAGGGGTACAAATCACACGAGGCCCTCCAAACACTTACCTAATGGCACAAACACAGTGGTGGTGGTGGTGGTGGTGGTGGTGGTGGTGGTGGTGTTAAAGAGCAGAAGAGGCTGCAAAGAAATGTAAAAAAAAAACACATAAGAAAACGCATAGGGGTACAAATCACACGAGGCCCTCCAAACACTTACCTAATGTCACAAACACAGTGGTGGTGGTGGTGGTGGTGGTGTAATCCTTTATAGGCAAAAGGAGGCTGCAAACATTAAACATACATGAGAAATCGCATGACCTACATACGTGCACATAATAAATTACAGTTATCAGGAAAGCAAAAATGGTGTCTTTGGAAGCTGGGAAGGTAAGGGGGCAGGTTTAGATGCCAAATCTAGACTGCACACCTTTAACAAACATGAGAAAACACATGTCCAAACCACATGCACATGGGGCCAACTGCCAATGATTAAAAGACACTTGAGGGGTTCCCAAGCTATTGTGGGTTGGAGGGGATTCACCATAGACAACTTAAGCACACCCAAGATAAGTACAAATTGTCTCCTTCCTTTTTTTTGGGAGAGAGAGATACAATTGTCTTACCTCCAGATAATGTAGGTTGTGGGTCACAGGGTCTTGCTAGCACATAAGAAACATCGATCTATAACATCCAGCAGCCATATTGGCCATGTGCTCCTTTTATAGCTGGCTCACAGGTGTGATAATTAGCGGCCGTTTCTATATATATCTGCGCATTCGCGAATTTGCGCGTTCAAAATGGAGGACGATATCCCAGACGCATTAGATGGTGCAATGCTGGCATTTATTGGTGCCTTGTTTGAGGAGGCCCTGGCACAGGAGGCAGCAGAAGGTGGGGAAGCTGCAGCAGCAGCAGCAGCAGCACCTTCAGCAGCAGCACCTCCAGTCCGTGTGCCCTTACCTCGCCAGCCACGCATTTTTGCTCCAAGGATCTATTTGGACAAGCTGCGGGATTCTGATGTCAGGAGGAAGTTCCGGCTCGAGCGAGGAACTATTCTACACCTCTACCAGCTCATAGCAGAGAAAATTGACCCGGACACACAGCGCGGCCATGCGGTGCCCGGCATGGCCAGATTGCTGGCCACTTTGTATATTTTAGGGCGTGGCAGCTTCCAAGCCACTTCGGGAAGTATCATGGGCATTAGCCAGCCCACAGTTTCAAGGGTGTTCATGTTGGTCATTAATGCCATAGTGGATATAGTGCCCAATTTTATCCACTGGCCACAGAATGAAAATGAGTGGAATGAAGTCAAGTTGGGTTTCTACCGGCGGGCACACATGCCGCAAATCCTAGGGGCAATCGATGGCACCCACATAGCCATTAGGCCCCCAAGGAGCCACGAAAGTGAATACCGGAACCGCAAGCAGTACCACTCTGTGAACGTCCAATTAGTGTGTGACGCCAAACAGCGCATCATGAGTGTCAACACTGGTCACCCAGGGTCGTGCCATGATTCCAGTATGTTAAGAACAAGTACTCTGTACGAGGTGTTTGAAAGTGGACAAATGCCCGAAGGGTGGCTTATTGGTAAAGTATTTTGTCTTAACAACATAAACTGTAAGATTACATAGACATAGGAATAAGCTACATCGGTGTACACCCTGATTTAAGCAAAGCCTACCTAAAATGGATGTGTTATTAGTTGTCAGGCTGTTCACACACAACCAGATCAGCAGCTTAGCAGCTCACAAAAGAAAGATTTGCAAAGTTGTCTTTGAGTCCAATGAAGGTGGTTAACCAATGTGTAAATGGTGTCCTCTAGCCACCCAAAGAAAACCTACAAATGATTCCAATGGTATTGCCATATCCCCAAAGTACTTTGCATAAGTGAGTCAATATTGGTTTCCTCACTCTAGTTGCAGATATATTCCAGAAGTAAGACCTAGGCTAATGTAATAGGAACAGAATAGGGGCCAAGTTGTAACTTGCAAGAGAAACCCACCACTTTGTGTGTCCTTTTTCCCATTTGTATTAGTGATTTAGGCAGTTAGACAGAGTTGAGATGTTTCATATGATTTTTTGCAAACAGACGAGCAGGTTGTTTAGTAAAATGCCTAATTGTCTCCCATTTTGAGGAGTCATCTAAAGTCACATGATATGAATAACTAATGTATATTTTTCTTATTTTTCAGGGGATGCTGGTTACCCGCAGCTGACGTGGCTGATGGCTCCAATCAGGTACCCCCAGGGCCCAGCAGAGAGGAATTACAACAGGGCCTTGCGGAGAAGCCGGAGTATCATTGAGTTGACCATAGGTCTTCTCAAGTCCCGGTTTCTCTGCTTGGCCCGGCCTGGGGGTGAACTCCTGTACTCTCCTACAAAGGCTTCCAAGATCATCCTGGCGTGCTGCGTGTTGCACAACATGTGCGTTGCCCGGGATGATTCTTGGGAGCTGACGGAGGAGAGGGAGCCAGAGGTCCGTCAGCCGGCGGCCCCCAGGCGGCGGAGCACCGCTGCCGGTATGGCCACCCGGAATACCCTGGTTGCTAGCCACTTTACATGTAAGTACTGTAACCGGTCAAGATAGGGCATGTGTATTAATTAGCTAGTTAGCAGAGGTGCCACTCACAGGGAGACAGAGGGTGATTATCATCTGCCAATGACACTTGCCATTGTAGATAAAGTGTAGTCAACATTGGTAAAATTGTGTTACTTGAGCAAAAACATGCACCTCTAACCATAAACATGTTGGTATTGTGAATAGTGTAAAGGGCTGAGAAGAGCTGGCAGGTGTTTATTTGTGTCTATGCCACCTGTGTAGTTATTGATAACATGAACGGCTGCTTGGTATCTTATGGTGTTGTAATTTTCCAGAACATCAACATCTTGGAATCATGGCACGTACCATGGGAAGCCTGTGGTGATGGGCTGTCTGGCGTCACAGGTGTGTATTCAAATGTTTACATTAATGATTTCTGGTTTGTGTAAGTTGGCATAAAATGTGTTATTTCACTCGTGATGTCGAAATTAAATGAAGTTCAGAATGAAGCAAACAGGCATTAAGATGTGATTTTCATAATGAAATGTCTTATCCTTTGTTTTATTTTTCCAGGAGTGGTACTGCTTGCGGGTGTAGGTGGTAGAAACCCACCTTGATGGACTCCACTCATTTTCTTTTGTGGTCAGTGGATATTTGGTAAGGCACATGGCCAATGACCAACATGAACACCCTGGAACTTCGAAAGTGGCTTGGAAGCTGCCCAGCAACCTTGCCATGCCTGTCCCCTATGAGCTGGTAGAGGTGCAGAATGGATTCTGAACTCTGCCGGAAGTTGTGGAAGACATCAGAATCCCGTAGCCATGGAGCAAAGATCGTGGTCTGGCGCTGTAAAGGCACACGGACTGGAGAGTGACAATATTCTTTTGCTGCATCCCTCCTTCTGCTGTCATTCTCAAATAAATAAATACATTAGAATTGAACATGTGTTTTTTTGTTTTGTGTGGGTGCCTACAGACAAAAGGGCCATCCACACTGTAAGATTTAGAGAAGACTTTATCCTTCCGATTGACATTTTCTATGTAGTGCAAGGGCCTGCCTGATTGCATCCAAATTGAAAGTGTTGAGGTTTGAGCTTCTATTATATGGTTTGGTTAAGTCTACAGGAAAAAGTCTAGACAAATTGTTAGTGTATGGCCCATTAAGCTGCCAAGGCCGGAGTTTTGCACTTTGCATGCTGCTTGTACTGGTGATGTGAGGGGTTGTAATGTAGAGTAGGGATGTGACAGTGTTGTGTTGAGGTGTGAGGCAAATGTAGTGTTGGACTATGAGGGCCTGTGTTGTTGAAATATGGAGAGAGTCCAATATCAGACACCTATGTTTATTGGTCAAGAAATTGTAAGAACCATGGTAAATATGTAAAGAATTGCATCTCGATAAAACTAGGACCACACTCATAAAATCAAAATTGTGTTGTTTCCATTGATGTGCTTGAAATTTGGGTAGGACACCCCCCTCCCCCCCCAAATTCAAGATAGTTTAAAAAAACTGTTTAAAAAAATGAGAGTGAAAAGAGATCCCAAGTGTAGTGATGTGATTTGAACCCATGACGTTGTGAACTGCAGTGAAGTTGCAAAGCACTTAGCTATTGTGCAGAATAAAGCTGTATGGTGGAAAAAAGGGAGTGTGTTAAGGCTAAAAAGCACATATAGCTAAAGAACTAAACATTGTATGGAATGTGGGAAGAAGACCATGGTAAAATTGTGAGGTTTCATCTTGCCCTGAAGTAGGGTAGGGGTTTGGTCACTTGCCTTTGGTACTTTCCTTCATAAGATCGATTCGACACACAGACAAGATCAAAAAAACACTTAAAATGGTGTAAGCTTGCAAGCGCTTCTGAGTGTAACATTATTTAGCAATATATATGATGTAATCCGTTCCATTTTAGCAATATAAACAAAAAAAGAAAATAAAAAAAGTAGGTGGAGATGGTAAGCCTCGAACCTACAGCAGAGGGAGATGAATTACAGACATGTGATGTGTGCACTAATCCACTAGCCCACATCGCTATGTGAAACTGCTATAAGCAGGAAGACATAAGTTTGCGAATTGGCGAAGCCGCGATCGTAAGTGAATCCCGCTGACGGCGGAATTCATTATTGCTGTTTTACTCGCCAATTCGCCGCAGCGCCAGTTAATTGATTTGAACGCGGCGAAACTGAAACACGTCATAGATGTTTGAAGCTGCAGTTTCTTTAAATCCGGCCCTATGTGTCCATGCACATTAGGTAGTCTAGAGACATTTTTTAAGCTCAACATTCAGAGGCAGAAAAAAAAACCTTCTGTTTTGTGTTTTTTAAAGTGTTTTTCAGGTAGGAAAAACACTAAATGCTCCTCCAAAAACTCTAGTACAAAAAAACACTCAAAATTAGCATTTTTTTTTTTCTGCCAAGAGCACTAAGCTAGTGTGCATGGAGCCTTAAAATGAAAAGTAAATCTAATGTCACTCATCAGCAAAAGCGTATGCACTATGTTAAATAGCTAGTCAAAAAACACTTTGTGGTATATTGTCATAGGAACCAAGACCGTGTATTTATCCTTGGAATCTTCATGCCAACCACAAGCATATGGCATCTTGTATCCAAGTTTCTACAAAGATCTGCGCAGAGAACTTGTTAGTATTGTTTTTTTGATTACAAAACATGCATGGGCCAGACATCACAGCATTGATTTTGATTTATGCAAGTGTAGCCCTCTTTTGTGAGGGGGGGGGGGGGTATAAGCAGGGGCGGACTGACAACTCCCGGGGCCCCCAGGCAAAAGGAGATAATGGGACCTCTGTCCTTAATTGGCAGAATCAATCTTCTTAAAATGAAAATTTTGCCAATATTTTTATACTTCCTTCGTAATTCTCAGATTTGGGTATATTTTAAGCGTATTGATAGCCTATTTAGCTCTCTTTGGTGGCCCTGTTCACATCCCAGGATAGGTCTCAGTACCTTACAGAAACAGGTGACCAGGTGACCAGGTGACCAGCGAAGCGACATTGTTGTAGCGTATGCTGTTATGGAACGATTAAAATAACCAGCTGACATTGCACTGCTTGGGATTGTTTTATACTCCAGAATGCTAATTGTATATCTGTGTTCTTGCACTATTGGACCAATGGTTGGTCTTCTGTGGGTTTCCAGGAGGTAGGATTGTTGCCAAGGTATTCTATTATGATCCCACTAGATGGAGCTCAAATAACGAAAACGCAGCCCGCAATACAATTTGCATCCAATCGGATGCTGTACTCTGGAAGCCGGGCGGGTCCGTAGTTGGTAAACACTTCCTTGAAGACAACGGCCTCACTTCCGGCGTGACCGGAAGTGATGTAGGTAGGCGGCGCTATCGTCGACCTAGTTCTAAGTAGGGGAGAGTATGTCCTCACTTCCGGAGCGACCGGAAGTGATGCGGTCAGGCAGCGCCACCGCCGACCGCAATTATGCATTAAGGAGTGTCACATGAACTGCCCCAATTAAGCGCCAAAAATACAACAATGAGGGCGGCTTTTCCCTCCATATATAGGACTTACAAGGTAGAGGCAGGTAGGCAGGCTGCTAGTGAACCAGACATAGAGGTAAGTAACGCTAATCCTGTAATGGAAGAAAAGATAGGTGCTCTTAGGACTGCACTCTCTGTAATATAGGTTGGAGGACTTGAAGATTTGGCACTAACCCCTTGAATTATTTCTTTCAGGGCTTATACAGCCCAGGACTGTATTGTCCATATAGTTGAAATACATGTATGTTTTCCCTTTCCTGCCTGGAGTTTGCCTTAGACTGAGGAGAGGTATGTATATGTCTGTTCAGCTTCTTTACCTCTTTTTCAGCATAATAACCTTCCCCCATTAACCATGTTTTATGGCACTATGCCCTTAAATATAAACAACTCTCTATATGTACCTGTTAAAAACACTGGTCCTTCTTCTAGGTTAGTTGTGTCGCCACCAAGGACCCTTAGGCTGGGGAAATACACCCTATATCTGAACCACATAAAGAAAGGCGCTGCCCGTCCTATTTAAGCTATGTAATACAATACTAGGTGGGTGTGAATACTTTGGCTCTATTACTAGATATTTTTGACACTACCATCAAATCAGCAGTCTATCTATTTATTTGTCTCCACTCAACTAATAGCTATCCTCATTAGCCCTCTTCCATCTCTCACTGAAAATGAATAACCCATGCTCTCATATCCATAGATTTATTATATCTAGGAGCGAATATATATATAAGGGCGAATATATCAGGGAGAGGACCTTCACCTTTTGGGTCGGGACCCATCCCAAAAGCCTACAGTGGGGATAGCCATAGAAGGTTGGTTATGATATTATAAATATACTAAAATTGAAACTATATTGTAGATACATATATATACCTATTGGCATTTTGGTTTACAGCCCTGCCACTGGTGACACAGTCCGGGACTTAATACATTGGATCCTATGCAAGAAATATATTTCTGATGTCTGTATAGTTTTTATATGATGAATACGGAAGCAATATTGTTCCAAGCAGCATCAGTATCGCTACAGCTTTGTCGCCTAGTACAAGTCACTATCAAGAAGGGTCAGTACAAAAATTAAAACCAAATGTACTTATGAAATAATTGAAATATAATGGTACTATGTATGATATATCATGAAAATTTTTGACTGACTGGCATTTATTTGATTATGCTTTTATGTTGCTTATAGAAAACATCGGTCTGTTATGGTCTCTCAGGCCCTGAGGAAGCCTTGAGCGAAACGCGTCGGCTTGCTGGGGACCTACCGTGACCGAATCCAGCTTGAGACCCATTTTCCACCTTATACAGGCTCTGCTTTTTGGTTATAATCCCCTTTTGGGGACATATTTATATACTACGAGTGACGTTAATTGTTTGATTTTATTACTGTATGTCATGTCAGTCCTCTGTTATCACACATGCATGGCAGTCCATGCTTGGTTTTATTGTTCTTTATACAAATAAAATGTAATTTTGGTTTTACAACCGGTTCTTTGTCTGATCCTTCTACTCCCACTGGCCCGCAAAGCCCCATCTTTTCCTATCCCTATTGTTTTGTTAATCTCTCACAGGGGTAAGGGCCTATACTACACAGTATTTTTGTATACCTTACAGAAACCTCAGGGACGAGGGCCTGGCACTACCAGACCTTTACAAATATTTTTTAGCTGGGCAAATGGTGTTCCCAAGGCGCTGGTTGTTGAGGGAGGATGAGGACGCAGCCATGGTTTTGGAGGCAGCAATCCTGGGGTCATACGAAGGTCTCTCCAACTTGGTGTATAGAGGTTCCCAAGTGACGTTAACACTGGGGTATGTAGTTGTTTTTGAGTTTAGTGGGATACTCCGAATTAACTATTCACAATATTGGAGGACTTCTATATCTCGGTACAGCCAGGCTGTTGATCCACCTTGCCACTAAGGTGAATTTAGCTTTAAGTCTCTTTCCTCAGATGACTTGATGAACTAGGGTTATCTTCAGGACACTCTCCTCAGTATTCTCTTTCTTGACTGCCGACACCGGCCCACTGACTATCCTACTCTTGGGGTGGCCCCCCTCAGGTCAGGCCCCTCGACACGAGCCACTGTATTCACGATACTGTTTTTCTAGGGTCTCCAGAGTCTCCCCCTCAGACAGCTATCCTGTACCTCTGGGTTCAGCTACATTCCTCTGGCCCTCAGGATGGCCTCCTGAAGCCACGTATCACTGCTACAGAGGAGGAGGCAACCGCCACCCACCTTCCAGGACTCTGCTCTCCAGCCAAAGATTTCACAGCACATGTGCTCCTGGCTTTTATACAGTATCCCAGAATGCACTGAGGCAACCTGCCCCTGCCAATCACCAGGACTGTACCAAAGCCTATGCATCCATTTGTCAGGTTTCCTCCCACTGTCCAACATGCCTCCCTATTGGACCAGTGTGAAACACTCTTTAGACGCAATGAATTACATGCTGAGCACAATGAGCAAACCTCACTAACAGATCCTGCTCTCTAATAGTCAGTGAGCAATATAGATTTGCCTGCAGCTCCTCTGATAGGCAGACAGAGCCAAAACATATACTCTCTCACTAGCACCTACCTAGGAGGGTGCTACACTTGGATTGAGAGTAACTTGGTTTGAGAGAGCTTTGCAAGACAAGCAACATTTTTTTATAAATTTTGACTTGATAAACAAGCGATGTCTTGATATACAAGTAGCGTCCTGTCACAACTGGGTATAAAAGAGAAGAGAGATGTCTCTAAGTGAACAGACATGGTTACATTTAATGAAGGTACCACATTTAGCAACTCACATGGTTGATGATTAAAACAGGCACATCTAAGTATGCAGGCATCTGGGGTAAAGCTGTCCACATAGACCACCCTCTGCACCCCCATCGTTGTCATCTCTTCCATGCTTCGCTCCACAAGTGCTTCAAGCTTGGCTTTCAGATCGCTCTACTGCAGGGTAGTCTTCTCGGTTACGACTACTGACTGATGCCGGTGAGAGCCGGGGGTGAGGAGGATGGTCTAAGTGGACAGTTTTACGCCAGTTGCCTGCATTCTTAGATGTGCCTCTTTTAATCATCAATCATGTGACTTGCTAAATGTTGAATCTTTATTAAATGTAACCATTTTTGCTACACTTAGAGGCGCCTCTCTTCTCTTTTATACACTGTAACTCCTGCTGGATTTTATTTCTAATCCCCTTGTGGAGGCCGCCATTTGTGGATAGACATTTTATGGTTACACAGCCAATCACATTGCTATAATCTTTTTATATGGACTATAAACGGAAGTACTTATGAATAAATGGTTGTGGAACGAGTCATCTGAGTTTCTATTATTTCTTATGGGGAAATTCGCTTTGATATAAAAGTGCTTTGGATTACAAGCGTGTTTCTGGAACAAATTATGCTCGCAGTCCAAGGTTTAACTGTATGTTTTTTATTTATATATATATATATATATATATATATATATTTTTTTTTTTTTTTTTTTGTATATATTTTTTTTTTTATTAATAATGTATGCAAATTATAAAATATTAGCCAAATTTTGGTAGACTCTGAAATATTAGGAAAAATTAAATTTTTATTTTTTTGAACTATGCCATTTAGCAAGACACTGGATTATGCATTCCACATAAAATGGGCCCTTCTTGGTAAACTCCATGTATATACGCTATATCTGTATGCAAGCTGAGCATGTCTACACAGATTGCAGACACATAAATTCCATGAGGATATTATTTGCATGTCTGTGCACGATTGATGCACTGGAGCATGCACATATCCTTCAGTACATCAGGTCCAATAATTCAAAGCGAAGTTAGTACAAACCAAGACATTTTTCATAGCTCTATCAATGCACTAGTAGCACACCCTAGTCTTCTCTGTGCATATTATCGCAGTATAATAAAAGGGGGGAGCACAGACATAATGTTTGAGATACCAGCCATTGGACTGCATGTTAGCATTTCTTCATTTCAAGGACAAAAGGAAAACAAAATCTTTGTCTCGGTTTTGTAATTTTACCAGCTCCTAATTTTTATACAACATCCTGCTTTTCAGTCAGACTCCGTTCTTCCATATTTTTGCAGCCATTCTTAATTAAAAACCTCTTTAAACATAATCAAGCCTACAGCCACAGCATTTTTGCTGACTTGGACTTAAGAACTTTTTCTACATCAACAGTCACAGTGGTAGTAAGAGCTGTTCTTTTCACTGCGATTGTGAGAGTTTTCTGTAGCTCGCAGAAAACTTGGAACTGAGCCAGCTTCTCGCCCCTGGCTAAGCTCCAGAATTAAAAACAGATGGCCATGAAGTTCAATTTATTCTTTTTTTTTCTGTTTCCTCTGCAACTCCACAAAAAGAACAAAAAAAAAAACGTATTTTGATTATTTCCTCTGTATCATTTTACTCTGACAAATTTTTATTTTGCAATGTGCACAACAAAATGTTTTACATAAGTCATTTTTTCTTTCTATTAAGATAAATATTCGCAAACAGTGGTCATTATTGCCTATATGCACAAGCCGTGACACATTTTAATAATCAGAAGGGGATTTTATGTGGTAAACGGTTTTACCAAAAGTACTGCCCTGTTTATTACCTATAGACTAATAAAAGAGCAAAATGTGAAAAAAAGTATTTATTTTTTATTTTTAGATCATTAAATTTTTATACTGCAATTACAGTATTTAGCAAATTAACATTGCTCCCTTTGGCTGCAGTGGCATCTGCAGTTCCATAATCAGATGTCAAACCCAACTGAATTCCGTTTGCTTAGGTCTTTGTATCAAACAGTTGCCATCATTTTTTCTTCTTTCCTTTTTTTTTTCCTTTGTTGCATCTCAGTGCTGCTGGTCTCTTGCAGTTACTTTCCTCTTCCTGTTGACAAGGATTTTAGCAATAACTGTAAGTGCAGCTTACTGATGGTGACAACAATGAACCATGCCTGCATAGTATTTCTAATCAGTCCGTGTTACAAAGTGACAATGCTGGTGCACAATTTGTGGACAGGAACAGAGCACTGTCACCCTATACCAGGAAGTTCCTAAACCAGGACTTGCATGACAGGATCATTGGGCATTTTAAAGGAGTTGTAAAGGCATAGAATGCATTAAGATAAAAAGCCTTCAGTGTGTAGCAGCCCCCCAGCAGCCCCTAATACTTACCTGTGCCTCCTCTCTGTCCAGCGATGTCCACGAGTCCCTCGGCCATCTGGGACTCTTCCTCCTGATTGACTGAGATACAGCCGTGAAGCCATTGGCTCCCACGGCTGTCAATCAAAGTCAGTAAGCCAATCAGGAGAGAGAGGGGATGGGGCTAAACGATAGCTCAGTTTCTGAGTGGATACACGGAGCTACAGCTTGGCTCGGGTGCCCCCATAGCAGCCTGCTTGCTGTGGGGGCACTAGATAGAAGGAAGGAGCCAGGAGAGCCAAAAAAGGACCCGAGAAGAGGAGGATCAGGGCTGCTCTGTGCAAAACCAACTGCACGGGGGAGGTAAGTGTAACATGTTTGTTATTTTTTTTATATAAAAAACAAGGCTTTAGAATCACATTAACATGTTAAATCTTGTATGCGATTTTATTGATTGGGTTCACATATACTTGACTAATTTGTCAGTGAAGCCCTCAGCCTGGATATTATCACTGTCATTGCATGCTAACATAGTAAGCAAATGATCGGGAATTACTCAGATTGGCTCTCAATCATCAGTAGGGACTGGAACTGTCAGTGACAGCTGGGGTTGAGAGCCAGCAGCTGTGCAAAGAGTCGGTTGCTCTCAAAGGTGGGGTGTTTATTATTATATCCTCATCCTTCTGCATCAAGATGGGGTACACTAACTTATAGATTAGTAGGTTAAACATGGTTATTCAAATTAAGTTTGTAAATAATAAAACTCATATTAAATCTCTTTGGGTCTGATATGCAAAGAAAAATAAAACAATGAGTGGAGTCCCCCCTAAAATCCAAACCAGACCCCTATTCTAACATGCAAGTCTCATTGGCCAAAAAAAGGGCAGGTAGTGAATGTATGACTCCCCACCTCTTAAACCATATCAGGCCAAATGCCCTCAATCCTCAATATTAG
Organism: Pelophylax lessonae; assembly: GCF_965119305.1. Classification (NCBI taxonomy): domain Eukaryota; kingdom Metazoa; phylum Chordata; class Amphibia; order Anura; family Ranidae; genus Pelophylax; species Pelophylax lessonae. Next base: position 93,521,239 of record NC_138779.1, read on the forward strand.
GAGGGTATCATGGCGGTGGTATTTCTTTCCATGGGGTCCTCCCTATAATTCTCATGAGCCCCCTGACGGGAATCACTTTGGTTGGGGGGCCCGTGAAACACAGCTTACCTTAGAGAGATTGGGAAATCCAATCAAATTTCAGTCCCCTAAATCCCTCTTATGTGTAAGTCTCCCTGTGTCTATTAGGGACACAGGGTGACCAAGGAAATGATGGACAGGTAGTTAGCGGACATTGAGAATATGGTTTGGATTACTTCAAATGGGACAGTAATATTTATTAGTAATATTTGATTCTGAACATGTTCATTGAAAGAGCTAATCACATTGGCCTATGTTCCATGTTCTTCAATGTAAGAGATGGATAGTCTGGTGCTGGTGGTCTCCTGCTATTGTCTGTGTATTAAGGTGTGATGTGTTTTCTGTTAAGCCTGTCTGTCCAATTGTTAATTGCTAATTTACTCAACTATTGTTTCTGTCCAGATGGCTAGATAATTAGTTTAGGTGAATTTGATTTCTTTACACAATTTCATCTGCATAGGATAATGTAATCAGGCACCTGACCTGGTGGGGTAATTTGATCAGGAGGGGGAATTCCATCCTGTATATATATTTGGTGTGAGCTTGTTCAATAAAGGTTCCAATTCTATACAAGCTAAGTTCTGTCTAGTTTTGTATGGAGGGGGGGCTGCTAGAATATCTGATATCTATGTTCAGACTAGAGGAAGCGGTATTCTGACGGAAGCCCACAAACACAGTGTGGGTCATGGTTCCATTACCCCCCCCCCCCATCCACCCATCTAGGAAAAGGGACTGGTATAGAAGGGAGTCCCTGGCCTCTTTCTTTACAAACAGAAAAAAGCAGTTGGGAATCATCATTTAGTGGCCAGCATTTTAAATGACATTTCTTTTCTAAATGTCTGTTTTGTTTGTGTACAATGTACAGGTGCATCACTTCACAGGCAGGTTTAGGGCAGGTTTTGGAACACCCCCTTACCCCCCAAGCATGTTATTTAAAAGATTTGTGTATTTTTATTGTTTCAATTAAGGCATTATGAAAACGAGCTGCTTCCACTTGCTAGTTTTTTTATTTTATTTTTTCCTTGGTACATGACCCCCAGGAAGTGCCTGCTACTCATGTCTTTTGTTTGACAACCCCTTAAAACAAGAGAGACTTGATTTTTAAGATTATATCCAATGGGGTTCAGTTAAAGTTTGCAAATTGAGGGTTTTTGAATGTGTTTGCAGAATCTGCCCTCAAGTCAAAACCAAGCAGATTTTCTCATCACCAGTTCCTAATATATTTAAAACTGGGTGAAAAAGGGTCAGCACGGCAATTAATATATTTACATAAAGATCACAGGGCTATATTATAAAGTTGCTTTCACTGATTTTATGTTCAGATCAGAAGATAATCATTTGATCTGCAAATACAGGGCTTTTTTTCTCAGAGAATAGGTGCAGGTACTCCCCCCCCCCCCCCCCCTTCTTAGTCACCTTTTGTTTTCACCAACTACCCACCTTGGAGCATCGTCCCTTGGTTCCACCCCCTACCCACCTCCCAGTACTGCCCCTTTTAGAGAATACAGAAGCAAGTATCAATATGTGATGCTAAGTATTTTGCATGGAATTTGGTAATAACAAGAAAAGCAGTAAAATAGATTCCCTGCAGCCAGCAAGAATAGATACCCCCCCCCCCCAAGCAACAATATACCCCTTCAGCAACAATAGATTCACCCCAGCAACATTTGACCTCCTGCAGAGACAATAGATCTACCATCAGTCAGCATTCGTAGATCCCTCCAGCAACAGTAGATCCCTCCCTGCAACAATGGATCCCTCAGGAACAATAAATCCACCACCAGCAACAACAGACCCCCAGTAGCAATAGATCCCCCAGCAGGCAGCATCAACAGACCCTCCAGCACACATCAGAAACCCTTGCTGTTACATACATTTAGTGCTGGAGGTTCCAGAACTGCGTTCCTCCATGTTCCCACAAAAAAAAAGCCCTGTGCACATATAAGTGCATCTCATAAAATTAGAATATCATCAAAACATTAATTTATTTCAGTAATTCAAAGTGAAACTCATATATTTTATAAAGATGCGTTACACCCTGTGACATATTTCAAGCATTTCTTTTTTTAATTTTGATTAATATGGCTTACAGCTTGCACTTGACCAAGTATTGAGTGCATACTATACTGTACATTGACAACATTTTCAATAAGCAAACATTTCTGTGATAAAAATCCTTTTTTAATGGTCTTATGTAATATTCAAATTTTCTGAGATACAGAATTTTAGGTTTTCAGTAACTGTAAGATATAATCATCAAAACTAAAACAAAGAAATGCAAGAAATATTTACTCTTTGTGTAATGCATCTATATAAAATGTATGAGTTTCACTTTTTGAATGGAATTACTGAAATAGATAAACTTTTTGATGATAATCTAATTTTCTGAGATGCACCTATATAAGAAGTAGTCTGAGTGTCGGCTCACACTGATCCGACACAACTTCGGGCGACTAATGCCGTCGCCCGTGCACCGCGACTTCGGCGACTTGAGTCGCTCCTATTAGAACGGGAACCATTGCACAGCATGCACCGCTACTTGTCAGGCAACCAAGTCGTCTGACAAGTCAGAACAGTGTGAACCGGCAGTAAATTTAATTCAAAAATAATATTGTTACAACACGTGTATCAACAAAGCTAGAAAACACAGTTTTCTATTGTCAGGGCTCTTGCACCATAGACATGGCTGGACTGTGCCAGTGATATCACCCGGTTAAAAGGCCGAGGTGGAGGAGGAAGACCAGGGCATATGAGGTATGCCCAAAGTTTTAGAGGTGTGCTTAATATGTCCAAGGTACACAAGTGTTTTATGTTTTTTGTTTTTTATTGGTCTTATGTAATATTCTCATTTTCTAAGATACTGAATTTTGGATTTTCAATAGCTGTAAGCCATAATCAAAATAAAAGAGAGAAATGCTTGAAATCTTTTACTCTGTGTGTAACGCATCTATATAAAATATATGAGTTTCACTTTTTGAATTGAATTACTGAAATAAATCAACGTTTTGATGATATTCTAAATTTTTGAGATGCACCTGTATAAGAAGTAGCCTAAATTCAATGTAAAAATACTATTGTTACAACACGTGTATTAACAAAGCTAGAAAACAAGTTTTCTATTGTCAGTGCTCCTGCAACATAGACATGGCTGGACTGTGCCAATGATTTCACTAGGTAAAAAGGCCATGATGGGGGAGGAAGACCAGGGCAAATGAGGTATGCCCAAAGGGGTGTGCCTAATATGTCCAAGGTACACAGTTGGGTTAGTTTTGAACTTACTGGGTATTGAAGAAAAAGTAAATATAAGCAAAATGGGGGTGACTTGGGAGCTAAACACAGCCAGAAACCTAGTTTCTGTGAAGAAGATCAACATTGGCAGCCCTCACATTTCTCAACACACGCAGAGGTGGGAGCATACAGGTATAGACTATTACTAATGATGTAACATACTCTGTAAAGGGGTATATAATAAATTTGGACCAAATATTATGGTTTATAAATAGAACGCCCAAATATAAATGAGAAAGCCGTTGCAAATCAAAAGAAAATGTAATTTCCATCCACCTTCACTTCTTGTGCCCCATTGCTTGTATTTAGGTTTTTTATCCTGTTTATGCATGAGGTCACCTGGTAAAAACTATGGCTGAGTACAATGAATTAAGGGACCATAACCTAAACATGAAGCAACAGGGAAAATAAACAAACAGCATATATATGATTTCCTGTGCTTAGGAGTTTTTTGAGGCCTGGGGATTAAAGGTCATGGGGGTCTGATAGAAGAGGCATTGCAACACGTTCCCTTGAACTGGAACAGCCATTGCAGCAGCATATGTAGCACTTCTCCACACACAATCCCAGACCAGATGTCTCCTGGAATCTGAAGTATAAACAGCTGCCTCTCCAATTCCTGTCTCCCAGCCAATAACAATCCACAACGCTAACAGCCTAGATGTATGTGTCTCTAGCTGTGTGTATATGTCCGCTGAGGGTTAATGAATACCAGATTCACAGATTAAGCCTCTTCTTGTACAAAATAAGCAAAAACAGAAGGAGACCCGTTGGTGCAAAAAAAGAAAAGCTGACCCTGTGTAGGAGTAATTATCCGTCAAAACATCCAAAAAAAAAAAAAAAGATATTATTCACTTAAAAAACTTTTTTTTTAATTATCAAAACAAAATATATACATTTAAATTGAAAGGTGAAGCATTTTTATTTTAATAATTTATTAAATTAAATTTAATAAAGTGTTGTTTTATCAAAAAATTTACCTGGATGTAATTTTCTTACAGAGTTCCCACATTTTATTTGCTTCCTGTGAGTGTGTATTTTTTTTTTAATTCCCCGGTGAAGCTCGGTAGGCTTAGTCAAGCCACGGCTTCCTATATTTTTTGGATGCTCCAAACAGATCTCACTACCATAATTTCTCACTCTGTTCCTGCCTACCAGGGAGTTTGGTGTTGTGTTCCCACACATCAGGACAGGAAATGAAATATTTCTAATGAGGAAAAAACACAGTTTTAGAACAGTGGGAACTAGTTAGAACGTCTTGCAATATTTTTATTGATGTCTGTGCTTTCTTGTCCCAGCAAAAACTGTTCCAGAAGTCAGGCAAAATCTCTACAATAGGGTCAAAGACTGAAAAAAGTGATTAAACTGAAGGACTGAAAAAAGTAATATAAAAGTGTATGTCAGGGCAAAAAAAAATCACTACATCTCTCCCTTAAGTTTTATAGCTTTAAAAGCCACTAAGAGTAACTGTTAATCTGCTTGGAACCCTCCAGTTTTGTCTGACAACACATTGGCTTTTTTGAAATCCCAAACAGCATTGTCATCCCTGCCTGCTCTACTACAGAACTCATCTCTACATGCATACATTGATTTATTTTACCAACAAAACAGAGCTGCTGCCTCAATTTAACAAGAACCTGCCCACACACTAAATGTAGAGAAGGGCTCTTGGGAGATGTATCTCTGGAGGCATGCCTACATCACTAGGAGTTGAGCTTCAACCAGCTGCCCCTGCAAGAATTTTAGAAGCCTGGGGATGACGTAACAATGAGTAATAAAAGCTTCCTCTTGCAACGGGAAGAGATAAAAAACATATAAATGCTGGGACATAATACAGAGGAAGGTTTGGGGGTAAATTTGGGCCATAAACATACAAATTCTTTACAGTGTATATAAACCCAAATAATACATTTCTCTCATTTGCTCATAATTGGTGTGTTAAATGTACAAATGAAAGCCTTTGTTTTATCTGTTTAATAAGTGGAAAAATGCCAGTTAAAAATGTCATAAATAAGCAGATTTCCTGTGTCCAGTACTTATTTCTCAGGAAGAGAACTTAGCTCTATCCTATCCTTGGGACTACAGAATAATTAGCCTTTATGTTCTGGAGAAGGGAGATTGGGATGGGAAAGAGAAAACCTGGCAGGGCTGGTGGCACTCAGTCTCCCAAATTCTGTGTTATCAGCTCACAACAACAAGACTTAGAAGCTGAGTTCATTTCTGCAAGATCAACAGCTATTTTTCTGTGCATGCAAAGTCTTTAACCTATTTACTAAAAGAATACTATACCTGATATATAACAAGTTAATGCTACATAGGGCTTTTTTTCAGCGGGAACGCGGAGGAACGCAGTTCCGGCACCTCCAGGGCTGAATGTATGCAGGGGGTTTATTGTTGCTGTGGAGGTCTATTGTTGCCTTTGCGTGATCCGTTATTGCTGGGGGGGGGGGGGGTTGTAGGTTGCTGGGGAGTCAGTTATTGCTGGAAGAAATCTACTGTTGAGGAAGAAATCTCTAGTTTCTGGGTTCTACAGGGCGTATTGATACTGGCTGCTGAGAGAACTATTGTTACTGGGGGGGGTCTATTGTTGCTGAGGGTGTTTTGTTGTGGGGGATATAATGTTGCTAGGGGGTATATTTTGTTGTGGAAGATCTATTGTTGCTGGGAGATCTACTTATATTGGGGGGGGGGGATTTTTGCTGGCTACAGGGGATCTATTTCACTGATTTTCTTGTTATCATTACCAAACTCCATACAAATTTCTCATCACCACAAAATGATACTTGGTTCTGTATTCTCTGACAAGGCAGTACTGGGAGTTTGATAGAGGATGAAACCAAGGGATGGTGCTTGGAGGTGGGTAGAGTATGGAAACAAGGGACGGTGCTTGGAGGTCGGTATTGGGTAGAACCAGGGGTTGGTGCTCGTAGGTGGGTAGAGGGTGGAGACAAGGGGTGACTTGGAAGGGAGGAGTACCTGCACCTATTCTCTGAGAAAAAAAGCCCTGATGGTACATATCCATATGCCCTTATATATTACTTTATTATAACTAAAAGATTTAGGGATTTATCCCTTTCTATATTATCTCTCTATGTAGTCTCTACTAACCTTTGCCAACATATCTTTCCATTCCACACGTCCAGACTCCAGGGCCCTGGAAGTAACTCACTCACACCCAAGAGCATAGTGAATGGGTTACTTAATTTTAATTTCAGTCTTTGGCTCTTATATACAGTATACAAAACAGGATATATTTCCAGTCTATACACATCATATTCTACATATATTAAAAATGCATAACAGGAAAAAGTCCTTTACCATAATCGTCAGCAAAAGACCCTTTAACAACTTCAGCCCCGGAAGTTTTTACCCCCTTAATGACCAGGCCATTTTTTGCGACTCGGCACTGCGTCACTTTAACGAAAAATTGCGCGGTCGTGCGACGCTGTACCCAAATAAAATTTATGTCCTTTTTTCCCACAAATAGAGCTTTCTTTTGGTGGTATTTGATCACCTCTGCAGTTTTTAGATTTTGCGCTATAAACAAAAAAAGAGCGATAATTCTGAAAAAACACTATATTTTTTACTTCTTCCTGCTATGAAACATTCCCAATAAAAAAAATTAAAAATCCAATTTTTTTATCAGTTTAGGCCAATTTGTATTCTGCAACATATTTTTGGTAAAAAATCCCAAAAAGCATATTTTAATTGGTTTGCACAAAAGTTATAGCGTTTACAAACTACGGGATAGATTTTTTGGACTTTTACTTTATTTTTTTGTTTTATTAGTAATGGCTGTGATCTGCGATTTTTAGCAGGACTGCGACATTGGCGCGGACAGATTGGACCCCTAACTGACATTTTTTACACTTTTTGGGGACCAGTGACATTAATACAGTAATCAGTGCTAAATAATATGCACTGTTGCTGTATTAATGACACTGGCAGGGAAGGGGTTAACACTGGGGATGATCAAAGAGGTTAATGTATGCCTAAAGTGCTTAGTGACTGTGGGGGGGGGAAGGGCTCTGTGACAGGCACAGAGATATCCGGGTTTTAGCTTAGCTGAAACTCCCAATCTCTCTCTGCTTGTGTGACAGAAGACCCGCCTGCTTTGTTTACATAAGCAGGCGGGTCTTCTGTCAGTTTCTCTGATGACTGCGAGAGGCTGGCGGCCTCCCGTGGGCTGCCTCCCGCTGTGTCTAATCACGCGTGCCGCCGAGACCGTGTGCACAAAATCACGTAGATCTACGTGATTTTGCGCAGCAGAGCCGCCCTGCCGCAGTGAGGGTATGGAATGGAATACATGAAGGTAACAAAACTTTCAGCCTTTACAACCATTTTAATAAGCTGCAATATAATAAATGTTTGCTTTTGGGGTTTAATAACGCTTTAAATAGTTAACCTTTAAGGTGTAATAAATAATTTTTTAAATAATTCTATGCATGACTAAGGCACCCCAGATGTAATTATCTCCCCCAATATAACCGTTATCCTAAAACCCAACACCTTTACCTAAACTTCCTGCAGTAAATACGCAGACACCGTTGTTGGAGTAAAATTGGCCAAAACGGCCATTTATTACCAGTAACAAAAATATATATAACACATTCCTTAGAACAGGAACCAAAATAATATAATAAAAGATAAACATAAGGTTGCCGATCTTTGGAGGCCTCAAATATCAAATACCATTTTAGTATCTGCGTAACTCTTAACTGTCCCCAGCAGCACCAAACCGGCTCGGGGACGACCTCAACACACAGCAGATACCTCCCAACTTAAACTACCAGTTATCCCATCTTTTAACTGGCATTCCCCAGATGACTCCATACCTTAGATGGGTCCCTAAGCTGATAAGCACAGCAGGTTTTACCAAAACACCTCCAAAGACCTCAACCGTTAAAGCAGAAAACAATAACAGTAGAAAGAAATTCAAATGTAGGGGCAGGTGGGCGGGAACGATCCTCCACCCACGCTGTTCTGATGATCGGGAACTACAGGTCAGCCTAACTCCTCCCTATTCAGCCCCTCTCACCGCAACTAATAGGGGCCAACAGGGAAGAACCCCAGCGAGGTTCTCTAATTTTTTAACCCCTACTCTGCCAATTACACTGATGGCCCAGTCATGCTCGCCCTGCGCCTATTTTTCTTATTTTTGCTCCGGGCTGTACTTTCTATGCAATAAGGCAAAAAACCTTCTGTGTCACAGGATCCCCTCCTCATCCCTCTTAACTCTAGCTGCTCCTCCCCTCCTCTTTGCACCTGCGCTGTGTTAAGAATTCACGCTGCTCTTGGCTGGGGAAAGGAAGTGATGTAATGCCCCCAGGTCTGCCATGGAACCCCAGTACCTCAGTGGCAGCATCATTTCCTTTTCTGAATACTATCAAAGCAATATGGAGCGGCGCTATAACAGTGTAAAAAGCAATAAAAAAAAGGTATATATAAAAGAGTATAAAAATATGAAGTGCACTAAGGCTTCAACAAATATAAGTGCATGTGCTAATGATCTGATCATAATACAGCGTGGAAGCCGATACAGCGGGCAGGTGGCACAGATTGCCGCCTGACACCTGCAATCATTCCCCGCTGAGGGAGAAGGACAGTCGGCTGTTGTAAACACAGCCGACCGTCCTTCTCCCTGGGATGATCACAGAGCTCATGTGATCCTTCTATATAGGATCACATGTCTCTATGCTTATTTCAGAAGCCACGCCACCCACAGTTAGAATCACTCCCCTAGGCTTAGATTTAACCCCTTGATCACCCACAGTATTAACCCCTTCCCTCCCAGTGTCATTATTACAGTAATAGTGCATATTTTTAGCACTGATTACTGTAGTAATGTCACTGGTCCCTCCAAAAGTGTAAAAAATGTCAATTAGGGGTCCGATCTGTCCGCCGCAATGTCTCAGTCCTGCAAAAAAATCACAGATCGCCACCATTACTAGTAAAAAAAAAACAATAAAAATTACATAACTCTTTCCAGTAGTTAGTAGAAGTGATAACTTAACAAACCAATCAAAATACACTTATTGCGATTTTTTTTTTTTACCAAAAATATGTAGCAGAAAACAAATTGGCCTAAAATGTTAAAAAAATTCGATTTTTTAGTTTTTTGGGAATGTGCAGAATGTGAAAAATATTGTTTTTTTTTTTTTTTCAAAATTGTTGCTATTTTTTGTTTATAGCGCAAAAAATAAAAATCGTACAGGTGATCAAATACCACTAAAAGAAAGCTCTATTTGTAGGAAAAAAAGGACGTAAATTTTGTTTGGGTACAGCGTCGCACGACCGCGCAATTGTCCGTTAAATAACACAGTGCCGAATCGCAAAATAGGGCCTGGTCAGGAAGGGGGCAAATCCTTCCGGGGCTGAAGTGGCTAATGTTGGATACCGGTTGTTGGGAGCCTGCACCATTGTCACTATAATTTTCTGATATTTCCTCCACAGGGGAGGGGCCAGGACGGTGACAACACCTAGGAACCAATGTGGAGCTGGAGGCTAGGTCTGTGTGTGAGGCTGCTGTTTACACTGGATTGTCCCATAAAGAATGTATCTTTGGATTGTGAACACTTGTGTTGGTTTGGTGCTCTGCAAGCATCTGTAAAGAGTGAGTACTCGGTGTTTTTTTTTAATAAATGCAATTTTAAAAAGGGTATAAGCACTTTTCTTATCTTTCATTCAATATATCAGGATAATACAATCAGTAATGAGAGGAGCCTAGAAAGAGGTTGGAGAAGTTGGGTATAGCCAACAGTGGGCTGAAAAGCTGGTTTGGATCACACTTAATCGCGGCAATCACATTACCCCAGGTGAGAATACTCCCGGTGGGGGGAGCACATTGAGGTGGCACACTATTGTTTTTTTGCACTGAGAAGGAATTGCACGGTGGATCTAACACTGTGTGTTTTTCTTGTTTTTTTTCTTTATTTTTTCGTTGCAAGCAATCATTCGCATGGACTCTTTCATTGTTATACGGTGATTGCATGTTTAGGTTGGACAATATTTCACTATATGTTGGACAATTTTTCATTACATTTATGCACTTTTTAATACTATTTTAATATTGTTATATTCTGATTGTACAGTCATTTACCATTCACATAGCGCAGAATTTATAGAGAGCTGCCAATCCCTCCTCCTGCAAAAACATCCCAGGCATAAATTATTTTCCCACTATTATTCCCCCTTCACCCTCATTGGGTACAATTGTACTGTAAGCTCCACCCCCTCCCAACCAGGGGCAGACCACTGCAAAGCCAGGAGGAGGTGCGCTGTGCTGTGCTCTCCCCTCCTGTCAGAACAACACTCATCCATACAGCACAGGAGACAGGATCGCTCTTACATTGCATTGGTATACACACACACGTACACACACAGTTTGATTACCGGGCCCTACCCACATTTCCTGCTGTCGGGAGATGAGGAGCCTATGGAGGAGGTAGGAGGCCATAATCAAACTGTGTGTGTGTACAGTCCGATGCAATGTTAGAGCGATCCTGCCTCCTGTGCTGCACGGACAAGTGTTGTTCTGACAGGAGGGGAGAGCACAATACAGAGCAGCTCCTGCGGGGACGGTGGGCGGGGACAGGCAGCTGAAAGCCGGCAAGAGGGGGAGGGAGAGAAACTGGTTTTCAGCTGGTGGAGGAAGAAGCACACAATGCATCATTCTGTCATTTATCCCCCTCCCCACCGATCCTCCCGCTGTCTGGGCCCCCTTGTGGGCCCCATACAGGAGTACTGGTAGTACCCCCTGATGGCTGCCCTGCTCATATCTAATATACGTAAGTGGTCTCCTATATCCCAGAGGGCACCTTGTGCAGCTGCTCAATCTGCACAAATGATATGTCTGCCCCTGCAGGCAACAATTGTTATAACTGCTGCAAGATCATAGTCTTTGTATAAACTCAATTTTAAAAGTAAAATATCAGGCTATGACATGTAGAAAGTCAATCTCAATTCTCTAAGCTAAAATGTATTTATAATCTTATATTTTTACTTTCAAAGCATTAAGAAGCAATAGGGCCTGGAAGTGAACACACAGCTGAAAATGATTGTTGTAGAAAAAAACGGATGTGTTATATCTTAGTGAATTGGGTCATTAGTCACCAAAATGCAGTTTATCTGTACATAAACTGTTTCCTCTATTCTCAAGAATTCACCTTCTTCTGTTATATTTTGTTTCCAATTATGTATCTCCAAGGAGGCTTTGTAGCAGTGGAAATTATGGCTTTAAATTGTCTGTGATATATTTTCTTTTAAAAGTTTTGCTTACTTCTGCATTGATAATAGCTTCAAACTTGGCCTTGTTACTTCACAGTACAGATGGACTATAAAAGAGGCTCTAGTTGTGCTTTCACAGCTGTGTAATCATTTTAAGCACAGAAAACAAAAAACGTTCATGCTCTGCATATTGCTATTATCTCTAAATATATTAGGTTTAGATTTGAACTAAACTTTGATAGTTTGAGTGTTTAAAAGAACATCCAAACTTTTGCCCCTTTGGCCCTCCATTTTGTGGAGGCAAAACATCATATAGAGAAGCAATAGTTGTACTTGTTAGCTTAACGTTGTTAATAGTTGCTGTCCCTAGCAACCATGCTCAGAGCCTTTGGTAGGAGTGGGCCTAATTTAAAGCCAGTCACCACATCATATAGGAACCATAGTCTCTTGACTTGACAAAGTGCATGCGCACGAAACGCGTCATCACAGCAACCACCGAAGATTGAGTTTGCCACCTTTTTGCTTGCTGGAACTCTGACCAAGTGGAACTTGACCAAATGGTGAGTTAAAAACCGTGGTTGAAAAAGGAGATTATAACAGTAGTCTTCAAGACGATAAGTAACAACTTAAATTTTCTGTTAGTAGTATTATTGTTGTAACCAGGAAAATGTGTGCTAGCGAGATTGAAGGTTTTGTGCGGTGCACAGTGTGCCGCATGTATACAATAAAAGAGCAACCGCTCCAGGATGGATACCGCTGCAACAGATGTGAGCAGGTTGCCCTTCTGGAAGCTCACATTAGAGATCTGGAGGAGCAGGTTGCAACACTGGGCAGAACTGACAACCTTGAAAGGGGTCCTCTGCTCGATGAGCAGGTGGCTAGTGGGGTTAATGGGGAGGGTGGATGGGGTAAGTCAGGATTATCAGGTAGGAAGATGGGTTAATACAGTCAGAGGGAGAGGAAGGCCAACCCTGGGTTTAAGCACCCTAACAGATTTGCCAAGTTGTTTGAAGATGTGGGGGTGGCAAGCTCAGAGGTAACAGCCCTAGATGTCACTTCTATCCCTAACAGCCGGGAGAGAAGCCCATCAAGTAGAGGTGGTGAGGGTAGTGCAGGTAGGCCTAGACAGTTGGTGGTTCTTGGTGAATTCTTAATCAGGACTGATAGAATAATTTGTCACCAGGATTGCCTAAACGAATGGTTTGCTGTCTCCCAGGTGCCAGGGTTTGGCATGTGGTGGACCGGTTTGGTAAATTACTGGGAGGGGCTGGACATGACCCAGCTGTCTTGGTCCACGTTGGAACCAATGACAGAATGGATGGAAGGTAGAGGCTCCTTAAGAACCAATTTAATGGACTAGGCTGCAAGTTGAAGGGAAGGACCTCCAAGGTGATATTCTCTGAAAAATTGCCTGTGCCATGCACAACACAGGAAAGACCAGGGAGAGATTAGAGAGCTGAATGCATGGCTAAAGACCTGGTGGGAGAAGGAGAGATTTGGGTTTTTAGAGCACTGGGCTGACTTTTCATTGTGGTGCAACCTATATGCTAAATATGGTTTGCCCCTAAATGGAAGGAAGTCTGCTGTGCTGGGGGAGAGGTTTATGGGAAGGCTGGAGGAGTATTTAAACTAGGATTAGGAGGGGGAGGGTGAATTTGATTATAATGGGGCAGACAGGTCAGACAGGGGTCAGCCCCTATTGGTTGGTGGAATGGGGAAAGATGGGGGGAGAGGTTATGAATGTTCCCATGTTACAAACAACCATTGGAAATGGTACTATTTGTACTAAAATAAAAAAAGATATGCAAAATAAGTGAAAATTTGTGACAATGAATTAAAGTGTTTGTTCACCAATGCCAGAAGTCTGCCAAGCAAAATAGGTGAGTTGGAAGCTCAGGCGTATGAGGAAAACTATGATTTACCGTATTTATCGGCGTATAACACGCACTTTTTCCTCCTAAAAATGGAGGAAAAAGCAGCAGTGCGTGTTATACGCCGATATTAAAAAAAAAAAAGGCCAGGAAGCATCGCCGAGAGCAGAAGGGGCGGGTCGGGCCAAGGAGAAGGGAGAACGAGTGAGCGCAGTCATCGGAAGTCCCGCCTATGACAGACATCACATGTCTCGGCAGAGGAGGCGGGACTTCCGACGACTGCGCTCGCTCGTTCTCCCTTCTCCTCAGCCCCGGCCCGCCCCCTTCTGCTCTTATGGCAGCTCGTCCTTCCTTCTCCTCGGCCCGCCCCTTCTGCTCTCGGTGATGCTTCCTGGCCTTTTTATTTTTTTAATATCGGCGTATAACACGCACTGCTGCTTTTTCCTTTTTTAAAACAGATTCGGACAGTTCCAATGGCGCTTGCGAGGCTGCATATATTGACACTGCTGATGGGCTGCAAATATTGAGGCTGCATATATGGACACTGCTGGTGAGACTGCATATATGGACACTGCTGATGAGGCTACATATATGGACACTGCTGATGGGCGGCATATATGGACACTGCTGATGAGGCTGCATATATGGACACTGCTGATGAGGCTGCATATATGGACACTGCTGATGAGGATGCATTGCTGGATGATGGGTGCTCTCCAAGACTTAGACTGGGAGGAAATATTGGCATCGATGAACACAGAACACAAATGGGAATTCTTCAAAAAAACTGCCCCCCAGAATAAAGCCAATGCGTTTGGGGGCAATTACACTTCCCTTTATCAGGACTTAAAAATTCTGACTGTGCTTAAATGGAAAAAAAATTTATGTGGAGAGATATGGCACAAAAGTGTATGTGAACAACACACTGGAGGTAGATGGCCTGGAGGGTTTCTAGGAAGCTCTTCCAATTCTGTGAAGGTCTATCCCTGGAAGCTAATCCCAAATTATATTTCCACATGTTAATGCCTGCTATCACCAAATTGTCTTGTAAGTTGCCAATTGTCATGTGAATAAATTTGTTTTTATACTGAAACATATAAGCTCAACCGCACATCAAAACAAGTGGCAGTCTCAGCCTGGGCCCCCACCAGGCCATGCCCTCAATACATTTCCCTCCACCCACTGGAGCTTACTTATGGGGATGGAGTGAACTGAGTGGAGTGGGTCTTGTTCTGATGTGTGGCTCACGGGACCTTCAGCTTTTATTCATCATTGTCTGGAGTGTGGGCAGGCAGACTCCTTTCTAGCCAAAACTCACAGCAGCAGGCACAGGACTGCACTTCCTTGCAGCCTGAGAGGCTCACAAACACACCATGGATTTTATACTGCTACACTCAGATGCACCCTCTGCTGTTCCTATACACCACAAATTAACAAATATAACCAGTAAACGGTTAAAGGGCCCTTAATCTGCAATGCATTAAATCATTTTGACTGCACTATTTTTGAAAACATAAACAAACTGTGAGAAAGGTGTAACTAGATGTACATGTGTACATAAATTGGAAGTAACCTTGTTGAACATTTAACAGCCTAGGTTCATAGGGCTTTCTTGGATTTTTGTTATGCATACAGGCTCACTTTAAAGTGGTTGTAAAGTCAGGATGATAAAAAACTGTCATCCCCTCTGTTTATTCGGGGTGTATAGCACTATGTGTCCGTTTTTTAAAAATGTTATTTGTAATTACCTTATCTCACAGCAATGACTTGCTGTCAGTGACATTCCTCTGCTCGATCTTCTGACATAAGCCAGCCAGCAGAGGAAGGTCAAGTGACCGCTGTGATATAAGGCATTTACAATTAGAGTTTAAAAAAAAAGGACATCTAGTAGTTTCGATCCTGATAAAACAGAGGGGATGCAAGCAAGTTTTAAAAGGTATTTCAAGTGACAGGGAAGAGCAGTTGGAGGGGAGGGGCGAGGAGGGTGATCGCTTTCACACACAGGCATCGGAACTGACAGGCAGGGAGTGAGGGGGAGAGGGAGACACAGCAGAGAGGAGAGAGCATGATGACAGAGGTAAGTAAGCTGACCACTGTATCATGGATTAGGAGCCATGATTATCGTAGTCAGCAGTGACAGGGGGACACAGGAACATTCAGGATCAGCCAGGTATATTATAATTTTACAAAGGGACAAACTATACAGCACAAGCACTGTGCTATTTTAACATGCTTTAAAGGAACAGGATATATATATATATATATATATATATATATATATATATATATATATATATATATATATATATATATATATTAGGGTTACAAATGCTTTAAAGCATATCTTTGATGTTTTTTATGCATTTTAACACAGTGTATGTAGTGTTTTCTTTTTTTTGGCCAGTGAGAACTAATATCTGTGGTGACATCAATAGGCACCATCATCATTGGATCTTCTTCCAGGTTTTTCTGTGTTGTGTTGTGGTGTTTTGTTCTGTTATCTTGAGTCATGTCCGCTATGACATCTTTTTTGGCAGTAGCTGCAACAACTACCACAGTGCTGATAAAAGAAGAAGAGGAGAGGAACAAATAAAGATACTGGATTCATCCAGTTATATAGAATAGAGAACAGAACGGCCAGTTCTGGTCTTCAGTTCCACATAGATGTCAGTGAAAAGGTAAGGCGACATTCACCCCAGTGATTAGGGCTTGTGCACAAAATTCCTGCTGTGGCTCTTAACAGCTAGGTGCGGCCGCCACCTCTGTGCCCTGTTCACTGTAATGACAGGTCACTGGTGACTGCAGCTATTCGTGGCTCTCTGCAAAGCCAGCGACTACATCGCTTACTGTGCAGAGAGCTGGGAATAGTTGCGACCTGTCATAATAGTGAATGGGGCCGCCAGACACTCCTATCTGCTGAGAGCCGCAGCAGGAGCTGCCACAATTTGCACCAGACTTAATCGCCAGTGTGAATGTAGCCTAAGTTCCTCTGCTCATCCTCACAATATCCCTAACCAGTTCCCGGCCTAAAGACAAATGGCGGCCAGGCGGGACATTCGTCGTTCCCGAGGGACATCATAGGATGTCCTCATAGAGCACACTTCCCGCGCACCCCACAAGCCATGCTGCGTTGAGATCTATCACTAGCTGTGCCCAACGTAAACAGCCGATGACAGATCACTGTACTGGCTGCTGCCAGTACCATGTAATAGCTGTGAACAATCACAGCAAATAACATGACAATTGTAAAAAATGTATGGCTTCCATTCATGCCATTCATTGTGTACAATTGTGTTGCTAGTTGGCTAATCACAACAATACACACTGAATGAATCAATTTTATTAAGTAAAAATGGTTGCTTATAACAGTGAAATTCACTGGTCACTTCCCCAGAGTAGTACAATGTTATTATAGTAACACGGTATTGCTCTGGTCACAGTGTGCTTAACCACTTAAGGACAAGGCCTATTTCTGACACTTGTTGTTTACATGTTAAAAGCAGTATTTTTTGCTAGAAAATTACTTAGAACCCCCAAACATTTAATATATTTTTTAGCAAAGACTGAAGAATAAAATGGCGGTCGTTGCAATATTTTTGTCACGCTGTATTTGCGCAGCGGTCTTTCAAACGTAATTTTTTGGGAAAAAATAAATTTCACTGCAGTTAAAAAAAACTAAACAGTAAAGTTAGACCAGGAAGCGGTGGGAGGAGGCACCTCTCCCGCCGCCCAAAAAAGTGATCACCCCCTTTTTTTTTTTTAATCACTTCTGGGCCACCCGCCACAGTTTTACATCGCTACTTTGACGTCAAATACCAGGGTTATGGCAGCTATATTTGTGAAGTGGAAGGAAAATGATAAAGGGTTTTCCAAATTTTTTACAAATATGTGAAAAGTGTAGCATGTATTTGTATTCAGCCCTCCTGAGTCAATACTTTGTAGAACCACCTTTCACTGCAATTACAGCTGCAAGTCTTTTTGGGTACATCTCTACCAGATTTTCACATCTAGAGAGTGAAATTTTTGCCCATTCTGATTTGCAAACTAGCTCAAGCTCTGTCATGTTGAATGGAGAGTGTCTGTGAACAGCAATTTTTAAGTCTTGCCACAGATTCTCAATTAGATTTAGGTCTGGACTTTGGATCATTCTAACACATGAATATGCTTTGATTTAAACCATTCCATTGTAGCTCTGGCTGTATGTTTAGGGTTGTTTGTCCTGCTGGAAGGTGAACCTCTGCCCCAGTCTCAAGTCTTTTGCAGATTCTAACAGGTTTTCTTCTAAGATTGCCCCATATTTGGCTCTGTCCATTTTTCCATCAACTCTGACCAGCTTTCCTGTCCCTGCGGAAGAAAATCATCACCACCACATGATGCTGACACCACCATGTTTCAAGGTGGGGATGGTGTGTTCAGGGTGAAGTGCAGTGTTAGTTTTCCACCACACATAGCGTTTTTCTTTAAGGCCAGAAAGTTACATTTTGGTCTCATCTAACCAGAGCACCTTCTTCTACATATTTGCTGTGTCCCCCACATGGCTTCTCGCAAACTGAAATAGGACTTCTTATGGCTTTCTTTCAACAATGGCTTTCCTGACAGACTCCATGGCAGCATACGTATCGGGTTTAGTCCCGCATCCAAACCTACCCTATAGGACATCCACTCCCATAAATCTTTGCACCTGTTCAGCACACGTGTTCCTTTTTTGTCCTCCTAACGGATTACCTGTATCCTACCTGATGGATCAAAGAAGATGGATGACTCTGCCTATTGGGCATTGAGTGCTCCAATAAGCCCCAGCTGTTGCGGGGTATGGAGTGGGGTATTTCGGTGTGCAGCCCTGGCCAAAAATCCCAGCTGCTGCGGGTGGCCTGTACCCCAAATGTGAAGTCCGGTGTTTGGTGAATCCCATCCATCCCTGGTGGCTAGCGGTTCATTGGTGGTCAGTGAGTACCCCTTCCTTTGTTCATTTTATCTCCATGGAAGCTTAATTTGTAATTTATATTGTGCTCGGTGCTTTTTTACCTCTGTTTTCATGTTTTCCCTGGTGGCTAATGCTCCGGGGGCTGGTCAGCGCTCACTTCCTGACCGGCCGCCGGTTTCTGGCTACTGTGCATGCGCGAGCGCCTCATGAACGAGGCTTGGTTCTCGCGCATGCGCAGTAGCGGCGCGGCGCATACGCAGTAGGGTTTTTTGGCGCAGCTTGATGACATCAGCGGGCGTCCTATTTAAAAACCCTTAAGATGTCAGCAGAGTGTGTAGAATACACACTCTGCTATAGGAAGACGGTGTATACTGCTCCTGATCCATTTTGAGTGATCTCTGCCTGCTGCATTGTCTGCTACTCTGCACTGAAGCACACCCAGGTTTCCTGCTGAGTACTTTGGCCCCAGGATTTTGGGAGTTTTTTTCTCCCCCCCCCCTCTTATTCCTTCTCTGATCCCGTTGTCCTGCTCATCCCTGCAGGTCAGCGCCAGAATGGAAGCCTCTCCGCCCTCCTGTGGTCAGCTCGCCCTTAACAGGTATGCAGTGCTTGGGGTGCATAGAGAGGGGGGATTAGGGCATTATTTATGTCCCTGGCTCCCTGTTTGTTTTGCTCTGTTCCTTTGTTTTACAGCCCTCCTAGGTCGGATGTTCGGCACTCCGCACGCAGGAATGAGCATCGTTCGAGATCTCACCACTGGCATTCCTCCTCAAGATCTCCTCAGAGGTCCCCATCAGGCTCCCAGCATCATGGGAAAGCATCTGCCTCAGCTGGCCCCTCGCGACACCCAGACAGAGTGGGTTGTTGGGGTTGTGGTGCACGTGTCCCTGAAGATAAGTCGATGTGCGAGAAATGTTTCTCCCAGGCTGCGGGAGAGAGGGACAATTCAGACCAACGACTGTAGGCCCTAGTGAAGAGGGTCGTCAAGGATTCCCTGGCGGAATTGGGAGATGGTCGGGTGCAGAGCCCAGAGGTGACTCCTCCAAGCCCTCCCCCTGGAAGAGCACAGTCTAGGGAGGATCCTGAAACCTCTCAGCCTAGTCACCCGTCAGCCTTCCTGTCAGATAGTGACTCAGAGGTGGAGGACCCTTGTTTGGGATTCGAGTATGCTCTCGTCCCCTCCCTGGTGAGAGCGGTAAGAGAGACCCTGAATTGGGAAGATCCGGCCGTTTCTCCGCCAAAACAAAAGAAATTCTTCAAACAGCTCTGTAAAGAGCGACTTAACTTCCCCTTTCTAGGAGAATTGGAGGATATTATTACGGAGGAATGGAGTAAAGTGGAAAGCAAGAACTCCATGCTTTCCAAAATGTCCCGGCTGTATCCTTTCAAGGAGGAAGATATAAAACATCTAGAATCTCCTCCCTTGGTGGATGCCGCAGTCATGAGGCTGGTCAAACATGTGACCCTTCCTCTAGAAGATACAGCCTCCTTCAAAGATCCTGTAGATAGAAGAATTGATTCTGATCTTAAGAGAATCTACCTGACGGCAGGAATGGCTTGCAAACCAGCACTGGCCTTGGCCGCAATGTCCAAAGCAATGGAGTTATGGTCTGACTCAGTGGATGAGTCCTTTCGGAATGTGTCTGAGGAGGCGGCCAGAAGTTCTCTGATTCAGGAACTTAGGATGGCTTTGTCTTTTCTGGGGGAGGCATCTATTGACCTTATCCGTTTGTTGGCCAGGGTTATGTTGTCCTCAGTGACAGCCAAGAGGGCTCTTTTGCTCCGCTCCCAATCCGAAGAAGGGACAACCCGGGAGGTATGTTCCGGATAGTGCTAGGGAAGCACGCACCTACTGTATAGACCTGGCAGAGAATTCGGTCGTAATTGGAGATCAAGACAAACCTCCTCTCGGAAGCCCTCAACGAGTGTCCCTTCTAGTGACCGCGATGCGACCAAGTTTGGGCCGCTCAGGCATGTCGGGTGGGGGCTCGGTTGCTACGCTTCTGGCATGTCTGGGCGGCCTCAATCCGGGACCCTTGGACTGTCAGGACAGTCTCATATGGGCACAAGTGGGCTTTCAGCGAAGCACCAAGACCAAGATTCCTTCCTACCTCCCTGCCACCCTAAGGAGAGAAGCGGCAGGTACTATTTTCTTACATAGAGTCTCTGGTGTCTTAAGGGGCTGTCATCTCCAGAGCGCGGCCAAGGAATCTACTCCCCTATTTTCTTGGTACAAAAGAAAAATGGATCGTGGAGACCAGTAATCGATCTGACCTTCCTAAATCGATTTATCAGAAAGGAAAGGTTCAAGATGGAAACTCTTCTTTCTATTCAACAGGCGGTCCAACCCGCAGACTGGATGGTGTCCATAGACTTAAAGGACGCATACTTTCATGTCCCTGTTGCAGAAGATTTCCAGAAATATCTCCGGTTTTCCATCGATCAATTGCACCTACAGTTCACTTGTCTCCCCTTCGGGCTTTCCACATCTCCACGAACCTTTTAAAAAGTTTTGCTGGCTGTGGTAGCTCTGTTGAGAACAAAGGGCATTCGTCTTCATCACTATTTGGACGACCTTCTTCTCTTGTCCCAAGACAGAACTCAGCTGTTCGTGCATCTGGACCAAGTCGTGTCCACCCTTCAAATGTTCGGTTGGCTGCTAAATTTGGAAAAGAGCCATCTAATTCCCACCCAGTCCTTCGTCTACCTCAGGGCCTTGTTCAATACAGTGACAGCGACTGTGTCTCTTCACTTCAGAGACTCAGAAAGTCACAGTGGTCCGGGACAGAATTCTCCATGCCCTCTCACCTACTCACCTCCAAGCGCGTCAGTGCTTCAGAATCATCGGGACCATGGTAGCTGTGGCTGCCATGGTAAAATGGGCTCTATGGAGAATGAGACCCTTCCAGAAAGGCTTTCTTCAACAGTGGGACACCTAGCATCTGGATCAGTCCATCTTCCTGACCCCGGCCATGAGGGTGAGTCTTCTGTGGTGGCTACATCGGGAACACCTTCTGAAGTGCCATTCTCTTGTGCCAACCTCATGGATCGTGGTGACCTCGGACGCCAGCAGCATAGGATGGGGGGCCCATTGCCTCTCGGAAGTGGCTCAGGGCAAATGGAACTTTTCCTCTGGGGGAATAGTTTCCAACATTCTGGAGCTTCGGGCAGCTCTTCGAGCTCTGCAAGCGTTCCTTTACTTGACGAAAGGGCTTCCAGTGATGCTCAGACTGGACAACACCTCGGCAGTCGCATATATAAGGAAGAAAGGAGAGACACGCATTTGGTCCTTGCTGATAGAGGTGGAACCGATTATGGCCTGGGCACAGAAGAACTTGTCCGACCTGTCGGCAGTGTGTGTTCCGGGGGTCCAAAATGTCCATGCCGATTTTCTATCTCGTGTGCAGTTGGACAACAACGAGTGGTCTCTCCATGAAGATGTCTTCAAGTGGATCCTTACTCTGGGTTTCTCCCCAGAGGTCGACCTCTTTGCCTCCCCTCACAATCGCAAGTTGCAGAAATACTATGCGAGGTTCAGGGATCCCCAAGCTCTCGGGGTAGACGCCCTCACGGATAGGTGGAGGTTCCGCAGGGCATATGCCTTCCCTCCAGTTCCAATAATCCTACAGTTCCTCCGGATACTCAGGTCGGAAGCAGTGGAAGTAGTGGCGGTGATACCGTTCTGGCCCAACAGGCCTTGGTTCCCTCTTCTAACACTCCTGAGTGTTCAGGATCCGATCCCACTGCCCCTCAGGCAAGATCTGCTTTCACAAGGCGCCATACTGCATCCTTGTCCAGCCCGGCTGCACCTGGCTATTGAGTGGGGAAGGTTACAGGCCTTAGGGTGCCCCAAAGAGGCTATTTCTACACTTCTGAGTGCTATACGGAGTTCAACCAACAGGGTGTATGAAAGGATCTGGTCGAGATTCTCCTCACATCTGGTTCGCCAGGTCCAACCCCCATTCATCCATCAAGATCCAGGATGTGTTGAGCTTTCTGCAGTCTGGTCTAGATCTTCCACTCTTGGTGAGTTCTCTTAGAGTCCATGTTTCGGCTATTTCAGCTTTTACTGGCATCTCTTGGGCTAGCCATACTCTCGTCCGACAATTTTTTAAGGGGGCAGTAAGACTCAGGCCCCAGAAGAAGCCAAGATTCCCCAAGTGGGATCTCCCTTTAGTTCTGGATTTTTTGTCACAGCGTATCCATGATGCAGATGAACCTCTTACCATCAGGGAATTGACATTGGTGACCGTTTTCTTGGTAGCCATTACATCCGCGAAGAGAGTCTCTGAAATCGGAGCCCTAGGGGCGCAGAAGCCCTTCCTAACCTTTTTTCCAGACAGGGTAGTCTTAATCGCTATGTTGGAAGCAAGATTAAAGGTTACCTCTGTCTTTCACGAGAATGTGGAGATAGTCTTGCCTACCTTTAGGCAAGAAGAGGGCTCTTCTTTCAATCCGCTAGATGTTGGAAATTGCCTCAAGCAGTATCTGGAAGCTACGGTTCCCTTCCGGCATTCAGAACATCTGTTCGTCACCTTCAGTGGAAAGAACAAGGGTCTTCGGGCTCCTTCAAGGTCTATTTCTTCTTGGATCATCCAAGCTATCCAATGGGCTTACAGGGCTAAGGGCTTGACTCCTCCAGTGGCGGTTACGGCTTACTCAACTCAGAGTGTTTCCACTTCCTGGGCAGTCTCAGTCGTGCCTGAAGTAATTTGTAGAGCAGCATCCTGGTCCTCTATAAATACCTTTTTGTCTCACTATTGTGTTGAGCCGGCGGCTCTTTCTTCTGTTAATTTTGGTTTACAAGTCCTGTCGGTTGACAGAGTTAACTAAACTTTTGTTCAGCGCCTGCCCACCCTTTTTGTGTACGGCGAGTTATTTCCCGATACGTATGCTGCCATGGAGTCTGTCAGGAAAATGGAAAATTGATATCAAATACTTACCGTAATTTTCCTTTCCTGATGGACTCCATGGCAGCAACAACAAAAAACGGGTATGATGGCGCTCCCGGACAAAATGGCACAAAAATGACTTGGATGCTGCTCGGGATTTTTAAAACATTGGACTTGTTTATTAAAATCAATAAAAATGGAACTCCTAGACAGGAAAAGCCAGTGGTATGTCCAGGGTGCAGCACTCAGCAGATAGGTGTAACACCGGAAGAGACACCTCAAAAACAAGGAGGAACCAGGAGCGGGGAAGCAACGTCTTACCACCTGTGGAGCCTGGATGGTGTAACACTTGTGGGTAGACTGACAGCCTCAATCAAGCCGGGATACTTCACTGCCGATGTGCCTCCAGGCTGGGCGATGCTTGGGATGTAGAGAAGCGGCTGGAGGAGGGGGGGGGGAGTGGAATGCTCAACCCCCACAGACAGCTCCGGTGGCGGTGCAAGCCCGAGGCGGCAGCGGCCGCAGCTCGTCAGACCCTACTGACGTGGCGCCGGGAGATGACGTCACCGGGCGCCTGGCGCAGACATGCGCACTGGGGACTGCAGCACCGATGTAGCTTCTACGGCCGCCGGAGGGATGTGGAAACAGCTCACCGACGGCTGTGCTGTGCAACCACTGGGTCACCTGGCGGAGCTATTGAGGAAAGCCACGGATGGAGGGGATAACATGTTTCGGGCCAGGCCCTTCTTCAGATCTGAAGAAGGGCCTGGCCCGAAAAACATGTTATCCCCTCCATCCGTGGCTTTCCTCAATAGCTCCGCCAGGTGACCCAGTGGTTGCACAGCACAGCCGTCGGTGAGCTGTTTCCACATCCCTCCGGCGGCCGTAGAAGCTACATCGGTGCTGCAGTCCCCAGTGCGCATGTCTGCGCCAGGCGCCCGGTGACGTCATCTCCCGGCGCCATGTCAGTGGGGTCTGACGAGCGGCGGCCGCTGCCGCCTCGGGCTTGCACCGCCACCGGAGCTGTCTGTGGGGGTTGAGCATTCCACTCCCCCCCCCCCCCTCCTCCAGCCGCTTCTCTACATCCCAAGCATCACCCAGCCTGGAGGCACATCGGCAGTGAAGTATCCCGGCTTGATTGAGGCTGTCAGTCTACCCACAAGTGTTACACCATCCAGGCTCCACAGGTGGTAAGACGTTGCTTCCCCGCTCCTGGGTCCTCCTTGTTTTTGAGGTGTCTCTTCCGGTGTTACACCTATCTGCTGAGTGCTGCACCCTGGACATACCACTGGCTTTTCCTGTCTAGGAGTTCCATTTTTGATTTTAATAAACAAGTCCAATGTTTTAAAAATCCCGAGCAGCATCCAAGTCATTTTTGTGCCATTTTGTCCGGGAGCGCCATCATACCCGTTTTTTGTTGTTACTTTCTCTTCTCAGTTGGGATCTGGGTTAGGGTAGGCAGCAGCCCGGACATGGACTAATAATTCATGGTGGACCCCTTTGGGCATTGTCCGACCTCATTGTCCCAGCCCCGTCTTCTGACTACCGGTACCACAGCGCCAGGATTTTCTGTATACACTTACTCCATGGCAGCAGGAGTTCCCTCCCAGTTTCTATGGAGGATAGTTACAGAACACGTGTGCTGAACAGGTGCAAAGATTTATGGGAGTGGATGTCTTATAGGGTAGGTTTGGAGGCGGGACTAAACCCGATATGTATGCTGCCATGGAGTCCATCAGGAAAGGTATTTGATATCAATTTTCCATTTTCTTCTTGCCACTCTGATTAATAGTTGTCCTGTGGACAGATTCTCCCACCTGAGCTGTCTTTATCCCTGACCTCCCTGGTGTGTTCCTTGGCCTTCATGATGCTGTTTGTAAAGCCTTATTAAATCAATAATTGGGCCCTCACAAGCAGGGGGGGTAAGAGAAGCCCACACAGCAAAGTGGCAATTCAGTTCAACTGGATCCCTCTGAGATGGACACAATCTTGGCCAGGATTATTAGCAGGGGTCTTTGGATCAAACCCACATAAAGGCAGAGCACTGCAGCCACGAGAAAGAGGTCAGTGGCATCTCCACTCTTCTTTCACTCGTGTTTTTTGCTAGTTTCCTTTGGTGAGTACAGGTATTAGGTGTTTATATGGTTTTGACAATATACTCAGTGCTTTACACATTGTACGTTTACATCAGTCCCTGCTTTCAAAGAGCTTACAATCGAAGGTCCCTATTTAACATGTATACATACACATACTAGGGCCAATTTAGACAGGAGCAATTTACACCTTGTCTTTGGAATGTGAGAAGACACCAGAGTACCAGGAAGAAATCTATGCAAGCACAGGGAGAACATACAAACTTCAAGAAGGTAGTGTCCTGGTTAGGATTTGAACCAAGGGCCTTAAAGATTTATTATAAATATTCCAGCAAGTACACATATTTGCTGAAATTGATATTTAGATATGATGGAACAAATGTTGTGCTATGCATAGAGTACATTTTATATTTCTGTTCTAATCTGGGAAATAAAGTCTCTTTGAAGGAACTGCAGAGAGCACGGTAGGTGTTCAGACAATACTGTCAACAAGTTGTGAAATAATACAAAGAACAAACCACCTTTGAAAGTGACCAGAGGATGAGTTTATCTGTTTTCATTCTTTGAAGACTCAGGAGTACTTTTAAAACTTGATATAGAATAATGATGCCATGAAGTGGCAGCATTGGTAAACCTGCTGAGCGTCTTGATAAACGATACCTTTCACAACCACATCAAAGGTCAGTAGTCTGTCTCTTACTAGCTCCAGGCTCCAAACTTTCTCTTCAGGTCTGGAAATGCTTACATTATTACATAAGGCTGGAACACTGGACAACATCCGTATTACATCCGTTTCAAGCATGGGAAATACAGTGTAAATTTTTGAGCTGTTGCCTTATTTATGGTGAAAATATATTTATAGGAAGCTCTGTAGTGTTCTATAGAGCCCCAGGGTATGTAAGGCACAGGTGGAAAACCACTATTCTTCCTCTGTAGAAACGCAACAAAATATTTCCAATAACTGCCCCATATAATATCATTTGTTTGAATAAATTGCTGTGTTTTCGTTTATAGACTGCTTTGAAATGTCAAATTATTTTAATAGCTATTTTTCACTAATCTGGAAGTTATAATATCTCTTTTTTTTTTTTTTTTTTTTTTTACAACAGAATTTCTGTTTAACCCATACAATAATTCTTACTATGACAAAACCATTGTTTTCATTGTGGGTCATATTTTAATTTATATTGCATGATAAGGTTGCCTAGTGGCCTTGTTTGTGCCATGGATCCTGCAAGGAACTCTAGGCCCCGCCCATCAGCCACTGATTGGAGGTGGAAACTGGGGGACAGGGGGGATTTCCTGAAATAGCGCATGGCACAGCTCCCTTATCACCCAGCAGATGGAGCACTTTAGCATGCAGGTAGGGTGAATGGGCCCTAAAACTTAGTCTGAGCTTTAACACCAAAAACCCCACCTTAACACATAAAGTGGCTCTGTCATTAACACATACAGCATTATTGGAATTAAGCAAATTAATACTTGGCCACCGCCAAAGTGATGATCCATTCATAAGAAATATTATTCTAAAGGATTTATATAGCGCCAACATTTTGCACAGCACTTTACAACTTGAACATTTATGCAAAATCAGCAGAGAAACTGACATTTCCAGAAGTGTCGGTCTATATTGTTATTCCTGACAACCTCCACGTCACAACACTGTCCTGTCAGAAATGCCATTGTTCCACCACATTTTAGTGAAGCATTTCTAAACAAAAGAGTGGCATGTTGTAGAGCAGGTGGTGTGAAACATAAGCGCTTACACACCTTTTTACAGGTAGATCTTTTCTTGGAAAGTTGTATTATGGTGGCAGGGTCTCTTTAACACCAGTGGACACTGTAATTGAAAGCTCTAACTAGCAAATTCAAAATGGTCACTCCAAAGTCCCCAGGGATAGTCTACTTTGAGACTCAGTTTCCTGTGTTGGGCCTGTCCTGTGCTCTCATGAAGAGGACCTTCTCCTAGGTAGTTAGCCTGAACTAAACTGGTTTAGGCTGTTGGATCAATAAGCAGCAAGTCAGCAATTTTGCAATCCTTCAAACACGCTGTTGCCCCCAGGACCTCAGAGCAGTTGCATGCTGCCATGGCTGTAGTTAAATCCTTGCTTGCAAAACAATTGCAATAGGCAATTCAATGTTATGAGAATGCTTGTCAATGCTCTATAATTGAAATTTATGGTCACAGCATACACTTTCATTTCATAGCATCCGCATTGTAATAGCAATACAAGCAATAGTTATATCTGTCTGGTGGCCATCTCTTTCCACATTTTCCTGGATCTAGATCTCCTGTATATTTTGAGCTTTTATTCTGCTGTTTTCTTTCAATTTCCAAGGACTACATATTCTATGCTACCTTGCTGCCTGCAATCAGTGATTCCAGTATGAACTCCACCTCGTGAAACTGCTCCTCTCAGCCCCTCTATAGTTCAGGAAGCAGGCTCTGTGAATTCTGTGACACAGCAGTGCCTACTTATAGGGCATAGTGAATACCTTTCACAGAATTCAAGAATATAAGGACCGGTTTCCACTGTGTTGAAGATTGAGGATGCAACCATCTAGGTGAGTCTATATATATATATATATACAGTATGTTTGGTTTTTTTCCCCCACACTTCTCTTTTATTATACATTTGATAAACATTCTAGACTTAGATATAACCCTTATACACAATATTATACTTATCCTATAACTATAACATATTTTATATATCTATTAGCTTAAGATTTTACACACAGTGTGCTTTTTGAATTGTGCCAATCATAGCCTTCTTTTGTGCTCATAATGTACTTCTTTTTTTATGGAATATATATGCAGCGCTACCCCCTCCCCCCCCCTTCACCCATAAGGACAGCTGGATTTTTGGGTCCTCCTTTGCAAGCGCAGTTGTAGTTGAATGTAACACGAGGGCTTAAAACTGTATCTGCTGTCAAAAAAAATCACACAGCTGTCCTCCCGTAGGATTATTGGATCAGCTTGACTGGTAAAGAAACTGATTCAACAACACTGAATGCAGGTGCTTTCCTTTTGGGGAAACTGCCAAGGCACCTGGCTTTGCCTTGGAATCCCCAAGTAAGAAGTGAAGGGTAGCTATGCTGGCTCATGATATAGCTTTTAGCTGTCCCACCATAGATAGCTCACTGGGTATTGCACCTGGCTGCTTCTCCTCTATAGGCTCTGGGGTGTAGTACTTGTTACACACTCGGTCCCTTTCAAAGATCCTGTAGCTCATGTGGTGACTGCTGAACAGGCCTCCTGCTGGACAGGTCCTATTTGCTCCCTTGGTGACTCAGCTAAGTCTAGTTGAGGCTGAAAGGGTGTTAGGCTTCCTCTTCAGCTCTCACTTTTCCTCTCTGGCTCCTTCCTTCTGGTTCCTTCTGCCTGGAGGCAGAGCCCCCGAGCACATGGATCCACTCTAGACCACTAGACCCTGGACTCTGCATTCTCATGGCCAGGCTCCTGAATACTTATGGGCTGTCTCTCAATTTTCTGGGCTTTCCTCACCCAGGGATTGGAGGAGACCCCATGAATATTTAGGCCTCATCTCTTCCTCTCCACCCTCTAAGTTCTAGAAATTTCCAGGAGCTTCAAGAAGCCAGGGGGAGGCGACAGAGACTCAGCCCTTAGAGCGCTGCCAACCTAACTATAACAAATTAACCCTGGCTCCTATGGCTAGAATAGGAGCCCAACTAAATGTACCTACTGCACACACGGGGTGCAACAAATACAGTACATCCCTAAAAAAAAAAAAAAAAAAAAAGGTGCTGTCCTCATTGCCTAAAAATGGCTCCTATAGAAAAAAAAATGGATAGGAAATGGGAAGCAACTGGGATAGGGGAAACATATGCATATGTACAAAGCAATATATATCAGTACAAAAATATAGAAATATAATTAGCTTTTGAGAAATATGTACAATAAATTCACAATGAGTGTGAAATATCCCTGTTACTAACTGACTTAGCACACTACATAGCACATCCTTCCTGTGGGAAGAAACGGTTATTTACACAGAAAACATTCCCCAGGCAGAAGCGCTGCTTCAGAAGACGGAGTCCTTCTGCGCAAGATTACAGCCTATCGAAAAGGTTTTGCAAAAGTCCATATTCCATAACTACAGGAAGGACCACCCAGTGGTTTGGGGTTGCCACAATGTTCTCTTCCAGAGCCCCAAAGAAACCTAACTATCTACAAAAACAAATGTTCTGCCTAACAGGGGGTTTTGATCCTGCTGCCAGAAAAAAGACACTTCAGCATGTTGAAAGTCCATATGGAGTAAACTTTCAATACATAAGGGAGAAGCCCCTGCCCAGATACAAAGTAGTCCAGGCTATCAACATTCCCCCTGCCCTCTCCTCAAACATGAGAACAAATTTACCAAGAGGAGGGGTGAGGGGCACAACACCGCCCTAGTCCAAGCAAAGTGCAGAGGTGAGCAGAGGGGGGTGAACAGAGGGCCCCCTCTGCATAGCAACTTGTAGAATTCCCCCTCAGTATCTCTAGGGCTGGTATCCTGGCATCAACCCTCTTTATTTTTTTTTTTTAATTTGATCACAGTCCCCATGTATTATTAATATTATTATTATACAGGATTTATTTAGCAACAACAGTTTGCGCAGCGCTATTTAACATGAGGTCAGACAATACGGTTACAATACAATTCAATACAGGAGGAATCAGAGGGCCCTGCTCGTTAGAGCTTACACTCTAGAAGGGAAGGTCAAGTGAAACAAAAGGCAATAGATGTGGGGGATGAGCTGATGGAGAAAATGAAAATACAGTGAACACAGTGTAGCACTGCCCCCAGAGGACTGCTGAGAATTGCACTTTCTGGATTCCCCTGGGTTACCTGTAGCAACAGTCTGTGGAAACGTATCACTTTAAATGCTTGGCTCAGACAATGAACAGTCTAGGGGATTTGGTTTTTGTATTTTATTTAGAACTGGGATAGGAGAAGGGATGAGTGGAATACTCCAACTATGAACTATGCACAATCCTGAGGACAACTGACTGTAGTGTGTGGCAAGGCCGCTGCTTCAACCTGCCACAGAAGTGAAGATAGATAATGTGATCCTATTTGAATGATTCTTCAGGGTTCTAGCTTGGCACTCCCTTTCTCACTTGCTGTGTGCACTGACTCCTGTCCACTTACTCTCCACTGGAGTGGTCCCCTTCCTGGGCAGACCCCTGGCAAGCTTCCCGGTACTCATGGACACTGTCTTTCCCAAGGTTGCTCTCATGCTCTGCCTCCAACTCCACTTGTCAGTCTCCTGGACCTCCAGGCTCAGCACCACACTCTTGGCTCACTAGGCCGGCCGCCTGTGACCAACTTCCACAACAGACAGGAGGAGAGACAGCCATCACCCTCCTCCTGGAACCTGGCTTCCCACCCAAAGACACCCTGTCACATGTGCCCTTGGCTATTACAACATATTCCAGTATGCACCACTGTTTGTGCCAACCCACTGGGATAGTTACAAAGCCTGTGTGTCACTGGCTGGGTTTCCTCCACTGTCCAACAGGCTCCCCTATTGGATATAGTGGGGACACTCCCTCAGCCCAGATGAATCACACATGGACACATGCAACAGGCAGAACTACTGATCAGGCTCCCCTGATAAGCAGATAGAGAAGGCTATGTTTTACCTGCTACTCCCCTGTTAAGCAGGCAGAGCAAACTACTCTCTCTTCCTAGCACCTATCTAGGAGGGCGCTACAACAGTAATAGAGTAATAAAGCTAATAGAGTAGGAGATAATTGGAGGGTAAGGATAATTGGGGTAAGGAGTTCTCTAGGATTGGAGAGGCTCTGGAAAAATCCTGGACGCGAGCATGGGAGGAGGTGATGAGGGAGCTAGAGAGCAACAGGTCTTGAGAGGAAGAAAAAAAAAAAAAGATTAGGTTGGTATTTTGAGACTAGGTTAGGGATATGGCTGGGGGCTAAGTTGTGGATGGCTTTTTAAAGTGTTCATGATGGGTGGAAGGGGGATAGCCTATGTAGAGGTAAGCCAATGAGAAGGGAGGTGCAGTAGTCAAGGCGAGAGATGACCAGGGAGTGAATTAAGAGCTTTGTTGTGTCAGTGGTTAGAAAGAGGCATTATTTGGAGATGTTGCAGAGGTGGAGGTGGCTAGATTTGGACAGTGACCTGGACGTGGGGCTTAAAGGAGAGTTAAAAGACCAAGATTTCACCTAGGACCTTGGCATGCCGGGATGGGGTGACAGTTGTGGCATCAATTTTGACAGAGAGTTTAGGGAAAGGGACACATGGTGGAGGAAAAATTATAAGTTCGGTTTTAGATAGATTGAGCTTGAGGAAGTGGTGTAATATCCAGACTGATATATCTGTTAGTAAATTAGTGACACATGAGAAGACTGAGGGAGTGAGCTGAGGGGTAGAGAAATAGATTTTGGTGTTGTCAGCATAGAGATGGTATTGCAAGCCATGGGAGGCTATCAGCTGACCCAGAGAGGAGATGTAGATTGAAAATAGGAGAGGTCCAAGAACAGAACTTTGGGGGACCCCAACAGAGAAAGGAAGAGGCGAGGAGGAAGAAGAACTAGATGTAACAATAAAGGTGCGGTTGGATAAGTAGGAAGAGAACCAGTGAAGAGTAAAGTCACGGAGACCAAAGGCGTGGGTTTTTTGAGGAGGAAGTGGTGGTCAATGGTATCAAAGGCAGCAGAAAGGTCCAGGAGTAGGAGTACAGAATAATGTCCATTGGATTTGGCCATTATTAGATTGTTTGTTAGTTTTAGGAGAGCAGTTCCTGTGCAGTGTTGAGGTCTTATTCAAGACTAAAGGGGATCAAGAAGGGTATTCTCGAAAAGGTGGTCACTTAGTCAGTTGTAGACCAGACGTTCAAGGAGTTTGGATAAAAAGGGGAGCAAGGAAATGGGGCATAGGTTGTTAAGATTGGTTGGGTCCAGTGAGGGCTGACTAGTGCATGTTTTAGAGAGTAGTAAAGTGTTCAACTAAAAATATTACACATTCAATAGTAGTAATTAGGATTGGAAAAACCGGAATTCTTCACTATTCGGGTCCAGGACAGTAGAAGAGTAGATGCAAGTGGGCCGTCCGGCCTTAACAACCACCACCTTGTCCTTATAGTGCCTGCCCCAGGCTCCACTCCTGCTTAATGTCCTGGAAGCGGGTCTAAGCATTGTGATTGTGAGGCCCCCCCAAGGGGTTTCAGCATATGTAAGAAGTCCCAAACAAGATCATCTTCCCACTGAGATTGGGTAGCTTCAATGTCATCCATTATTGTAGCAGGGACATATAGATAATCAAATCCACACTCTAAGGTGGGTCTCTATGGACCTCTCGTTGGAACCAGGAAAACCTGGGGACCTTCTTTAACCTGCCCTGTCCAGTGGGAAAACGAACTACAGTGATCTTAAGATCCATTCCCTGAATGCCACATTTTGAGCTTGAGCTCTGGCCCATGAAGCAGGTGGCTCTAATTGAACCCGATGCTGTACATAAGCTTTATCTAGTTGCAGCTCTTCTGCACTAGACAGTAGCTGTTCTACTTCAGCTGTATGTTCAGCCTGCCCAGAAGAACTAGATTGATCAGACAGTCCTGCAGGCAGTCTTTCTTCTTCTGGAGTGTCCCTCCAATCCCACTTGGTATTAGATAGGCTGGCTGCAGGTCACTCATCTAAGCCTGTCTCCAGGGACCCATACTTAGCTTGCAACCTGGAGGATCCCAATTTGGACCACCACCACTGCCACTGGCTCACCTGATGATGAAGAGTTATCCAGATCTGGCTCCTTCCGAGTGGGGGTGACAGGGCGAACTGGTAGAGTTAGCTTCTCTGGGGTCCTTGCTCACTTTGGCACAAGCGGCTCCCCACAGTGCCCACACTTGATCCAGGCACTTACAGCTGTGGTAGGTCTTCTGCAGCCAGGATACACCAAAAACATAGCCTCTCTACACCATAGATCATTCTAAGAGCGAACCCTCCTCATTGCTCCAAACGTACTGCTGTATCCACCATACAGCTCTGTCACACCGACTCTTTCTCCTGCACCTCAGCAAACCGGCTGTACACCTACACATTAGTCGACCATCTTGCTCTTTTCACAAATGTGCAGGACATACACCTCCTCCTAGGGCTCACAGCTCCGCCTCGCCACAAGACACTCAAGCGCCAACTCCTCTATATAGCAGGTTTGTTCGGTAACCCCTTACATGCTTACAGAAAGGTTACGGACTGTAATGCAGGAACGAATGCACTGTTTTCATTTTGGAAAGTTTAAACAGTATCATAAAAACAATGCAGGCACAATCTTCAGCCATCTCCAGATGGCCAGAACACATTTGTAATCCACAGTAGTTTACTACGCGCTTGAACTTCCGTACACACACAGAGTCTCTGATCATAAGTAGCATTACTCTTGATCCTGATAGACTGAAACACATGCTGAACTTGCTGCTCTCTGACTGTTGTTTCTGCCTGATTCTGCCTGCAATCTCAAATCGCACTGCAATCGCAAAATGCATGTTCAAGTACAATTCATTTTCAATGGTACCTAAACGCGGTTCGGTTTTGCCACGATCGGTTTTTGCGTGACAATCGGCAACATGCAAAGCTTGTCGCCCAAACTAAGCTACTGCTCCTTTTTGGGTGACAAGCTTCGTACATTGCAGTTTGGCGCAATTTATCACGTGTGTAATACCACATCGCGTTTTAGAGACGCGTTTTGCGATTGCAGTGCAATTTGAGATTGCAGGCAAAATCAAATTTTGCTGCGGAGATCCCAAAATGCCAAATGTGAATGGAGTAGGTAGTCTTTTAATACATTCCAAACCTGGTGAAGGCGGAGGACTTTTGTACAACCCCTAAAAAAGGTTGGCCTTCAACTCTTAATAGACTTTTTTTATGGTTACAAATAAAAAATTATATTAGTGTTCATTCCTACAGCCTTTCATCCTTTCACTTGACATAAACTGTCCATGATGGAGGAAGCATTCTGGGTTGGGACACTCTGTCAAGAGTGTGGCCCTGGAACATATGGTACCCATCTGCTGTGCTGTTGTAGAGGAATGCTAGTGGAGGGTATTGTGAGATACTTGGTAAAGGATCTCGCTCTGCCACTATTAAAGAATGCACCTCCCAGTAAGCAAACCCCTCAATCTCCCCTACATATTGTGATTATAAATGTGTTTGTTGGGTATCTTCTATGATGCTTTCATCACATATGTTATTCTTCTATTTCTGTTTGGATTACACGTCATAAACAATTTTAATAGTCTGACCTCAAAACATTTGTGCTTTATATCATCAACTATAGAAACGATATATCTCACAGCATGTTTAAAGCTGGGGGATATTTATAATAAAGGCTTTTACAGATTCCTGTGGTCCATCTGATTTTTTTGTCAGTTCCTCTGTCAGCTGCATTCAAAAAAGATGACTTGCATGTAAGTGTTATTTACTATTATATATTTTTTACAAAATAGGTAAGGACTTAACAAAAACTTTGCTCATCTCCCAATTGCTGTCATGAATGGCACTATAACAAATGATTGGGGACTGTGGACCCTCCGTGCGGCCTGCACGCTGGATGGTGGTGTACATCCATGCAGGCTTCAGCCGACTTAGTATAGGAATTCCCAAGAGACAGGAATCTGGGAAAGCACAGAATGGCAATGTTCAAGTGCAGCACAAGCGTGCTGGCTTCATAGGCAGGCAGAGCATTAAAAATACACTTACAGTACTGGATCGCAGAGATCACAATGAGACAGAAGTATCTTACAGCAGTGAGAAGCTAAGCTTACAGCAAGCAACACTGGGGTAACAATATGTATGAAAAAAAATTAAGATACACAGGGGTCCCTGTGAATGCAGATACACAGGGGATACAGTAAGGATGCATGGGCATCCCATTGTCATAAAGAGGCTGCCCTACATGCAGAATGCAGCCCGCAGTGATGTGAACAGAGCCTATAAAGTCTAATTTGCATACCGGAATCTGTGACATAACAAGATCTGAGTCTTCTTTTTTCTGAACTTCAGAGAGGCAGGTCCCTTCTTTAGGTGCCCACGTTGCTGCCTGGTGACTTGGGTACTTCCCAATGGCTGCACATCTGCACTTAGATGGTGATAAAAACTCCAGCAGCATGATGCTGTCAAAAAAAGGGGTGGCAAAAAAAATTGCTCTGCACCTTTAAGGAGGGTATATTTGATGCTAACTTAGCTGGCACTAAAGAGCATCAGACATATCGCAATAATTTACAGAGTTCCCATTCTCCACCATGCTTAAAACATTTCTTCAATTAAATAGGCAGCCATAGAGGAGTCATGCAAGCATAGTGGAAGAAAGAGATGGAGTGCTGAAGAGGCTGTCAGTGACCCTTGAGGACACCCCCTAGTCTGTGCGGGGGGGTGACTTCGGGCCTGGGGTACGGGTGCTAGAAAGATCCCTTAAAACACAAGGACGAAGCACTTCCTGGAGGCACAGAAGCAAGGAGAGGACAGCAGGAGCAGGTAAGCATGTCCGAGAGATCTTCTGAGAGTCAGCCAGGTGGGGTGGTGAGTGTCAGTCTGGAGGACTGTGGAGAGAGTGTCAGTCCAGAGGACTGTGTTGAGAAGTTAGCATGTGGGCATCTCATAAACTGCCATCCCTATCCAAGTTTTTTACCCTAAAAAACAAAAAACAAAGTCACGGACTGTTCTCTGACTCTGGAGTGGTATTCCCAATCATTAACCACTTGCGGACCGCCCACCATACATATATTGTGGCAAGGCTGCTGCTCTGTGCCAGATCAAGTAACTAGTACGTGATCTGACACTTCCGGGTCTAGGGTGAGTAAGCACAACCTAGGCACACAGTTAACCCCTCGATGGCCCCTTCCCTGTCATTAGTACAGTGTCAGGGCACATTTTTAGCACTGATCACTGAATAGTGTCACTGGTCCCCAAAAAGTGTCAAAAATGTCAGTTAGTGTCCGATTTGTCCTCCCCAATTTCACAGTCCCGCTATAAGTCGCTGATCGCCACCATTACTAATTTTTAAAATTTTTTAAAGAATATCTCATAGTTTGTAGATGCTATAACTTTTGTATAAACCAATCAATATATGCTTAATGGTATTTTTTTTACCAAAAATATGTAGCAGAATACATATATATTTTTGCCTATATGGATGAAGAAGTTCGATTTTTTTTCAATTTTTTTTATTGGATATGCTTTATAGCAGAAAGTAAAAAATATTGTTTTTTTTTTTTTTTCTCAAAATTGTCTTTTTTTTTTTTTTTTTGCTTATAGCGCAAAAAATAAAAACTGCATGCAGAGGTGATCAAATACCACCAAAAGTACGCTCTATTTGTGGGAAAAAAAGGACAACATTTTTATTTGGGGAGGCACAACCGCACAATTAGTTAAATTAACTAGTGCCGTGTTGCAAAAAAATGGCCTGGTCATGAAGGGGGGGTAATCTTCTGGAGGTCAAGTAGTTAATGTGTCATTATTGTGTGACCAGCAGAGATAGTTTAGGCTGAAATTAGGGGTTGTGCATCCAGCACTTAGCACATCCTGCCACCCGCAGCATTCTTTTACAGAATTAAGCACGGCATGGTAATGTATTTAGCAGATTGTAATGCATAGGGAGGCTTTTGGCAAAGTAAGTAGAGGCAAACAGACAGCCATAAATGAGTCTTTTTGTTTTTGTTCAACCCAGCAGGTTGAAAAAAAAATAAAATAAAAAAAAGACTCAATTATCTTATCCACACATTCAAGATTTGTATTGTATTCTGAAAGGGGGGACATTTCACTGCCCGCAGAATACACTGATCATCACTGCAGGCTATAGCGCGCGGCACTGATCGAACAGGGAAAATCCGACAGGTTGGTTGTATAGACGTTGATCGGTAGATCGACTTCTGTACAACCAGTCTGCCCATACATAGACTGAAATTTGGCTGGTCCCTGCTGAACTAGGTGATTTTCGATCCATGTATGGCTGACTTAAGCCCTACAGTGTTTTGTAGCTCCAAAGAGCTCAGTGACAAAAAATGTATTATTCTCTATGGAGATGGTTCACATCTCCACTCCAAAATGACTGAAGCCAAACACCTGAAGCTCAAAAAAAGTTTTGGAGCTACTTTTGTAGCTTGACTTGGGCAGATTGGTGGGATTTTGAAGCAAACAAACAAAGGGTTGGGGGGGGGGGGGGGGCACACCCTGAACATGCATTTCTAAAGATGGTGCTGCTATGAAAACCAATATACATATATAACTACAGAGGATAGCGCACACATGCAAAAGAAATAACCATCAAATATAACAAGGCAACTAAGACCTGATCAAAATAAGTAAAAATGGGGATGTAGTTCCACCATATGGCTATATCGTGCTCAAGCCCACCACTACATCAAAGTACCCCATTGTCAGTGGGTCCTACACTAGCCATAATATGAAGGATAAATCCAACCTCTCAACCATTGGAGATACTTACTCCTTACATGGGAGAGATGTGCTTGAACTGCACTATAATGGCGCTTTTCCACTGCATGGAACCGAACGGTTCGGCTCGCTTTTGTGCTTTTCCACTGCTGGTACCGCATGGTATTGTGTAGGAACGGTTAGGTACGGTACGGTACATCGGCGCTTTTCCACTGCATGGAACCAAACGGTACGGCTCTCAAAAACAGTACCACCTCGATTGTGGTTCCAAGAGGTACCATACCTGGTACCATATCCCACAATCATTTGCATGCAGTCACTACTAGCTACTGATTGGTCAGAGAATCCCACCCACCCCGTTGTTATCCCACCCACTTAACTTTAGTACTACTTTAGTGGAAAAGCAAACCATACCATACCGTACCGAACCATTCCAACACCGTACCATGCGGTACCAGCAGTGGAAAAGCAAACCGGGCCAAGCAGGGCCGAGAAGAGCAGAGCCGGTACTAGCCGGTACTTGCAGTGGAAAAGTGCCATAAGGGAGGTTCAAGCACATCTTGAGAGAGGTTGGATTTATCCTTCATTTTATGGATAGTGTAGAGCCCACTGACAATGGGGTACTTTGACGTAGTGGTGGGCTTGAGCACGATATGACCATATAGTGGGATCCCCACCATATGGTCATATCCCCATATATGGCTACATCCCCATTTTTACTTATTTTGATCACGTCTTAGTTGCCTTGATATATTTGATGTTTATTTCTTTTACATGTGTGCGCTATCCTCTGTTGTTATATATGTGATTTTGAAGCAGCTGAAAGCAAAAACACATAGCAACAAATGATGTACCGGATGATAGTTCTCTCTGTTGGCTAAAACAAGAACACCAAAAGCTCCAAAACGCTTGGAAAACACTGTACAAAAACACTCAAAAATGCGTATACAAAATGCCTGAAAAAAAAAAAACGTGTGTGAATGCAACCTTAATCTGCAGAATGCTGTGCAAGGGGTGAAAGTGAACGCATGCATTAGAACAGAGTTTCTCAACCTTTTTTCAGTCGAGGCACCCCATTCTAAAATGTAAAAAACCAAACTAATAGTTTTACATAATGCAGCAACATCCACACACGTAAGTAACTCAACGTTAGAGGAAATTTATTCCTCCAAAGCAAACACACCATTGCACACTGGTACTGACTAGTGTTCCACTGTTTCTCTTCTCCCTCAGTTTCTCTCCCTTACTTAGCTAATGTGACCCCAGTGCTGTCAGAATGGGGCAGGGGAGGGGCAAACAAGGATGCTGTGCAGGGTCCCAAAGTTCCCCTTATCCACAGATGACATCATTGTGGATAAGGTATGACATTGGTATGTCTCTATCAGTTTTGCACATCGAGAGACTGAAATTTTTGCCCATTCCGCCTTGCAAAACAGCTCAAGCTCAGTGAGGTTGGATGGAGAGCGTTTGTGAACAGCAGTTTTCAGTTCTTTCCACAGATTCTCAATTGGATTCAGGTCTGGACTTTGACTTGGCCATTCTAACACCTGGATATGTTTATTTGTGAACCATTCCATTGTAGATTTTGCTTTATGTTTTGGATCATTGTCTTGTTGGAAGACAAATCTCCGTCCCAGTCTCAGGTCTTTTGTAGACTCCATCAGGTTTTCTTCCAGAATGGTCCTGTATTTGGCTCCATCCATCTTCCCATCAATTTTAACCATCTTCCCTGTCCCTGCTGAAAAAAAGCAGGCCCAAACCATGATGCTGCCACCACCATGTTTGACAGTGGGGATGGTGTGTTCAGGGGGATGAGCTGTGTTGCTTTTGCGCCAAACATAACATTTTTCATTGTTGCCAAAAAGTTTGATTTTGGTTTCATCTGACCAGAGCACCTTCTTCCACATGTTTGGTGTGTCTCCCAGGTGGCTTGTGGCAAACTTTAAACGACACTTTTTATGGATATCTTTAAGAAATGTCTTTCTTCTTGCCACTCTTCCATAAAAGCCAGATTTGTGCAGTATACGACTGATTGTTGTCCTATGGACAGAGTCTCCCACCTCAGCTGTAGATCTCTGCAGTTCATCCAGAGTGATCATGGGCCTCTTGGCTGCATCTCTGATCAGTCTTTTCCTTGTATGAGCTGAAAGTTTAAAGGGACAGCCAGGTCTTCGTAGATTTTCAGTGTTCTTATACTCCTTCCATTTCAATATTATCGCTTGCACAGTGCTCCTTGGGTTGTTTAAAGCTTGGGAAATCTTTTTGTATCCAAATCCGGCTTTAAACTTCTATACAACAGTATCTCGGACCTGCCTGGTGTGTTCCTTGTTCTTCATGATGCTCTCTGTGCTTTAAACGGACCTCTGAGACTTTCACAGTGCAGGTGCATTTATACGGAGACTTGATTACACACAGGTGGATTCTATTTATCATCATTAGTCATTTCGGTCAACATTGGATCATTCAGAGATCCTCACTGAACTTCTGGAGAGTGTTTGCTGCACTGAAAGTAAAGGGGCTGAATTAGGGCTGGGCGATAAATCGATTTAATCGATTTATCGATTTTTTGGTTGGAAACAATTTTTTTTTGCTAAACTCGAGTTTTTTTTGTACAATACTAGCCACCGAACTCCCCACCGCCGCGCCTGGATGTGACGTCAGCTGCGGGGCGGGCGGTGCGCTGTGATAGGTAGTCTCCCCGGCCTGCGGCGTGCTGTCTGTACCTATCACAGTGCGCCGCAGCCCCAGCCTGTACAGACGCACCGCCCGCCCCGCAGCTGACGTCACATCCAGGCGTGGCGGTGGGGAGTTCGGTGGCTAGTAGGTGGCTAGTATGGAGAACAGCATATGACGTGGCATACAATGTGGACAACCAGGGATGGTGGAAATGAGGGAAAACTATCTAGGTCGGCTAAAACTGAAGTGGTAATCCCATTTTGGAACCAATATTCTCAGTGATATGAACACACTTTGCATCTTCCTAAAGCTGAAGACACCAAGTTAACTTGTAATGAGACATGGACATTGAATATAAAACATGTAATAAAGTCTGAATTCTTCTTACTGCAGCATTTTCAAAAAAACAAACATACTAAATAAAAAGCAGTAGAACTCAAAAAAAAAAAAAAACTCGAGTTAAACAAAAAAAAAAACGTTTCAAACCAAAAAAAGGTCAAGTTTAATAAAAAAAAAAAAAAACATTTCAGCCCCGGTTCACACTACTGCGAGTGCCGGGTTCGCATGTAATGTCGGAGCGCACTGCTCCTTCATTAAATGCGATCGGCTGTGCAGTGCGAGTTTAGCCATACACTTTGTATGGCTAAATTCGCACCCGCACCAAACTCGCACAGGACCCTTTTTGGAAGCCGCATCAGGATCGGATCGCACAGCGGTTCACACTTGTGCGATCCGATCCTGTGCGAACTGCACGATCGCACTGCGATATGCGATCAAACTGGGGGTGTCATTAAGATTATATTGACACCCCCAGCGTATCGCATATGGCAGTGTGAACTGCCGGGGGTGCGTGTGCGATGCGGGAACAGGCTGCGGATTCGCAGCCTTCCCGCATCGCATAAATGTGAACCGAGGCTGACACCCCCAGCGTATCGCATATGGCAGTGTGAACTGCCGGGGGTGCGTGTGCCATGCGGGAACAGGCTGCGAGTTCGCAGCCTTCCTGCATCGCATAAGGTCCGGTTCACACTTATGCGATGCGGGAAGACTGCGAATTCGCAGCCTGTTCCCGCATCGCACACGCACCGCCCGCAGCTGACGTCACAACATCCAGGCGCGGCGGTGGTCCGTCAGAGTCAGACACACATATACAGCGCTTCTCCTTCCTCAGTCCTCCCTCCCCGCTCAGCGCGACGCCCCCGCGTCTTCTTTTACTCTCTAATGTCTAGTAGTCTATTAAAAGAACAACACAGTCAAAAAATTCTACGCATTTTAACTCTTGAGGAGTTAAAATAGCAATAAAGTTGCACTTTTGACACTATATCTGATGTCTGCAGTCATTTTTTAAGTGCATTGGGAAAAAAATCGAATCGAAACTCGAATTTTTCTTTAAAAATCGAAGATTTTTTTTTAGGCAAAATCGCCCAGCCCTAGGCTGAATAATTTTGCACGCCCAATTTTTCAGTTTTTTATTTGTTAAAAAAGTTTGAAATATCCAATAAATTTCGCTCCACTTCATGATTGTGTCCCACTTGTTGT
This sequence comes from Pelophylax lessonae, assembly GCF_965119305.1. Lineage (NCBI taxonomy): Eukaryota > Metazoa > Chordata > Amphibia > Anura > Ranidae > Pelophylax > Pelophylax lessonae. Next base: position 93,563,238 of record NC_138779.1, read on the forward strand.
TGATTCTACACAAAAAATTAAAATTTTATATTTTTATGTTTGAAGCCTGAAATGTGGCAAAAGGTCGCAAAGTTCAAGGGGGCCGAATACTTTCACAAAGCACTGTATGTAGTGCAAGGTCCTGCCTGACTGAATACACATTAAAAGGTTTGACCTCATATTATATGGTTTTGGTAAATCTAAAGGAAAATTGAATAAGAAAATTGTATAATACATTATACAATTTTCTTACAATTTTCTGTACAATTGTCTTTAGATTTACCTTTAACTATGTAGTACAAAGGCCTGCCTTATAGCATACAATTGAAAGTGTTGTTTAGTTTTGACCTCATATTATATGGTTTTTGGTAAATATAACAAAAAATTGTACAAGAATATTGAACATGTATGGCCAGCCTTTGGCTCCTTTCACACGGGCAGTGCGCTCAACGGAGTCCGTTCTGCTCAGCGGGGGATAGATCCGCCGATCCCCGCTGAGCAGGCAGATGACAGCTCCGTCTCTGCTTTGTGTGCAGAGACGGAGCTGTCAGAGCCCCGCTCTCCTCTGTGGGGAGATTGGATGAGAATGGACCACCTGTCCGTTTTCATTCGATCCCATCCGATCCGATCCTCCAAACAGATGGAAAATAGGGTTTCCATGCGTCCAGATTTCACGGACAGGATCAGATCGGATAACAGCGGGTGTCAGCGGAGATGTCTCCGCTGACATCCGCCGCTCCATAGTGCTGCATGGAGCATCCGATCCGGTCCCCCTGAAAAACTGACAGGTGTATCGAATCGGAAAGCACGTGTGAATGGGGCCTAAGCCCCCGTTCACACTGGGGTGACCTGTCAGGCGACCTGGTCGCCTGACAGGTCGCCTGCCATACAGAAGCTGTGGACCCGTTCTAATAGGAGCGACACAAGTCGCTCCGACTTAGAAAAAGGGTCCGGAGCTTCTTTGGGGCGACCCGGAGCGACCTGCATAGACTTCAGTGTTATGAAGTCCGTGCCGGCCACTCCGAGGTCGCGGTGCGAGCAGCCCGCCGCGACCTGTGTGGTCGCCCGGGGAAGTCGGATCGCCCCAGTGTGAACGGGGCCTTAGTCAGTGCCGGATGTTCCCGTGATGGTTTGAGGAATTCTAATTTGTGATTGTGTATTTGGGAATTCTTCCCTTATTATAACTTACATGCTGCAGATATTGCTGTAACACCTGTCTCCTCAAGGTCATAAGATATATTGTTTAAGTTTCTTTGCATGTTTGCGCTGCTGCAAAAACCCTCATACTGATTGTATTGGTATTAATTATTTGCCAATAAAACCCTTTCTGTTAAAAAAAAAAAAAGTTTTGTTCCTTGTGTCCTGATGCCAGAATAAACAAATCTATGCATCCAGACAACAGTCCTAGTGTGCTGAGGGTCACAGTTGCATTATGTATGGGCAGCCTAACATGCATGTATCATTTTGGTTCCGTCTGGTACAAGATATGTAATGTCCCTAGACGTGTTAATTGACCCTCTCTACAGTCCTGCATTTGGCTCCTTGTTGTCTGCCCTGTAGACAGATATGCATTGTTTAATTGGGATTTCACAAAAAAAGGAGTCTAGGTCTTTCCTAAAGTCAGCTTAATTGAATTAAGGGCAAGGCAGCACCAAATGGCTTTCTGTGTTATATTAACAAGCTTGTTATGAGCAAAGTCTGTTTCTGAGTCATTTATGGGAAAATATAGGCTTGGGAAAAAATGTACACCAGGCTGGTCAGAAGGAACAGGATGTAAACTTTCTAGCTGTATATCAGAGCGAACTGTTATACATCTCAGCGTTGGATTTATGATTTCTGTCACCGTATAACAAAACATTGCAGTCTTCTCTTGATTGGTGGGAATCTGGAATTTACATTCGATAACTGGAAACCATCAGCCCTTGCAGAAAGGTGATGACAAAAAAACTTTGGGTGAACATAAAGTGCTGTATAGAGTATAGAATCTTTTCACAGAGCACGAACATTGAATTATTATTATTATTTATTTTATTTTATTTTTTTTTTTTTGTGGCTTTGAATTGTCACAATTGCTTTTCCATATTTTTTAAATAATTAACCACTAAAAAAGGATCTCACTAGCCAAGTGCAATTACTCTTTCCTAACAACTCTTGAATTAATAAACTCCGGGGTTTCATGCTAATCCCTGTATATTTTATTCTTACAGCTGCAACATCTTCAACATAAAACACTCATAAACCTTTTATAGTGACCCTATTAACCATTTCAGTACTAAAACATTCACCCCCTTCATTACCTGGCCATTTTTCATTTTTAAGTACCATGATACTAAGATAAATTAATTTTATATATTTTTTTTTGCAACAAACAGTGCTTTCTTTTGATGGTATCACTGTGTTTTGTTTTTACTAAATAAAAAAAAAAAGATCAAAAAGATTTCAAAAACAGTTTCCCTTCCTTCTGATTTTTAAACATGGCAAAAAAAAAATAGCAGGACAGTACGAACATCCTCAAAATGACCCTATTTTGGACAACAGACAACCTGAAGCTTTGGAAATGGCGATGCATGCTGGTATTAAGGGAGGTAAAGCATGGCCATTGCATAGTTGCCAACATTTGAAAAAAATTTCCAGGGACACTTTGCAGCACAGCTATCAATTACTTACTTGAAAATGTACCACACCCACTTCACCGAAGCTCCGCCCAACCTGCATAATTAATCTCTGCCTACTTATCATCAAATTATAGGGTCTACGCATTTGCCGAGACAGTCCTGGCAGATCAAATTACCCGGGACAGGCTCCTGTTTGCCGGGACTGTCCCGGCAAAAAGGGGACAGTTGGCAAGTATGCCATTGGTAATGGTGAACTAGGTGGAAGGATCAGGAGGTGAAGGGGTTATTGTGCATGTCACATACAATGGGAGGATGGAGATGAAGGGGTTATTGTACAGTTGTGCAGGATAGGAGAGATGAGAAGTTAATAAAACAAGTCAGATTAACCGCTTAAGGACCGGAAGGTTTTACCCCCTTAATGACCAGGCCATCTTTTGTACTACGGCACTGCGTTACTTTGACTGACAATTGCGCAATCATGTGACGCTGTACCCAAATAAAATTGATGTCCTTTTTTTCCCCACAAATAGGTGGTATTTGATCACCTCTGTGGTTTTTATTTTTTTGCGCTATAAACCAAAAAGAATGACAATTCGGGAAAAAAAAAACTATATTTTTTTACTTTCTGCTATAAAACATTCCCAATAAAAAAAATTTAAAAATCAAATTTGTTCATCATTTTAGGCCAATGTGTATTCTGCTACATATTTTTGGTAAAAAAAATCCCAATAAATGTATATTGATTGGTTTGGGCAAAAGTTATCGCGTCTACAAACTAGGGGAAAGATTTATGTTATTTTTATTTCTTTTATTTTATTTTTTACTAGTAATGGCGGCGATCAGCAATTTTTAGCAGGACTGCGACATTGCGGTGGACAGATCAGACACTTAACTGACACTTTTGAGGGGACCAGTGACACTAATACAGTAATCAGTACTAAAAATATGCACTGTTACTGTACTAATGACACTGGCAGGGAAGGGGTTAACACCAGAGGCGATCAAAGGGTTAAATGTGTGCCATGGGGATGCTTTCTAACTGTGTGGGGATGTACTTACTGAATGAACACAGAGACACTGTGTTCTTAAATAGAAGGAACACAGGAACCCTGTGTTCATCACTGACAGAACAGGGTTGTGCTGTGTTTACAGCAGACCGCCTTTCTTTCTCCATGGGGAGCGATTGCAGGTGCTGGTGGACATTGCGTCCGTCGGACCTGCTGACTGACTCCCCCTCCAGCCAATTGCGTGTGCCCCCACTAACTGCTACACAAAACGACGTACAGGTACGTCATGTCACGTAATAGAGCTGACCTGCCGCAGTATAACTACGGCAGCTGGTTGGCAAGTGGTTAAAGTGGAGTTCCACCCTCAATTTCAATTTTACAGATTCCTGTGGGGATAAACATTTTAAAAATGAATTGTGCAATACATTTTTTTTTTTTTTTGATCACATACCTTATTTTAGGAGATTCTGTGTCCCACTTCCTTCTTCTGCAGCCTCGGCCCCGGACGTCACTTCCGGTTTCCCATTGCGTCCTGGGAGATGTGTGTCATCAATCCCAGGAGGCAATGGGCATGGCCGACCACTCCTCTGATTGCCGATTGCAATCTACAGAGCATGCGCGATATTGTGATCGGCATTCTGGGTAGCCAGAAACCAGGATGAGGGACCAGGGCAGCCATCAGGGGGGGACAGCCCATACACATGTAAGGGGCCCGGGCATTCCGAGGAGCCCCATCGCCCAGGCCCCAACCAACGAAACCGAGTTGTTGCTGCTGTAGTAACTAGCAATTGCTAAAGCAGAGCGGCTGCAAAATAAGCCAATGCAGCTGAAGGGATGTCTCTTTGCTGAATATATGAGGCAGTCTCTTTACTGGATTGGGATGTGTCTTTGTTGGATAAGGATGTCTCTTTGTTGAATATATGAGGCAGTCTCTTTGATGGATTGGATTCTATTTCATATATTAAGTTGTAAGAGTGTTAAAATAGAAGCGGGGGCACTGAAGGACTCGGTGGGATGGCCACTATGCGGATTCGGTGGGACGGCCAGAGGGCGGGCCCTGCATAATGTTGGTGGTCAGGCCTGGAGGGGCCCAGGTCTAAAGTTGTGTAAGGGGCCCCAAAACTTCTGATGGCTGCCCTGTGAGGGACACAGCGGCTTCAGACGCCCACACCGGAGATGGGCACGCTCTGCAATCAATTTTAAAGGTAAGAATTTATCTATAGTCAATTACTGTACTCTACTGTAATGTGAGAATAGTGTTATGGTCCATACACACTATAAGATTTTCTGAAGACTTTTTCCTTTAGACTTACCAAAACCATATAATATGAGGTCAAACCTAAACACTTTCAATTTGTATGCAATCTGGCAGGCCCTTGCACTACATAGAAAAGGTAAATCTGAAGGAAAAAGTCTTCAGAAAATCTTATAGTGTGTATGGCCCTTTAGTGTAATTGGGGATATGTTAGGATTAGAGTGGTATTTTTAGCTTAAAAATGTATTTTTGCCCAGAATTCCGCTTTAGGGACAGGACAGGTATGACATATAGGGTTGAATGACATTCTGGGGTTGATTTGCCAAAAACAGAGAGTTCAAAATCTGGTGCAGCTGTGCATTGTAGCCAATCAGCTTTAACTTCAGCTTGTTCAATTAAGCATTGACAAAATAAAAAAAAAACTGGAAGTTGGTTGGTTTCTATACACAGCTGCACCAGATTTTGCATACTCCAGTGAATCAGTAGTAAATCAACCCCTATGTGTCCAATCAAAGTGTAATCACAGGACTGTGTGTGTGCAGGTGAACTCAGTTCCAAGGTTACATACTGGTCTCTTATCCTGAAACAATATAGGAGTGGAGCAGCCATATAGTGGCCGGGTTGCAAGAGATTAAAGTAGATGTAATTTAGTGCCATTTTGTATCCCAACTGTGCCTAACTCCTGCAGCATTTTTCAGCCATTTGTCTAAATGAATGTGCTACAGCTATGGGCACAGTGCCTGATGGGGACAAGAGAACATGCCCACACATTGAGCACTGGCTCGGCTGCTTAAAGGGTTGACAGACTGTTAATTTTGCAAGGGAATTTTCCCCAGAACTCAGTGATGAAGCTCTGCTGACTTCAATCATCCAATCATGTACAAACATGATGTTTTTTTCCCTTGCACATGATTGGGTATTCCCTGCAAAGTAAAATTCCACCACATCCACTAAGCTGTGAGAAAAAAATCCCTTGCAAATTGAACTGCCTGATTGCCTTTAGTAAATAACCCCACAGTCTCCACCTGAAAGGGAAAACATAATGACAAGGCAGTAGAGCAATTAGAAGACTGGGCAATGGCATTGTCCCTCTAAGCAAAGACCTTCATGACAGGATGGCCAGGTATTATTTTACAGAAAAAATGTTTTTTAAAATTCTATTAGCATATCAAATATCATATGAGATTTTAGTGGAGTATTAGTTCCTGAAGATACAGAAAAGGCATTTCTTTTTCACCATCAGATTTTTTACTAATGGTTGGTACACTAACGAGGGCTTTTGACAGGTGGTGAGAATGCAACATAAAGCCTCATCACTGGCTGTTTTAACCCCTGAAATCTTGCATTACATGCGAGTCATGCCATAAGTATAAACGAGCTCTAAAAGAGCCATAAACCAGATTCCGTTCTACACCATAAGCTTGACCAAAAGATGATCCAGCCAAAACAATATGCTTTCTGGAATGAAAAAGGTGGCTTAGTATACCAGTCTACATACATCTCAAATAAATGTGAAAAACCTAATTCTTCCATGTATTATGGGATTATTATTACATTGGCTATGGAATGGAATTATTCTTCCATGTGTTGTGAACAGGAAACAAGGATTTATATAGTTCTGCCATACTGCAAAGCTCTCCACTGCTTCTCTGGTTGCTTCTCACAATTACTAGTTTATCCAGGCGGTTGAGCTACAGTTTTACCATCACCAAGACCACCACCCCACATCCCCCCCAATGCTGCAAAGGCCACCGGATGGCAGTGTACGGAGGCTGCCATGCTTTACTTTGGGCAGTACTGCCACCAAACTTAATCCATTCAAGTCAATGGGGCCACACCACAAACATCCAGCAAACACATGTAATGCATGCGGTTGCAGCATAATGGTCTGGCATGTACAGAGTTAAAACAGCCTTGAGGATGGGACATATCATGCGACAGTACAATTGCACTAAGCATCCATAACTACACTCTAATCTCCAAGCATTAGATCTTGCCAATGTGCATGACTGCATCAATTATTTCACATATGCCAGGAATGGAGGAGTTCACACACTGGATAGCTAGAATAGTTTAGCATATAACTAGCAAATATTCATTTTATTTAGCAGAAGGCTCTATATCTGTAGAAACAAGGAAGGCATTTGTAACTTAAAAGGACTGACAAGGGGCCAAAATGTCAGTTCCCCAGGAATAAAATATGACGGGGATTCAAAGGGCTGTTATTAGAAATCACAGGGCCCCGTACAGCCTACCTGACAGGGCACCCCCAGAAAATATTTTCCCTAAAATGCCACAGCTGTAATGCTATGCAAAGCACGTGGTTGTGGTGAGTTAGTGCGGAATTAGAGCAGGCGATGGGGAGGCAAAATCCCTCCTCACTGCCTGTCTAATGCTGTCTGATTCAAATGCGGACTGCTCTTCTGAGAGCAAAGCTCATTTGAACAAGCCCTTCATTTCTTATTATTGTTTTTTAACTTTTTTTTTTTTTTTTTTTAAATTTTATTTATTTATTACATTTTTTAAGTGCCCTGTTGGGGGGCTTTGGTAAAAAAAAATCAGGGGTCTAAACAGACGCCCGATGTCTGGCATTTGGGACCTCAGCTGCAGATGAATGAATAGGAAGTGCTCTGAGGCTTCCTGTTCAGAAGCACTTGCTTCAGTGATGAATAGACACAGGAGCGATCGGTACTGAGGTGACATATTTACCAGCCCCCAGCTCTCCACCCTCAACCCGATCCTCCCGTGTGCCCTCAGCAGCTGCAGGCAGAAGAAAAGTGGGGAGGCAGACACAAAGGGGAGACCGGACAGCAGGTAAAAGGGGGCGCAGATACAAGAACGGATAACCCTGCAGCGCAACCAGAGAAAGAAAGCTGACAGCGCTGCACAGGGATCCACAAGGCAGTACAGCCAGCCCTCCTGCCCAGCAGGTGCCTGGACCCCCCTTTTGAACTGATGGAGCCTGGGCCCAGTACAGGAGGTCCAGCTGTACTGCCTTATCAGCTGCCCTGAGGTTCAGCAACAGGACAGTTTCTCACGACATTTATAAAAATACCTTTTCCAGACATAATGGTCATACCACATTGTCATCTAGATTATAACACCTACTGAGGGTCACATAATTACCTTTTACCTCCTCTTTAACTGGTGCAATGAAAAGAAAACATCATTGTACAAGTATTTAATGAACAAATTTTGCCTTACAAAGGGGAGCCAGAGACTCCCTGAGCACAATTTTATTCCAGGAGAAAACCATAGCAATCAACAAGGAAAACGTATCCCCTCAAACCTTTCACCTGCTGAGACTCCTTTGCCAAGCGTATATGGGTGCTACAAAGGAGTACCCACAGACACAATACTGTTGCCCGATCCAACGGTCACCCCTGATTGAATGTTCTCTTCTGTATGTAGACACCTATAAGAGGTGAAAAGAGCTGCTTTAACTCTGCATATACATTAAGCCGATCAAACATATTAAAAAGTGGTAAGATATGCATGCACAATTAAACTGCCCTAGAGCATCTTTGCCAGCTACCATGACCCTAAACACAAAATGTTACATTGGGTAACCGTTCATGTTTGAGTAAAAAGAGTAAGGAGGGATTGCAAGGAAACAACAGCTAACTAAAAGCGTTTGTTAGCCCAACACCTCATATTTCTGATATACTAGCACCTGGTACAGCAGGCACATAAGTATCCTGTTCTCTCTTTTTTGCTTCCTTTATGTGAAATCCCTGGTGATCTTGCCTGTCCCTCTGCTTTCCTATTAAAAACTGACCACACTAAGCAGGAGAGCACACTGTGGTCAGTTCTCTAGCTATGCTGGGAACTCAGTGTGCTCTCCTCCAACGATCAGACTTGTCCAGACAGGCCTCTGCTGCACAGACATTCACTGGAAATCTCAGTGTGCTGCTTCTCCTCCCCCAGCTCTTATTTAGCTGAGAACAGAGGGAATGTAATCACTTATAAAAAAAGGGGAAAAAGGGTATTTATACCTATACAAAAATCTTTTGCCTTTCATTTCTACTTAAACTGAATGGGTTGTTTTGCAAGGTGTTTGTTTACGATCACTTCAGGCCTGATACACACAGTGGTCGAAGCCACTGTACTAACTATGTGAAGTTAGTGCAGCAATCTCCCCCACTGAGCTGTTGTGTTGTGACAGGGGGACAGCCCCCCCCCCCCCGCACCAGAACCTTCTGATAAGCGCTCTTTGCCATTGGCGCTCTCTTCCAATGTTTGGTTCAGTCATTTAATGCCCATGGGCACCTTTAAAAGGCCCCAGGAAAAGAAAGACCATTACTAGACTTCAATGGCCAATTTGCATGGAATGTTGAAACATTATTGTATATATTAGATAGTTACCTAAAAAAAAAAAAAAAAAACACTGCGAAAGCCATGTTAGGACCATTTATTATACAAAGCCTAAAGTGCCAAAACATACCAACCCTCAATACCCACCTCCCCCCCCCCCCCCCCCACCTTCCCCACCACAAAGAGAGCTATCTTATGTAAGGTTTTGACTAAATTCTCAATTTTAAATCAATATTGTCCAAAAAAGGGGCATTGTACAAAATATGTGCAAACAACAGGATGAGCCAATTCAGTAAAAAAAACATCCATGCTTTTCGTTGTCATACAAAAACGAAACAAAAGCATATACTTTGAATAAATACACAAGTCTAAAAGGTCAGGACTCGGCAGTTGGTAGCTGGTAGGGAATTTAGGGGAATTTATTTTGACATGACATGACGCAAGGGAGATATGATAAACCACTGATACAGACTGCACTGGCTCATCTGCTTGTTTGAACGTATTATGCACATGCTCGTTTTATCTTGAAAACATATTGATTGTCTGGGGAAAACTGACAGTATCTCCAAAGCTGTACTTAGGAGAGTGCTCCTTATACAGGGCGATATAGGGGTTTTTGGGAAGGGGAATGCTAAGCTTTAGCATCATTTAAAGGATAAGTTCAACTTTGCAAAAAAAAAAAAATCACATCTTTTTGCAGGTAAAAAATGTGCATGTGTTTTTTTTTTTTACTAGGAGCCTAGAAAATTACAAATCAGCAGATCACAGGTGCAATGCAGGACTCCTGCAGACTGTCAGTGTATCTGTCTGCTCATACCTTGTACTGGCAGGCAGTTACATACTGACAAGAAGAAACAATGAACTACCTGGAGAGCACAACAGCACCCTGGTAGCTCATTGAGAACTACAAGCTGACAGCCGCGAAGACTGTTGGTACTTGTAGTTCTCCCATTCACAGAACTCTGAATGAATGACGTGCACACGGCCCTTTTTTTTTTTTTTTTTTTTTAATTGTGACAAGTTTGGGGAGAAGATCCCTCACTTGCTGTCATTAGATGGAGTGGGTCGGGGAGTGGCTGCAGCAGTGGGAACATGTTACATGTTCCACCCTAAAAACATCCAAAGGTGAACCTATCCTTTCAATTTAAAGTTTTTTTTTTTTTATCAGTGGAGCAGTAATCATATCATGCAGATCACCATTTAACCCCCTATGCTAAACAAAGAAACTATGCTTGAGGAGGACGTACTCACAGATTATTATGATTAGCAAAGAACTGCTTCAAAGTTTTTGCAAGCCTTTCTATTTACATAGAAAAAAGTACTCCCAAAGTGTTTTTTATCCTATCAACTGATATGCATTTCTTTATCACAACCCATGGTTGTAGTTCCAAAAATGTTAATACCGCAAAACACTGCTATAGTGTAGAAGATTACTGATCCACATATGAATAAAAAAAAGGTGTCAAAATACTTTTGGGAGAAGGAAAATTCCCCTGGTGATGGGACTTTAAAGGCACTTGTAAAAATAACAAAAAATTGAATATAATAATATATTTTTTATTAGTGGAAAAACAAAGACATTAAAGCAAAAACCATTAAAAAGAGCAAGCAGTGTGTTCCAGAAATGACACAAAATGCAATAGATGATCAGATTTATAGCACAATTTATACCCAATGCATTTCAAAGCGGATGCGCTTCTTCTTCAGGGGTGACACTGATGGCTACAACGGTTCCTATGCATTGTGTTAATGTATGATTTACACTGTTTGCAAACTTTAAAAACAAGCAGTCAGCAGTCATCTGCCCGATGGATCACCATAGTTCAAATGTCAAGGAGTAGTATTTCACCAGCAATTTTACCACAAGGGGCTATGCTCCAAGGGATGGACCTCGTGGATGACTGAAGTCCAAAAAAGTCAGGAGCCCTTGATGTTTTGGAAGATCAAAGATTGAACATGGAGCTCACAGCAGGCAGCACAGACCATCTATTGCATGATCATCTATTGCATGATCATCTATTGCATTTTGTGTAGTTTCTGGAACACACTGCTTGCTCTTTTTAATAGTTTTTGCTTTAATGTCTTTGTTTTTCATTAATAAAAATTATAATATTATATTACATTTTTTGTTATTTTTACAAGTGCCTTTAAAGTCCCATCACCAGGGGAATTTTCCTTCTTCAATTTAAATATGGATGTGGCACGACTATCAGGGGTTCTGCTGAGGTCAAACTATTTCAAAATACTTTTGGGGCTCATTGTATGTCAATACCATTGGGTGGATTTACTAAAGATAAATAAACTGCACTTTGCAAAGTGTAGTTACACTCCAGAGCTTAGTAAATGAGCAGAAGCTCTGCTGACTTCCAACATTCAATAATGTGCAAGCAAAAATGGTGTTTCATTTTCCCTGCACGCGATTGGGTATTCTTTGCAAAGTGAAGGTTTACCACATTTACAAAGCTCTGAAACAATTGCACTTGCAGAGTGCAACTGCACTTTGCAAAGTGCACAGTCTATTTGCCTTTAGTAAAGCAACCCCCATGAGTTAAGACACCATTTATTCAGCATTTTTAAAGTCTCATAACAGCCCTTCAACACCTGCCATTAATATAATATAATATTATATTATAAATGGCACCACACAGTGTAATACATACATATTTTTTGGTACATTCAGTGACGCAGCCTCCACTGGGGTGACCCATGGTTAATATCTAAGCCTTTATGACCCATTTGCTGAACAGTTTTTTGGGTCTACAACTTCTGGTGAGCGCATTCAACGTTTAACCTGACGTTGTGGGGACCTGTCTGCTTCTTTGATCACTTATATCAGTTTGGATGGTTCCCTTTCACCTTTTCACTTGGGACTCGCCAATATATACCAATTCACAATATACATTTCTTTCATTGGACTGTTTATTTGCCTTTTTAGCGCTGCACTTTATTTTATTTGTGTACAATGGCAAAGCTTGTCGTGTCAGCAAGTTGAGCTGGGCCCAGCCAAGTGTCAAAGAGATCAAAGTATTTGAATCAACAACATTTTCTGCTGTCACCACAACCTAACCATGCGTCAAAGCAGATAATTTCCTCTACATCACTTCCCCTTTAAGCATTTCCGACTAAAAAAGCAACACTTTTATGGGCATTTATCAAGCATTCTTGAAGCTTTTTTACCACTTCGAAAACACAGCAAAAACAAGCCATAAATGCTATAGGCAAGTTTATGAGCATCGCTTCATTTTTCCAAATCATCACACATGTGAACGAGCCCTTACTAACAGAATCTCAGAGGTGGTTCAGTAAAGTGTGGCAAAACATCCCAAAGAGCCCTTACAAATGTAGAAAACCACCATGGCCACAAGTAAAAAATGGCTGGTCTGGATCAGCATGAAAAGGACAATACAGGCCTCCACAGGAGAATCCTGTGACAGCATGCTAAGCCCTGCCGCTTCCAAGTATGACACCACAGGGTATGGAACACATTTCAAAGAAGATACTTCTCCTTCATCAGCATATCCTGCCAGACTACTTTTTGACGTCTAAAGCCACAATAATCAATCAATTATGCAGAAAATACAAAGAACAAACAATATATACAACTGACCATTAAGGAGCTACTATCAACATTAGAAAGTCAGAAATGAACTTCAGAAACTGCAGGGATTTAGTAACTGGTCCATGTATGGTCTTAATTACATCCCACAACTGTATCAGGGTCAAGTGCGGAAAGACTTTCAGACGCTGAAAGAGGAATATGGTATGCTGAATAACGTTTTACCAATACCTACAACTTCGGCAAGCTATTTTTCACAGGTCAAAATTTTGAATTGGGTATTAACAGATCACAAGATGCTCACACAACTAGTATCTTCTACATCTAGAAAGGGACAAATTCCCTCATTATATAGCTCATTTATGTCTGAGGTATGGCATGCCATGTCCTCCACTAGTAAAACCCGATGGTCTGAAGACATGGGACATATCTCAGATGAGGAATGGTCTACTATACTTGACAACATACCTAATGTCTCTCTATCACCAGCTCAGAAGCTCACCCAGCTTTTCATCCTACATCGTACCTATCATACTCCACAAAAGCTATATACCTGGCACAGGAAGGACTCACCCTTATTTCCTAGATGTGAAATAGACAACAGCACTCTCATTCACATGTTATGGAAGTGTCCAAAATTGATAAAAAACTGAACAAAGGTAATTAACTCAAAATTAACTGAATTTGGAAGCTCACCCTTCATTTAGATCCAAAACTTTGCTTACTGGGTTGGATGGACGAAAAAAACTACATACTCCCAATACATACCTAGGTATCGTTAGAGTACTCTTTATTGCTTGGAAACAGCACAAAAATGGCTCTCTACAACACCACCCTCCCATAAAGAGTGGGTCAATGCTGTTAATAACGATTTGATAAGAGAGAAACTGGTGTATCAACACAGAGGAAGAACAAATGAATTCACACATATATGGGATGATTGGCTGGGCATTCCTGGTCTCGCTCCCTTTCAGATAGTCAAAGATTAAAGTACAAAGTAAGCGAGTATCCTCTGGCTTGGTCTAAATCACCTGAACCTAAAGTGGTTTCATATAGTTCAGGATGCTACGAATATGTAGATTCTCCAATGCCTCAATAACTTCACTCCTGCTTTAATGTGTAATGTGAATCACACTCATACAATAGGGATTACATATTTTGCACATCATTCTGATTGTAATGCTGTCTGCCAGATACAACCCTATTTTTGTGGTGTTATATTGTATCCATGTTACATTGCATGTATTATTATAATTATTATTATAATACAGGATTTATATAGCACAAACAGTTTGCGCAGCGCTTTACAATATGCGGGAAGACAATACAGTTGCAATACAATTTAATAAAGGAGGAATTGGATGGCCCTGCTCGTTAACGCTTACAATCTAGAAGATATAACTTTGAGCACATGCATGGGTCGTTCCATTTGTACTGTTTTGTTTTTTTTTGGATGAAAAACTTAATAAGAAAATCAGATTTAAAAAAATAGAAAGTCAGATATGATGTAATTATGTATGTGCATACATAAAATTATCTGAAATATACTGTATATCATTGAGGATCACCATGGATTTTTTTTTTAACAAATTTGTTACTAATAGCACATATGAAATGAAAAGTGAATAGAATATTGAATAAATATTTGGGACTGTCCATAGGAGCACTCGTGTGGGTTTACTCCCTAGTCTTCCTGTTGGCATCTATTGATACAGACAGCTGGGCTTGGCCCCACCCCTCCACTCTCTTGTCACTAGATTTGATTGGCTGGAGCAGAAGTCAATGGCTCCCACTGCTATTAATCTGCCCCGAATAACCCTTGTAGTCACTAAATACTACCATCGCAACTGCCTCAATTATTACTGCAAAGTGTTATACGAGTACATAGTGCACATTTACCCCAAGGAGAGGAGGAGTTTACTACGTTGCCAGACATACTGTGTGAATGGATTCAGTGACTATTGACTGATTGAGCTTTATTAGCTGCTTTCTACCTAGCAGCATACCTATCCAATGCAGTCTTACCTTTTGGTGAAGGATCACATGTGAATATTTTGCACGATTTTGGATTGAGTTTAGTGAAACATCTTCACATACACATGGATAGGACTGTTTCTTGTAAAATAATTTACATTACAGTGGATTTGTTTTTTTTTTTATACTGACACTTATTTTTGGTGTTTTGATGACTATTTATTTGGTATTAGAACACTGTATCATTTGCATTGCTGCAATTTATTTACACAATCATATGTAGATGTGCACATATGAAAAGACACTCTATAGCACTAAAAGTCATTGTTATTCGATAACACAAGCAGCAACACAAATATACATAAAACACTTAGAGTAACAAACTGCAATGCAACAAATGTCTGGTTTAATGGAAAGCACATTGAAAATTGTAAAATGGAAAATATCAGATTATGCAAAGTTGCAAATGTATGTAGCGCTACCCCCGCAGAAGCTGCTTGGTATGATGGGTCCTCTGTTCATTGCCTTGACTCTGTAACCACTTACGTAGTTCTCACTGACATACCTAGATACATCTTAGTGTGCAGCAATGACCTAGGTTAGCTTAGGAATTAGTATACATTGTAATATCATAACTATATTAGCATACAGGAAACAGGCCACAAGCTGTTTGATGTTAAATAAAGTAAATGTATTATTGCAAGGCAAGCAAAATGCAATGCATAGAACAGAAAACCAGGCAATGAATATGTTAGATTAACTGACGGGAGTAATAGCCTTACCTATGGCCATTGACTTATACCGCAATAAGGCTAAATTCCATTATTCTAGTATATACAACATTGGTAAGAACAATATTACCATGAAAGCATGAATGGCACAAGGAAAAACCACACTGAAACTCTTGGCAATAGCTATTAAAAAATGTTCCCAAGTGCGCTATACACATACACACCTAAGAGTGGGTGGGGGTATACATTACTGAGAGGGGTACTCCTAGGAATGGATGTAAAATACCTGGTGCTTTAACTAGCAGATTTAAGCTGGCTACCATCGGGGCCTATTTGTAAGGTGGTGCACATGAAGCTGTCCCGTTACAGGGATGGCTGATAGGCTGTTAGGTAAGGGGTAGTCTCTATGGGTTTTAACCATGGGCAGTATGAGATCAGTCTGGGTTGTTCCACTCACCATTCCTGGTATGCAGTGGGTCAATTCCCATAGGTTTGGTGGTCAGTTATACCACAAAGCTCAGTCCTCATGATCACGTCCTCATGACCCAGCCCTCACTGACCGTAGGAACATGGCAACAGGAATCCCACCTCTGGTTCCAGGGCACAGTAACCTTCTGTGACCCCGTCTCTCATGTGCGCTGTTGGCGCACATGGCTTCAAAGTCTGCACAACTCCCAGGAATCTTGTCCTCATGCAGGTCCTTTGTAGGTCTGGCCCAACTCCCACAAGTTCACTCTAACTTTATGTTAAAAACAGTGTTTTGTTTGCACACATTTTCAAATATATGTGTTAGCTGCGGTGCCCATGTCAAGGGAACTCTGTATATACTGCGGTCTTAACTCTAAAATTTAAAGAGCCTGCATAGTAGGAGCAAATATAAGAATGGATAGATTAAGGGCAGGTATGCCTGGAGGGAGCCTTCTCCTTAAAGGCACAGGGACGCACATGATGGCCAGCAGAAGCACAATGGCAGCGAAGGCATACAGTGTGTCCATGCATCATCACTTGTCTTGATTGGATCTGAGCCACCAGTGCCAAAAGGGTGAGGGGAGCACAATAAAGGGGGGTTTTACATAGCCCCCCCCCCCCCCACACCCAACACAGCACAGTGAAGGGAGAGAACCTGTTAAAAAAATTCTAAAAGGTTGCGCTTGGCCACAAATTATAAAAGTGTAAGAAACTGCTGCACTCAAAAACTTCCTAGAATACTGAGGAAATATCAAATATTTAACCGTTTCATTAGTTAATCTAGTAAGATGATAAAAATGATTGTATCCAAAGATTAAATGAATTAAACCATCATACTAACTATCAAAATATTGCTAATTCACGAAAAATTGTAAACCTCTGATGACGCTTCCGGGTAGGGCTGAAATGCATTAAGTGGAACTTCCGGTAATGTCATATCTGGTGAAAGGAACGCAAACCGTGAGTATAGGATTTCAAAACATTTTTGTTTTGTGCTTGATTATTTAGTATGACATGTGAGTGGAATACCAATTGTTTTTAACATTTTATAACTTTAATAAAAAATGGATTCACATTATGGATACTCTCCAATCACCTTTACAGAGACATATACTGTCCTGTTGGGGAATTTTAAAGAAACCAGAAAGAGCCTACCAGACATCCAGAATGGGCTAAAGACCCATCAGGAGTTGGTGAGTGAGGACACATAAGGAAGGGAGCATCTTGTATATTGCCACAAAGTTGACTCAAGCACGGATTGCACTTAGCGAAGATTTGTTTAAATTTTGCCAGTTTATGGGAATTAATTTATGTTTTTTAAACTTCTTTGATACACAAATATGGATAGAGACAGCACAATTTAACACTGGGGACAATACACATACACAATTTAACACTGGGGACAATACATCTTATTCACTGCAGCAGCAGTCCACAGAAACACCTAAAAAGTCACCATAGTGTAGGAATAAATAATAATATATAGTGCATGGTGGTGGCAGCATCATGCTGTGGGGATGTTTTTCAGCGGAAGGAACTGGGAGACTAGTCAGGATCAAAGGAAAGATGAATTCAGCAATATACAGACCCATCCTTGATGAAAAGAGCACTCTGGACCTCAGACTGGGGTGAAGATTAATTTTCCAACAGGACAATGTTCCCAACCACACAGCTAAAAAAGAAGTGGCTATGGGACAACTTTGTGAATGTCCTTGAGTGACCCAGCCAGAGCCCCCGACTTGAAACCAATTGAACATCTCTGGATAAATCTAAAAAATGCTGTGCACTGATGCTCCCCATCCAACCTGATGAAGCTTGAGAGATTCTGCAAAGAAGAATAGGAAAAACTGCCCAAAAAATAGGTGTGCCAAGCTTGTAGCATCATACTCAAATAGACTTGAAGCTGAATTTGGTGCCAAAGGTGCTTCAACAAAGTATTGAGCAAAGGCTTGAATATGTACAAGTGATTTTTTTTCATTTTTAATTTTTAATACATTTGCAAAGATTTCAGACAAACTTCTTTCACGTTTGTCATTATGGGGGTATTGTTTGTAGAATTTTGAAGAAAATAATTAGTTTAATCCATGTTGGAATAAGGCTCTGACATAACAAAATGTGGAAAAAGTGAAGCGCTGTGAATACTTTACGGATGCACTGTACTCACAAAAAATGGTAACAATCCACATTGTAAAGTGCTATGACCAATACTCAAAAGTACATTTAAGTGCAATTAATTCTGGAATTCATATGGTTAAATTGTGCTCCAACAAAAACAATTGATCGAACGTGTTCCAAAGGGAGAGAAACGCCAGGCAACCTGCAGCTGCACCGCTGCTCTAGTCTGCTACACAGCAGCAGGAGCAGCAGGGGAGTGAAGAATAGGGATGATCGAACTTTTGAAAAGTTTGGTTCAACCAGAACACCCCAATTTCCCAAAAGTTCGGTTCGGATTCCTGAACCACATTGAAATCAATGGGACCGACCTTCGGGAATCAAAAAACACCATTTTGAAGCCCTAAAACCTAATAAATGCCCCTAAAAAGTGCCTAGGGTTCTGGGTCATGCCCCAGGGACTATGAATCAGGCAAAAAAGTTCTTAAAAATTGTCGTTTTTGATAGAGAGACAATTTTTGAAAAAATTATTTAAAAAAAAAAAGAGATTTCTTTGGATTTAGTGTCTGGGGGGGTCTAAAAAGTGTACCTGTGAAGTTCCAGATCTGTAACATGTCCAGAACCAGAATTATAGCATGCCATACCTTCAAAAATGACTTTTTTGCTTAACCGCTCCTAATAAAGCAGATGTGTGTGACGCCTTTTGCAGTGGACTTAACGCTTACAACAAGAACAGGCGTTAACTTGTCACTGAGGCTTTAAGTCCACTGCAAAAGGCTTTGCTACTCTGCGTCACACACATCTGCTTTATTTAGCGACAACCTTGGGTCGCATAACAGTGTGCGTCTTGCAGGTGATTTTCACATCGCACAGTTGATAAAGCCTCAGTGACAACTATATATAAATAAAAATTCATCACAAAAAAAAACTGATTATTTTTCTTAGAATTTTAGTAGCGCAGGGATGGTGTTACCCTCCTTTCATAAAGTGCAAATAAATAAAGTGCATAAATTGCATAAATAATCCAAAACATCCAACTAAGCAAGAACAGAGTCCTGGTATTTAGTACCCTAACTACACTGCGTATCCCTTTCCTCACACTAAAAGAACAGCTCCATACAGCAGAAGATAATTTCTAACTGACACTGTCCCTTTACATTTTTTTTTTTTCTAACTCAAACAGCACAATCGCTGTATTTCTAACTACACTGACAATCTTTCTGTAAGCTGACTGCCCTTCTGCTGATCTGGAGCTTTACAAGCAATCGGCTATGCAGCAAACGTTGGTTAACACAGCAGGAGAAACACAAATGCTTCCACTCTCTTCCAAAGCCTCTGTATTACAGTGCTAGAGGTTAGGCGGGGCTATGTTATATACTGGGGGGCGTATTCACTCCTGATTGGCCTCTGGTCCCCGTAGTCACTCTAATCACGTTCCTAGCAGACTCCTGCCCCCTCATTGGCTTTTACTGAAGTTTCTGGGCCAATCAGGGGCTTTTAAAGCCCACTTCCTGTCCCATTGCATTTTGGGCGGTTCGGGTGACCGAATTCCGAACTTTTACCGCAAAAAGTTCGGAATTCGGCCGAATTTCGAACACCCAATGTTTGGGTCGAACTGATGGTCCACCTGAACCATTCGATCATCCCTAGTGAAGAAGTAGAGCAGGCACAGAAAGCACAGCCCGCTCTTCCAGCCACTCTATCACAGTTTTCAGCAGCGGATGGGGAGGGGCGTAGGCTTCACAGCCTGGCACCTGGCTACAAGTATAATGATAAAGATATGGTAAAGAAGACTAAAATAGAGTAAAAAAAAAAAAAAAAAAAGTAAGTGTGTAAATAAGTGAGTAATTTAAAAAATGTATTGAATTAAAGAGCAAATGTAAACATTTGTTTATCACAATGACACTGCGCCTGCCTTATTACTGGTCCTATAGAGGGAAGCAAGTGTCTTATATCCAATACACTTAAATACCATATAAACAGAGTGAATAATAAATAGGTCAATAAATCAATATATGACTGTGCAATATTTTCTACAGTAGATA
Organism: Pelophylax lessonae; assembly: GCF_965119305.1. NCBI lineage: Eukaryota > Metazoa > Chordata > Amphibia > Anura > Ranidae > Pelophylax > Pelophylax lessonae. The sequence goes on from NC_138779.1 coordinate 93,583,294, forward strand.
CACGGCCAAAATACACCAAAAGCACATGCGAAAAATGTCAGTGCCTTATTAAAAAAGGTCACCACAGAACCATAAGGCGAGTAATGAGAAAAAAGAAGGTCCATTATCACCTTGTTTTTTATATTATTTGAGTATGTAATACAGAAAACCTGCTTGAAAAATACTAAATACCACAGCGCAAATCAGTGAGAAAAAACACCTTCTCTAAGGCTAAATGTACACGGGACCTTTGCAAACCTCCTTTGAACGCTGGAACTTAACAGCTATGTAAACGACATTTAAAAAGTCCGTTGTGTCGCGTTTGCATGCCGCGTTTAGCAGCTTTAGCGGTGTTTGCACTCAGATCCGTTTTTAGTGGTAAAAAAAAATCCTTCCCCTTTTAAACAGTAAAAACGCAAGCGCTAAACGCGGATGCCCACGCAAATAATTGCTTTCCAAAAAAACGACACTGAACTCAACTGCCTCTAAATGACTGTAAACGACTCAGTGTACATGGACAGATAAGATAACAGAGGAGAGTTCAGGGGCTGCTGAAAAAAACGCCCAACTGATCCTAAACATCCGTTTATCAGCAGCGGTGTACATGAGGCCTTAATTCACATCCAAGATTAATGTTAGTGGAAATATGTTAAATGAAAAAAAAAATGAATACTCATATTTACCAAAAATCAAACCAAAATATTGTCAAGCATGTGTACAGTGAATAATTTAAGTGCAAAAAAATATTAAGTGCAAAGAAACATTTTTACACAGCCCAATTAATTACAAGTCCAAAAAACAGCATGTGTCCAGTGAAAAAATATTTTTATATCATGTGTCCAGTGAAAAAATATTTTCCATGCCCAGTGCTCTCTTCTATACAAAAACTGTCAATCCGTGCTTCCTCATGCAATTGATTGTGATCCACACCCACTTGTGAATGCACTTACCAGATGGCGTAGACCCCTTAGCAATACTGCATGTGGGTCAATCAAGCTTAAGACTGGTAAGAATATAGCACTTTTCCTCTTTGGTGGTCACGCCGGGCCGGAAAGATATTTGAAATAATACAGATCCCCCAATGGTCATCACTCAGGGCAAAGGGAAGGAAAAACAGAGAATCTCCATAGTGTAATACGTTCAATAGTTTTATTGGAAAAATGCAGAGTAACACTTACAGTGCATCGGGCATAAGATCGCTTACAGTAGTAGACATCAGGCAATATTGCTAACTCCAAACATCCGAATTGTGTGAGAACGCCCAGATGTGCACCTTCCTGCTTGCGTTCCACTTAGACTGGAAGTGACGTTACTGGCACTACGGTCAGCCCGAAATTGCGTTGACGCGTTTCACCCCTCCCTGTGGGCGTTATCACAGACGTATGTCTGTATAACACCTGCTGCCCTCTAGAGGACTAGTGACAAGGCGAAGTGTCATTGTGCTGAACCACTACTCATGTTTTAAATCAAACAGTTTCCATATAACGGGATTTTTAAAAATTGTTCTAATAAGTGTAGAAATGAGAAGAGACACTGTGAGCTTGCTGTTGTATATGTCTGTACTTACATTGTAGGTGAACTGAAGGGTTTAGCTAATCTTTTAACTGCTAAAAAAATTGCATATGTGTTTACATAAGCCTGTGTACTGGCATGCTTTCCGCTAGGCAACGTACTTTTCTGAATTGAAATATGAGGATTGTTGATCTCTCTCAATGTTGAACTTTTTAGCAGTGGCAGCCTCTGTGTATTTTATCATTTCTAGATTGGACTCTCATTCTAATGTTATTGCCAGCATAGCAATATATTTTTCCATCATCTCCCCTGATCCACAACATTCCACTTTTCTAACAGGCAACAACCAAGTTAGCTGTTTAGAATTGTGAAAACGATATTCAGAATGTGCGGCACGAAACCAAATATTTTATATACAGAGCTTTTACCATCTACAATGTTACAGCCTAGAATGAAAAAGGGGAGATTGCTCCATGTTATTTGATCTACAGAGAGACTTCTTCTAAGTGTTTGTTACCCCTGCATTTCATCTTCCTGATATGTGCCTGCTGTACTATGTACTTGTATGGAAAAAAAAAATCGTATTCAAAAAGTATTTGTATTGCTTCCTTTGTGTAAAATTCTTGGTGTTTCAACCAGTCCCTTTGCTTTTCTATTAAAAAAAACTGACCACACTAAGCGAGAGAGCTTACTGTGGTCAGTTCGCTAGCTGTGCTGGGAACTCAGTGTGCTCTTCTCCAATAATCAAACATGAACTGACACCCCCCTCCCCCCTTTTACAGCCTTTCACTGGGAAGCTTAGTGTGCTGCTGCTTCTCCTCCCCCCAGCTCCTATGCAGCTGAGAACAGAGGGAATGTGAACACTTATAAAACAAAGGGGGATAAAAGTAGATTTTATTTATATATATATATATATATATATATATATATATATATATACATTTTTTTTTTATCTATACACAAATGTTTTGTCTCTCATTCCAGCTTTAAATTGTAAATTGTTTTACAAGGTGATTGTTTACAATCACTTTAATGTTGCTCTTGGATTTACCCACGAGCATTCAGAGGTTAACATGTAGTTCCATCTTCTGAATAAAACTGAGAATATAAAATATGAATTTAAATACCGTATTTATCGGCGTATAACACGTACCAGCGTATAACACGCACCTAAATTTTAAGAGAGAAATTTCAGGAAAAAAGCTGAAATTTAAAATAAACAGCTTTGAACTCAGAACTTTTTTTTTAATCAAATGCAGTCTCACCAGTGCCCACGAATGCAGCCTCATCAGCGCAGTGTCCATCAATGCAGCCTCATCAGCGCAGTGTCCATCAATGCAGCCTCGCCAGCGCAGTGTCCATCAATGCAGCCTCGCCAGCACAGTGCCCATAAATGCAGCCTCGCCAGCGCAGTGCCCTTAAATGCAGCCTCGCCAGCGCAGGGCCCATAAATGCAGCCTCACCAGGGCAGTGTCCTTAAATGCAGCCTCACCAGAATAGTGCCCATAAATGCAGTCTCGCCAGCGCAGTGCCCATAAATGCAGCCTCGCCAGAGCAGTGTCCTTAAATGCAGCCTTGCCAGCGCCAGTGACACTATCCAAATCAATTTTAAAAAAGGCCAGAAATCAGCACAGAGAGGTAGAAGGGGGCGGGCCGGGGCAAGGAAAAGGGAGGACGAGCTATCGCTGTCATCGGAAGTCCCGGCGCCTATGATAGACGTCACACGGCTCAGCATAGGAGGCAGGACTTCCGATGACAGCTCGACATAGAAGGCGGAACTTCCGATGACAGCTCGTCATTCCTTCTCCTCAGCCCGGCCCGGCCCGCCCCCTTCTACCTCTCTGCGCTGCTTCCTGGCCTTTTTTTTTTTTTTTCTTATATTGGCGTATAACACGCACGGTTGGTTTTTTCTCCATTTTCAGGAGGAAAAAGTGCGTGTTATAAGACGATAAATACGGTATGTATTTTTTTTTTTTTTCGCCCTAAATTGAATAAATCAGGAAAGAAAATTTGTACAAAACCACTACAGGAAAATCTTGGATTACAAGCGTAAATCGTTCCAGAAACATGCTTGTAATCCAAAGCACTCGTATATCAAAGCAAATTTCCCCATAAGAAATAATGGAAACTCAGATGATTCATTCCACAACCATTTATTCATAAATCTCTCAGTTTATAGTCCATATAAAAAAGATTATAGCAATGTGATGTCCACAAATGGCAGCCTTCACAAGGGGATTATAGGCAAAATCCAGCAGGAGCTAGAGGGTGTAAAAGAGAAGAGTGTAAGTCTAAGTGTAGCAATATGGTTACATTTATTGAAGGTTCAATGCTTAGCAACTCACATGGATGATGCTCAGTTGTGACATGACGCTACTTGTATATCAAGACATCGCTTGTTTATCAAGTCAAGAATGATAAAAAAAAATGTCCTTGTCTTGGAAAACGCTCTCAAACCAAGTTACTCTCAATCCAAGATTTTATGGTATATTTCTTTAACCACTTAAGGACCGCCCGCCTCAGTTTTTCCTCCTGCGCAAACCGACGTAACTGCACGTCGGTCGCGTGCCCGCGCCACCACGTGCCCACTCCCGCCTCTACTCAGCAGTGGGGACTCCAGTGCATGAGGCAGGCGGCTCCGATTGCAGCCAGCCATCCGCGATCGCTCCCCACTGAGAGAGAAGGACGGGCAGCTGTTGTAAACACAGCTGACCGTACTTCTCTCTGAAATTATCACAGAGCTCCTGTGATCCTTCTATATAGGAACACAGGTCCCTGTGATAATTTCAAAAGCCCAACCCCCATACAGTTAGAAACACTCCCCTAGGCTTACATGTAACCCCTGATCACCCACTGTATTAACCCCTTCCCTGCCAATGGCATTATTACAGTAACAGTGCATATTTCTAGCACTGATTACTGTAGTATTTTCACTGATCCCTAACAAAAGTGTAAAAAATATCAGTTAGGGGTCTGATCTGTCTGCTGCAATGTCGCAGTCCCGCTAAAAATTGCAGATCAGTGCCATTACTAGTAAAAAAAAAAAAAAAAAAAAACAATAAAAATGACATAAATCTTTCCCCTATTTTGTAGACGTGATATCTTTTGTGCAAACCATCAAAACACGGTTATTGCGATTTTTCTTTTTTTTTTTTTTTTTACCAAAAATATGTAGCAGAAAACAAATTGGCCTAAAATGATGAAAACATTTTGATTTTTACATTTTTTTTGGGAATGTTATATAGCATAATGTAAAAAATATTGTTTTTTTTTTTTTTGTTGTTTTTTTTTTCAGAATTGTCGCTATTATTTTGTTTATAACGCAAAAAATAAAGATCGCACAGGTGATCAAATACCACCAAAAGGAAGCTCTATCTATGGGAAAAAAAAGGATGACCATGCAATTGTCCGTTTAAAGTAACGCAGTGCCGAAAAAAATGGCCTGGTCATTAAGGGGGCAAATCCTTCCAGTCCAGAACTGATTAATGTTAAGCCTCCATACAGAACAGGAAGAAACTTTTTATAGTCAATGTACCTCATCCATCTACTAGTCTGCAGCTACCCTAACCTAATAAAAAAAAAAAAAAAAAGGAAGAATCATAAAAAAACACAAATAAAAACAGCCTGAGGCATGTGTAAGACACATTCTTAAGAGCGATGTTATTTTTCCACTGGGATTATTTAATAAATTGTTATATTTTTAAACCTTTCCCACCCACCTTTATTCATAGCATATTTTTGAGCAAGTAAACTGCTTAGTGTGTTTTTGGCCAATAAACTGTCACTTTAATCTGTTTTTATTCTTTTGCACGCAGCATAGTGCTCTCGATCATAGTGTAATATGAGTAATTTCATATTTCATTATAACAAAGTTTCCAGCTTTTGGCTTGGAAATCAGCAAAGGAAATCCATCTCTAAAATAGGATCAGTTTCTTCCAGACTTGTTCCAGTTATTATAATGTTCCAGCACCATAAGGACTGCTTTATTTTCCTATGCTATTCTTGCGGTCTTTTTGACTTGAAGCAGTTTGTGTGGGGTTGACCTATGGGACCATGGTGATGTGTGCCAGCTGCTTGTCCTCTAAACTTTGCTTTTATTTATTTCAGATAGACATATCTCTGTGCAAATTGCAACTAGTGATAAAAAGAGGTCGGATTACATAAAATGCTAAGGGAAACCAGAAACACATTTGTTTCTCCTTAGTTATGATAAAGTTAACATAAAGTGTAAGGCTCCTTTCACACGGCCGCTCCGTGTGTCCGCAAATCATCCAATCCGTTTGCGGATGATTTGCGGACATAATGTAAGTGAATGGCACTGCGGGTGTCAGCGGAATACCACCCGCTGACACCCGATTTTCCTCCATTCAGTTCTGTTCCGTTTTTACAAATGGAACAGAACCCATTTTTTCTTCCGTGTAAAACACGGAAAGGAAGGAAAATCGGATGTCAGCGGTGTCATCCGCTGACATCCGCAGTGCCATAGACATACATTATGTCCGCATATCATCCGCAAACGGATGGGATGATATGTGGGCACACGGAGCGGATGACAGAAATGTCATCCGCTCCGTGGTAAAAAAAAAAAAAAAAGTCCCGCAGCGGACCTTTCACACGGAGCGGCCGTGTGAAAGGAGCCTAACTGTGCTAAAGTAGAAGTTGTTAAAAACATCAGGCTTTAAAGTATACCCCATACAAATAAATAAAGGCAAAACTAAATAAATAAAGGCATAAATAAAGGCAAAACTTTTTTTTTTTTTTGTGGATGGAGTAGCAATGGATTAGACCCATTGTCAGTTTTTATTGCTGTCTGTGCCCCCGTTAGGAAGACTTACCCCCACTATTTGTCCTGTTTACCGTTTTCATTAAAAGTGAAAGTAAAAGAAAAAACTCAAATTTTGGGTTGTTCCCAGAAAAGTAAATCTTCCAATGGGGATACTAGTTCTGGTGACCTGGGGGTCCCCAAGGTATTCCCTTTATTTGCAGGGATTTTCTCACACTTCCTGTTTGGCTACGGGACAGGAAATGAAGGGAAATCTCCGCAATGGGACACAGATGGGGGGGGGGGGGGGGGAATCTGCCTCGAGTTATAACCCTCCCTTACGCTATCCAAAATGAAAAAAAAAAAAAAAAGTTTTGCCCATGGTTCTACTTTAACTGCAGGTACATATAGCTGCTTACGTATACCTTTACTTGTCTTTAAAAAGCAGCAAAATTCCTAAAATCAGATGTAATGATGTCCTGTACTGGACACCTGAAAAGCTGTAGCAAGCGGCCATGTTGTTCAGTCATTATAGGTCAGCCATGACAGTCTGTCAGAACAATTACACATTGCACAGCGATTATCCCCCTCCCTCCTCCTTTAATTCATGGAATGCATAGGTTTTACACTTCAAAAGAGCCATTATCTCAACTCAGAGACTTCAAAAACCAGCACTTAGGCATGTGCAGTGCTGTAAACCATTAATTGAGTCCTGGCAGGATATATTTTTTTCCATCCAGGCCTATCGTAAAACTTTAACCAAATTCATTAAGGATAACCAGAACTAATGGGGAGAACTAATGGGGATGGTAAAAGGCAACCATAGAGCTCTGCCCAATTCAAAACCTAACAAACCCACCCATGATTCATAAACTCAGACAGGAACATGACACATTAATAATAAGTATATATTTGAATGAGAAATGTCATACTGAAGGAAATAAGGTCATACATGACCACACTAGCACATATAGAAGGGAAGATAGCTGTCAGATATTCCCTGGGTGACAAGTTTATCTGAGATACTCCATGTTTAGTATCCCTGGATGCGAAATTCAATGCTGAAAAGTAATCTATCAGTTTAAAGAATGTAACCGGTACATATTGGAAGATATGAATAGTGGTATAAAAACTATAGAGAAGAGACCTGATATTGTCATAAACTCAGGACAGCCCATTGCCACTCCGCTTAATTGGTCAGGGGCATCTGTCAACACCCCTTTGATCCCAGAGATAAAAGGAGACCCCTAACCAGTGGACAGTTCTCCTTTTCCATCAAAGCAGGCACATCTGTCAAGTTTGAGAACCGATCACACCTGGCTCCTCGACTGAACTCTGATAACACCCAGGACATTGACTGCAAGTATTCTTCTGTAAATATTTTATTTGCACCAACTTTGACCTTTTCATTATTAAAACCTTGTTTTGAAAAGTGTTAGCCTTGTCCCTAAGCTCTTAATGCAAAGGTAACAAAGAACCTGTCTCTTGAAGAGTGCTACTGTATAGGATAAATCCTATGAACATACCTGTCTGAGGTGATAATGTGTGTTACAGACGATTATTCTAAAATCAGAATTGATATTGCTATAATTACGAGCTTCCTCCCGCTCTGACAAAACGGAGGCGGTGGCATTGAAAGTATTAATTGCTTAATTAGCCCAGTGACAATTGCTCTAAGCCTGCAGGCACCTAGATTATGGTCCCGTGAGCTGGAAAATCTTTGTGCAGGGTGCAGCTGAGAGTGGTTACATAGGTGACAGGGGGGTGTGAGATTGGCTGGTCCTTGGTCACGAGTTAGCGAGAAGGACAGGGATCTTATACCCGCGTTCATCACACCAGGAACCTCAATCAAATACAAATATTGGCTCATCAAGCTGTCAGGAGCAGGAGGTGGGAATGCTTGATCCAAAAGCAATGGCTTAATCCGCATAATTATCTGCATAATATAGTGTCGTGCATTACATTGTACCTCAGCTGCTCTGAAAATAACTGAAGGATATGTGCAAGCACACCTGGATTCAACAGGCACCAGCCAAATTTCAATCCATGCTGGTTGTACACAAGTCATAGTTACAAAGTTCGTGAGGTTGAAAAAAAGACACCAGTCCATCCAGTTAAGAGTATGATGAGTGTGTGTATAAGTGTTTATGTCAATAGTACATCGTATCCCGCTGTATGTTGTGGTCTTTAAGGAGCCCATCTAATAGTTTTTTAAAACTACCGATGCTCGATGCCGATACCACTGCTTGTGGAAGAGAATTCCACATCCTTACTGCTCTAACAGTAAAGAACTCTTTATGCAGTTTAAGGTTAAACCACTTCTCTTCTAATTTAAGGGAATGGCCGCATGTCTTTTTAAATTCCCTTTCGCAGAAATGTTTTTTCCCTATGCTAGGGTTACCATTATGGTATTTGTACATTGATATCATATCCCCTCTCAAGCGTCTCCAGAGAGAGTGAGTTCAATGTTTGTAGTCTTTTCTCATAGCTGATGTCTTCCATTCCCTTTATTAGCTTTGTTGCCCTTCTCTGGACTCTCTCCAGTTCCAGCACATCCTTCCTGATGACCGGTGCCCAGAACTGGATGGCATACTCAAGATGCAACCGGACCAGAGTCCTGCAGAGTGGGAGAATTATCATTTTATCGTTCCATTTATATATCACCAGCCTACTGGGTTTTTCCAGATCGATCAGTGCCACCAGCTATAGCCGGCAATACTAATCATTGCATACTTCCGGTGGGGAAGGCTCCCTGCCAGCAGAATATAATAGCTCTATGAGAGTAATTCCCCCATCCACACTTGGATGAGGGAATCAGTTTGTTTTTTTATGTTCAACCCAGTGGTTGAATCATGTTCAAAAAAATCATGTTTGGCCTACATTAGTGGCTCAGACAAGCAGATGTTTTGTTTTATGCTATGGACTTCCTATACAGCCTTCCTGTATGGATTCTGTTTTCATTTACTGATACTGCCTTGATAAATAAAAGTGCAGGTGAACTTATTTAACCATTGATAGGTGCCCCTATTTTATGCCTTTTTTTTAGTCCTGTGATTCAGCTGTGCACACAGCGTAACACTTTAATGGCTGTATTACTATGCCTAGTAGTGAGCATAATGAATTTTCACTTTGGAGAGAAAAAAAGGCTGAGAAACAGGATATACCACCCTGCTAGAAAAACATATGTTTTAAATAGCTGAAGCGGGATCATTTTCATTAAAAATAATGACTTCCTGTTTTTTTTTTTACAATGTCCTCCTGCTATATAAAGGATCGGAGACATGAGAAACTCGACTGAAACAGAATATTACATCTAAAAGCATTGGATGTTATGAAGCAGAACTGGCTATGATGGACAATAATAGGATTTTAAATTGTACATTACACCCACCTTGCCTAATATGAATCCCAGATTGCTATTTAAGAAGACTGGAGGTGATAGGTTTTTGGCACAAGACTTTTATAAAAAGAAAGAAAAGAGCATGAAACGTCTAATAATAGACTTCTCTTATTTGCTCTCTATTGGTATGTTAAATTGTTACTAACCCCACAACAGTAAAATCCGTCTGTATATGCAGTAAATCATGCTTGTTATACTAACTGTGGAACCTAAAGGATTAATCCTTTGCGTTGTTTAAAGGCTGTTTGAGCCTGTCTTCTCAGATCCTCCTTTCTTTTTACTGTCCCCAATCCATCTCCTGATAGAACAGGGCCTTTGGAGTCACTCTGCACATGCTCAGTTTGGTGTGTTTTGCTGAGAGAGTTATTTTTTTTTGGGGGGGGGGGGGTGCATGCAGTCAGCACAGGGCAATCAGCACTGTCCAAACAGAGGGTCAGGGGTCCTGCAGCCTATCTCCTCTGATTGTCCCTTTTTTTTTAACTGTCCCCAATCCATTTCCTGAGAGAACAGGGCCTTTGGGGTCACTCTGCACATGCTCAGTTTGGTGTGTTTTGCTAGAAAGTTTTTTTTTTTTTCTTGGGTGGGTGCACGCAATGAGCACAGGGCCAATCAGCACTGTCCAGACAGAGGGCCAGGGGTCCTGCAGCCTCATAGGACAGTCAGAGTAGAATGAAACTCCTCCTACAAGCTTTAACCAGATACTGATAGTATTCACAAGACTGCTATATCCTGCTGAAGAGAAAAGGCATTTAGCAGTTTATATTTACTAAAATAATTGCATTTCCATGTTCTGTGTACATTGAAAAGCCAGATATAGTAAATGCAGGGTCCTGGGTTTAGTAATACTTAAAATATAGAATTAAAAGGGTTTTATTATATCTATTTGATAATTGCCTGTTGATCCTGTCACAAATCAGGCAGGTATTGGCCTGTTGTGTTGTGCAGCTAGCTCTGAATAAAGGTATTCATCGATCAGTGGCAGGTACAATGCAGGGCAGAACAGACAGATGATTGGATGCAGGGTCAGACAAGCAAGGTCAGCAACGGACAATCAGGTATAAGCAAAAACGTCAAGCAGATAATGATCAAGATGCAGGCAGAGGTTGGCAACAGGATAACAGGCAGATGAGTAAAGATAAACAAAGTCTTAAAGAAGAAGTAAACTCTGCTTTTTTTTTATCTTACCTGCAAAGATAAGGTATAATGTGCTAGCATGCATCACCTACTAGCACAATATGTGACACCTGCAAAGAAAGCCCTCGCCAACCCCCCCCCGGAGGCTGCATCCATCTTTGCCCGTCTTCCATCAGGGTCTGTGGACTCTGGCTGTGTGCCTGGCCGGAGTCTCGTGACGTCACTCCAGCGAATGCGCGCGGGAGACACCGGTCACGATACAAGGCTCTAAAGAAATGGCATGGGCAGCCGTTCCTCCAGAGCGAATGCCGATGACGTCATTGGCACAGTAAAAAATATCTCCTAAACGGTGCAAGTTTAGTAGGCCTTTACAGTATCTATACGTAAGCCTTGTTATAGGCTTACCTATAGGTACAAACATTAGAGGGAAGTTCAGGTGAAGTACAAGAGTGGTCAGGATAAGCCAGGTAAAAACACAGGACTCAAACGAAGGTCACAGGAACAGGAACGTAGGTAAAGCTGCAGATCAGACAGCAATGGACTTGAGCAGCTGCTGCAGTTATATAGTCCATTTGGCGCCACCGTTAATGGCAAACATGCACACATGCGCATAGTCGTTCGCATCTGCGTGTGCATATTCGTGCGCCTGTGCTGAGCAGGACGGGCACCTGCAGAAATGTGCTGCGCATGCACATTTGCCTTTGCCTCGGAGCTTCAAGTATGCTATGGCCAGCACATCCCTAACACCCACTGCAGGCAGTCCCCGATTTCCGAACATCCGAGTTGCGAATGACTCCTACTTAAGAACCGAGGAGGCTGTCCTGGATACCGCCGAGCAGCCATCTCACAGTGCCGGATACATCCCACTCTGCAGTACTGCATGGCCACAAGAGCCCTCAAATAATACGACTGCACGCCCAGAAGGGCCTGAATTATCCCACATCACTTCAGAAGCTGGAGTTACACCTAAAATTGTACTGTTTGACTCACGGTACATACAAATTTGACTTACGAACAAACCTACAGTCTCTATCTTGTTCTTAACCCGGGGACCGCCTATATATGGTCTGGATGCCTCCTTTCTGGTCCTTTCAGTAACCTGACCACTGCCTTCTTTCTCTTCATTCTCCACATGCCTGTGGTCAGGTAGAGGAAGCCAATTAGATCCTCTGCCTCATACAGGTTCTGTCCTCTATCCAAAGGGAAAATGTCATTTTCATGGAGTCATCTTGTTCAGCTTGTAAAGTACCTAATATTTTACAATTCATCCTATACTAAAGTCATCTTTTTTTAGCACACATGGCAAGTAAACAGTATATTTATATGTATCCTTTAAGACAACTGCTACAATTTACCAGGTCCACCAATCTTTGCATGGCTTCAGCACAATTTTTGTGTGGTACCATTTTTCCCAATTGTCCTTGATTTTGAGGGACTGTTCCTGATTTGGATCAATGTCCCTCTGTCCCTCTTTCCTCCTCACCTGCCCCTCATTTTGGTTTTATCTATATAGTTGTATATAAAATGCACTATTTATCTTGAAAAACAGTGTTTCCCAATGATAAACCTTGCATCCAATTTCTAAATTGCTGCATTTGTAATTTTCAAAAGACAGTATAAAGGAATAATAGTGGTAAAAAAAAAAGCACTTGTGGATTTAACTAATCTTTTTTTGTAGCATTCTCCTTTAACCACTTCAAGACTGAAAGATTTTACCCCCTTCCTGACCAGGCCCTATTTTGCGATTTGGCACTGCGTTACTTTAACGGACAATTGCGCAGTCGTGCGACACTGTACCCAAACTAAATTTACGTCCTTTTTTCCCCCCAAATAGAGCTTTCTTTTGGTGGTATTTGATCACCTGTGCGATTTCTATCTTTTGCGCTATAAACAAAAAAATTGCGACAATTTTGAAAAAAATTCACATTCTTTTATATGACATTCTCAAAAAAAATTAAAAAATCTAAATTTTTTAACATTTTAGGCCAATTTGTTTTCTGCTTCATATTTTTCGTAAAATAAATCGCAATAAGCATATTTTGATTGGTTATCGCGTCTACTAACTAGGGGAAAGTTTTATGTCATTTTTATTTATTTATTTTATTTTTTTTACTAGTAATGGCGGCGATCTGCGATTTTTTTTTTTGTGGGACTGCAACATTGCGGCGGACAGATTGGACCCCTAACTGACATTTTTTACACTTTTGGGGGTACCAGTGACATTACTACAGTAATCAGTGCTAAAAATATGCCATTTGCAGGGAAGGGGTTAATACTGTTGGTGATCAAGGGGTTAAATGTAAGCCTAGGGGAGTGATTCTAACTGTGCGGGGGTTGGGCTTGTGAAATGATCACAGAGACATGTGATCCTATATAGCAGGATCACATGGTCTCTGTGATCATCCCAGGGAGAAGGACGGACGGCTGTGTTTACAACAGCCGACAGCCCCTTTTCTCTCAGCAGGGGAACGATTGCGGGTGTCAGGCAGCAATCGGAGCCGCCTGACACACGGAGCGCGCCCCCTAGACTCCCCAGAGCAAGCATGTACGGCGGTTTGCCTGGGAGTGGCTGCCTGCCGCAGTACATCTGCGGCGGGTGGTCAGGAAACAGTTAAGGGGTGTGACAAGGAATGTGTCCTATGCCTATCATACTTTTGCTAATAGGTATTCCTAATTCCAATCTCAAAAATTTGGGAGGTATGTGGTACACATTCTTTAGACCACCAGAAACTGACCCTATCATGAAATAGTCAGTTATGTGTGTTTGCTCCCAAAGCCATACATTCCCGCTCCTTCTTTGAAAGTCTATGCTTGATGAAACTTGGTTTGACTGGTGTGCAGCAGTCCTGTCTGAGTCTTAGATATGATTTAATAAACATAGAAACCCTCAGGATATTTAATTGGGGAAGCACTTCTTATCTTTTTTAAATATACCAACACGTGCAAGACTAGGGGTAGAGTGAACCGTAAAATGATCAGGTAACCAGCAGGACCTCTCAGAGGCCAAAATAGCAACACAATAACAAGAAAGCTGATGACAGATAAGGACCACCTGGTTCATTAAATCTGCACATTTTCCCAGGATTGCAAAAGCTCTAGAGCCTCCAGCTTTTATTAGATAATATTGACAATGAGTAGAAAAAAAACCCTCAAAATATATAGACTAAGAAAAAACAGTAGAAATTGGTAGCTTCCATTAGGCTGGGTCAACAATAGAGATGTTTGGATTGCTGTTTTTTTTTGCATCATGTTCATACTTGTGGCATAATCAACATTTTTTTTATGTACTATGTACTGCCCATCTACATTAAGATTAGTATTCTTGTGCTGGAATCCCAGCTCTTCAAAGATTTAGCTTTGCATCCAGGCTAAAATTTTGAATCGTGTGGTGAGCAACAGAATGTCCACATAGGCAGATTGTCAACATGCATCTGGATTTATCAATTATTCAAAATCAAAGTGTATTTTGTTCAATGTGAAGGGCAAATCTAAACCCCCACATCTTTCAGTTTTACCATGTCACATTACTTTCAGGGTCAGATTTAACACTAGGCTGTGGTCAGGAACATTCCACTCCGGCCACTTCAAAATCCAGCTGGACATTTTTATTTATTGGCCCCTAAGGCCGTGTGTTTTTCAGTCTGCTGCCCTCCTTGGTGTTACAAGTTCATTAACGCATTATCAGCAGCAATGCAGGGACAAGGTCATCTGGAACCCAGGGTGAACATGCCAAATTGTGCCCCTACTAAGATGTATGAGCATTATGTGTCACCGTAAATCCACCCCCCCCCCCAAATAAAAAAATGAGTACTACTGTAATCTGTATGTTTAGCTCAAATGGTCTCATTCTACATATGCTCCCAGCATCTCCCCCCTCAAGAACATTCCCCCCTTCCTAGCACAAATCCTCTACCCCTCAAATGTCCCTTCCAAGCACAAATCCTCCCTCCCTCAACACCCTATCCTAGCACAACCCCCCCCCCCCTAAAAAAAAATTTGTCCTATCCTAGCACAAATGGATTTAATCATCCCTACTAGCACAAATCCCCCTTCCAAAAAAATAATCCCATCCTGGCACAAATCTTCTGACCCCCCCCCCCCCCATATTACCTTTTCTAGCACTAACCCCCAAATCCCCTATCTTAGCACAAAACCTCCCCAGATTTTCCCTCCTAGAACGATTCTTACCTCCTGCTGCACCCCCGATTTCCCCCTCCCTACACAAATCCCCTCATGATACCACAGTGCCCAGTGCAGCCACCCCCTCCTGCCCAGCCCTTGTCCCCACCCAGATTAGCAGGGTGCAATAATGCTAACTGACTTGCCTGTTGCAGCTACAACACAGCCTTCCATACTCCTACTTCCAACCCTGGTGATAAAGTGCAATGAGGTCATTCACTGTACGCTTTGCTGCTCAGGCCAGCTTCTACAGTCTAGTTACCTATTGCCCTTCCCTGGACTCCCTGGTCTGCAGAGTCAGTGTTTCCTTTAAACTACCTGTACCTAATTCAAAGAAGCATTTGTGCCCATTTTTCATATTACTGATAAAGGTGACAAATTCAGGTAGTGCTAACTACTGCCACTTTATGGACCTGGCTATATGGCAGTGAAAGATTCTTAAAGAACTGCCACCTGTTTGCAGATTAGAAAGCTGGCAGAAATTAAGACCAAAAAAAAACAACAAAACTCCCTGCGCTAGGGATGTGCCCCACTAAAATAAAATGAATTGTGTTCCACAGCTGTACTGATCAAAATTGATGCCAGTATGTGTATTGTACTAGGTAACTAGCGTTAATATTCACATTGTTCAGCATTATGGAAGTGCTGCAACCTAATATATATGGTTATACCATTGTGTAATGTGCATTATTTTTTGTCCATGAAATTACTTTAAAATTGATTTTCTGAAAACAAGATAATTATTTTTCATATAGGTTATCCTGACTGCTTTTGAGTGATCTTAAAGAATCACCAGAGGTAATGTGACCCTCTATCTAATTTGGGTCAAATTGCGCTCAATTACGTGGATTGTGGGCCTTCTGTCGTTGTCTCCCCCCCAGCCCCATTCATTCATAAATGTAAACAAAGGGGTCAAGAGTAAATGTAATGTCATTCATTACCCAAATGCGGAAATGCTCATATATAGGAAATGACTTGTTTCAATGGGTGGGCGAAACATGATGGGGAACTGAGAGACCAGTTCCTCATCAGGTTCGCCCTGGCTTTTAATGGACAGTGGGCAGATCTGAAAGCCACTTTTGGACTGAATAGCAGACATAGATCCACCCACTGTAGTGCACGATCAATCAACAGCCAGGTGGACCTGATGGGAAATTAGTCTCTCAGTTCTCCATCAAGTTTTGCCCGCCCACACTACAAAACACTTTGGCCATGTCTGTGTCCGTGTGATGGGAGCAGAGGTCTAATGCCCCGTACACACGTACCGATCGTCGGCCGACGGAACGTCCTACAAATGTTCGCGGCTGGTGTGTTTGTTGTTTGTCTGTTGAAAAGTGCTCCAAACTTGCCCAGGACATTTGTCTTCCGACAGAAAATGACGTCACTACGTTCCACGCACGTTCGCCGCTACAAAAGAGGAAGTGAGTGTTTGGCCGTGACCCTTCTGGGCATCTCGCGCTGATTTCGGTAGCATTTGTTTGGTTGACGACATTTCGCTATTTTCCGAGACATCGTTCGAGAATTTATTATGGCGACCGTGAATTCGTCCGTTGCTGTCGTTAGTGTTGGAGTTTTGGCTCTGAGACGACGTACGAGCAATAGGAAGAAGAAGCGGACCTCCTGGACGAAAAATTGGTTGCTTAACCGTGATCAATTTTCTCATATGTCCTTGCTGAGGGAGCTCCAGGAAAATAATCCTGATGACTTCAGGAATTATTTGAGGATGACGGATCCCATCTTTTACCGTCTTCTTGCCCTGGTGTCCCCCTATATTCTGAAGCAGGATACTTGTATGCGGCTTGCAATTACTCCTGAGCAAAGGTTAATTGCGACGTTGAGGTATCTTGCAACAGGGAGAAGCCTGCAGGATCTGAAGTTCACCACAGGCATCTCCCCCCAAGCTCTTGGAGTCATCATCCCTGAGACCTGCTCTGCCATCATCAAGGTCTTGCAGAAGGACTATATCAAGGTATGTTTGATTTTTTACATTACATTACATGTATTACTAGTTTCACCCGAATTATGATGTTTTTGGATGTACAGCAATTGACACAGGCCATTATTTGTAAACTACCCTCTGTCCGCATGCACATAGTAGTAAAGATGTAGATTATCTTTAACCATTTGTAAAATTACCCACTAACCACCCCACCATTCTCTCCTATGTGTCCCTAAACGCATTGCCTGTTAACAGTATTTTGAATTTGGGTCATTTTATTGCTTTCCCTCAAACAATTATTCCTTGGCCAATGTTTTAGTACCTAGTTAATGATTTATCTAAAATACATCAGTCCATCCATTCCCACCTATGATTCTGTATGTTTATGTAATGATGTTAAAACCTTCACTGACCACAAGCCCTAATTGATGTATAAATGCCCAGTTTTACTTACCCATCCCCCACCCACATGCTAAATCTCAAAGTCAGCATATACCAAAGCTCAAGTTCAGAGGTCTTCAAACTATGGCCCACCAGTTGTTCACGAACTTCAATTTCCATCATGCCTAGTCATGTCTGTGAATGTCAGAGAATTACAAGGCCTCATGGGATGTGTAGTTCTGCAACAGCTGGAGGGCCGTAGTTTGTAAATCTCAGCTCTAGCTGGTGAGTATAATGGGCCATACACACTAGAAGATTGTCAGAACAATTTATCCTTCCGATTTACCAAAACCAAATAATATGAGGTCCAACAAACACTTTCAAATCCTATGCAATCTGGTAGGCCCTTGCACTACATAGAAAAGTTAAATCTGCACGAAAAAGTCTTCAGAGAATCTTCTAGTGTGTATGGCCCTTTACAATATAAGAACAATAGGAGGTTGAAAAGAAATGTATGTAGATGTTACATCCCCATATCCAAACCTTTGCCTTCCTGTTGTATATTTTTTTAGCAAGTTGCATAAGCATTTAACAGACAACTGTGTGTGTAATTAATAATGTGATGTGCTCAAGCACTAATTTTATTTTTTTTATTTTTTTTTATTTTTTCCCCACAGTTTCCTTCAAACGCAGAGCAATGGCTGGAGATTTCTGATCAATTTCTGGAGAAGTGGAATTTTCCCAATTGTGGGGGTGCTATTGATGGGAAGCCCGTCCGCATTGTCCCCCCTCCGAATTCCGGCACATTTTATTATAATTATAAAGGTTTTTTTAGTATAGTCATGCTAGCCATAGTTAATGCAAACTATGAGTTTATTTTTTTGGATATTGGCAAAAATGGCCGCAATTCGGATGGGGGAGTTATTGATCAGACGGAGTTCGCTCGTCGTCTAAAGAACGGCACTCTGAACCTGCCATCCAGGGAGCAAACTGTTGAGGGTATGAGCTTTGTGTTTATCGCAGATGAGGCTTTTGCGCTTGGGGAGCATCTCATGAAGCCCTACCCTCAGAGGAACCTCACCCCAGACCAAAGGATTTACAACTACCGGTTGTCCAGAGCTCGCAGAGTTGTGGAGAATGCCTTCGGGATAATGGCCAACCGGTTCCGGATATTCCTGACGTCCATAAACCTGGCACTGTACAAAGTGGATAATGTGGTCTTGTGTTGCTGCATTTTGCACAACTTCCTACGCAGGAATGCACAAAAATATGTATTGCAGCAACTGGATACTGACCCTGCTATGCCAGGTACAAGTGGAGAGGCCCAACCTTCTAACCAAGTGGAGTCCATGACGTCAATGGAAGTTGGACGGTCAGCATTGGCATCACACAGGGCCCGTCAGATCCGCCAGGAATATCTGGACTATTTCGTGGGGAGAGGAGCTGTGTCCTGGCAGCAATCACTGTCACACACCCATTAATCTTGTTAAAGATTGGACACACAAGATAAATGTCAGAGATATATTATTTTTCAACACATTAAACAAAAATTGCAATGATTCTGTATTGTGGATTATAATCATTTGGGCACATATGCCAAACACAATTATTTGGGTTAATCATGTGTTATATATGTGTGACTTTGGAAGGGTTAATACATTCATCAGTGTGTTTCTTGACTGTAGTCTCTCACCAGCTGATCCAAAGTGATGATGGCCATGTGTTATTTTTTAGCCAGTGGTGTAAATACAAGGGCCTTCTGCACCCCACAAAATGTACACAAACCCTGTCACATTGAGAACTAGGTCACACCCAAGGTTCATCTAATGTCACCTTACATTGGTGTTCATTGTCCAGAAGTTGCCCATACTATATATTTCATATAATACATTAGGGTATTAACAAAGTACCTACACCTGTTATGTTGTGTTCATTTATGACATCCTTCTCACTGCCCACCAATGTTAGGATATGTCAGTGTTATGTGAAACTTGATCATTGTTCATCTCAAAGTGTTATATATATAGGTAATGGAAAGTGAACTAGAGCAACGAACAAGCAATACACTATAGATTACACTGATCTCCCTACACTGATTGCTACTGGCAATATCAATGCCATATTGAATCCTAGGACTGCTAGTACCTTGAGTGTTGAGTCACACTTATGCGATGCGGGAAGTCTGCGACTTTGCAGCCTTCCAGCATTGCATAAGGGTGACCCGCCACTTACTTTTTCCACAGGATTGTATTCCACAAGTGTTAAGCACTGTGCGATCCAATCCAGATACATCAGAAATAAAGGGTCATGTGCGACTTGTATGCGTGTTCAGTGCGAATGTAGCCATACAAAGTGTATGTCTCAATTCACACTGCACATCTGATGGCATGTAATATCGTAGCGCACTGCTCCTTTATTACATGCGATCAGATGTTCATGCGAAAATCAGCTATACAGTTTGTATGGCTCAATTCGCACTGCACTCGCACAAAAGTCGCACATGATGCATTTATTCAGCCGCATCAGGATAGGATCGCACAATCGTTCAAACTTGTGTGATCCGATCCTGTGTGAAATGTCAGATCGCACTGTGATATGCGTTAAAACTGGGGGTATCTTTAACATTTCATTGACACCTCCAGCAACTCGCATATGGCAGTGACCAAAATGCTTTCATTAACATGTAAATATGGGAATAGGACAGCCATCATACATTTAGTGCTTCTTTACACAGCTTTAGACCTCGACCCCCCAACGAAAGTCTAATAAAGAATTGAACACACATTGTTGAATGTAAAAACGTTTTAGTATCAAACATTCACAGGGTTAGGGTTAGGGTTAGGGTTAGGGTTAGGGTTAGGGTTAGGGTGTTGTAAAGTGCTTTTCCCAAACTTGGGTACACTCTTTAACATCTGAGTGTAATTAAAATGCCCTAAAACATTATAAAAAATTTGTAACATCAGGAACATCCCAATACAAACATTAAAAACCTAGTAAAATTGTGGCTTAAAATTTGCCAATCATGTCCACAAAATTGCGCATTTTGATTTGTAATGCCGTTGCAGTCTCCTTTATTTGTTCCAGGTCTGCGCAGCATTGGAGAGCCTCACGGGTCAATTTGGCTAATGTGCAACTATGTAAAACATGGTCTGTAAAAATTAAAAAAAAATGAGTCAATGTGAATCACCTACATGAGGTCATAATAATAGAGAAACATTTGGTGTCCAGGTAATCTTAAATTCCTCTCGAGTTAATACCTACCCTGTTCTTATGCTCTTTTGCCCTAGGCTCTTCTTCTTCCTCCTGTCCTCCTCCGATGCTGTTGCTGATGATTCTGCCGGTCTCCTGAGCTTACTATATATTCATTAGGGGTGTGAACGCATGATGACGTCATTGTGAGGGCATGGTTGTAATGTATATATATTAAGATGCAGAGACCAGAGACGGGCAGAATGCACGGCAACAGCATTGGAGGAGGACAGGAGGAAGAAGAAGAGCCTAGGGCAAAAGAGCAGACAACATAAGAGCAGAAGATTGGACAGCAGAAGAGTGGAGAGGAGAAGATCCAAAGAGCAGAGTGGAGAAGACCGGATGAAGATATTTAAGAACATTTCATAAACGTCTCCTGTCGTTATTCACATACACTTCCATTTATGTGGTTAATGTGTAGGGGTACTATGTACCCCATACCCATTCACATAGTGATTGGGGTCTGGGATCTGGGGGCCACCCTTTGTTAAAGGTTGCTTCCAAAGTCCTAGGAACCCCCTGGCCGCATGACCCCCCAAAACCACCAGACAGGGTTGTGGGGATGAGGCTCTTGTCCTCCTCTACATGGGAGTAAGGTGCTTTTGGGTGTGCGGTGCAGAGGCCCCCTGGCCCAAAGCAACAAAACCCCCCCATGTTGAGGGCATGTGTCCTGCTGTGGTCCAGGGGGTGTTTGGTCCGCTTGCTCGTTCTCTTTCCTGGCCTGACAAGCTGCATGCTTGTATAAGGGTCTGGTAGGGGTTTTGGGGGTAACCCACGCTGTCTTTTTGTTGTGGGCATACCCTCAAACTCAATACCACACACAAAAGGCCTGGTTGTGAACTTGGGGGGACACCCACGGTGGGTTGTTCAATTTTTGGGTGTAGTTCCCCCTCAAAAATCTTCACAACGCAAGTGGCCCCGCAAGTCAGAGCATCCTGATCCGACTTACGGTGCGACTTCCATTCAAATAAAGAGGCTCCCATAGGGAACTAGTGTTGTAAATTGGAGGCTAAAAATAACACTGATAAAAATCATTCTGAAAAAACCTACGTGGGCACACAATTGGCTCTTGGACACTTGGTCCTGGTTCCTCCACAGTTTCGGAACTGGCTTCCATGCTGCTTGGCAAGTTGCCAGGAGATCGGGCTTCTGACCTGGCTGGGGATGCCACATCCTGGCATGATGCAACATCTGCAATGTAAATTTGTAAGGGAATACAAGAATATAAGGTTAAACAATCATTGCAAATACACATATTTCTATGATACCACTACACAAAAATCTGTGACTACCAACCTTCTTGTTGCTCTGGTGTCTCATCACTTGTTGGCTCCACCAGGATTATTTCCGGCATAATGTCTTCATCTACATAATACAAAACATTGGCCATATCATAAAAGTCACAAGAGGTACATTTGTTAGGACATGGTGCCCTGCTTGATAGCTCTTTTAGTAACAAATATGAAGACATGTACATGGTTATCTACGAAAAATATGGTACATTAATGTTTGACAGTGCATAGGAACCAATTACCTTTAGTGGAATCTGTGCCACCTTCTGTGCCCATGTCCTCATCTTGTTCGGCAACTGCCGATGGAGCTGCCAGACCTCTCCTCCTCCTTTCCCATAGTTTGGCACGGAGTTTACGTTTTTCTCCTATTTAAAGGTTTGAATAATAATCTGTGATTAATAGGAATGTTTGCTGAGAAGATTCGTGCAGGAAAGAACGTTCGTTGCAACACAATACATATATTTTTAACTATGGCTTCCTGACTTTTAATGTCATATACTAAAACATCAACAATAGATCGATCAAATCACGACATGACAACTAAAATGAGTAATCTAACTTTTTTACATAGACATTATAATCTAGACATGTTAATACAACATACACAAAATTATAAAAAACATATTGCATGATTAAAAAAATAAAGAAAAAATAAAACTTACTTTTTTTCAAAATCCGATGGATTTGGGAAAGCTGATCCTGCTCACGGTGTTTCAGGTCAGACCACCGTTTCCGAATCTGATCTTTCGATCGCTCGACACCGAATTTTTTGACCAAACAGGCCACCACCTTGTCCATGATGCCATCTTTCCTGGCATTGGGCCGGTCGTAATTAGCCAACTTTCCATCGTAATCCATTTTTTCTAAAATGGAGACCATCTCCACCATTTCTGGCTTTGACATGGGTGTAGCCCTTGATTTTCGGGTGGCCCAATCACTTCGGCCCCCACTAATTGAGCTCCCAGATTGTTGAGACATGGTTCCTAATTAAACAATGATTATTCCACTGCCTCAGGTGTGAGTGTCGCATGTAGGCCTGATCTTCGGCACGTACACACCCCTGCACAAGCCCGCCACTGGAGGAGGAGTTGACGCCTGCGCTGTATTTAAAGGACGCCAGATCGTTCGGCCGACGATTCGCTAGCGGACATATCGAGAGTTGGAGCACGATCGAGCGGCGAATCACGACTTTTCCCCACAAACAAAGGTACGACTCTTTTAATAGAAAGTGTGTGTTTTGGGCCCTATACAGCTTTTATTAGGAATATCTTTATTATGTGCCAAAATACATGCTATTTTAATATGTTTTGTGTTGTTTTGTGTCTTGCAGGCATATACTGTCCTGCAATATGGTGGACAATTTCACCACCCACAACTTTTTAATAAGTTTTATTGATGAGTTCAGGCAACTGCCCTGTTTGTGGCAAGTCAAGTCCGCAGATTATAAAAATAGAAAACTCAGAAAACAGGCCATGGAACATTTGGTGGCCTTCTACAAGCCCGTCTGTCCTGGGGCAAATTTTGAGTATATCCGCAAAAAAATAAACAGTATTCGCACTGCCTACAGGCGGGAGTTAAAAAAAATAGAAGATTCCACCCAGTCTGGAGCAGGGGCACGGAATGTACATGTACCACGGCTGTGGTACTTTGATAACATGCGGTTCCTGGCAGACACCATGGAATCCAGGCCGTCAATTTCTACACTGCCTTCTACTTCGGCAGAGGGCTCAGTGTCGGTAGATCCAAGCCAGGATGAGGATTTCCTGGAGGAGAGTTTTACTCAGGTATGGCATTTCACAATATATTGTCTGCTAAAATGTAATCATGTAACAAAATTATAAGCTAAACCATAATTGACCCTTTATGTAAACGGGCATAGCAAGGGGTTGGCATGACAGGCAACCGCCAGGGGCGCAGGCCAAGGGGGGTGGGTCACAAAAACATTGGCATTGTTTTATTGTTTATTTTAACAATCCACTCAGCCTGCACACCCCAGAACCCCCAGTTTGCAGGCGGATTCATGCAGGTGTAAAACATTGAGAGCTGCTTCATGCAGGTGTAAAACATTGAGAGCTGCTTCATGCAGGTGTAAAACATTGAGAGCTGCTTCATGCAGGTGTAAAACATTGAGAGCTGCTTCATGCAGGTGTAAAACATTGAGAGCAGCTGAGCCAAAAGACCAGGAGACTGAGACTGCCTCTCACTGCATCCCCAGCACACCTCTGGTCTTACAAACACTGCTGCATCCCCAGCACACCTCTGGTCCTAGCAAACACTGCTGTAGCCTCAGCATTCCTCTGGCTCAACCTTTTTTAATACAAAACTAACAGCTCCTGCAAATGATCCATCCATCCTTGCTTCCATGTCTCTGGTCTCTCACTCTGGGTCAGCAAGGCAGGTGGCTTCCTTATTCATGTTTCCCTGCACTGCTTCACCCTCAATGCCCTACATCAAGCCCTCTGCAAGTTCAGGCCCCTCTCTCTCTGCAACCCCCTCCTCTCTCTCTCACACCCCCTCTTTCTCTCCCTCTCTCTATCTCTCAACCCTCTCTTTCTTTTTCACACCTGAGACAATGATTGCCCACTAGAGAGCTCTACACTGGGCAAACAAGGGGCAAATTAGAAACTTTTAATGCCCTTTAATTTTTTTTTGGGGGGGTGGGTTACAGTTTTACATTGATCTTGGGGGGGGGGGGGGGGTTGTTGCCAAATACAGCTCCTCAACAAGGGCACTGGAGACCCTAGATACGCCACTGTATGTAAAGTCTGCTATTTGTTCACAATAATATAACAAACATGCATTTTTATATACACTATAACATTCTAATCAATTGTTCATTTCATCAACAGGGAAGTGTCACTGAGGAGGAGCCAGGTTGCAGCCAGGAGCCTGGGGAGCCTGCGGAGCCTGGGGAGCCTGTGGAACTATTTCCACCACCACCTCCTCCTGCCAAACGGAGGCAAAAGAGGAAGCACGTGGATGATATCACAGACGAGTTTATCCAGGAGGCCACCATAGCCCTACGTCGGAAACCGGAGGCCAATGAGTCCTTCGGCAACATGACGGCAAAAATTTTAGATAAGGTGGACCTCAGGCAGTGTCAGTATGCCAGAAAAATTATTCTGGATGTGCTGCAAAACGCAGAAAACGGCATACTTACTGAGCACAGCCATGCATGCCAGGAGCACCCGTGCCCTCCACCTCCACCTCCACCTCCACAACACCCACCACCTCGCCAAATGCCACATGGCCAGTGGCAATATGGCCAGCATGATCCAAACCTGCCCTCATGGCAACCTGATTTCAGTTACCAGCAACTTTAATTTTTGTAACCCCCTATTATTTATTTTACCCCTGTTTGCCAGTTTCTAGTTTAATTTTGTCCAAATGGACCTTTTTTATGTTTAGTTTATTATACGGAAAGTATTGATGTTTGCTTTGTTTTTTTTTTGCTGAGATCCAAAAAATAAAGAAAATTGAAAATAAAAAATGGCCTATCTGAATTTGTTAACATGTTTAATATTGTGCATAACCTGAAAAATATGTTTTAGACATTAATTCATACAAGAATAAAGGGTCATATCAATAGTTAGATCTTTGGTGTGAAAATACAAAAATAATGGTGAAGAGTTCAAATTATTTAATTCTAAAATTTGATAGAACAGATAGAATAGACAAACATTATCTTCATCATAACAGAACACATGCCTTTTTATTAGAAAAGTATGGCATTATGAGCAGCATCTTCCTTCTTCTCACATTTATCAAGATGAGCATGTGCTCCGCATTTCACCTATTTCTTGGACTTCCGCGAGCCGAAAGTTCTTTCTGAATAAAATGTTGAGTTTACTAGAGAAAATTCTTCCGGGAACTCATTTGGTTTGATCATGCGTGTTGGGATTTGTAGCTGTGTGTCGGCAGAATTGTGTACTGACAGGCCAACAATCGTCCGTTCTGGTGTCGGCATACAAATATTTTCATGTTTGCAAGAAAGACTTTTGTCCGCGGATTGTGCGCAGACATCTGTCGGAGGCACCATACTAACACGCGTACAATCGGCAGATCCTTCGTCCACCGACGTTTGTATGCCGACGATCGGTACGTGTGTACGGGCCTTAAAAGGAAGAAAGAGCACTAAAAAAAGGAGTGTTCAGTATGAACGCTCAGATCCCAATGCCCAGCATTGCTAGATTCATGTACCTGTGTTTTTTTAAAGTGGAACAGCATTGCATTTGAGCACCACAAACCAAAACACTATTTAATTCATTTTTAATAATCAAAGAAAACTCCCCCATCCATCCATGTCTCCATGCTTTATTTTGCTGAGAAATAATTTTGATGAGTATAGCATCAAGTCAGTTAAACTCCTGGGATAATGATCTGGTCAGTTAAGTAGCAGAGGGGGTTGTTAATCAGTTTCAGCTGCTTTGGTGTTAAATAAATTAAGTGCACTAGATGGACAACAATGAGAACCTCCAAAACAGGAATAGTTTTACAGGTGGAGGCAAATTACATTTTTCCCCCCTACTCATCTTTTCTGACTGTTTTTCACTAGTTTTGCATTTGGCTAGGGCCACTGTCACTACTGGAAGCATGAGGTGATACCTGAACCCTATAGAAGTTGCATAGGTAGTCCCACTCTTTCAGGATGTCACATCAATACGTGCCATTGCTAGAAGGTTTGCTGTGTCTCCCAGCACAGTTTCAAGAGCATGGAGGAGATTCCAGGAGGCAGGCAGTTACTCTAGGAGAGCTAGACAGGGCCGTAGCAGGTCCTTAACCCATCAACAGGACTGGTATCTGCTCCTTTGTGCAAGGAGGAACAGGATGAGCATTGCCAGAGCCCTACAAAATGACCTCAAGTAGGCCACTGGTGTGAACGTCTCTGACCAAACAATCAGAAAAAGACTTTATGAGGGTGGCCTGAGGGCCTGACAAACTCTAGTGGGCCCTGTGCTCACTGCTCAGGCATCATGGAGCTCAATAGGCATTTGCTATTGAACACCAAAATTGGCAGGTCCACCACTGGCGCCCTGTGCTTTACACAGATGATAGCAGATTCACCCTGTGCACATGTGACAGACGTGGAGAAGCTGTATGCTGCCTGTAACATTGTTTAGCATGACCAGTTTGGTGGTGGGTCAGTGATGGTCTGGGGAGGCATATCCATGGAAGGATGCACAGACCTCTACAGGCTAGACAATGGCATCCTGACTGCCATTAGGTATTGGGATGAAATCCTTGGACCCATTGTCAGACCCTACGCTGGTGCAGTTAATCTAAGATTCCTCCTGGAGCACGACAATGCCCGGCTTCATGTGGCGATAGTATGCAGCCAGTTCCTGGAGGATGAAGGAATTGATACCATTGAATGGCCCCCACGCTTGCCTGACCTAAATCCAATAGAACACCTCTGAGACATTATGTTTTGGTCCATCTGACGCCGCCAGGTTGCACCTCAGTCTGTTCAGGAGCTCAGTGATGCCCTGGTCCAGGTCTGGGAGAAAATACCCCAGGGACACCATCCGTCTTCTCACCAGGAGCATGACCCGACATTGTCAGGCATGCATACAAGAACTTGGGGGGCCATACAAACTACTAAGTACCATTTTGAGTTGCTGTAATGAAATTTCAGCAAAATGGACTAGCCTGCTGCATCATTTTTTCACTTTGATTTTTGGGGTGTCTTTGAATTCAGCCCTCTGTAGGTTGAAAATTTTCATTTCCATCAAACGATGTGGCATCCTTTCTTACCCAACACATTACCAAGTCCATATCAGTAAATATCCAGCATGATATTTTTCCCCATTGAGATCGGATGTGTTTTCAAAGTATTCCTTTAATTTTTTTGAGCAGTGTATATAATCCCATTTGAAATAACTGCCAAGCTGCTGCAAATACAAATTGTGTTCCCACAATGGTGTTTGCTAATTAAAAGAAATGGTGTGTGCATGCGCTGTTCAGACCATGGACTACTCAGAAAATGGGCGCATATAGTGTAGTATGCTCAGATGACAAAGGTCACTAAGATGCTCGTGAGTTAGAATACTCACATTTAATATGCCAAATATAAAGCATTAAAACAGTGCCTTGACAGCGCTCACAAGTAGTGTTGAGCGAACACGGACTGTATTATTCGTGTTCGTACCGAATAATTGGATTTTTTTTACCCGAACACGGACACGGACACTTTACTGTATGTTCGGGTAAAAATCCGTGTTCGGTCGTTTTATTTCCGGGTTTTGCATGCTTTGGCGCTCTTTTCATGGCGGGCTTTCAACAGCCAATCAACAATCGTTTAACTGGTGTGCCTTAAGCCATCCCAGCCATGCCTGCAAATGTCTTAGTAGCTGTGATTGGCCGTCTGAAGCATGTGACCAAGTCTTTATAAGTTCGAGGCAGCCGCCGCAGCAGCGTCATTCTGCTGCTTAGCTAAGGGACAGAGCACACATCAATGTGCTGGCTGCTGATTAGGGAAAGATAGGCAGGAAAAAACCATTTGTGTCCGGATAGAATTGAGGGACAGGTCGGAGTGTTTAGGCAGGGCGAGTTGTAGGCATTTTAGGGATAGAGTCTGCTGAATTATAGGGTCAGTGTCTTCTACAAACTACAATCGATATTGCTGTGTGGGGGGTGGGGTGAATCTGCACTCAATCCTGATCTACGATCTCTTCTCAATCCTGTTAGGGACAGAGTCTGCTGAATTTTAGGGAAACTGTGTTCTACAAACTACAATCGATATTGCTGTGTGGTGTGGGATTGGAGATAGGCAGGTGTCAGTGATCCACATCCATTTTTCTGTGTGTGAGCTGCAGTGAACACAATCTTTTTGGGCTGCAGTGAACACAATCTTTTTGGGCTGCAGTGAACACAATCTTTTTGGGCTGCAGTGAACACAATCTTTTTGGGCTGCAGTGAACACAATCTTTTTGGGGTGCAGTGAACACAATCCTTTTTGGTGTGCAGTGAACACAATCTTTGTGGGGTGCAGTGAACAAAATCCTTTGTGGGGTGCAGTGAACACAATCTTTTTGGGGTGCAGTGAACAAAATCCTTTTTGGGGTGCAGTGAACAACATCCTTTTTGGGGTGCAGTGAACACAATCTTTTTGGGGTGCAGTGAACAAAATCCTTTGTGGGGTGCAGTGAACACAATCTTTTTGGGGTGCAGTGAACACAATCTTTTTGGGGTGGAGTGAACAACATCCTTTTTGGGGTGCAGTGAACAAAATCCTTTTTGGGGTGCAGTGAACAAAATCATTTTTGGGGTGCAGTGAACACAATCTTTTTGGGGTGCAGTGAACACAATCTTTGTGGGGTGCAGTGAACACAATCTTTTTGGGGTGGAGTGAACAACATCCTTTTTGGGGTGCAGTGAACAACATCCTTTTTGGGGTGCAGTGAACACAATCTTTTTGGGGTGCAGTGAACACAATCTTTGTGGGGTACAGTGAACAGAATCTTTGTGGGGTGCAGTGAACACAATCTTTGGGGGGTACAGTGAACACAATCTTTTTGGGGTGCAGTGAACACAATCTTTGTGGGGTGCAGTGAACACAATCTTTTTGGGGTGGAGTGAACAAAATCATTTTTGGGGTGCAGTGAACAACATCCTTTTTGGGGTGCAGTGATCAAAATCCTTTTTGGGGTGCAGTGAACACAATCTTTTTGGGGTGCAGTGAACAAAATCCTTTGTGGGGTGCAGTGAACAGAATCTTTGTGGGGTGCAGTGAACACAATCTTTGGGGGGGTACAGTGAACACAATCTTTTTGGGGTGCAGTGAACACAATCTTTGTGGGGTACAGTGAACAGAATCTTTGTGGGGTGCAGTGAACACAATCTTTGGGGGGTACAGTGAACACAATCTTTTTGGGGTGCAGTGAACACAATCTTTGGGGGGTACAGTGAACACAATCTTTTTGGGGTGCAGTGAACACAATCTTTGTGGGGTGCAGTGAACACAATCTTTGGGGGGGTACAGTGAACACAATCTTTTTGGGGTGCAGTGAACAACATCATTTTAGGGTGCAGTGAACACAATCTTTGTGGGGTGCAGTGAACAACATCCTTTTAGGGTGCAGTGAACACAATCTTTGTGGGGTACAGTGAACAGAATCTTTGTGGGGTGCAGTGAACACAATCTTTGGGGGGTACAGTGAACACAATCTTTGTGAGGTGCAGTGAACACAATCTTTGTGGGGTGCAGTGAACACAATCATTGTGGGGTGCAGTGAACTCAATCTTTGTGGGGTACAGTGAACACAATCTCATACTTCTGAAGATTTGAGGGTGCTGCCTGTTCCATACTCCCCCTACTCCTCATCTAGCCTTTTAGGGGTACAAACAATAGTAATTGGGGCCTAGTGTGGTTGTGTACGTGTGATATACATACACTTTTTTTGGATCATATTTTCTATTCCGCTATTTAATCAAAAACCTTTGGGGATCAGTTAAATTGGGGGATAGTCTGTGTTGGTACGTGTGAGAGAGATCCACCTTTCCAAGTTGTTGGGGTTCATCTCATACTTCTGAAGGTTTGAGGGTGCTGCCTGTTCCATACTCCCCCTACTCCTAGCCTTTTAGGGGTACAAACAATAGTAATTGGGGCCTAGTGTGGTTGTGTACGTGTGATATACATACACTTTTTTTGGATCATATTTTCTATTCCGCTATTTAATCAAAAACCTTTGGGGATCAGTTAAATTGGGGGATAGTCTGTGTTGGTACGTGTGAGAGAGATCCACCTTTCCAAGTTGTTGGGGTTCATCTCATACTTCTGAAGGTTTGAGGGTGCTGCCTGTTCCATACCCCCCCTACTCCTCATCTAGCCTTTTAGGGGTACAAACAATAGTAATTGGGGCCTAGTGTGGTTGTGTACGTGTGATATACATACACTTTTTTTGGATCATATTTTCTATTCCGCTATTTAATCAAAAACCTTTGGGGATCAGTTAAATTGGGGGATAGTCTGTGTTGGTACGTGTGAGAGAGATCCACCTTTCCAAGTTGTTGGGGTTCATCTCATACTTCTGAAGGTTTGAGGGTGCTGCCTGTTCCATACTCCCCCTACTCCTCATCTAGCCTTTTAGGGGTACAAACAATAGTAATTGGGGCCCAGTGTGGTTGTGTACGTGTGATATACATACACTTTTTTTGGATCATATTTTCTATTCCGCTATTTAATCAAAAACCTTTGGGGATCAGTTAAATTGGGGGATAGTCTGTGTTGGTACGTGTGAGAGAGATCCACCTTTCCAAGTTGTTGGGGTTCATCTCATACTTCTGAAGGTTTGAGGGTGCTGCCTGTTCCATACTCCCCCTACTCCTCATCTAGCCTTTTAGGGGTACAAACAATAGTAATTGGGGCCCAGTGTGGTTGTGTACGTGTGATATACATACACTTTTTTTGGATCATATTTTCTATTCCGCTATTTAATCAAAAACCTTTGGGGATCAGTTAAATTGGGGGATAGTCTGTGTTGGTACGTGTGAGAGAGATCCACCTTTCCAAGTTGTTGGGGTTCATCTCATACTTCTGAAGGTTTGAGGGTGCTGCCTGTTCCATACCCCCCCTACTCCTCATCTAGCCTTTTAGGGGTACAAACAATAGTAATTGGGGCCTAGTGTGGTTGTGTATCATATTTTCTATTCCGCTATTTAATCAAAAACCTTTGGGGATCAGTTAAATTGGGGGATAGTCTGTGTTGGTACGTGTGAGAGAGATCCACCTTTCCAAGTTTTTGGGGTTCATCTCATACTTCTGAAGATTTGAGGGTGCTGCCTGTTCCATACCCCCCCTACTCCTCATCTAGCCTTTTAGGGGTACAAACAATAGTAATTGGGGCCTAGTGTGGTTGTGTACGTGTGATATACATACACTTTTTTTGGATCATATTTTCTATTCCGCTATTTAATCAAAAACCTTTGGGGATCAGTTAAATTGGGGGATAGTCTGTGTTGGTACGTGTGAGAGAGATCCACCTTTCCAAGTTTTTGGGGTTCATCTCATACTTCTGAAGATTTGAGGGTGCTGCCTGTTCCATACCCCCCCTACTCCTCATCTAGCCTTTTAGGGGTACAAACAATAGTAATTGGGGCCTAGTGTGGTTGTGTACGTGTGATATACATACACTTTTTTTGGATCATATTTTCTATTCCGCTATTTAATCAAAAACCTTTGGGGATCAGTTAAATTGGGGGATAGTCTGTGTTGGTACGTGTGAGAGAGATCCACCTTTCCAAGTTGTTGGGGTTCATCTCATACTTCTGAAGGTTTGAGGGTGCTGCCTGTTCCATACTCCCCCTACTCCTAGCCTTTTAGGGGTACAAACAATAGTAATTGGGGCCTAGTGTGGTTGTGTACGTGTGATATACATACACTTTTTTTGGATCATATTTTCTATTCCGCTATTTAATCAAAAACCTTTGGGGATCAGTTAAATTGGGGGATAGTCTGTGTTGGTACGTGTGAGAGAGATCCACCTTTCCAAGTTGTTGGGGTTCATCTCATACTTCTGAAGGTTTGAGGGTGCTGCCTGTTCCATATCCCCCCTACTCCTCATCTAGCCTTTTAGGGGTACAAACAATAGTAATTGGGGCCTAGCGTGGTTGTGTACGTGTGATATACATACACTTTTTTTGGATCATATTTTCTATTCCGCTATTTAATCAAAAACCTTTGGGGATCAGTTAAATTGGGGGATAGTCTGTGTTGGTACGTGTGAGAGAGATCCACCTTTCCAAGTTGTTGGGGTTCATCTCATACTTCTGAAGGTTTGAGGGTGCTGCCTGTTCCATACCCCCCCTACTCCTCATCTAGCCTTTTAGGGGTACAAACAATAGTAATTGGGGCCTAGTGTGGTTGTGTACGTATGATATACATACACTTTTTTTGGATCATATTTTCTATTCCGCTATTTAATCAAAAACCTTTGGGGATCAGTTAAATTGGGGGATAGTCTGTGTTGGTACGTGTGAGAGAGATCCACCTTTCCAAGTTGTTGGGGTTCATCTCATACTTCTGAAGGTTTGAGGGTGCGGCCTGTTCCATACTCCCCCTACTCCTCATCTAGCCTTTTAGGGGTACAAACAATAGTAATTGGGGCCCAGTGTGGTTGTGTACGTGTGATATACATACACTTTTTTTGGATCATATTTTCTATTCCGCTATTTAATCAAAAACCTTTGGGGATCAGTTAAATTGGGGGATAGTCTGTGTTGGTACGTGTGAGAGAGATCCACCTTTCCAAGTTGTTGGGGTTCATCTCATACTTCTGAAGGTTTGAGGGTGCTGCCTGTTCCATACCCCCCCTACTCCTCATCTAGCCTTTTAGGGGTACAAACAATAGTAATTGGGGCCTAGTGTGGTTGTGTACGTGTGATATACATACACTTTTTTTGGATCATATTTTCTATTCCGCTATTTAATCAAAAACCTTTGGGGATCAGTTAAATTGGGGGATAGTCTGTGTTGGTACGTGTGAGAGAGATCCACCTTTCCAAGTTGTTGGGGTTCATCTCATACTTCTGAAGGTTTGAGGGTGCTGCCTGTTCCATACCCCCCCTACTCCTCATCTAGCCTTTTAGGGGTACAAACAATAGTAATTGGGGCCTAGTGTGGTTGTGTACGTGTGATATACATACACTTTTTTTGGATCATATTTTCTATTCCGCTATTTAATCAAAAACCTTTGGGGATCAGTTAAATTGGGGGATAGTCTGTGTTGGTACGTGTGAGAGAGATCCACCTTTCCAAGTTTTTGGGGTTCATCTCATACTTCTGAAGATTTGAGGGTGCTGCCTGTTCCATACCCCCCCTACTCCTCATCTAGCCTTTTAGGGGTACAAACAATAGTAATTGGGGCCTAGTGTGGTTGTGTACGTGTGATATACATACACTTTTTTTGGATCATATTTTCTATTCCGCTATTTAATCAAAAACCTTTGGGGATCAGTTAAATTGGGGGATAGTCTGTGTTGGTACGTGTGAGAGAGATCCACCTTTCCAAGTTGTTGGGGTTCATCTCATACTTCTGAAGGTTTGAGGGTGCTGCCTGTTCCATACTCCCCCTACTCCTCATCTAGCCTTTTAGGGGTACAAACAATAGTAATTGGGGCCCAGTGTGGTTGTGTACGTGTGATATACATACACTTTTTTTGGATCATATTTTCTATTCCGCTATTTAATCAAAAACCTTTGGGGATCAGTTAAATTGGGGGATAGTCTGTGTTGGTACGTGTGAGAGAGATCCACCTTTCCAAGTTGTTGGGGTTCATCTCATACTTCTGAAGGTTTGAGGGTGCTGCCTGTTCCATACCCCCCCTACTCCTCATCTAGCCTTTTAGGGGTACAAACAATAGTAATTGGGGCCTAGTGTGGTTGTGTACGTGTGATATACATACACTTTTTTTGGATCATATTTTCTATTCCGCTATTTAATCAAAAACCTTTGGGGATCAGTTAAATTGGGGGATAGTCTGTGTTGGTACGTGTGAGAGAGATCCACCTTTCCAAGTTGTTGGGGTTCATCTCATACTTCTGAAGGTTTGAGGGTGCTGCCTGTTCCATACTCCTCTTCCTCATCCTCCCTTTAGGGTAGGAAAAAATTTAATCGGGCCTAGTCTGTGTTTGTACGTGTGAGATACACAGTTTTTTATCCTATTCCGCTATTCAATACACACCCTTTTGGTGTAAAAAACATTAAATTGCGGCATAGTTTGCATATTTGACATTTGCATATATTGTGCCTTGTTGCGCTGTTTTGGGTACTCCACCAACATGGCCAGTGGCAATGACGCCATTCTCAGCTTAACTATCCCACTTCTATGCCTCCTTGAAAAAACAATTTGGGCGATGATGGAAGAGGATGTGGCACAGGATGATGAGGAGGAGGAGGAGGAGGATGAAGAGGTAACATTTCAAAGGCTTTCAGGGCAGTCATTCGCAAGGGGCTCCGAGGGTGGGTTCCTGCACACACAAACGCCAGGGACACAATTGTCCAGCAGGGGCACAGTTCTGGAGGATGAGGAGGATGAGGAGGAGGAGGAGCTGGAGGAGGAGATGGAACCATGTTCACAGCAGGGTGGCACCCAGGCCAGCTCATGGCCATCACTGGTGCGTGGCTGGGGGGATACAGAGGACACGGACGATACACCTCCCACAGAGGACAGCCTTTCGTCGCCTCTGGGCAGCCTGGCACACATGAGCGATTACATGCTGCAGTGTCTCCACAACGACCGCCGAGTTGCCCACATTCTAACTTGTGCTGATTACTGGGTGGCCACGCTGCTGGATCCCCGTTACAAGGACAACGTACCGTCCTTAATTCACTCACTGGAGCGCGATCGCAAGATGCGCGAGTACAAGCGCACGCTGGTAGACGCCATGCTGCTGGCATTCCCATCTGACAGCGGGGCCACAGTGGAAGCACAAGGCAGAGGAGGAGGAGGAGGAGGTCGCCAACGCAACCAGGGCACCGCCAGCACCTCAGAAGGCAGGGTTAGCATGGCCGAAATGTGGAAAAGCTTTGTCAGCACGCCACAACAAACAGCAGCACCAGCAGCTCAGATGGAACGTCTTAGCAGGAGGCAGCATTTTACCAACATGGTGGAGCAGTATGTGTGCACACGCCTACATGTAGTGAATGACGGGTCTGCCCCCTTCAACTTCTGGGTCTCCAAATTGGGCACATGGCCTGAGCTTGCCCTTTACGCCTTGGAGGTGCTGGCGTGCCCTGCAGCCAGTGTATTATCTGAACGGGTATTTAGCACGGCTGGGGGCGTTATAACAGACAAGCGCAGCCGCCTGTCCAGAGACAATGTGGACAAGCTCACGTTCATTAAAATGAACCAGGCATGGATCCCACGGGACTTTTCCGTACCTTATGCAGAATAGCAATGGATACCGACCTTACCCACCCATTGTTCCATTTTTGCTCTTTCTCACTCTTTTGGGGTGTACCCTCATTTAAAATTTTTGAAAAGAAGCAGTGTTGGCTACCTCGTCCTCCTCCTCAGGGCCAGATTAATGTAGGGGCTATTGGAGCTGCAGCTCCAGGCCCCTACCTTTTATATAGGCCCCGGGTTGGCCATATTCACTGTTACCGCTCTTCTGTCACTTGTAAACACAGAAGTCTGGCTTCTATGCTCGCTTCCCCAGGCAGCACCCTCAGAACCTCCCCACACAGCGTGAAGGCCGGACAAGGAGGGACAGTTGGCGATGCATGGATGTGTTTATGGGCTTCAGAGACAGCATCCCATGTTGAATTAGGCATGCATGGCTGCACCCTTCCTCCTCTGGGTGCATGGCAAGGCACGGCCCTTAAGGCCCTTCAAAATCCTCAGCACCAAGCCCATGATGCTGTTAATCCGGCCCTGGTCCTCCTCCACCGCCGCTTCCACCTACACCGCCCATAGGTGTGCGCAGCCTATTGCATTAAGGTGTGCACCCCAAAGTTGAAATACACATGCATGTGTTTGCCAGCAGGGAGAGTAATGTATCGGGGCCATGTACCTGTAGGCAAGGAGAAATAGAGCAGAGCAGGTCCCAGGGAGATCTTTCCCATCTCCTCACTGGCAATGCTATGTGCCCTAGGTGATTAGGGTGTGCCCAGGCACACCCAGCACACCCTGTGCGCACGCCTATGTCACCGCCACATCCACCACCACCTCAACCTCCCTCCTACTCCATATGGGCCTCGTCCTTCAGAGATGAAGAAGAACATTGTTTTATTTTTCTGTTTTTTTTTGTTGTTTTAAGTTATTTCCCTATCCACATTTGTTTGCAGAGCACTTGCCATGCTCTTAATTACGTTTTGCTGCCATTTGCAGCACTCTAGCCCTTTCCTTTGGTGTTTTAGAGCCATTTTAGTGCCTTAAAGTTCGGGTCCCCATTGACTTCAATGGGGTTCGGTGTCCGGGAAAAGTTCGGTAAAAGTCCGGGACACGGACCCGGACTTTTTTTTAAAGTTCGGCCGAACCCGTCGAACACGGACATCTAGGTGTCCGCTCAACCCTACTCACAAGTAATATTCCAATGAACGATAAGGTCCGGGACTGATGTCACCTGGCTCCTCTTCCACACGTAAAGCCACTAACCCACGTGGTTTTGTCAGGAAGTCCTTGAGGTATGTAATTTCTGTGTTTGCATTGGCCCCCTCCTCCTTCCCTCCCTCTGCTTTCTGGGACCTGTGTGTGTCCCAGAAGACGACAGAACCATTCAGAAATTGCAGCCCCACTCACGCATGTGCAGTAGGAAACTGACTGTGAAGCCTGTAGGCTTCACTGCCAATTTCCCTTACTTGCAATGCCGGCGCCTGAAACCGATGGACGAATCGGCTTGGGGTGCCAAAATCGCGGGACACTAGACAGGTAAGTGTCCTTATATGTGTCCTTATATTAAAAGTTAGCTGCTACAGTATTTGTAGCTGCTGACTTTTATTTATTTTTTTTTTTTTACAGGCTGGAACGCTGCTTTAACTTGCTTTTTAAGGGCTATGTATGGCCAACAATGTTTCTTTTTAATAAGTAATACTTTTTGATAAGAGACACTCTGCATCAAAAGAAGTCAAACCATTCAAACCATTTTCAACAAATAAATGATCAAACAATGGCAGTCATATTAAACTTTTGTTTGAAAGATCTCCTGCTGTGCTGTTATGCTAGAAATGGGATGTTGTCTTTGCGTGAACTCTTGGTACAAACGATTAAAGCCTTTTAAACTTGGCCTATTAGCAGCAGGACTGTGAGATTAGAAGAGACTTACAGGCGATTAAACTAGACATGAGATCAAGTTCCTCCATAGTTGCTATTATGAAGCATCTTGTCTTAATAACATGTCTGTATTATTCTCTTCTGATTCCCATTGATTTACTCTGTAGAAGGACACAGATAAAGTGGGCACAGAGCCACAGGATGCTCCATTTATAATGTCCTTTTGAATGGAAATTGAGTTAGGAGCAGTCTTCCAAGATTCTGACCCAGCAACTTTATTCCACGTACTTAATTGCTTAATGACTAATTTGTAAGTTGTGTTTTCTGTAAGTCTGTACTTCTTAATGAAATTACTTTAAAAAAAGATGTTCTGAAACAAAACACATTATTTTGAAAGATTGGTTAGCCTGACTTCTTTTGAGTGATCTTTGTATCACAAAGCCACCCATGTTGAGATGAAAAAGAGATAATTCCTCCTATTACTATTTGGGGTCAACCTATAAGTGCTAAGAACCCCTTAAAAACCAAATTATCCTATTTTCAAGGAGCACATATTTGAAAAGTTAGTCTTTTTGCTTTGACATTTTTTGGAGCTGTTCACATATTAGCATTACAACCACAGGTCAAAATGACTCTCATTTTTTAAACTGTGGTTTAAGTGTGAAGATAACATGATGCAGGTCTAAGGACAACTACAACAGCGTTCTATGTAATATAAAGGTATAGAACAATACTGTTGGTTTAGAGGGACTTTGCAGGTGTGGGTAAAAATATTTATAGCAAGCTATTCTCCTTTACAAGTTTATCAATAAGATTATACATTCACTTTAAGAGTTTTGTGCACTTTATAGCAAGTGCAATAACACGTGAATAATGCACAGATGCTGGCATGTAATTTTACAATGCGTTGTGCTGCAATGCATTTTTAACATACTTCACAATTACTTTTATCCTCTTTTTTTCTTTTTTCACTTCAATGTGTAGCGATTACCCCTGCTCTGTACTCTCCAGTCCTCTGGTATAGGTATGACTTGGCCACAGACCTGCACACTCTCTTATGGCCTGCACACACTGCCCAGACCTCTGGTAAATTGCCCGTTAAAGGTCCTGTGCTTTCTACCTCTTGCCACATGGCATTGTGTGTATTAAAGTCCAAGCCCCATCCACTGAACTGTGCAGCAGTCCTTTAAAAACTACACAACCCAGTGTCCTCTGTGCAGAAACATCATAAAGTCTTTCCCTTGCTGTACTGTATGTCACTGCCTACAGCTCTAGGTGGGGAGGAAAGAGGGCTGACTGGGCAGAGAAATACACAACCCTCTCCACACAAGCAGTGCCAGTGCACCTACTCTGAATCTGGCAGTGATCACTGCGGAGGGGGGGTGAGCAAGGGATCACACAACCAGCGGGCACCTGGCTGCACACTCCCTCCACCAAACAATCTTTGGTCCCCAACCAAGTCCACTACCATATAAATGTCCACAACCGGGTACATAGCTTTT
This sequence comes from Pelophylax lessonae, assembly GCF_965119305.1. Taxonomy (NCBI): domain Eukaryota; kingdom Metazoa; phylum Chordata; class Amphibia; order Anura; family Ranidae; genus Pelophylax; species Pelophylax lessonae. Next base: position 93,622,334 of record NC_138779.1, read on the forward strand.
GATATACATTGAGAGGTAAAATTAAGTTAGTAGGCACATAAAAGCAAACAATCAGCATTTAAACAGAAGCCTAGTAAGGGAAGCTCCCACTATTTGTCAGAGGGAGAGGGGTTGCCTTGACCATAGACCATTGATATTGGTAGGATCCACTGAAATGTGTCAGAGTGTGAGTTAGAGTCACCGCCCCCTAAAGCTCATGCTTTTTGGGTGGTATACATGGCTTTTCAGAACTGTCACCCAAAGTATTATGGGTCAGTCTCTAAGATGGACTGATGACCATCTTTGGTCTATGTTTTTCTTTTGGCTCAGATGGCCCCTTTCCAGTGCATTCTTCACCCAGTTCTGGTGGTGATTGGGACCCTCTGTGAGGTTGGGGGAGTCTTCCTGATCCTCTGGTTAATAACCCTGAGGCGCAAACTCTGGGGCATCAGGTATGAGAATACTTGTGTCAATCTCTACAGGAAGAGATGGGAAAGTGGCATCTGTTATCTGTAGATGGCCACATCAAGCCCATACAAGCATCCTTTCCCGCATTTCTTTCTCCCTCATCTGGATCTGGTAGTAAGGGCTGCAATCTACTGACTGGTACTCACCTGGAAGAAGAGGGGCTGAGCGAAGGTATCTTGGTCCTTGCTGGTACCCTGACAGCTTCGCCCAAAGGTAGAAGATGATTTTGATGCCAAGACTTCAGAGGCCCTGTCCTCCCATGAAGATGGAATTGATACAGAGGAATGCCAAGCAATTGTTTGCAGACAACATTGCTGAGAACTCCACCAGTCAGCTATCTTATGCTTCCACGGAGGGTCCCCAGGTTTCTCAGCAAAACTCCTAGCTGAAGATCATGAACCTATAGGTCATAATTCTTCTTGTTCTGCTTACCTCTGGCTTTAGAAGCATCTCAAGTTTTCTTTTAGGCCATCTTTAGGTCCTTGTGGAGACTTTCCATGTAGCCTCTTTGAGTGGCAGCTAACATGCTATTTATGGAGATGCCGAAGGCCAAACCCACTGGCAAGCAAGCTTCCATCTCGAACTTAAGCCTGTAAGGGGCATAGCCAATTGCATCATTTTCTGTGCTTTTGTAAGCATGCAAAACAGCAAAGATGTGCCAGCTCCAATGTTGCTTTCTTTCTTCAGAAAGATTCCCCAGCAGGTCAAGGAGGGTTCAATTAAACTTTTCTGACTGTGGATCCCCTTGAGGGTGATATGGCGTCATTCTTGATTTCTAGATGCCCAACATCTCAAGCAGTGGTTTAACCACCCCAGCTCCGGAAAGTTTTACCCCCTTCATGACTAAGCCATATTTTGCTATTTTAACCACTTTCAGACCGGAGGATTTTCCCCTTTAATGACCAGGCCCAATTTTGCGAATTGGTACTGCGTCACTTTAACGGATAATTGTGCGGTCGTGCAATACTGCACCTATATAAAATTGATGTCCTTTTTTTCCCCCCAGAAATAGAACTTTCTTTTGTTGGTATTTGATCACCTGTGCGATTTTTTATTTTTTGCGCTATAAACAAAAAAAGAGCGACAATTTTGCAAAAAAAAAAAAAAAAACAATATTTTTCACATTCTGCTATATACAGTAACATTACCCAAAAAAAAAATTAAAAATCTAAATTTTTTAACATTTTAGGCCAATTTGTTTTCTGCTACATATTTTTAGTGAAAAAAAATGCAATAAGCATATTTTGATTGGTTTGCGCAAAAATTATTGCGTTTACTAACTAGGGGAAAGATTTATATCATTTTTATTGTTGTTTTTTTTTTTTTTTTTTTTTACTAGTAATGGCAGCGATCTGAAATTTTTTTGCGGGACTACGACATTGCGGCGGACAGATCGGACCGCTAACTGACATTTTTGACACTTTTGGGGACCCCAGTGACATTATTACAGTAAGTTCTAAAAATATGCACACTTACTGTAATAATGACACTGGCAGGGAAGGGGTTAACTATGTTGGAGATCGAGGGGTTAAATGTAAGCCTAGGGGACTGATTCTAACTGTGGGGGGGTTGGGCTTGTGAGATGAACACAGAGACATGTGATCCTATATAGCAGGATCACATAGCCTCTGCGATCATCCAAGGGAGAAGGATGGACGGCTGTGTCCCCGCTGACGATTGGGCAAAATGACGTACCGATACGTGGTTTTGCCTGGGAGAGTCAGCTTGCTGATGTATATATACAGTATACGGTCGGCAAGTGGTTAACTGGTAATTGCGTGGTTATGCAATGCAGTACTCAAACAAAAGTTATCTTTTTTTTTACACACAAATAGAACTTTTTTTTGGTGGTATTTGATCACCTCTAGGTTTTTCATTTTTTATGTAAATGAAAAAAGATTGAAATGTAAAATATACCGTATATATATTTTTTACTTTTTGCTATGAAACATATCCAATAAAAAAAAAAAAAAATCTAATTTCTTCATAAATTGGGCCAAATTGTATTCTGCTACATGTCTTTGGTAGAAAAAAAAACCCCACAAACCTTTATTAATTGGTTTACGTGAAAGCTATAGCATCTATAAAATATGGTATTATCACGTATCTGGTGCTGGAGGCCAATGGACAGAGAGGGCTTCCCTTGCGGCTAAGTTCCAGACCCCCCTGAATGTGAAAACAAGAGAGGTCTGGCCAAAGTAGCATGGGTCATCTGCTGCACAGTTTGCAGGAGGTTCCAGAGTACAGATGGTGTGCTTGCATAGAATCAGCAGACAGGTGGTGCCTCTGAGGTGTTGCAGAACTCGGATAATGCTGAGACTGGAGCGTGTTCAAAAGGAAGCCTAGGTCAGGAGCCAGGTGAGTTTTAGAGCAGACGTAATTCTCCGATGGGAATGATAGGCATGCTGCTCTCCTCAGGCGGGGAACTCCAAAGACTACACACATTAAAGAGAAAAGGAGGCGCAAGCACCTACTGCATTACCCTTGGACACCTTTAAAATGTTTATTAAAATGCCAAAAACATACTCACAGACATTAAGAGCAAAAATCGCATAGAATGAGTCCATCACATGTGGAAATTAACATGTCCCTGTATTTGGACCACTGACCCGTTTCAGGAGGCATGCTCCCTTCCTCAGAGCTGGTCCTTCTTTCAACAGGCCATTACGGTTGTCAGCCATAGTAGCTACTCCAGGTGCTTCTGCTGCAACCTACGTCACTAAGGACTATTTGGCATTAGCATTAGCCAGCCTTGAGGGTAAGATTGCTGGCATGATTGCAGCATCTCAAGGAGGGAGGAAATGTGATACAAATTTCCTCCCTTAGAGTCTCTTTTTCCTCTTTAGGCTCATTACGCCCTCCTCATAGTCCTCTGACGTTTCCCATACATTCACTCTTGGAGCAAGAAATGTAAAATGATTGGGATCATCCTGATAGGATTTTTGTTTTTCCTAAAAGGTTTTCTCTATTGAATCCTACGGAGTAAAAGTTTACTAAGAAATGGAATATACCCACTGTGGATGCTGCCATTTCTTCGGTTATCAAGAGTTTACCTACCCTGTGGATAATGCCCAGGTTTTTAAAGATCCAGCAGATAAAAAGTTGGAATCTTTATTTAAACCCTCCTTTACAGTTGAAGGATCTGTGATACAACCAGCAGTAGCAGCCATAGGAGTTTGTCAGTCTTTAAAAGACCGTATGAAACGAGTGTCCAAGACAAATCTTTCTCAAGGAGAGTCTGTGGAAGATCTGTCAGATCTACCTCGCACTTTATGTTTTGCAGTGATGCTCTTACGGACTCCATAAGGCAAATGTTATGGGTTGCTCTGATAACAGTGCATATGCGTAGAATCCTTTGGTTAAAGAGCTGGTGACTATCTGGATGTATATCCAAAAGATCTCGGGGGGGGGGGGGGCAATACGTTGCTACCTGTAAAAAGGAAGAGCAAGCGTCCCTCTTTTAAGATCCCCAGCACTCATACTACCAGTGCTTCTAATTCCACACGGTGGAGACGGCCTCAGCCATCTCGGCCTGGAACCAATGCTTCAGGGCAGGGACAGAAAAAGCCCTGGGCCCAGAGATTAGCCAAGTCTTCCTCTAAGCCTACTCTGTGAAGGGATGCCCCCACTCACTTGAGAGGAGGGAAGGCTGATTCAGTTCTCCAAGGTTTGGCTAGAACTGATCCAAGACAACTGGGTTATTTCCACCATTTTGCAGGGGTACAAGCTGGAATTTTGGGTGTTCATCCTCGGTTTATAAAATCAAGCATACTGACAGATCCCCTAAAAAGAAGATCTCTCTTTCTGACATTGGACCAGCTGAGGTCCCAAAGAGTGATAAGAGGTTCAGGGGTTTTTACTCAAACCTTTTTCATATTCCCCAAACCAAATGGGGATGTGAGACCTATTCTCAAAATCCTAGATCTCAAAGCTCTAAACCAGTTTCTGAACGTTCATACTTTACGTATAGAGTCAATTCGTTCAGTCATAGCCTCCCTGCAGGGAGAGGAATTTCTAGCATCCATAGACTTCAAGGATACATATCTTCATGTGCCTACAGTATATTCCAGGCTCATCAAAGGTTTCTACGCTTTGCAGGAAAAACAATCATTTTCAGTTTGTGGCCCTTCCCTTTGGGTTAGCCACAGCTTCAAGAGTGCTCACAAAGATCCTAGCTCCAGTATTGGCTGTTCTAAGGTCCAGAGGGATATCTGTAATAGAATATCTGAATGATCTATTACTAATAGATCAATCGGCTTTGACTGTAAGCCGAAATGTTCTCCAGACGGTGCAGTTCCCAGAATGTCTGGGTTGGATGCTAAACTTGGCAAAGTCAGCATTACAGCCAGTCCAGCGTCTGGAATATCTGGGTTTTCTTGTGAACATACAGGCAAATATATTCTTGCCAACAAGAAAGATCCCAGATGTGAAGGATCTGGTTTGGACCACAGTAAGGCTGAGATATTCTTCTGTACATCTTTCCATGAAGTTATTGGGTACGATGGTGTCCGTATTCGAGGCAATTGCCTATGCTCAATTCCATGCCAGATCCTTACAGAACAACATTCTGTCTAAATGGGACTGGAAGGGTTTAGTCTCTGGACTGGTCCATGTCCATGTCTCTGGTACCAAGAGTACGTCAGAGTCTGGATTGGTGGTTGGTGACCAGAAATCTGGAGAAGGGGAAATCCTTTCTTCCAGTAACCTGGAAGGTGGTGACTACAGTCTCTTCGGCTGGGGAATGGTTCTGGAGGAAGCCACTTTCCAGGGGAGATGGTCTTTGGTAGAAAAAGGTCTCCCCATCAACATTCTGGAAATCCAAGCAGTCAGTCGGGCTTTAAAATACTGGATGCCCAGACTGTCAGGGTGCAATATGACAATGCCATGGCTGTGGCCTATACAGTATCATCCATCAAGGAGGCACAAAGAGTCAGTCAGCCCAGAAGGAGGTGGATATCATCCTGTCTTGGGCAGAGAAGTTTGTGCTATGCCTGACAGCAGTTTTTATTCTAGGAACTGATTTTCTGAGCCATCCTTTTGTGAGGGAATGGTCCTTAAATCCTGAGATTTTTCAATCAATCTGCCTAAGCTGGGGGGGTCCCAGACATAGATCTGTTGGCATCCAAGTTCAACAACAACTTGAAGAGATTTGTTCAAGTTTGCTCTAAATTTGACACCTTGGCTATTGAAGCCTTAATCTTGAAGGAGTGGGGTGTATCTGGCTCTGCATATACCCTGATAAATGCTAGGAAACCAGTCTCTATAAACATTTATTACAGGGTCTGGAAATTTACCTGGTGTGAAGCCAGAAAATAGCGTCCCTGCAAATATATCATCGGGAGGATTCTAGCTTTCCTTCAAGCAGGGTTAGATATGAAATTAGCCTTGAGCACTATTAACGGACAAATTTCAGCCTTATCGGTTTTCTTCCAAGAACCGATCGCGTCCCATTCGTTGGTTTAGTCCTTCATCTGGGGAATGTTACGTTTGCTTCCACCTATGGAGCCACCATTATGTCCTTGTCCTTTACAAAAACAGCCTTTTGAACCCAGGGGCAGGCTCCCCTGGTTCTTCTGACCAAGAAACTGGTCTTTTTGATTGCAATAACTTCAGCTAGAAGGGTATCAGAACTAGCAGCTCTTTCTTGTAAAGAACCATTCTTGATTTTTAATCAAGATAGGGTGATTCTATGTTCACACCCAAGTTTTTTGCCCAAGGCTGCCTTTTATTTGAATCAGGACATTATACTACCTTCCTTTTTTTCAGATCCTCACTCAGAGGAGGAAAAGTTATTACATTCTCTTGATGTAATGCGTGCACTTAGGTTTTAATTGGAAAGATCAGCTCAGATTCATAAGACCAAGAGCTTGTTTCTGCTGCCAGAAGGGCCCAGGAAAAGGTGGGCAGCATCTAAGTCTACGATTTCTCATTGGATTCGCCAGGTTAACACCCAGGCGTATGACTTAGAAGGGAAGATTCCACCTTTTTCCTATAAAGGCACATTCTACCAGAGGAGTAGGTGCTTCTTGGGCACTTTGCCATCAAGCCTCTATGGCTCAGATTTGCAAGGTTGCGACCTGGTCGTCGGTGCATATGTTCACTCGTTTCTATCAAGTGGATTTTGGGACCCAGGAGGAATCTGCATTTGGAAGCAGTGTTCTGCCGGCTGCGGTGCAATCCTTTTTGTGGTTGGATGGCGATATTTTTTGGTGTCCCCCTCCCCTGAGATGCATTTCTTTGGGACATCACATATGTTATGATTTATGGCTCTGTGTCCCGTAATGTATGAAAAGAAAAATACATTTTTAATACATACTTACCTGTAAAATCAATTTCTTGAAGTTTATCATGGGGCACAGAGGTCCCTTCCCTCTTCTATGGGGCGTTTATTGCTTGAAAACGGAGGTACTTCCTGTGTGGGAGGGGTTATATAGGAAGACATACTTTCTGATTGGTTGCCAGTGTCCTTCCCCTGTAGGTGGTCATATAACCCATATGTTATGATTTGTGGCTCTGTGTCCCATGATGTACTTCAAGAAATAGATTTTACAGGTAAGTATGTATTAAAAAATCTATTTTTTTAGTAAGATACTCCCAATAGGAAATCACATCTAAAATGAAGCAAACTCAGCAGCTTTCCTCATTAGAGCTTTGCAGGTGCAGCAGCTGGTTGATAATTAAGAAGCCACCCCCATTAGATTTGATTTTGCACATGGACACAGACAAACACACAGGGGTTTCTTCAGAATAACAAAATGTAATGTACATAGATCACCCAGAGGGGAATCTGCTGAGTAGGAGGTCCAGCTGTACTATCTTATTGCAGACACCATTCCTTTTCTTCCTTCCCCTACAATGCTGCCAGCTTCTCCCTCCGGCTGCACTGCAGGGGAGTGGTTTTAGCACATGCATCCCTTCCATCTTCTGTCCAGGCCCTCCTGTGTGCCCCTCTCCCCTACAGCGCTGCCGGCTTCCCTCCTCTGCCACTGGCAGCTGTGGGCACACAGGGATGTTTTTTAGGATGTGGAGCGGGAGAAGTGGCCAGTAAATATATGATTTATTGGCCCTTTCCTTTCCTGAATGAACACAGTGAGTGATTGGTACCAATCACTCCTGTGTCCATTCATCACTGGAGCATAGTAAACTGTGTTTACTATTCTTCGGTTTGTGAAGAAGCAAGAAGCTTCAGAGTGCTTCCAATGAATTCATCTTTGCAACTGAGGCTGCAAAGAAAGGGTCTGATACATCTATGTGCATAAATACACTTCTGGCCGAGGGGGGGGGGGGCCTTGTCAGGTAGACTGTATGGGGCCCCGCGATTTTAAACAGCAGCCCTGACAGTAACCACTGTACGTCCGAGGGACTGGATCACTAGCTGTGTGGATCCTGAACCTGGCAGCTTTGGGGAGAGGACACTGATAGATGAGACCAGGGTCTGGAACCACCCTGGCCTAATATAAGCATATAATAAATCTTACCTGTTGGTACATTGAAGATCTCCTAAACTGATCATTCAGAACCTTGTGAGACAACAGCAAGAGTCCCTCTGGCCTCATGTGTTCCTTTACTGTGCGGCCCTTGGGGTCCCTGCAATAAACAGGGCTAAGAAGCTACTTACATTAGTTGATATGAACATGAAAGTAGTCAAGTTACTGATCTTTGTAGAACCTCTGGTGCCCAGTCTGTGGTCCAGGGTTGCATGATTTCCTTTAGCACTTGGAGACAGTAGTCTCTGTTTTGGTGCTTGCTCTATCCAGTAAAGGAAAAATATTCTTTAGACTGGCTTCTAGATACTTTTTTCTGTGCTCTCCATCCATTTTCAGGTTTTTTTTTGCCCTCATCTATTATAATGGATTTTTTTGAGAAAAATATCAAATGTGGTAGTATTAACGGGGAGCATTATATTCACTGTGAGACCCTTTGGTGATGTCAGGGGCCACACTTGAGGCCCCCTATATCAATGAAGAACCACCAATGATTTAGGAGATAATCACATCGGGTCTAGCCAATGACATCACTGCTATAAATGCAGTGTGTTGTGAATGCAGAGAGCACCATGCCATGATGATGATCCCAGTGCAAATGCATGGGTGTGACGTCGTCATGGCCCAGTCATCCAAACAGTGGAAAGTGACAACATAGAAGGAAGACCAGGTGAAGAAAGGAGTTCTGGTAGCAGTGACAGCTCAGTGCTAGAAGGCCCCAAAGGCTCATATATACGTAATGCACAAAAAGCTTAGGTCAGGTGGGTGTATTGTGCAGAGTGCAGGGGTCAGGTGTAACTTCCTGTAACAAATCCGCCCCTTCCAACATTCCACCTCCTAGCACAAATTATCTCCCTCCTAAATCCCCCATTTCAGCATTATACCTTTCCCACTCCTCACCCTTCTCAAGCACAAATCCTCTCATTTTGCGAACCCTCCCTTACAGCACAAATTCTCTCACCCCCAAATCTCACCAAAAACCCCCTACCCCCATACCCCCCCAGCACAAATTATCTCCCCCTCAAATCCTCCTCCCCAGCACAACTAATCTTCCCTCCAAAATCTCTTCCCCTCCCCCTGTATAAATAATGTTCCCCCTAAATTTCCCTTCCTCCTCCCCCCAAATCCCCCACTAGCACAAAATCCTCTCCCCCCAACCCAAATTCTCCACCCCCCATATTCCTCTCATAGCACAAATCTGCCCCCCAACTTCACCCTCCTAGCAGATAGGCACTCCTCACCCTGAAATTCCACCTCCCCAGGACAAATTCCCTCAACCCATATCCCCCCTCTCAGCACAAATCATCTTGGTCAGTCTCCAGGTAAATCCGTCTCCCAGTATAATCCCCCCTCTGACTATACAAACCTCAAATACAGCATCGTATGGGAAATTTCTTGTGAGTGTCATGTGACATTTTAGAGACAAGAAGGAGCCTAGAGGAAGTTTCCCTTGGCTCTGACGTGTGTGATAGACAGCTGAGTGCCCAACGCTAGCAGCACCACAGTACTAAAGAGGTTAAAAATATATATATAGCTTTACCTGTCAAGGGATTTGTAATTCTTTGGATCCCGTTTTGTGAGTTAGACACCACTGCCAGTTAGGTTCTTCAACTTAACTGCAACGACAGCACAGTTTGGGCAAATACACTGGTCCAAACACACCTACTGCCTGTTTGACTGGACAATGAAGCAGAATTCTATGAAATACAGATCACAGGATACCCTATACATTTGGAAGCTATATTTATCCTCTTTGGAGTTCTCTAACAGAGATATTAAGCTACAGATTGGATCATGTGGTTTAAGAAGTTGTTATTTTTATATTTGTGTATGTAAATTTGCTCTAAAGGGAAACCAAAAGAAGGACAAGCTTGGCTTCCCCTGCACATACTGCCCGCCTATAACGCTACACCCCCCTTTCCTGTACACAATGCAGTAAGAATTCTGTGGGATAATGTAGTTTGGGTACAACCAACACCCAAGGCCCAATTTTTCTGCAGATGTTTGGCAGTTGAACAAAATATACAATTTTTACTCAGAATCTTGCCTCTTCTGTGCAAGAATATTTGTGTTAGGTTACATAAAACAAAAGTCCAATTTTGGGAAAATTGCAGTCTGATTACTCTCTCCCTTGTTAAAGTGCAGTCTAGTCAATGAAGGCTTCAAAATTGTGTTTCAAATATGTATGCTGTTTCCTTATTTATCATCCAATACAAACATAGATATGCAATTTCCTTGTATAAAATTTCCTTGTATAAAATGCCTGCCCGGCAGAAGAGGACAATTGTGTTGATGAGGGAATTGTGCAAATTTATTTCCTGCAACCCATGCAGGAAAGAAATTGGCACCGTCTATGGCCTGTCTAACTCTTTGAGTGTAAACTAAATTACTCTGTACAATCATGTAACCAAATTAAAACCCATGTGAAGCCATACTATATAAAATGAAATCAGCAAATTCAGATCACTCATTTATGGCTACTAAGCACACCATAGTGAGGCCGCAGAAAAATCCTACTTAAAGCAGAGTTCCACCCAAAAGTGGCACTTCCACTTTAGGTAGTCCTAACCCCCTGACATGCCACAATTGGCATGTCATTTTTTTTTGGGGGGGGGGTACCTAGTTTTAACAGGTATCCGCTCCCACTTCCGCTTCCGCTCTCTTCCACTCTCCTCCTCCCTCCCTGCAATCTTCTGGGACATGTCAGAGGTCCCAGAAGATTGCCGGCCAATCAAGACGCGCAGCGCAACTCGCGCATGCGCAGTGTGTACCCGGCTGTGAAGCCACAAACTGTCAGTCTTCCGGGTGCCCACACCAGTGATGCCAGCACCGCCGAGACCAGAGGGAGAAGATCGAGGCTTCGGGCGGCCGCATCGCTGTACCGTGGGACAGGTGAGTGTGTGTTTATTAAAAGTCAGCAGCTAGACTTTTTGTAGCTGCTGACTTTTAATAAACACAGAAAAGGCTGGAACTCCGCTTTAACCACTTGCCGACTGCTCACAGTAATCCTACTGCGGCAGTGAAGCTCCCTACGTTGCTGGACTCCTAGTGATTTTGGCGGCGGAGGCACACTCCCACTGTGTCTACACAGTGGGAGTCGGGCTTGAGGAGGAGGGGTGGCGATTTGCAAAAAATCACAGATCGACGCCATTACTAGTAAAAAAAAAAAAGAAAAACAATAAAAATGACATAAATCTTACCCGTAGTTAGTAAATGCGATAATTTTTGCGCAAACCAATCGAAATACGCTTATTGCAATTTTTTTTTTACCAAAAATATGTAGCAGAAAACAAATTGGTCTAAAATGTTAAAAAATTCGGATTTTTTAATTTTTTTGGGGGAATTTTATATAGCAGAATGTGAAAAAAATATTGTTTTTTTTTAGCGCAAAAACTTAAAATCGCACAGGTGATCAAATACCATCAAAAGAAAGCTCTATTTGTTGGAAAAAAAGGACGTCAATTTTATTTGGGTACAGCGGTGCACGACCGTTAAAAAACGCAGTGCCGAAAATATCGGCCAATATTGACCGATAACGATACGTGATGACCAAAATATCGGTATCGGCAATGAAAAAACAATATCAGTTGATCACTACAGCATATACATGTGCCGCTCTCCCCTCCCTCATTAACCATCCACTGACAACTGAACAGAGTGCCTGTCCTCACAGGTGCTGAAGGTCAGATCATGCCTGTACACCTGACCTTCCTCCTATATCTATGTCTTTTGCACTCACAGATCTTCTTAGCAGTATCTACAGTATGTGCATACCAATATGATAGACCATAAAGTGATTTAATGTCAATATATTGCTCCTCTCTTCCTTGTCACTGCAAATAAAGGAAGTGGTTACTTATAGGAATTGGCACTTTTCAATCCACAAATACTCTTTTCGGAAAAGGAAGGATATGACACTATGCTTATTATTTTATTTCAAAGCTTGTTCTTCTGGTACTTTGTAAAACAATGCACTAGTGACACCTTAATGTGCCTCTGCATTGTCACTGTAATTCTTTGCAGGCCATTCCACTACTTCCACCCCCTCCCTATTTCCTTCCCTTGGTGAAATCTCAACTTGCTGGTTTCTACAGCAGAAAGATTCCCCAGTCTATTCAGTATGTGTTCACCGCCAAAATCTGATAAAATTTGTTATTTTTGCTACATGTTTTTAAAAAACAAAGCCATGTATTTGCAAATGTGTGAAACTAAACCCCTGTTTTTAACACTGTTGGACAGGTCAATGCGGTTGGTCGAAGGCTGGTCGGTAAGTTGAGCTTGGAAATGTCTTTGTTTTTTTCATATGCGTTGCCTTTCCAATGCTTCTTGCTGCAGTGACCAGTTACAGGTGAGTGCAGTACGCACTTTTTTGTAGTTGCGAAAAACGCCCAAAAGAAGCCTGGAAACCGCTTGAAAATGATACGCCCAGGTGTGAATGCAGCCTTTGGCTACATTCACATCTAGGCGTTGCTATTTTTACAGGCATTTTTTTTTTTGGCGTTTTTTTCAGGCGTTTTAGCAGCATTTTTGTGCAGGCGTTTTTAGCTTACTAAGTGACCAATGGAAAAAAATAAAATAAAACTGTCGTTTTGCTTAAGGTGACAGAATGCTCAGATGTGAACAGGGGCCATTGAAATGAATAGGATTTGTCTTGTTGGGCGTTTTTAGAGCTGAAGCTTAGAGCAGAAAATCGCCCAAAAACACCTAGATGTGAACGGAGCCTAAGCCATAACCACCACCTCCAGCAAGATCACGGGAACTCCGAGTATCCAAAATGTCACAATTTGATGCTTTAGCACAATGCAGAAATGCCTTCTCTTGAGAGTTGTGGCATTCCCATGGTCCTGCTGAAAGGATAATGACACCTGCCTAGGCTCTGCAGAAAGAAACTGGATGTAGGGTATATATGTATTTTTTCTACCGCTTTAACCACTTGCTGACCGCCCGCCGCATATATATATACTGTGGTAGGCTGGCTCGGCTGCGCCAATCGCCATACCTGTACGGCGATCCGCGGGAGCGATCCTGGGGGCACGTGTGCACCCCCATTTGCCAGCAGGGAAGCTGATTCACAGGGCCGGCTGCTGCGATTGCAACCGGGTACCCACAATCGCTCCCCATGGAGTGAGAACGACGGTCTGCTGTTGTAAACACAGCAGACCGTTGTTCTCTCTGGAATCCATACAGGGCTCCTGTGTTCCTCCTATTTAGGATCACAGGTCTCTGTGTTAATTCCATAAGCCAATCCCCCTCACAGTTAGAAAATAACCCCCTAGGAATGCATTTAATCCTTTGATCGCCCCTGGGTTAACCCCCTCCCTGGCAGTGTCATTATTACAGTAACAGTGCATATTTTTAGCACTGATCACTGTAGTAATGTCACTGGTGCCCCCAAAAATGTCAGTTAGGGGTCGGATCAATGTCGCAGTCCCACTAAAAATTGCTGATTGCTGCCATTACTGCTAAATAAATAAATAAAAATGACATAAATCTTTCCCCTAGTTAGTAGATGCGATAACGTTTGCGCAACCTAATCAAAATACGCTTATTGGAATTTTTTTACCAAAAATATGTAGCAGAATATAAATTGGCCTAAAATTTTTTTTTTTTTTTTTTGGGTTATATAGCAGAAAGTACACAAATAAAGTTTGTCTAAAGTGAGAATAACATGGTTATTTAGAATTGTCACTCTTGATTTGTTTATAGCGCAAAAAATATAAATCGCACAGGTGATCAAATACCACCAAAAGAAAGCTCTATTTGTGGGACAAAAATGTACATCAATTTTATTTGGGTACTGTGTCACACGCCAAACTATTGTCCGTTAAAATAACGCAGTGCCAAATCACAAAAAATGGCCTGGTCATTAAATGGGTAAATCCTCCCGGTCCAGAAGTGGTAATGTAATTAAGGGCTGCTTTTAAAACCCTTGAAAGTGTGTGCTTAAGCCACATATACACACTGGCCGAATGTTGGGCAGAATTGGCAGGTTCAATAGAAACCAGATGACATTTGGCCTGTGTGTGTGCTGCAGCCGATTCAATGGCTGGCTTCTGTCCAAGGGGCATGACCGAGAAAGGCCCGCTGACTGGCTCCTGATCCGAGGCTGAGACGGCGCTGACCAGAGTGTTCTGGCGGGAGGGCCACCCCCCTGTCAGAACACAGTAGAACAGCAGGGGAGATTGCTGTACTAACATCGCATTGTTAGTACAGCGGCTCCGACCCGAGCTGTCAGGGTTTTTTTTCGTTCAGCCCGCTGGGTTAAACGGATAAAAAAAACTAGCAATGTGTATTTTAGGCTACAGAACTCTGGATGCACAGCGCAAGCTTTAAGTAGCTAGAATGGTACAGCCAGACACCTGACTTTGCCAAGAAAGGACAAAGGGGACAATTTGCTAAACTAAAACAGCATCCAAGAGGTGTGAGGTAGAATAACTTGTATCAGAAGGACACACGTCAGAGTTTAGGATCAGAGCCTTCCTTTCTCTATGATTACAGCTTCTGATAATAGAAGGTGTGTATTGCTCTGAATACCTGGCCAGCAAAGCCAGCCAACAATGGCGTCTGTCTCTGGAAACTTTCTTTATCTAGAAAGAAGTAAACAATGCCAGTTGCATGAATACACAGAGCTAACAAGAAGACTATCAACACCTACAGGCTATGTGTGAATCCAGGCACAAAAGGAGTTTTGTCCAAGTCCTGGTGACCCCGGGGCAGCGCTGATGAGCAGTGGGCATCAGAATGTCGAAACCCTCATTTTAAATTAAGATACATTAAATTCCATTTAGTCACATGAGAGTAATTCACAGTTGTCAGCTCTGCTCTTTGCCACTAATTACATTTAATTTGTAGGTTAGCGTGTCTGGCAGGATTTTCTTTGCCCTATATCATTATACTGCAATGCTCAATAAGGTTTTATTATATAATGGCAAAGGTGGATTGTTGGTTTTGTCTAAAGTGAGAATAACATGGGAATCATGTCTACAAACAGTTTACTAGTTGCAAAACAAAAAATAAATAAAACAGCTTACCATTTCTTGAAGCTGAAACTGAGCTTTTTTCATAATGTATTTTTTTTTAAAATCAAAACAACTTTATTTGTGTACCAAAAAAACATCACAAATAACATAGAATAAGTTTCGGTTCACACTATGGCGATCCGACTTCGGGGGCGACTAGTGAAGTCGCCGTGCAACGCGACTTGCACGGACTTCACATAATGGAAGTCAATGCAAGTCGCTCCGACTTCTGTCAAAAGTAGTACAGGAACTATTTTCTAAGTCGGAGCGACTTGAGTCGCTCCTATTAGAACGGTTCCTATAGCACTGAATGGACCGCGACTTGTCAGGCTGACAAGTCGCCTGACAAGTCGCGGTAGTGTGAACCGGGACTAAGAAATGGCTGCAAAAACAGTATCAAAAACAGTGACATTGAAGATACAATGATCAAATCAACCAAAAAGTAAAATAAAAAGGGAGAAAAGCAGAGAAAACTGAAGACAAGCATCAGCCACATAAACGACATGCCAATATTTAAGAAGTGCAAGTAGTAGGAGAGTTCAACCACCTATCCCAAACTTTATTGTATTTCCCGGGGCATCCCCTGTTGATATAAATTATTTTCTTATAGGGGAGAGTGTTATTAACTTCCTTGATCCAGGCTGCCAGGGTGGGTACAGCTTGCTGAATCCATCCCTAGCCAGGAGTTTGCGGGCCAAAAAGAGTGTTTCATTTAAAAATGTAAGCATGTGTTTGTCTAGTTCATTATCCGGGAAAAGCCCCAAGAGTCACAGTCTGTTCATAATGTATTTTTAACATGTCCATAGACATTTAAATCTCATCAGAGGCTTACACACCACCTGTATACAGTATGTAACCCATGAAAAGCCAATTGGCCAGGATAGAAGAGGGCCCACCTTCACATTTACGCTCTATGCCAGTAGATATCACAATAGATGCCCACCAGGGACATATATAACAAGTCTAGAGCCTGTACTAATACATGGGGGTACAAAAGGAGAAGTGAGCCCATAATGAGGTTTATTATTATTATTATTACACAGGATTTATTTAGCGCCAACAGTTTGCGCAGTGCTTAACAAAATGAAGGCAGACATTACAGTTACAATACAATTTTGGTACAAGAGGAATCAGAGGGTCCTGCTTGTTAGAGCTTACACTCCAAGAGGGAGGGTCAATTTATACAAAAGGTAATAGCTGCGGGGAATGAGCTTATGGAGAAAATGAAACAATGTATTAGTTAGAAGTTGGATAGACTTCTTTAAAGAGAAGGGTTTTCAAGGATCGTCTAAAGATAGATAGATTAGGAGACAGTCGGACAGATTAGAGTAGGGAATTCGAAAGGATGGGAGAAGCTCTGGAGAAATACTGGAGGCGAGCATGGGAGGAGGTGACAAGGGAGCAAGAGGGCTTGGGAGGATGTAAAAGAGTGGCCTGGTTGATATTTTGAGATCAGGTTAGTGATGTAGCTGGGGGCAGAGTTTTGGATGGCTTTGTAAACTATTGTTAGCACTTTGAATGGAGTAGAAGCCAGTGGAGGGATTGGTAAAAAGGGGGTGGAGGACACTGAATGGTTGGTAAAGTGGATGATTCTTGCAGAAGCATTCATTATGGACTGGAAGGGGGGGATAGTCTATGTAAAGGTAATCCAATGAGGAGGGAGTTGCAGTAGTCTGGGCGAGAGATTACCAGGGAGTGAATATGAAGCGTGGTGGTGTCATTGGTTAAAAAGGAGCATATTTTAGAGATGTTGTGGAGGTTAAGGTGGCATGATTTGGACAGGGATTGGATGTGGGCCTGAAAGGACAGTTCAGAGTCCAGGGTTACCCCTAGCACCCTGGCATGTGTAGAAGGACTGATAGTTGTGCCATTGATCTTGACAGAGAAGTCAGGGGAAGGGGCAAGTGGGGGAGGAAATATTATGAGCTCTGTTTTAGATGGATTTAGTTTGAGGAAGTGGTGTGACATCCAGGCTGATATGTCTGTTAGTAAATCAGCGATGCGTGACTGATAGGGTGAGCTGAGGGGTAGAGAGATAAATTTGGGTGTCATCAGCATAGAAAAGGTAGTAGAAGCCATGAGAGGCTATCAGCTGACCCAGGGAGGAGAACAGTAGAGGTCCAAGGTCAGAACCTTGGGGGACCCAAGGTTTATATTTAGCATATGGGAGGGCGATAAAAATGTGAATGCATCTGTGCATGATGGTAAAGGACATCTATAACCACAGTATAAACTTTCATTTCATAACCTCAGCATTGTAAAAGCAATACAAAGAATAGTTTCTTTGCTAATTTTGCATTGTGAATTTTGCTAGTCTGCTGGTCATCTCATTCCACAACTTCCTATATTCCCTACATGATTTTGTAGCTTCTCCTCTGCAATTTACTTTAAATTTGTAAGGACTATATATCCCATGGTACTTTGCTGCCTGAAAGCAGAGATTCCTGTACTGATTCTGCCTCCTGAAACACGTTCTATCAACAGCTCTGTAATTAATAAAGCAAGCTGTTAATTCTGTGACACAGAAGTGCCTACACCTATAATACATTATTAATAGGTGTCACAGAACTCAAGGAAGTAAATGTGTGGAGATCTTTAAAAAGTACGTTTACAAACATCAAGTTAGTTCAGAGTAATAGAAGTAGGCTAGAAATAATTGAAATACAATGTAAAAATTAATAAATGATTTTACATTTTGACCATAGATATGCCTTAAAGTTGTATTAAACCCAAAACCTAAAATGTATTTTATTGCAACTTATCAATTCTTAGATGTAATGGCTCCATTACTTTCCTTTTTAGTCTTCCCTTTCCCTTTATTTTCACTTTGTGATCCAGCCAAGAAGTCTGTTATTTTTCAACTTCCTGTAACAGACCAAGCTTTCCAGACAAAGTAGCAGTTAGAGCATTGAACAAACCATTTAGCACTGACAGGGGTGCTTTCACTGGTCAGCTTATTATTTATGTTAAACCTTAATCACAAAAGGAAAAAAAAAATTACTGTTACTTGTAAAGTGTGAGCTGGAGTTCAGCTTCAATTTGTAAATTTGGCCATAGATTGTTCAAAAAAATGCTAACGCATTTCAGCCGTAGCCTTACTTATAGCATATGAGTAAGGCTACGGTCGCAACGCGTTAGAATTTTACCATGTTGTACACTACTGTCATACTGGAATAAAACGTATCAAAATGAAGCATTTGTGTGCCGGATTTTCTTGTTACTTGGAAGCAATTGCATGCACCTGGATGCTGCAGCCTGAGCACCGACACTCCATATTTATTTTACTATGCTGTAAAGCTAGGGTGAGTTTGCGTCTATTCTAAACAAAATTGAAAAGCCTAGAACAGGGCTTCCCAAACTTTTTTGGGCCGAGACCCACTTATGAATGCAGTTATTTTTTGGGACCCACTTGCTTGTAATTGAATTTGTGAATGTCCTGGTCATTAGGCGGGGGAAATCCTTTCGGTCCAGAAGTGGTTAAACCTGCAGGAGGACCAGTGTTTTTATTTGTAAATTACTTTACTATTGCTTTAGGCCTGGTTCACATGTATGCGGGTTGGCAGCCCACATTTGCACAGGCATAGCAGCTTATTGATTTGAATGGGCTGCTATGCCCTAGTTTGCTGCAGAAAAAAGGTGCATGCAGCATTTAAAAAAATGCAGTGGCCTTCAAATCCATCCTTCTTTTGCACCATGCGACTTAGCTGCAGTTCCTGCACTGGCAAGCTTTCTGCATTTTTATATATGTGGGCCCAGCATTTAAAAACACAGTTTACGTGTGCAGGAACTGCAGGTAAGTCGCACTGCATTTTTTAAAATTATGCATGCACCTTTTTTTCTGCAGAAATCACAGGCATAGCAGCCCATTCAAATCAGCGGGCTGCTATGCCTGTTCAAATGTTGGTCGCCAACCCACATACATGTGAATCAGGCCTAAAATAAGCCACCAAGCTTACCTACCTGGTGACTGGTCCTGGTCAGCTCAGCTCTGATCCGATGCACTGCACTCTGATAACGGCTCCACTCAGTCCAACGCCCACCCTGGGGCGCCGCCTACCGTACAGAACACAGCAAGCACAGCAAGTGGCGGGGGCGGAGTGTCAGTGGAGCTAAAGACCCCGTCTGCTCCTTGTAGCACAGTGCACTGCCAATCCCTGGACAGCCCTGACCATACCTAACCACTCTCAGTAAAATCCGGCGACCCACTCAAAAGCAGCTCGCGACCCACAGTTTGGGAACTCCTGGCCTAGACATTCTCTTTAACCAGCTCCCGGAAATGGACGGCGCTGAGAGATTGTGCTGAGATGTGCGCTGAGAACTTTTAACAGTAGCATGCAGCACATATTGTAAAGGGCAAAATAATTTCCCTTTTGGCTTGTGCAACTAATAGGTTAAATCTTGTAGTATCTCAGGTTCAGGTAATCCTGAAGGTTCCCAGCTGTGCCAGGCTAATCCCTTCTTTCCAACATACTGATCTAACTTCCTCGATTTATATATCTTCATTACATAGCAACAAAGAAAATAACTGGCTCCAAGGCTCCAGCTTTTTGGCTGCTTTTTCTCTTTCTGCCCTTAAGACCAAATCATTACTAAGATAATAAACAAGAACAATGTATTTACTTGCCCTTGTTACAAAATTTCATCATCCTGTGCTGCTGGGGCAAAGAGTCACTGATTACCATTTGCCAGGCAGGTTTAACCTTGTAATGGTTTTTCTGAATGTGCAACGTTTCACACTTGTCATGAATAGTGATGCAATATGCTAGGCAGGAAAGATAAAATGCAATTTTTAATACCTTAGACATAGATATAGATATGATTATTTTAGTATAAAAAGTCTCATCAATATTAATCCATTAAGCCCCAGTTCACACCAATTGACAGTTCCAAATCGCATGACAAGTCGCACCCCACTGCCGGCAAAGGGAACCGCTACCACTCACGTTGCATTGATTACGAAAAAGGTTCCTGCACTAGTTTTTACCAATTTCATTGTGACTTGTATTGACTTCTGTTAAATCAAGTTGCAAGCCGCAATGAAATCAGCAGTGCAAATCGCACTATTGTATAACTTTGAAAGCAGTCGAATGAAAGGTCCGTCTCCGTTCACTGTGCTGAGACGGACCTGTCAGAACTCCACTCTCCTCTATGAGGTGGCGGTCCGTTTTCACCAATCTTATCTGATCCTCCAGACGGATGGAAAATAGGGTCACCATTCATCTGGATTTGGTGGACAGGATCAGATCGGATAGTGGCAGGTGTCAGCGGCCATGTCACCACTGACCTCTGCCACTCCATGGGGGTGAATGGGGGGTCTGATCAGGTCGGTCTGAAAAACTGTCAGGGGGGACCTGATCGGAAAGCCCGTATGAAAGGGGCCTTAATGCTTCAGCCACTGATCTCGATTCTGGAACAACGGCATCCTCCTTTTTCTTTTATACAAGTTTCCACCAAAGAAAACTCAATTTGTTTTAAAGGCTAAGTTCACCTTTTGCAGAAAAAATACATGCACATGTTTTTGCAGAAACAAATGTGCATTTATCAATTTTTCCAGCAGGAGCCTGGGAGGCAGTGCACTCCCAATCAGTAGAAAATGGGTGCTTTTTTGGTTCCTGCAGACATGTCCTCTTCCTTTCAGACCATACCTCTGTAGGGTGTTCTGTTTGAAATCTGAGGGACATCATCATGTCAGTGGACTACGAGATTGCTCATCAGCATCCCCACAGCCCATTGAAACTACAAGTTCAACTACAGCAGTACAAGACGGTACTTGTAGTTAATTCTTAAGGCCCGTACACACGTACCGATCGTCGGCATACAAACGTTGGCGGACGAAAGATCTGCCGATTGTACGCGTGTTAGTATGGTGCCTCCGACAGATGTCTGCACACAATCCGCGGACAAAAGTCTTTCGTGCAAACATGAAAATTTTTGTCTGCGGACACCAGAACGGACGATTGTTCGCCTGTCAGTACAGAATTCGGCCGACAGACCGCAGATTTGCAAGACTGGGCATGCTCAGAAAATTAAAAACACAGGGAAAGTTAACCATTACATGACATCACTTCTGCAGTCAGCTGAAGTCTGCAGACAAAATTCTTGTGCTGTCCTTGTGCTGTCTTTGCACTTTTCAACAGACACCGACATCCCGGGGAGAAAAGAGGAACATTTGTATGCCGACCATCGGTACGTGTGTACGGGGCTTTACACTGGAATCTGTGAATGAATGATAAGGCTGTGTCAGCGGAGCCCTGTACAGCCACGCTGCTTGTAGAATGTGGCAGTGGGTGTGAAGGAGAACCCCCACCCGCTGTCATGGCAAAGGAATCGGGGGAGAGAGGGCAGGAGCTGGAACATGTTACATCTTCCACCCAAAATATGGGTGGAAAATGTAATGTGTTCCAAAGGTAAACTTAGCCTTTAGGGTCAATTGAATACAATTTTCAAAGCTAAAATTGATATCTGATGTCATTATTTTAATTATTTGTGTTTGGTTAAGGTAATGCAGGCAATTGCAAACAGAATGGGCTCGCAATGACTAAATAATGAGAGAGACCAAAAGTATAGATTTTAAAGGTCTAGGAGGAAGCACCAGGACAATGAGTGGGATTGAGGAAGAAGAAGACCAGATCTGTTAATAGTTAAAGTGTTATCTGCAGCTGGAGAAGTGAAGCGTTGCTAAACCTGTCTTCTAATAATGTCCTTTCTATCATTAAGTGGAGAGGCATTAGTGGAGAGGTGGTCAGCCTGAGACATAGTGAGAGAACAGTGCTGGAGAACAGTGTTGAGTGGTGTGAATTGAGGGATAAAGGTTGCTTGGGGCATGTGGTACCCATCTGCTAAAGTCCTGATAAAGATCTCACTTTGCATTAGTAAGCAGCCTTCTGACTTCTAAACCCCACAGTCCTGTTATCTACCCATTTTGATAGCATTATCTCTGGATACCTCCTGAGGTCAGAATACTGGAACAATGCCTGCATTTGATTGGATGCAGATGCTGTTTGGCTTAAGCCAGCCAGACATGGATCGCAATTCAGCCAGTTCAGCAAACAGCAGCCAAATTTCGATCCAAGTATGGGCAGGCTGATTGGATTTTTGATATGGCTACTGCCAGTGGCTATAGCCACTAGCAATTATCATTGTATTTTGCCAACCGGGAAAGCTCCCCGCAGACCCCCCCAGTCAGCAGAATACAATAGTACTGCACAAGGAATTTAGTGTTGATGGGGGAATTGAGCGATTTTCTTTCCATTCGTGCAAGGAAAGAAAATCAATTAATCTATGGCTTGCCTTAGAATTTCAACAAAAGTCAACAGCGCCACCGATGGAACCAATTTCAGCTGATTCAGCAGAAATCAGACAGCTTTAGGGTTCTTTCACACGGGCAGTCTGATCAGATCCGCCTATCAGTTTTTCAGGCGGACCTCATCAGACTCTCCATTCACTCCTATGGAGCTGCGGATGTCAGCGGTGACATTTATGCTGACACCCGCCACTATCTGATCCTGTCCACCAAATCCAGACGGATGGTGACCCTATTTTCCATCAATCTGGTGGATCAGATCAGATAGGATCGGATGAAAACGGAGAGGTGGTCCATTTTCACCCAATTTCCCCTTACGGGAGAGCAGGGCTCTGCACAGTGAGTGGAGGTGGACCTGCATTCTACCTGCTCAGCGGAGCAATTTCCCGCTGAGCAAAGCAGAGTCCGCCGAGCAGTCTGCCCATGTGAAAGGACCCTTAGAGGAGAGATACATCTCCTTTACTCTCCCCTAGCAGATTTATCTTGATTTTCTGTCTGCAGGACCAGGAAATATGAAGCGCTAAGACTATCATCATTCTGAGAGCTAAAGCCCCATACACACGTACCGATCGTCGGCATACAAACGTTCGTCTTTTCTCCCCGGGATGTCGGTGTCTGTTGAAAAGTGCAAAGACTGCCCAAGAATTTTGTCCGCCGACTACAGCCGACTGCAGAAGTGATGTCATGTAATGGTTAACTTTCCCTGTGTTTTTTCTTTTCTGAGCATGCCCAGTCTTGCAAATCTGCGGTCTGTCGGCAGAATTCTGTACTGACTGGCGAACAATCGTCCGTTCTGGTGTCGGCATACAAAAATTTTAATGCTTGCAAGAAAGACTCTTGTCCGCAGAATGTGCGCAGACAGCTGTCGGAGGCACCATACTAACAAGCGTACAATCGGCAGATCTTTCGTCCGCCGACGTTTGTATGCCGACGATCGGTACGTGTGTACGGGCCTTAAGAGTCATTAAAGCACCCTGTTATAAATGTTTATTGTAAAAAAATATATATGTTTACAAGTATTGAAAAAAAGTTTATTTTAAATGTAAAATAAATATATAAAATCCAGCTTTCCCTATAAAAGTCAGTCCTACTACATAGTTGTGCTGAAGAGTGTGCAAAAATAACTATAAACCACAATGTTGAGATCAGAGTCATATAAGCTGGATACACACTATTCAACTTTTGTGGTTAGATTTCCTTCAGATTTACCTTTTCTATGTAGTGCAAGGGGCTGCCTGTTTGCATACAAATTGAAAGTGTTTAGATTTGACCTCATATTATATGGTTTTGGTAAATCTAAAGGAAAAAGTCTTCAGAAAATCTTATAGTGTGTACGGCCCATTAGGCTCCATGCACACTAGTGTTTTTTATGAGCTCAAAAAATGCTAGTAAAAAACGCTGGATGAAAAATGCTGATAATAGCATTTTTGTGCCAGATTGTAGTACTGTTTTAGTAGCTTTTAGAAGCTTTTATGGGCAATTTTATTAGAGTTTTTATAGTTCAAAAAGAAGGAAAAAATAAAATAAAAATATGTTTTAGTAATGCTCCAAAAACTATTTTTTTTTTCTGCTCCTAGATGCTGAAGCTCAAAAAACGCTAATAGCCTAAAGTAGTATGCATGGACACATAGGATAATGCTATTTAGCTTCTAAGAGCAGGAAAAAATGCTAATAAAAGCTTCTAGGTGCATGGAGCCCAGAGGTGTAATTAGAACCTTCAGGGCCCTGGTGCAAGAAACCATGAAGGACCCTTCCCACTGATCCCGGGGCCGGAGGGCAGCAGGACCTGGATAAGGAGGGGCAACGGGGGTGACACATAGGGGAACAAATGACCTAAATTTTCCTCCTGCAGCCGCTGAATGCCTATGGGAGGGAGAGGAGGAGAACTTGGCTTTTAGCGGCTGCAGGAGAAATGGAGGGGATTTGTTCCTCTATATGCCGCCACCCCCCCCCCATCTTGGTGTACAGGAGCAACACATGGGCCATTGCAATTGCGACCCCTTTGGTTACACCCCCTGGGATGAGTGGCAGCGGTGGTGGTGGGGGATAGGATCAGTGGCAGCAGTGGTGGTTGGGTGGGGATGGGATCAGTGGCAACGGTGGTGGTGGGGGTTTGGGATGATTGGCAGCTATGGTGGAGGGGGGATGGAATGGGATGAGTGGCAATGGTGGTGGGATGAGATGATTGGAAGCAGCGGTGGTGGTGGTGGGATAGAATGGGATGAGTGGCAATTGTGGTGGGGGGGATGGGATGAGTGGCAGCATTGTTGGAGGGGATGGGATGAGTGGCAGCGGTGGGGGTGGGATGAGTGGCAGGCGTGGTGGGGGGATGGAATGAGATAACTGGCAGTGGTGGTGGAGGGGATAGGATAAGTGGCATTGGTAGTGGGGAGGATGGGATGAGTGGCAGTGGTGGTGGTGGGGGGATGGAATCAGTGGTAGCAGTGAGGGGGAGATGGGATCATTGGCAGTGGTGGTGGGGGGGTGGAATGAGTGGCAGTGGTGAGGGGGGCATGGGATCAGTGGCAAGGGTGGTGGTTGGGGGCATGGAATGGGATGCAGTGGTAGCAGTGGTGGAGGGCGGATGGGATTAGCGGCAGCAGTGGTGCTGGTTTGGGGGGATCAGTGGTTGCAGTGGTGCTGGTGTGGGGGGTCAGCAACAGCAGTGGTGCTGGTAGGGTGGGGGGATTTAGTGGCAGCAGTGTGCTGGTGTGGGGGAGGGGAGTCAGTGGCAGCAGTGGTGGTGGTGGTATGGGGGGGTCAGAGGTGGTGGTATGGGGGGGATCAGTGGCAGCAGTGGTGCTGGTGTGGGGGGACATTCAGTGGCATCAGTGGTGCTGGTGTGGGGGGGAATCAGTGGCAGCAGTGGTGGTGGTATGGGGGGATCAGTGGCAGCAGTGGTAATGGAATGGGGGGATCAGTTGCAGCAGTGGTGGTGGAGGTATGGGGGGATCAGTAGCAGTAGTGGTGGTATGGGGGGGAGGATCAGTGGCATCAGTGGTGCTGGTGTGGGGGGGAAGTGGCAGTGTGGTAGTGGTATGGGGGGATCAGTGGCAGCAGGGCTGGTGGTATGGGGGGATCAGTGGCAGCAGGGGTTGTTGTGTAGGTGGGATCAGTGGCAGCAGTGGTGGTGGTATGGAGGGATCAATGGCAGTGTGGTAGTGGTATAGGGGGGATCAGTGGCATCAGTGGTGCTGGTGTGGGGGGGGATCAGTGGCAGCAGGGGTGGTGGTATGGGGGTGATCAGTGGCAGCAGTGGCTGTTGTGTAGGTGGGATCAGTGGCAGCAGTGGTGGTGGTATGGGGGGATCAGTGGCAGCAGTGGTGGTGGTATGGGGATCAGTGGTGGTGCTGGTGAGGGGGGATCAGTGGCAGTGCTGATATTGACCGATGGGATCAGTGTCACTCACTTGCAAATCACTCGGTTCCCCCTCGTTGCTAGGTTTCAATGTATCTTCAGCTTTCTTCCTGTGTCTCCAGTAACTCCTATCCCGACATGGGGTCTCCTCACACGGTGGGGAGCTCCTCCCCTTCACTCTACTGGCCTGGCTCATGTAAGCTGATTTTCTCTTTCAGTCTCCCAACTCCCTTGACTGCAGGCGGAGGATGGGTGGGGTAGGGACTGTGAGCCTGTGAGAGTGCACTTGAATGACCAGTGGAACCTCCAGGGCCCCGTCGCAAGTGCGATTGTTGCAACCATGGTAGTAACGCCACTGATGGAGCCTAAAGCCTCATACACAAATTTTTGTCCGTTTTTTGTTGCATGCTAGTGAAGAGGTTACTTTCATACGAAAATTCTTGTATGAGAGAATTCAACTTCAGAAGTAATGTAATGTGTTGAATTGTTTTGTATATGTTCTTTCGTTTCCGAGCATGTGTAGTCTTGCTATTATGTTTTTTTTTTTTGGACAAAAACTGTACTAATTAAACGAAAATCGGACGTTGTGTTCACGTATGATAAAAAGTTTATAGCCTGAACATCCAGTTTTTGTCATCCGAAAATTCGTAATCAGCTTTCAAAAGAACCATACTAATGATCCGAAAATCGGCAGATCGTTCGTTAGACAAAATATTACTTAGAATTTTCTTATCGCATGTGCAGGCCTTTTATCTGAGGATGATCTTTTATCTGTCAGCAGCAAACACTCAGGAACAGTCAGACAAGTTTGAAAACCTTGTGCCTGCTCCTTGCTGGCCCAGGAGTGTTTGGGCCTTTGTCGTCGGCTGATAGCATCAGATGGTGTTTGCATAAAGCCACCTCCCTGTCTGTGCTATCTTTATAACAGGGAAATTATTGTAGCTTGCTACACAGATCTCAGAGACAACAACAATAATCATTAACAGTTGTGATATGAGGAATACATTAGGTACATAACAGCAAATCCTGGCTGCACAAAAGTGACAGAGAAATCCCTAATGTAGACTTGCTGTCAGTTAACAATTAACTGGCCAGTAATATTCCAGAATAAACCCGAGTTCTGCAGTATACAGTGACTGCTTACTGCTTTCCTTATGGGGCTAGAGGGACAAGCTTTTACTGGTTGGAGCCCTTAGGATGGACTGTGTCACTGTGAGTGGATTGCTGTGTCAGCTTTTCCACAGTCAAGCTCTATCCACTGAGATATCTTTTTCGTCCTATCAGGCAACTAATGTTTGTCTCAGGAAAAGTTTCCAAATTCATCTACATCTTTAAATCAGAGCTCCATTCCCCATAATAATTTTTTTTAAAAAGCTCCCTTGTGATCGTTTTTTTCTTTTTTTTTTTATGTTAGACTACATTTACAACTATATTTATGCAGGTTATTGTACAATCTTTAAATATTTACCTGATCCCAGAATCAGGCAAGGGGCCATCTTTGCTGTGGGCATCTGAAGCCCGCTTGTGTCTATTTGCAGGATTCGGCACAGGTGGCTACCCAGCATGCACCTCTTGATCACACGCCTGTGCAGTAATGACACTGCGTGGCGCAGTTTGTCCAAAACAGGTTGCCATAGCAATGGGGCAGTGGAAGTACCCATCCCTTTGTTATGGCAACCAACCTGTCAATCACAATGCAACCCAGAAAACGGCGCCTACCTCTGCCTAGCATCGCGTCCTTTCTGGTTTTGAAATAAGGTGATGCTAACAGCCGAAGTCGCTCATTGACTCCTGGGATTGATTACACTGGTATCCCAGGAACCAATGGGAAAAAGGAAATGACGTACCTCGCTGTGGCCAAAAATAAAAATGGCAAAGGCATCGGCAACAAATTCGACCGCAGATATAAATTGAGGTGGAAATCTGCTTTAAAGAGGAATTCAATGTATGAATATTTTATAAATATTTACATTGGTCCAGATTGGCCCAATGTAGCTTTGCATATACCATACATGGGCAGTGCCCCTGGAAGCTTGAGTGGACTTAAGTAGACACTGCTACTCCAGTGATCTTACTTGCTTCCCTGCTGCATTGTAAACACAGGAGGTTGGCTGCCCATCATGGGCGCTATTCAGAGAATGTACAAGGAGGGGGGCATGATGTCACCGCCAAACCAACTTCCAGGGGCATCAGCCAGGTATGGCAAATGCATAGTGCCATTGGTCCATGCTGACCCAATGGGATTATCTGTAACATATCCATATCTGGAATTCTTCTTAAACCACTTGGTGTTCATTTCTACCTCATAAAAGAATACAATTACCGTATATACTCGAGTATAAGCCGAGTTTTTCAGCACATTTTTTTGTGCTGAAAACATCCCCCTTGGCTTATACTCGAGTCAAGGAAAAAAAAGAAAGTCCCTGGCCGCTCCGACGGGCTTAAGCTTTAAAAATGGCGCCGCCCGTCGCATACATGTTACCGCGCACGCGCCGCCGCCACTCGGGAGAGGCCGGGAATAGCCGAAATTATACGAGCGGCGGCGGCGCGTGCGCAATGACGTGTCGGCGCCGGGCGGCGCCATTTTTAAAATGAAGGCGCCTCTGGAACAGGTAAGTGAAACAGCTTCACTACCTGCCATTATGCAGGGCTGCGGGCACACTACAAGGGATGCAGTGCTGCGGGCATGGTCCACCTGCACCATGCCCACAGCACTGCATCTCCTGTAGTATGCCCACGACCCCGGATCCTCTTGTACCATGCCAGTACCCTGCATTCTCCTGTACCATGCCAGTACCCTGCATTCTCCTGTACCATGCCAGTACCCTGCATTCTCCTGCACCATGCCAGTACCCTGCATTCTCCTGCACCATGCCAGTACCCTGCATTCTCCTGCACCATGCCAGTACCCTGCATTCTCCTGTACCATGCCAGTACCCTGCATTCTCCTGCACCATGCCAGTACCCTGCATTCTCCTGCACCATGCCAGTCACCCTGCATTCTCCTGTACCATGCCCGCCGCCCTGCATTCTCACCCTAGGCTTATACTCGAGTCAATTATTTTTCCCATCTTTTTGTGGTAAAAGTAGGGGCCTCGGCTTATACTCGGGTCGGCTTATACTCGAGTATATACGGTAAGCCAGACATAGATGGTGCTATTTTCTTTCCTGCAACCGCAGGTCAGTCAGTATTGATGGGGGAATCCCTCCCACTGAGTTTCTGGGTTCTCCCAATGGAGAAACGGGGAGAGCTGTCCCTGCTGGGAGAACACATTGCTAGTGGCTATAATCACATGTAAAATCTGACTAGCTGGTTGTACTCAAATTGATTGATCGATTGATTAGCATGGATACAATCAGCCTGCCCATACATTGTTTGAATCTCAGCCTGTCTCTGATGAACTGGTCGAGATTTGATCCCTCTATGGTTTTTAGTTTACAGATTGGAGCAAACAATAACGGAGCAAAAACGGAGCAATTAACAAGGACAGCCAATAATATTTTTTATTCTTAAAAATAAAACCTTATTAGTTGCTTTAGGCAACTGCTGCACCTTTACCTAAAAGAGCCTTCATTGAATTTGTTTAGATGTTTTATTTAATATAATGAGGCATTGTTTTTCTGATCCTGTTCAGAACTTCATAAACCACCTTTTTCTTCATGATCGACAACAAAGCATTCTTAAACCAAAAAAGTGATGTAATTAAAATTTCACTTAATCAACTGGAAACACACACAGTCTTGTGTACTTCTCAGTGGGGGGCGACTACTCAGAAGCCATTTTAATCTGCCATTAAATAAATGGAGATTAGGAGAACATAGGAGGTCTTCAGGAGAAGCACAGTGGGTGGACCTATGTCAAAGAGCTGTGCCTGCAGCAGTGAGTCCTAAGTCTGGAGGGAATCATGTAAATAGTTCTATTCACTGGCTGTCGATGTGCATTTTCTGTTGTAGAGTTTGACACCCAAAAAAAAACTGACTAATGAGCTCTCAACATTTCAAGTGGTCAAAACTTTTTACCAAATGTTTAGAGATATATACACACTGTGGTGGACTAAAGCTGTCCACACATGCTACCGTCTGATTGCACAAAGTCATGGAGATTTACCAGCAGCACAGTAGTAAAAAGTATACCTAAATCTGTTTATAGGAAGACACTTGACCTACAAAGTTGTTGATAAAATTAGAGATTGCACAAGCAAATTAAGACATGTAGTCAGTTTTTCTTTCTTTTTTTTTTTTTTCAGTGGACCTAAAGAAAAATAAAAAGTGAAAGAACTAGTATAACGTTTAGAAATATGTGTCTGAAAATTTAGATAAAGAAGTGTATTGTGTTTGGCTTTTGTGCAACTTTGCTCTACAAATTATGTTAGCTGCCATTTTAGGCAGAACAATAAATACAGTTGTATTAAACCCTCCTAAAAAGAGTAAATCCCTCTAGCGCCACTAGGAAAATTCTTGAATGTGTATATAGGGGTGCCTGGTCAATCAAGGGAGTTTTTGACACATTTAATGGTTAAGAGCATCAAATACAGCCAATGAAGGAAAGAAAGAGGAGGGAGTGGGCAGGAACTAAGGGAGAAATGACCAAAGGAAGACATAATGGGGAAAACAGCTTAGTAAAGTACAGCGTTATTCACACCCCATGAGTCAAACTAAGTTGACCAAAAATTTACAATTTTTTGGGGGAAATTGTGACTTTCATATGGTAATTTACAAAGGGGCAAAACATTGTTTATGGTGGAACACCAGGAAGATACAGTAGGAGGTAGGGAGACTTATATTGTATAAGAATTTCCTTATGAGCATAAAAGGTAGCGTAAAAGACAAACAATTCCACATAGTGGTCCAGTTCTGCACCATCTAGGACACCTAGGTGGGGAAACACCTTAGGGTCCAAAGTCCAAACTCAAAGTAGAACTTAAGTCAGAAAATTAAATCCTGCTTGATCACTTCATGCTGGCCTGTTTTGCAGATATAGCTATGTAAAATATTATATAGACTAAAATGGTGCAAATATATATAGTATAGATAGTGCATAATATGTAAAATATTGCAAATAAGTGCCTATACTGTTTTAAATCCAGTAATGCACCGTCTTACCCTGCTCTGCACATGCTCAGTTGCTCTTGATTTTTCGGCACTATGCCAAAAATGTAGAGGCCAATCTGCTGACAACCTTTAGATTTACTGCTGTTCATGGATTCTGGGCTTCAGCAAAATGGCAGCCTACAGAAAGAAGAAACAGGAACAATGCTGGAGGCATATTACAGCACACACTAGTTTTGGTAGCATAATTATTAATGTGGAATGTATGTTCCTTGCTTTTTTATCGAACTGTTATGGGTAAGTTCCGCTTTAAGGTTAGAACACAGGTAGCATTAAGAGCCCAAGTACGGCTTCCCTTAGGGCAGGTACAAACCACATGAAAAAAATGGGTTGATTTACTAAAACTGGAAAGTGCAAAATCTGGTGCAGCTCTGCATAGAAACCAAATCGTTTTCAGGTTTTATTGTCAAAGCTTAACTTAAAAAGCTGAAGTTAGACGCTGATTGGTTACTATGCACAGCTGCACCAAATTTTGCACTCTTCAATTTTAGTAAATCAACCCCAATGTGCCTTTGGTGAGCTGATACCTAGTACATAAGGGACTATCTGTAGGGTAGATAGCGGCTAGGCAGTGAGGGGTATGGTACGCCCTATGGAGAAATTTTATTCGTAGAAGCCTGTCTTTGGCAGAAACCATATTAGTAGTGTAATGGTGTATACAGTCAACTTCTGACAATCTAACAGACCAACCTACTACTTGTAAAAAAAAGTATGGTCAGTTTGACCAAACGTGCAGGGGAGAGTCTGAGGTAAATAGAGGACAAGGGCTTTTGAAGTGAGTAACCTCTCCAGGGGGTTGTATTCAAGAATGATGGGGCCAGGAAACTATGATTGCACTCCATGTCTAAGTTGCAGATATCTAAACATCAACTGAGGAGACTATATTCCATCCTAAGTTCAGCAAAACTTGTCAACCTGCCCTCTAACATAATGTATTCCAATGCTCTGACACATAGGGTAGCCCAAATTTTTGGATAAGATAGAACCCACAAGTGTGGAAGAGTAGGATTAGCCCACAAGGGCATGTGAGGGGAGACAGACAGGGTGTACGGTACTGTGCCCTCGCCTGATTCCAAACTATGATAGTAATTCTCATAAGGCAAGTGAATGAAGAGTGAGCATGGGGACCCCAGAAAACTAAATTGCTAAGTGGGGCATAAGACCCCACAAGTGCTGCCACCAGAGTGACCTCTGGGTTGTCCCTTGGCAAAGGAAATCATTACTTTACAGTGATTAAGACTGCCGCCCAATAGTATAAGTGAAATTCTGGAACGGAGAGACCTCCTTGGGTAAGGAGGAATTGTAGGGTCTTTTTAATGAGACGAGGAGTCTTTCTTGCCCATACCAAGGAAAAAGCAGTGCATTCTAATTTGGCAAAAAAAGGATTTAGGTATAATCATTGGTGTGTTCTGGAATTTTGGTAAAAAGATCATTTTTAATAGGTTGATTCTGCCTACCAGAGAAAAGGGGAGTGTTTTCCATGCTGTACATCTCTGTGAGAAGGATCATAAGTGAGCTGACAGAGTAAGATCAACAAAGGACTGGAAGTTTCTGCCGATTTTTATCCCCAAATACTTAAACTCATTAACCTACTAAAGGAGGGTATTAGTGTCAGGCCTAGATTGCAGTTGACCAAGAGGGAAGAGGATGGATTTGTTCCAGTTGATCCTAATCCCAAAGTATGTACTGAACTCATTAACTAAATGAAGTGCTGCTTGCAGGGAGAAGAAGCGATCATCTAAGAATAGCAGGGTGTCATCGGCGTACAGAGCTAATTTATTTACAATCAGATCTCCTCTGATACCCTGAACAATTAAGTGACATTTCGTAGCATTTTTCGATGGCATTATAAAGCCAGATATATTTCCCCTTCAGACACAACAATACATGAAACCCATTGGCTACGTAGGGGAACACTTCCTAAAGTGTAACTTTTAGTGGTAAAAATCTCCAGCTGAGTATAAAGTACTTTGCATAGATTTTAGAAAACCTAAAGCGTAACGCCACTTTTTTTGGGGGAAAAAAACATTCCCCTTTTGGGTAATCTATTTATATTACATAAATTTTAACAAACTTTGTTGCAGATTCCTACCTTTTGTTATTCTGAAGAAATCCATGTTTGTTCCTTCTGTTCTCCTGTGCTGAGTGGGTCTAATGGGAGTGGTTTCATAATTATCTGTCAGCTGTGGCAGTTGCAGGGCTCTAATGAGAAAAGATGCTGGGTCTGCATCCCTTTAGAGGTGTTCCT
Source organism: Pelophylax lessonae (assembly GCF_965119305.1). NCBI lineage: Eukaryota > Metazoa > Chordata > Amphibia > Anura > Ranidae > Pelophylax > Pelophylax lessonae. Next base: position 93,655,301 of record NC_138779.1, read on the forward strand.
ATTGGAAGTATCTCACCAAAAGTGGCATTTTTGTTGCAGGGGATGCCAGAAATCTGACTTGTATCTTAGTGCAGACTTCTGGGAAAATTGGTGAGCCAATCACACAAGCAGGAAATTATGTTTCAGGGGTGTGGTCAGTACACATTCTGTGTACAGAACAGCTCCAGGTAGCCATATTGCATTGCATTTGCAGAAAAATATAACAGCTGTAGATTGATAAGGAAAGGTCATTTTTAATAACATTCAATTACAATATGATTTGTGTCACAATTGTATACGCTATATTATTTTTTCTTTATTTGCTTTTTTTTCCCCCCATGAAAGTGGAGTTACCCTTTAATGGAAAAATTGGATCTGCTGCTGTTCTGTTGAAACATGCACATGAATCCAGTCACTTCTTATGAAGTAGTGAGGGGTAGAGTCTGCTTGATGTGACCAGCCTAAGTGTTCTAACAAGAGACAAACTGCTGTAAAAAGGTGGCGAGTCAATCTTACTTGCAGGATATCACCTTTGTGAATGTGTTCTGTAACATGCTTCCAAAAATGTAATTTCTTTTCATAGTTACAAGGAATCCACATTTACTATGTTTGCCGGTTTTGGAAAACTATCCATTTGAAAATTGAAACATAAAGGTGACTTTGCACAGTGGTGTAGCGGTTAGCACTTTCACCTAGCAGCAAAAGGGTCGCTGGTTTGAATGCCAACCATGACACTACCTGCCTGGAGCTTGCATGTTCTCCCTGTGCTTATGTGGGTTTCCCCTGAGTACTCTGGTTACCTCCCACACTCCAAAGACATGGTGGTAGGTTTATTGGCTCCCGTCTAAATTGGCCCTAGTATGTGTATGTATGAATGTTGAAGTTAGGGACCTTAACCGGTTCCCGACCGCCCACCGCATATATACTGCGGCAGACTGGCCCTCCTGCGCCAACCCGTGTAGGGCTACGTCAATCGCGTGCGGGCAGCTAGGGGGCGAGCGCGCACCGCCGGCAGCGCGCTCCCGCCCCCACTTGGCAGCGGGGACTCCGATGCACGGGTCAGGCAGCTCCGATTGCCGCCTGCCACCCACGATCGCTCCCCGCTGAGAGAGAAGAATGGTCAGCTATTGTAAACACAGCTGACCGTTCTTCTCTCTGGAATGATCACAGAGCGCCTGTGATCCTTCTATATAGGATCACAAGTCTCTATGGTCATTCCATAAGCCCCGCCCCCATACAGTTAGAATCACTCCCCTAGGCTCACATTTAACCCTTTGATCAGCCACAGTGTTAACCCCTTCCCTGCCAGTGTCATTATTACAGTAACAGTGCATATTTTTAGCACTGATTACTATATTAATGTCACTGGTCCCCCCCCAAAAGTGTCAAAAATGTCAGTTAGGGGTCCGATCTGTCCGCCGCAATGTCTCAGTCCTGCAAAAAATCGCAGATCACCGCTATTACTAGTAAAAAAAAATAAAAAAACAATAAAAATTACATAAATCTTTCCCGGAGTGAGTAGATGCGATAACTTTTGCGCAAGCTAATAAAAATACGATTATTGCGATTTTTTTTTTTACCAAAAACATGTAGCAGAAAACAAATTGGCCTAAAATGTAATATAGCAACGTTATATAGCAGAATGTGAAAAATATTTTTTGTTTTCAGAATTGTCACTCTTTTTTTGTTTATAGCGCAAAAAATAAAAATCGCAGAGGTGATCAAATACCACCAAAAGAAAGCTTTATTTGTGGGGAAAAAATCTTCCAGTCCAGGTGTGATTAAATTTTAAGCTCCTAAAGGGCAGGGACTGATGTGAATGTACAAAGTATATGTAAAGTGCTGCGTAAATTTACAGTGCTATATAAGTACCTGAAATAAATAAATAACACTAAATTTAAAATCACAAGCGTAGCAACTGCTGTATATCCATTACTTTTTAACGAAAGTGGGGTTTTCCTTTAAACTAGAATCAGTTCTTTCAAATTTATACAGATGAATTAGTCAACAGCTAATATTTCCACCCCCAACAAAAAATGTGTTTCATGTCATACATATTATTTTCAATGAAAGCAAAATCCATATAACAGAATTATATTATAAACTGTGAAGTAGAGTCACAACAAGCTTCTGGCTGTGAATGAACTTATTGTACTTTTATAATAAGAAAAAATAGTTACTTAAATTGGGTCACAAGCTTGAAGATTGTGAGATGAATCCATCTGTGTGATTTTTCTGTGGAACCAAAATAGTTATGTCAAACTGTCCATATCACCAAGTTTTAGGAAAAACAAAGCTATGTCTGTCCTTCAGTTGTTTAACTCTATGGAGAATGCCAAATGAAATGCTCCAAATTGTCAGAGATGTATAGTAACTAAGTAGAACTACTTCACTACTGTACTTAAGTACCGAAAGGCGGTATCTGTACTTTCCTAGAGTAGAATTTTTTTCTCCTACTTCCACTATTACTTCACTACATTTTTTCAATGATTTCAATACTTCTACTCCAATATTTTTTTTTTGTGCTGCATAGTTACTCGTTACTATTATAAAAATTACCACTGCCAGAACAGTAGATGGCAGGTTTCATGAAGCTCAAAACATGTGTATTATCAGCGCATACGAAAATAAATGCTACTGTATGTATAAATAAAAGCTGCATTTGAAATAATAAAAAACAATATGATGTTCAAACTTTTGACTTCTTTCTTTAATAACTACATAACACAGTACTTGTACTTTCAGTACTTGAGTAGCAATTTTTTTTCAAAACTACTGGTACTTTTACTTTCAGTACTTGAGTAGCAAAATTTTTTAAAAAACTACTTGCAATACTTAAGTACAAAAAATGTTGAATACCTTAGTACTTCTACTCAAGTCACTTTTTGATAGAGCACTTCCACTTCTACTCAAGTCACTTTTTGATCGAGCACTTGTACTTTTACTCAAGTATGGGTTTCGAGTACTTTATACAACTCTGCAAATTGTTTAGATGTACTTTAGCTATATATCTGATGCAAGATACAGTAGCTTCTGCATGTTATTTGGAAATTCATTTTTGAACACACATCGGTGTTTATGATATGTTTAATATAATGTGAACACATCTGTTATTTAAAAGTGATTTTAAGTGAAACTGTAAATCCCCTATCTGATTTAGACCATTTTTGGTAACAGAAAATGATCCCTACATCACAAAGACCACCTGTACAAACCAAATAAAGGTTCTAATAGAGCATTTTATGGTCCTGCCCAATGCCTTACTTTACATACATTACAAATGGTACAATCAGGAGCTGGGGTATCAAATGTGGGTACAATCTTGGGGCATCAAACCTTTGTCTAATTATGTCATGTAGGTATGCCTTACCCACATTTCAAAAACAATGTAATAGAGCTTTAAGTTTCTCTTCCTAATTTCATAGCTTATGTAGAAAGACCAAAGTACTTTTGAACTTTTGGAAAACAGGAAAATTAGCATTAGCTTATTTAGTTGACAGTGATGAAAGCTACTTATATGGTTGCTAAGTGCATATTATGCTATCTTTTCAGCCATTACACAATTTCTCTTTGGCCAGCCAGCCATAAGCTTGCCATACACTGGTCAAATTGTGGCCTATTCATGCCAAAATTCGAGCCATGGGTGGCCGTGAAGGCAGCACTTGGCTCAACAAACTTCTGTTGGAAAATCAAATGAGCTTGGTAGAAAAATTGTTGGCCAAACAGTGACTGCATTCAATCAGATGCAAATTAGTTCTTCAGACAGCCAGAAGAGAGAGATGTCTCAATTTATACTGTTTGACGCATGAATGGCTAGCAATAGACTGTAATAAGACAATGACAGTAATTTCATTGAGTAGGCCACATAAAAATGGGGCTGACTGACTACTTTTACATGGAATAGTTCATTAGGCAGGTTGAAGAACTTACTATGAACACTATTGCTCTCCTGCTGCTAAACCAGCATCAACTCCTGCTCCATGGGAGTTGCAAATTTGAGTTCTTTGCAGAATGAGTACCCTGAGAATGGATTGTACCTTCACACAGGTGCATCCTTTCAAGGTCAGCGTATGGGCTGCTGTTAAGCTCACTGGTGCTGTCCGATGTTGCAACCACTGATAATATTTAGTGCATAAGCTTTATGGTTAAACAAACAAAATTGCATATAACCCAAAAAAATAAATGGAGCTTTGGGTCCATTTCAAATATTCAACTATTTTGGATAGTGCAGGAAAGGGTTAGAGTCTCTGTCTTTTTTTTTTTTTTTTTTTTTGCTGCCTGTATCCTTTGTCCTTGTTTCTTGTCTAATTGACCGGGACAGGATGTCGTGGAATAGCTTCCCAAAAGGGACACAGGTGGCAATAAAACAAACTTTTTCAATGCTACAGGGAGGAATTTGAATCTCAAATAAGTTTTTATTTCCTGTCTGTCTCACCTGAGAACAGATTTCCGCTCACATGCTGTGCTGGTAATGGGTATCAGATAGAACAGGAGGTGAGGGGAAAATATCCTCATGTGGTACATTACTTAAACTTAACAGAGGTTTTAACTGTTCCTCAATCTATCTAAAACCCCCAAAAAAAAGAAAAAAAAAAAAGGATAGGCTACAAATCACCTTATCTCTATGTTATGGAGAAGATGAGCGTGGGAGGATTTCTGTTGTCCTGTCTAGAGTTACAATATAGCTGGGAACTTTCCAGATCTGGCTAAATAGTTTCCCTATCAGGCGTCCAGGGTTTCCCCCAGATTTGTTCGGCCTTTTGACACAAGAATATGCTATAGCCAGCATTGAAAATTAATGTTTTCCTTCATGCAGAGCAGGTTGTAGACCATAGGCATGCGCAGGGGGAGTGCTGGGTGTGCCTGGGCACTCCCTAATCACCCCGTGTGGCACAGATTTCCCCTGCTATTTCACCCAAGCCCCCCAACAGAGCTCCTAAAAAAAAATAGTAAAAAAAAAATATGAAAAATATAAAACTAAGGACACAGTCGACTGCTCTACCAGCAAGTCCACTGCTCTACTAACACCACCCACAGCCCTACTAATACCGTGCATGTTTTAATACATTTGGGGTGTAAACCCTAATGCAGTAGGCTGCGTACGCCTATGATACAGACCTACTGTGATATTGGAACCTGCAAGGGAGTGAAATCGAATTCTTATCTATCAGGATACGACCAGAGAAAAGAAGAAGTGGAAGTGAGTGCTTATCTGGCAAGAGGTCCAAAAGTAAGTTAGAAATGGTGAAGAGGGGATCTCTACTGCATATAGCCTCCTGCAGTCTGCCCCCCCAGCCCTCTACAGTGCAGTTTCCCTCCGGAAGTCCCCTACTGGAGAGCCCCCAGCCAACACCTGCCACAGTGTCTTTTAGCCCTCAAGCTCTTGCAACCCAACAACCCACAACACCCCAGCACTTAACAGTGCAAAAAAAAAGTATAAAATTGTAGCGCTTAAAACTATTACTAAAAAGTCCATGTAATTAAAAGGAACAGTCCTTAAGATCAATCCAAGTGATGGATAACCACGTGTAGATGGAAACTATAGTGTACAGCCCATTTTCCCTTCAAAGGCCACGTGACATAGACCACCACCAAGAGAGGTATCTTAAATACCCTTACCAGATCTCACCATGTATTGAGCAGTACACTGATATAGACCTCAAAGACATAGGATCGATCCCAGCAGATGTCCAAGGCACACTAGATCACAAACACTGATATCCTCTCGCACTTGATCTTCATAGGCCAGGTTGTCCTGCTGCTATTAAACAGGATTGACAATGTTGCGATTGCAGTGAGGTTGGCAGTGTGGGTTCCACCAATTGCTTCCACCAATGCTTTTTTTTAAAATTAGCCAGTTGGAGACCAGGAGTTGCAGTGTTGAGGAACACAGGCAGAGAGCACAGTCCAGGAGTATATGCTGTATCTCCAGCGCCTGGAGCAGAGATCAGAGGAACAATTCTATGAGCATTGGTGGAACCCACACTGCCAACCTCACTGCTATCGCAACATTGTCAATCCTGTTTAATAGCAGCAGGACAACCTGGCCTATGAAGATCAAGTGCGAGAGGATATCAGTGTTTGTGATCTAGTGTGCCTTGGACATCTGCTGGGATCGATCCTATGTCTTTGAGGTCTGTATCAGTGTACTGCTCAATACATGGTGAGATCTGGTAAGGGTATTTAAGATACCTCTCTTGGTGGTGGTCTATGTCACGTGGCCTTTGAAGGGAAAATGGACTGTACACTATAGTTTCTATCTACACGTGGTTATCCATCACTTGGATTGATCTTAAGGACTGTTCCTTTTAATTACATGGACTTTTTAGTAATAGTTTTAAGCGCTACAATTTTACACTTTTTATTCTTTATGATTTTTTTGGTACGGTGCGGCGGCGCTTTTCCACTGCATGGAACCGAACGGTATGGCTCTCTAAAACAGTACCACCTCGATTGTGGTTCCAAGAGGTACCATACCGGTACCATATCCCACAATCCTTTGCATGCAGTCGCTACTAGCTACTGATTGGTCAGGTTGGTTGTTATCCCACCCACTTAACTTTAGTATTACTTTAGTGGAAAAGCAAACCATACCAAACCTTACCGAACCGTTCCAACACCGTACCATGCGGTACCAGCAGTGGAAAAGCAAACCGGGCCAAGCAGGGCCGAGTAGAGCCGAGGCGGTACTTGCAGTGGAAAAGTGCCATAAGTGAAAATACAAAAAAAAAAATTAAAAACAAAAACTAATGTAGCCACCACATTCAGGGACTGGTAAGCTGCGTTTTTTTATTGGTGGGTTAAGATACGCTTGAAGAGAAGAAACATAGTAGAGAGCTGTATCTATCAATAGCCATGTTTTCGTCAATAGGTGCTCTATTGGCTACACTATGTTCTTCAGGCAATCTTGAATCCTTAATAGTAATTTTAGGGGAGACAGAAACAACAGGCGCAAAGACCATCATAGTGTAGTAAAAAAAAAATGCTTAATTAAAACATTGTAAGTTGCACTCACAAGAGCAAATAGGAGACAGGCAGAAGTGACAAGATTCTCAGCACCTGGGCTCAGCATCAGACCATGAGGGAAGCCGGCAGATGACAGCCAAGGAGATGGTATAGGGGGCTGGGGGTCACTGTATAGAAGACAGGACTCATTCATCCAATCGCAAGGTGGCAATGATCACAGGGAATGTCCATCTCCTGGTGCCGACATCACTCAAGGAGCATCCACATGCTTCCAGGTGTTTCTGCCTCTTCATCAGCATCTTGGCAGACACTGAGCCCTGTTGCTGCAAATCTTGTCACTTCCGCCTGTCTCCTACTTGCTCTTGTGAGTACAACTCACTGTTTTAAACTAAATCTCAATGTTTTAATAAAGTGTTTGTTTATTAATTCTACACTATGGTGGCCTTTGCGCCTGTTGTTTCTCTCCCCCCTTGTGTACATCTTAGATGAAATATGCTCTCCTGATTTGAGGGTTGCAGCACCCACCTGTCAGTGTAGCATTTATTTGTATAGGTTGTCTACCCCCTCAACAGATTCCGTTGGTGTAATAACTATATATTAATTTATGATATCACATTTCCTTTTCGACATTATTAAGCGGTATACTGCTACTTTGACATCACACAATAAGCATTTGGTTTTACCATTTTATTTTTGCCTAACCATTCAGGGGCTGCTTTGTGGAGTACTTTGGTCCCAGTGGATTTCTACTGGGTCATTTTTTGTGTCATATGCCATAATGATTTAACACTGGAATTTCTAGGCAAGGTCAAACTTAGAGTTATAAATTGAGTGCACATTGCTACCACATGCTTTTAAATGTATAGAACTTCCTAATTCCCCCTTATCTGCATTCCATATGTTGTGTACTATACTGTTTATTTACTTCCTCTCTATTTTATTGTTTTCTAGGAGATTGTACACTTCAGGGAAGGGACTTCCTCTTGCTATGTGCCCATGGTCCTTATTGCACGAGAATTCCTTGTACGTGTGCCCAATAACTACCCTTTTCTGCGTGACAGAAGACACCCAAGTTTTTAAATTATTTGTTACCCAAGTTGAGGGAGCCCACATTAGCTTCAGTACCGCAACTGTTAAAAGTTATTGCAGGCCCATGGACCTTTAAAACTGGCAGATGAACAACTGATTGTGACAAGCCCACAATCATTAGCTTAGGTTTTAGTTTTAGCACTGCAAACTCCGATTTTACCTTAACACATGCAGCTGAAGGCTTAAAGACTAAGTTCAGCTTTTTTTCCTTTCTAAAATCCTGCTCCCCTATGTACCAATATACAATTGGTTGCAGAAAAATACAGATTTTATTTGATTTTGAGAACAAGGCCTTACCTTAGCTCTTGCTATATTTTTTTAGAAACCTTCAGAGACTCCCTGGTATACAGACAGAGACAGATGAACCAGTAAGACACAGGAAGGAGTATACTAGCTGACTTCATTAGCACACTTTCACCCATCAACTAAAGCCCCGTACACACGCGTCGAAAATTGGCAGGGAATTTTTGTCCAACGACCGATCTGCCAATTTTTGGCTTGTTAGTATGATGCTTCCGACAACCGACTCCGACTTTTCGGCCGAAAAAAATCTGGTGTCCAGGCTATAAAATTTTTGTCTGCCGTCAAAACACGGCCGATTTTCGTGCAGTCAGTACAGATTTCGACAGGGAAAAATCTAATGAGCAAGTCTGGGCATGATCAGTGAAGAAAGAACACAAAGAAAGCAAACCAACACATGACATCACTTCTGAAGTAGAATTTTGTCGGGCGAGAAAATTCGTGTGCAGTCTAGGCACATTCCAACCAACAAAACACCAGTCTGGACAAAAGACGGACGATCGGTCGGCTGATAATCGTTGCGTGTGTACGGGGCTTAAGTTTTCACAGCATCCACAGTATTTCTCCACACCTGCATTTGCCTGGCTTCCCCAGGGTCCCTTTAGAGGGGCTCAGGCTGCATGCTAAACTCCCTGGGGCCTGATGTAGTGCAAGGGCCTGCCTGGTTGGATACAGAGTGATTGGATAGATGGTGTGTCCTATTATATAGTTTATTAGCGCAATTACCTAGTTGCGCTTTCAGTGTCATTAATTGCTAACAGCACACCCAACACAGAAGCGAACACACATTTTGCCACATCACAAAACAAACAGGTGAAAAAAGGCAGTAAAAACATGCAACTTGCACCACGCCAAAATGTCCCATAAGCTACTTTGCCATGTGTAGTGCAGCCCATTGCAGTCAACGGGCTGCCCTGTGTGTGTGTCACTGGAAAAACAAGCCAAAAAACATTCGCTCCCATTATTCTAGGTGTGAATGGGGCCTGTAAGTGAAAGTGGTACGTTTACACAAGAACGATGAGGCTCCATTCACATCTGTGTGTTTCCAAATGCATGGAAAACTACACAGAAAATGTGAGCTTTGCCATGGGTTTCAGAAACGCTGCAAATGTGCATCATGCTTGTGTTGTCAATACATGTTAAAAGCACACCAAGTGCAGCAAACACACCAAAAACTGCAGTATCACATGCTCCAAAAACTCGTCTGTTTATTATGAAAAGGGACATTTTGCCTGAAAAGGTGCCTTTAAAGGAAAAATTACTTCAATTTGCACCTTATGGTTTTCAGCTGTACAAGAGATGCATTGACCATATAGTTTCATGGTGTCATTTGTTGCTCTGTACACATAACCAATATTAGTACATTTTCACATTCCAGGGTCAGAAGTTTCTGTTTTTGTTCAAACATTACACATGGCATTGCACAGGGTAATGCATGACCTTCTTCTGAAATCTAAGAACTGACACTTCCTGTGAAGAAATTGTATATCCCACCATCCCTGGGTCTCTCAGTCTAGTGTTCCTCAGGTGAGAGATAAACAGTAATTACAGAATCCCACAAAAGTGAGTACACCCCTCACATTTTTGTAAATATTTTATTATATCTTTTCATGTGACAACACTGAAGAAATTACACTTTGCTACAATGTAAAGTAGTGAGTGTTCAGCTTGTATAACAGTGTAAATTTGCTGTCCCCCTCAAAATGACGAAATGACTCAATACACAGCCATTAACCACTTAAGCCCCGGAGGATTTAGCTGCCCAAAGATCAGGCCCTATTTTGCAATTCGGCACTGTGTGACTTTAACGGACAATTACACGGTCATGCAACAATGTACCCAAATGAAATTGACGTCATTTTTTTCCCACAAACAGAGCTTTCTTTTGGTGGTATTTGATCACCTGTGCGATTTTTATCTTATGCACTATAAACAAAAAAAGAGCGACAATTTTGAAAAAAAATAACAATATTTTTCACATTTTTTATATGAAATTCTCAAAAAAAAAATGTAAAAATCCAAATTTTTAAACATTTTAGGCCAATTTTTTTCTGCTACATATTTTTGGTAAAAAAAAATTGCAATGAGAGTATTTTGATTGGTTTGCGCAAAAGTTATTGCGTTTACTAACTACGGGAAAGATTTATGTAATTTTTATTGATTTTTTTTAACTAGTAATGGTGGCGATCTGCGATTTTTTTTTTTTTGCAGGACTGTGACTTTGTGGCGGACAGATCGGACCCCTGACTGACATTTTTGACACTTTTGGGGGTACCAATGACATTACTACAGTAATCAGTGCTATAAATATGCACTGTTACTGTAAAAATAACACTGGCAGGGAAGGGGTTAACTTTACTGCTGATCAAGGGGTTAAGTAGGTCCCTAGGGGCGTGATTCTAAATGTGGGGGCGTGGCTTGTGATGTAATCACAGAGACATACGATCCTACATAGCAGGATCGCATAGCCTCTGTGATTACTTTAGTGAGAATAACAGACGGCTGTGTTTACATCAGCCATCTGTCTTTCTCCCTCTCCTGCGGGAGATCGCGAGTGGCCGGCGGCCATCAGAGCCGCCGATCACACGCACCAACTCCCCAGGGAACAAGCGGGGTGGGAGCGCGCCCCCTACAGGCTCGTGGCCTGTAAGCGGCTGAGTGCCTCATTAGGCATTAGGCGGTCAGCAAGTGGTTAATGTCTGTGGCCACCATTATTTTCCAGCATTGCCTTAACCCTCTTGGGCATGGAGTTCACCAGAGCTTTACAGGTTGCCACTGGAGTCATCTTCCACTCCTCCATGATGACATCACAAAGCTGGTTGATGTTAGAGACCTTGCACTCCTCCACCTTCCGTTTGAGGATGCCCCACAGATGTTCAATAGGGTTTAGGTCTAGAGACATGCTTGGCCAGTCCATCGCCTTTACCCTTAGCTTCTTTAGCAAGACAGTGGTTGTCTTGGAGGTGTGTTTGGGGTCATTATCATGTTTAAATACTACCCTGCGGCCCAGTCTCCATGCTCTATTTCAGTATGTCACAGTGCATGTTGGCATTCATGGTTCCCTTAATGAACTGGCGCTCCCCAGTGCCCGCAGCACTCATGAAGCCCCAGACCATGACACTCCCACTACCATGTTTGACTGTAGGCAAGACACACTTGTCTTTGTACTCCTCACCTGGTTGCTGCAACACACACTTTACACAATCTGAAGCAAATAAGTTTATCTTGGTCTCATCAGACCACAGGACATGGCTCCAGTAATCCATGTCCTTAGTCTGCTTGTCTTCAGCAAACTGTTTGCAGGATTTCTTGTGCATCATCTTTAGCAGAGGCTTCCTTCTGGGAAGACAGCCATGCAGACCAATTTGATGCAGTGTGCGGCGTATGGTCTAAGCACTGACAGGCTGACCCCCCACCCCTTCAAAACACTGCAGCAATACTGGCAGCACTCATACTCACTCATACATTCAGGGGTATGGGAAATTATTCACACCGACACAGGTTGAACTGGATGGACTATTGCCTTTATTCAACCTCAACTACTATATATGTGTACAACCTCTGGATATGATGCTTAGCACGTGCACTCAACTATTTTGGTCGACCATGGCGAGGCCAGTTCTGAGTGGAACCTGACCTGTTTAAGCACTATATGGTCTTGCCCGCCGTGCTTCAGCTCAGTTTCAGGGTCTTGCCAATCTTCTTATAGCTTAGGCCATCTTTATGTAGAGCAACAATTCTTTTTTTTCAGATCCTCAGAGGTGCCATGTTGAACATCCAGTGAGACCAGTATGAGAGAGTGAGAGCGATAACACCAAATTTAACACACCTGCTCCCCATTCACACCAGAGACCATGTAACACTAACAAATCACATGACACTGTGGAGGGAAAAATGGCTAATTGGGCCCAATTTGGACACTGTCACTTGGCGGTGTACTCACTATTGTTGCCAGCGGTTTGGACATTAATGGCTGTGTGTTGAGTTATTTTGAGGGGAGAGCAAATTTACACTGTTATACAAGCTGTACACTAACTACTTTACATTGTAGCAAAGTGTAATTTCTTCAGTGTTGTCACATGAAAAGATATAATAAAACATTTACAAAAATGTAAGGGGTGTACTCACTTATGTGAGATACTATAGATCTGACACAGAGAGATGAACAGTTTTGAAACACGATGTCTTTCATCACATTAGCACTCCCACATTTGTGATGCAACACAGAATAAATGGCAAAGCATGCACTGAACACTGTGATCCAGAAAAAGACATTGCCTTTCCTTAGGAACAAGCTAGGTGAATAAATACATGAGCATAGGGGAAGTGATCAGCCATGACACTTCAAACTGCAGCCACAACATGTGTGCCTATCATTACAAAGTAAGGCAAACAAACGACACATGGAATATAATTACACTAGTAAAAACTACTAATGCATTTGATAGTGTACAATGTCTTTGAAATATGACTGTTCAAAGTTGTTTAATAGTAAGTTTAATAATCCTGCCACATCCAAATGAAGGTGTGCTAATAGGAGCACAGAATTTACAGACAATACATAAACATGACATGGCAGATGGAAGATCTGACAGTTGCTGAATCCTTCTGTAGAAATTGCACAGTTGACCAAACATACATGTTTATGTATTGTGCAGAAAGATGAAATAGAAACCTAGAAATCGGTCAGACAGTGAGCACTTGCAGAAGTCAAAGTGTATCTACACTACAGGTACACAATTTTTTTATTTTAATGCAATAATAATCAGCCAGATAGGTCAAAGATTATATCATGGCTCTGGTACACCCCTTTTGTTACCATTAGATTTAAAGGTTTCCTGCCAGTGGCGGCTGGGGCTCTATGGGCCAGGGGGGGGGGGTGCAGACGGACCACACCATACCACCCCCCCGGACCACACCAGTCGCCGGCTCACTAACCCTGAACATGTGGAGGGCAGTCAGCAGCAGCGGCGGCGGCTTCCCCCTCACTCGGTTTCCTGCATCTCAGCAGTCAGTAGCAGTGGCGGTGGCTTCCCCCTCGCTCGGTCTCCTGCGTCTCCTCCCTCCTCCTCCTCCTCCGACAATCGCATGGCTTCCCTTTCGGCCAATCAGGAAATGGGTCTCAGGACCCGCTTCCTGATTGGCCAGGAGGAGAATCTGTGTGACAATAGCAAATATTCATTCGCTATTGTCACACAACTGGGTGGGCTTGGGGCGCAGTGATCTGCGCCCCGAGCCCACCCTTTTATGAAGCCTATTAGACCCTCTGGCTCTAATCCCGTGCTTAAAAAAAAAATTAAAAAACCCATTGGAATCCATGTGTTCAGCGCCCTGCATGAAGATTAGGGGGCCGAATGTATGGATGGGGGGGCAGCGCCCCTGCGCCCCCAATGGACGAACCGCCCCTGTTTCCAGCGCTCTGACAGTTTGCCTGACAGTGACTTGATCATACAACATTGTGCCCAGATTTATTTTATATCCTTTTTTGAGACAGACAGAGATTTCGTTTGTTTGTTTTTTTTTTTTTTTTTGCTATAGAAAGGAAAAAATACAGAACCTTACTTTTGTTATAAAACGTATCAAATATTTTCTTCATAATTTTAGGCCACATGTATTCTTCTTCATTCTTTTTGATTGAAAGTTACATAGACTACAATTATTGTATATAGAGGTGAAATTTTAGATGTTCTAACTGCCAATTTTAGTTTAAAAATCCTCAAAATGACTCTTATTTGGAAAGAAGATACCCCAAAGTATTTAGTAAGTGGTGTAGTAAGTATTGTGAAGATCTAATTTATTGCCGCAATTTCTGGAAATTGAAAAAAGTAAATGAGATTGGAATCCCCCCCCTACATACACAAAGTAGTTATCTTAACAAATGTTTCCTACATAACGTAGACGTAATTACAACAGCACATTCTGCTGCTTCTCTTGAGTATGGAGATACCTCAAATGGAGGGCCAAAAATCGAATAAGCACCATCAGGCTTTCAATGGACATAATTTACACATCCGATTTTCTCACAATCTATCACGTTTGGAGGCCCTGAAGTGCCGGAAGGTAAAGACACCCACAAAACACTCCAAAGTCATTGCTAAGAGGTGCAGTGAATCTTTTAAAGATTCAATTTTTTTCCATAGGTCTTTGAAAAATGAAGAAAGAAAAAAAATATAGATTTTTATTACACAAGCTTGTCACAAATAATATATTTCTCAGAGCATGAGTAAACTACATTCCAAAACAAATTCTACTTCTTCTCCTGAGTATGGTGAATCAACGTGTGAGATTTTTTTCAATGTTTGGACTGATTATAACATTGTATCTTGAGTATCACAAAAACTAAATAACATTGTATCAAAAGCTGGGAACATTAAACATTGTCTCTGTGATATAATAAAATACAACAGCAAAAAAAAATTTCACAGAGAAAAAAACAAGGGTCCAAAATAAATCAGATTAAAGCCTCGTACACACACTCAGATTATCAGACGATCTTTCATTTGTTTTTTGTTGCATGCTAGTCTCATATCGAAAGTGAAGAGTGAAAATTCTCATATGACAGAATTCAACTTCAGAAGTCATGTCATGTGTTGAATTGTTTTGTATGTGTTCTTTAGTTTCCGAGCATGCCTAGTTTTGCTCTTATGATTTTTTTCGGACGAAAACTGTACTAATTAAACGAAAATCGATGTTGTGTTTACGTACAATAACAATTTTATAGCCTGCAAATCCAGTTTTTGTCATTCGAAAATTTGTATTCGGCTGTCGAAAAAGCACTATACTAACAATCAGAAAATCGACAGATCGTTCGTCGGATGAAATTTTACTTCCGATTTTCTTATCAAGTGTACAGGCCTTAAGGCTCTGTTCACACCAGGAGGTGAAACGGAGCACACATGCTTTTTGCATGTTGTCATGTTTCCATGTGTCATGTTTAGGGCCGCTTTATAATTTCAATGGGCTGCCCTATGCGTGAGAAATGTGCAAAAAGGGTACCTGCATCATTTTAAAAATTGCCCACACCAAAACTCATGGTACTGCGGTACCATGCCTTTTGAGATGCACATTAGCAAGATGGATGGAGGTGCCCTGGTGTGAACAAGACTGTAAAAGAGAAGTATGGGGTTTGGCTTTTTTCCCCATTTAGACCCCATTCACACTGCCGCGACCAGAAAGTCGCCTCATAAGGGGCGACCTGTTAGCGCGACTTTGCGCGAATTCAGCGCGACTTGTATGATAGATGACTTTGCATGACTTTGTATTTGGCCAATCAGAATATGATGGTTCTGGGTCATGCTCAATCACACAAAAAAAAGTTCTTAAAAATTGTCATTTTTGATAGAGAGCCAATTATTGAAAAAATTATTGAAAAAGAAAAAAAGATTTCTTTGGATTTAGTGTCTGGGGGGTCTAAAAAGTGTACCTGTGAAGTCTCAGCTCTGTAGCATGTCCATATATATATATATATATACTGTATATACAGTATATACACATACAGGTGTGATAGGAGCGGAACCCTATCCCTGCAAATAATTTCATTAGCGCAGGGATGGGGTTCCGCTCCTTTCACACCTATATGTGTGTATGTGTATATATACATATATATGTGTGTGTATATATACCCCTATACGGAAGTTCAGATGTCATGCCTGCCTCCAAAGACGCCCAAAAAATGCCTGATAAATGCCTGCAACAAAAACGCCCAGGTGGAGCGGAGCCCCATCACTGCGCTACTAAAAATTCAAAGAAAAATTATCTTTTTTTCTGGTTCTGGACAAGCTACAGAGCTGAAACTTCACAGGTACACTTTTTAGACCCCCCAGACACTAAATCCCAAAAAAGTCATGCCTGCCTCCAAAGACGCCCAAAAAATGGCCGATAAAACGCCTGCAACAAAACCGCCCAGGTGGAGCGGAGCCCCATCCCTGCGCTACTAAAAATTCTAAGAAAAATTATCTTTTTTTCTGGTTCAGGACCATTTTAATGGAAAGTCGGATCACAAGTCGCTTCAAATAAGATAAGGAGGCGACTCCCATTGAAGTCTATAGGACAAGTCGGATACAAGTCACCTCAAAGTAGTACAGGACCCTTTTCTGAAGTCGGAACGACTTCAGTAGTGCCAATTAAGACGGCACTCATTGATTAACATTGCTTTTGTTATGTCAAGCGACTTGGGGCGACTTGAAGGCACACAAGTCGCCTCACAAGTCGCGGCAGTGTGAATGGACTCTTAAACTTACCTAAGTGGAAGAAAATGGTCGCACACCACCAGGGAGGTAGTTACCAAGCACGTAGCAGTCGTATGAAACGCGTCTACTGTCCTACCCTGCTGTACCTTGTACAATTTATGTGAATTAAGGAACTTTTCTTCATTAGATTCCGTGGTGGTGTGCGACCATTTTCTTCTTTTATGACTCTCCTGGTGGCGAGCCGAGGTTCAGCACCCATTTTGAATCATGAACTTTGACTAGCTTGAGCGGTGTTATTTCTCTTCATTTTACCTGGTCCAATGCTGCATCTGTCCCCCGATGCCTCTGCACTGAGAACAGAGCAATTGGCAGCTTTTGATCGCTCGGTTCGAACAGCTCCTCAGAGCAGAGAGCTGCTGACTGTCAGTAAGCAGCTCTTTGCTCTACCCACTCCTCGCTCATTGGAATGCTGAGCTGTGGAGGGGTGGGGAGTGGCTGGCTCAGGCGCTCAGAGGCTCCCTGAGAGGCTGAGCTAGGTGTCGGTCCAGGCATCTGGCCGATCCGGACTCTGTGGTAATGATGATGCGGTGCCTGGACCGACATCTGTAACATCTTCAGTCTGCTCTCTGCTGAAAACTGGTCACGAGAGGGGAGAACGACCTGCACTACCATGAGCCATTGGAGATGTACAGCCAAAAGAGCTTTGGCTGTACATCTCCTTTAATGTGTGTAATTATGATCACCTAAAACCCAACTCAGGGATAAAAGTAGCCCCCCTGCTACCTTCTTCTATCTGATCGCTAGGTTTAAAAAAAAAAAAATCTTAATGCCCATTTTCACTTACCTTAAAGCAGAACTAAAGTCCGGAATACTTCCCTCTCCTTTAAAATTCCAAGGTCCTTTGCCAGTGCCAGCTTTTTGAGAACCAGGATGTTGCCCTCTTCATTGGCCAGTGGGGGTTGACATCACTCAGGATCTGTGCCAGAATGTAAACTGAGCTACGGTTGAGAAGCACAGTGTACATTCTAAGGAAGACTGTAACAGGCATAGGTTTATTTTATTGTTGTCTATTGCATGTCCCTTCTGCAATATGTAGCCTTACTGCTAGGATTTCTTTAAGACTTTAGATCAGCTTTAAGCAGTGGTCATGTAATTATCCAGTGCCTGGCCCTTCTCCTCTCTGTTTACTTCCAGGAGAGGTCCTCCTTCTAGGTATTCACATCACTGCCTGAATAGCCTGCCAATGGAGGGGTACTTCTAGGATCCTGAAGAAAGAGGACATGGGACTGATGGGAGTGAAGGGTACTGGATGACGAGGGTTAAGGCTGTGTTTACACTGCCACACGGAGCGACTCACAGCACGGGTCCGGTGCGTCCACAGTTTTAGGTCTGATTTCAGTCTGAATTTTTAGCTGAATTTGGACCTGACACAGACCAGAAGACGTACAGGACTCCTGTGCAATTCGCACCGGAGCCGCTCCGGCTATATGTGAACCAACTCCATAGAGAGCCGTTCACAATCTCCTGACATGTGAATTGGAAACCCACATCCAATTCGCAATAGTGTGAACCAAGCCTAAGAAATAATGCTGGATTAGTGGTCCCTGCAAGAAGAAATGGCATCAGCCATGGACCTGAATTGGGGGGCTCAGGTGAGCATAACTGGCTTTGCCAGGTAAGGACATGTTTACACCTGGCAGGATGTGTTGGGGATAAGGGGTTGGAGGGTGATGGGCAAGAAAATAGATTTTGGCTGGAGTTGGGCTTCAACTGAAAACACAGCACTTAACACACTGGCCCTAGCTGGGCTGGAATTAGGACTATAATGTTTTCTTCTTGATATTTTAGGAAGGAGCCAGGTTTCCCTGCAGGTTTATACATGATATATGAATTGTAGATAGCCAATTGAAATAAATAAATGTATCAGTACATTGATCTTTGGGTGGCCAAGTAGGGTTTTATCATCTGGTTGTTTGAATCTACAACCCCCATACGTAGATTGTACAGCACTTTCCTGAATTTTCACTGTGGTATCTGGGTGGATAGATGAAAGGACATAAACATTCAGTTATCTTTCCTAATGTCCATCATTACGCAAACTTGCTGACTCCCCCTTTCCAGCTTTGTGTCGACAAGTGAGCGAAGCCTTTGCGATTTGGTCACTTTGTATCACAAGTTATGGCATGTTTGAGAAAAAGATGTTTGAAAAGTGGAACACTAAAATAATATTTGTCCACATAGAGGTGATATCTCTAATGAAATAAGGGTAATATCAAGATCCCCATCTGCACCGCCGCCGACTGACTGGGTCTCCATTTCTTTGAATTTAATTGACATGACATCACTTCCGGGTACTGGCGGCGCCGAATTAAAAAAACTAACAGCATTCAAAACAGCCAAACTTGGCTTTTTGAATGCTTTTAAGTGCAGAGGAGGAGTTTGGGGTCTTTTAGACCCCAGATCCCTCCACCACAGTACTTGTAGACATTAAAAAAAAAAAAAAATGTAATGTCCGAAAATATCGGCCAATATAGGTGGATACCGATATCCGATGACCAAAATATCGGTATCGGCGGTAAAAAAACGATATCGGATGATCAATAGTAAATATCTCCTAAACATGCACCGTTGAGGAGATATTTACTTTGCATTCAGCCAGTGACATCAACCGTTCCTTCAGAGCCCTGTGCCTTGAATGGCAGCTCCAGTGCGCATACGTGGGAGTGACTTGATCGCAGCTCCGGCCAATCAGATGGTCAGAGGACACAAACCCTGAAGAAAGTCAGCAGTGAGCAAGCGCCACTGCGGGGGCTTCGTTCTAAGGTATTTCATAATGAGCTAGTATGTGATGCATACGGGGGAGGGCTGGCAGCCTTAGGCCTGGGGGGCAAGTCCAGTCAAGTGGCCCATTGAACCATGGAATCAGCTCACTATCCATGCCCACCTGGTTTTGGACTGACAGCTGTATACAGTGTCTGGCCCCTACATTAATCCAGCCCTGAGTGCAGCCATTTTACTAGTTTTTACCACTTTTCAGAGTGGCCCGGGGGGCAATTGCCACCCTGCCCCCCTTGCCAGTCCTCCCCTGGATGCATACCAACTCATTATGCCTTTGTCTTCCAGTTTTTTTTTTTTTTTTTTGAGGTTTATAACCTCTTTAAGGGGGTAAAACCTTCTGGTCCTTAGGTGGTTAATACAGAGGATGTCTGTTGCCTCCAAAGCATCCATGTTTGACCCTCCTGTGCCCCTCTCCCTCAGCACTGGGGTGACATTAGCTGACCGAGGCCCCATTTCACACATATGGTCCGTTCAGATCCGCCTGTCAGTTTTTCAGGCGGATCTGAACGGATGCCCCATGCATCTCTATGGAGAGGAGACATGTCCGCTAACAACTGATCCAGTCCATCAAATCTGGACGAAAGGAAACCCTATTTTCCATCCGTCTGGCGGATCGGATGAGAACGGACAGGCGGTCCCTTCTCATCCGATTCCCCCATAGAGGACAGCGGGGACCTGACCCCTCCGTCTCTGCACACAGATCGGAGATGGAGCTGTCATCCGCCTGCTCAGCGGGGATCGGTGGAACGGAGCCATGTGAAAGGGGCCTAATGGAGAGAAACTGAGTAAGAGAAACATAAGAATACTAGTCAGCAGGGGCTGACTGGCAACTTTTGGCCTAGGGGGCAAGTACAATCCAGAGGCCCATGGTGCAGCAACTCGGCCCCCCTCCCACCCTCACTGCAGGTACTTTCTACTGATCAAATCCAGGTTCCCCACTTGGGCAGCAGGGGGCAGTTTGGGGGAAGCTGGAACAACTCTGTCAGGGCTGGCTGGCAGAGGAGAGTCTCCAGTGGGGCATGGAACACCTGCTCAGACACAGTTTACACCATCCATGCTGAGGGGGGGGGGGGGGCTGCTCTTTTTCCTTGTCTTCATCCCTCACTCACCAGGAATCCTTTAGGCATGTCTGTGGCAGAAGTGGTGCAGCCTTTTTACTGGGCATCAGAGTGGCCCGGGGGGAAATTGCCCCCCTGCCCCCTGGGCCAGTCCACCCCTGCTAGTCAGTACCAGTCCGTAAAAAAGGGTGTTTGCCTTGGAATAATAAATCCCCTCTAACGCTGTGTGTCCTATGAATGTGGACGTTGCTGTGTTATGTAAGACTATTAGAATCATTTTTTACATTTTAGAACGGGGGCCGAAAGACTGTCCATAATTTTAAAGCGCGCCTTGACTGAAAAAGGTTGAGAAACACTGCTCTAAACCTCTGTCCTTCTAATGCTTTATATAATTCTCAGGAATATTTCTATACGGTAATTCTCAGGAATATTTCTATCATCCTCAGGAATATTTCTATCATCCTCAGGAATATTTCTATCATCCTCAGGAATAGTTCTATCATTCTCAGGAATATTTCTATCATCCTCAGGAATATTTCTATCATCCTCGGGAATATTTCTATCATCTTCAGGAATATTTCTATCATCCTCGGGAATAGTTCTATCATTCTCAGGAATAGTTCTATCATTCTCAGGAATATTTCTATCATCCTCAGGAATATTTCTATCATTCTCAGGAATATTTCTATCATTCTCAGGAATATTTCTATCATCCCCAGGAATATTTCTATCATTCTCAGGAATATTTCTATCATCCCCAGGAATATTTCTATCATTCTCAGGAATATTTATATACGGTAATTCTCAGGAATATTTATATACGGTAATTCTCAGAAATATTTCTATCATTCTCAGGAATATTTATATACGGTAATTCTCAGGAATATTTCTATCATCCTCAGGAATATTTCTATCATCCTCAGGAATATATTCCTATTGAGGAGGTGGAAGGAATACAGAAAAATAGGCCATATTTGCGGCTTTTCTAGGCGGACGGACAGCCTCTCCTCTCACATAGCCCTCAGGCATGAATTACAAAGCACATCTCTCAATCTGGAAGAAATTACACTAAAAACAGTCTCAGGAAATTCCAACAATGGTCTGGAGGCCAGGGGTCGGCCAACCCACTGAGGAAGGACGATGGCTTCCTCTATAGACCTCTTCTCCTCCATGAATGTACACACATATTTCTCTCACACATCACAGTCCACCATCCCGGCCCCTCACACACACACAAGCAGCCATTTGTTCGCCCTCCCGCTCCCAGCCCGGCCATGGACGGTAAACTCTCCTCAGACACACAAGTTGGGAAACTTTCGGGATGTGTGACGTCACCCGCCCCAGTGAATCCAAAGCAGGAAGGGGGCGGGGCGGCCGGAGTTTAGCTTGCTGTGTGCACAGTGCAGATCTAGTCTTCCATATGTGAGTGATCGGGGCTTCTCCACTACCACATCCATCCATCCATCATGGACTGCCAGCCGTAGTCAGTGCCAGGTAAGTCAGCACAATGCATTGTCTGCACACATGTGCCAGAATACAGGACAGGATTCCTCTGCTGCACACATGTGTTATTATTAATCATCACTATGTGATCAGGGCGATGTTTAGCTGCTTTTTCTATGGCGATCGGTTGAATATAGTGTTGATTGTTTTTTAAAGCATTGTTTTATAATCAGGAGTGTCCATTGTGTGTCTGATCGCTGAGCCTGCATTGTTTCATTTCATAGTTCTCGCCGATCTGGAGTTTTCTTTGAAGTCCCCCCCAGACCAGAGAGTGATCGGAGCCCGGATCAGAGGACAGGGAGCCCGGATCAGAGGACAGGGAGCCCGGATCAGAGGACAGGGAGCCCGGGTCAGAGGACAGGGAGCCCGGATCAGAGGACAGGGAGCCCCGCGCCTGTGCTGGGTGACACCCGGATCACCCCCCAGGAGCCACAACACGTCTGTGCTGGATTGCTGGGAGTTTGGATTAAATAGCATTTTGGGATAAAAGAAATCTCTGGATTATTGTCATCTACTTCAACAAGGTGAGTGACTTCTCAACCTCTGCCCATGCCTTTGTCACTTTATTATATAGGAACTTCTTTGCTTCGAGTTTATCTGATCGATCAAAGCGATTAAATATGCAAACAGTTGAAAAGTATTGTATAACAAAACGATCTCAGTGTGCAGTGCTCACTGTTTATTTTTTTTATAAAAAAAAATAAATATATATATATATATTATGATTGATCAAAAAAAATACACACACACACACACACACACACACACACACACACACACACACACACACACACACACACACACACACACACACACACACACACACACACACACACACACACACACACACACACACACACACACACACACACACACACACACACACACACACACACACACACACACACACACACACACACACACACACACACACACACACACACACACACACACACACACACACACACACACACACACACACACACACACACACACACACACACACACACACACACACACACACACACACACACACACACACACACACACACACACACACACACACACACACACACACACACACACACACACACACACACACACACACACACACACACACACACACACACACACACTTTTTTTTTTTGATCAATCATAAACTTTATTGCCACTGACAGGTAAAGTGAAAACATTGATTATCTCATTACAATGGCATCTCAAAGTAGGTGGGATATGTTGGGCAGGAAATGAACATGTTGTCCATGAAGTTCATGTGTCTAAAAGCAGAAAAATGAGCAAGCATAAGGATTCCAGCAACTTTGACAAAGGCCAAATGGTATTGGCCAAACAACTGGGTCAGAGCGTCTCCAGAAAACTGCAGATGTTTCTGCTCTGCAGTATTCCAGGATCTACCAAAAGTGGTTCAAGGAAGGAAAACCAGTGCATGCAAGGAGCATTGATGCACATGGGGAGCTAAGGCTGGTCCGTGTAGTCCGATCCAAGAGCTGCCATAGCTCAAATTGCAGAAAAAGTCAATGCTGGTTCTGATAGGTGTCAGAACACACAGTGCATGCAGTTTGTTTGTTGTGTATTGGGGCTGTGTAGCCGCAGACTGGTCAGGGTGCCCATGCTGAGCTGTGTCCACAGCCAAACACACCTACAATTGGCATGTGAGCATCAGAATTGGACCATGGAGCAATGGAAGAAGGTGGCCCAGTCTGATAAGTCTTGTGTTTTTTTTTTTTTTTTTTTCCTGTTACATCATGTGGATGGCCGGGTGCATGTTCATTGCTTACCTGGGGAAAAGAAGGCACCAGAATGCACGATGGGAAGAAGGTAAGCCGGCAGAGGCAGTGATCGGCTACTTCCGGCTTGGTGCCAGATACTACAGCACAATTTCAGAAGTCTAGTGAAGTACATGAGTTGATGGGTTAGAGCTGAAGTTGATGGGTTAGGGCTGAAGTCCATGGGTTAGGGCTGTTTTGCAGCAAAAGGGGGACCTACTCAACATTAGGTGGGTGGTCATAATGTTGTATGTGTGTGTACATATAATAAATATAATCTCTTCTGCTATAAGGAGCCTGCCTGGTTGCAGTTTATTTTTAGCCTTTAGTTATACTTTAAGAACAGTTATCATAGGTATGTATCTTCACCTGAGTAGGCATAACTTCTCTTCCAGTTGACTTTGATTGAATTAGATCTAAATCAAGTCTAATGGTCAATAGGCCAGGGGGGAAACGTTCAATCATTCAATCATTGTGCATTCAACTGCAGCACTGAGGTACTTTGATCAAATTACAATTGTATTCATATACAGATTATGGGATTACATGGTGAAAACAAAGCTACAATTGATAATTTATGATAACATAAATTATGATACTGTCTTAACTATGGCACAAAATCCACTTTTCCCATGTGTGGCATATTGATCTGTGCAAGGCAACCAATTAGCTTCTAGCTTTCATTTTCAAAACTTAACAAGCAGTAGTATTGTTTTTGCAGCATTGTCTGGCACAGGGGAGAAAAGCTGAAATACACTAAAGATTGAATGGCGGAGAAAACAATTTATTTGTACAAATATTGGTTTATATAGTAAAGAAATACAAAGGGAAATGATCAGCTTTTCTCAACTATTTTAACACGGAGAAACCCTTTCCTTGATTGTCAGTGGGAAGGCTGCCCCCCTCACATTGAGGGTCAGTGGGAAGGATGCCCCTTTACATTGTGGGTCAGTGGGAAGGATGCCCCTTTACATTGTGGGTCAGTGGGAAGGATGCCCCTTTACATTGTGGGTCAGTGGGAAGGATGCCACCTTGCATTGAGGGTCAGTGGGAAGGATGCCACTTTACATTGTGGGTCAGTGGGAAGGATTCCCCCCTCGCATTGTGGGTCAGTGGGAAGGATTCCCCCCTCACATTGTGGGTCAGTGGGAAGGACGCCTCCTCGCATTGTGGGAAGGATGCCTCCTCGTATTGAGGGTCAGTGGGAAGGATGCCTCCTCGTATTGAGGGTCAGTGTGAAAGATGCCCCTTTACATTGAGGGTCAGTGGGAAAGATGCCCCTTTACATTGAGGGTCAGTGGGAAAGATGCCCCTTTACATTGAGGGTCAGTGGGAAGGGTGCCCCTTTTACATTGAGGGTCAGTGGGAAGGATGCCCCTTTTACATTGAGGGTCAGTGGGAAGGATGCCCCTTTTACATTGAGGGTCAGTGGGAAGATGCCAACTTTACAGACAGCTTAAAAGGTCATTGGAGTCATGCTAGTGGCATTGACCCTGGAACTATGGAGACACTATAAAATGGGAAGTCAATCAGCATGGGGAGAAACCCTGGTTGAAGAAGTATAGGTGAAATATAATTGAAGCAAGTGATGGGTTGCTGCACCCCTAAATTGGTCTGATAATGCTCCTTCGTTTTCTGTGCAGGAGGCAAGAAGATTATGCATAGTTTTCCAGAAGTCAGCATTTTCAGTGATGCAGTTAGTACAAAGGGACAATGCAGTACAGCAATTTATAATAAACCTGAGCCAGAATATGTGTTTAACAGTGAACAGATTGCTGCCAAGTATGAAGGATCCACACAGTGTTACTTAGAGACTAAGCTGAATTATTGGACCTCTCAGAGTTCTAGCCAAGAGTTTTCCTGAATCCTGGAGTCTGCTGGGGCCCAGAGCAGGGAGTCAGACTGGGAGATCATTAACACAGGAAGTCAGGGCTCACATGTGGTGCTGGGAATTGCAGATGGTGATTAGGATTGTAATGGAATCAGAATCAATGGCCTGGGCAACATGTGAACCAGAAGGTGACTATTGTGTCCTAATTAGCATGCAGTGTAGGCAGTATAGCTGGGGGCTTTCCTCCCGGCCTGGAGACGTTTATCAACTCTGTGGCTATAGGAATGCTTGTCGCAGTGACTATAGGAAGAAGCAGCTTACAGTCCTGACTGTGCATTTTAGTTCAGAAAAAAGGACTTGCATATAGGGTTTCTATTTCTATAAAAAAAAAAAATGCTGTTTAGGTATAGGGTGGTGGGTTTTTAATTTTGACTAGATGGGCCTATTTGAGCACAGTGTTAATTAAACTCAAATTAGAAATCTCCTTATTTGTTGGTTTTATACAAAAGATTATGGTAACTCAAGTCATGTTGTCAAGTTTCAGTGTGGCAGCCAAGATTAGTTGTATTGTGTGTGTATATATACTTCCACTGCCCTCAGATATCCATGGGCGCCCTGGGAGATAACGAGCAAGCTCACACTGGGCGAGGGTGATCATAACCATGCCTGATTATGATTGTCCTCCCTGCCCCACTGCTCTGTGCCTGAAAAGAAGGGTTCCTGGGCACACATCATCACCTCTGTCAGCCAGACCTCAGATCTCTGCTTCTGTACTCCGTGATCTATAGAGCGCTATGAAGTGAAGCATATCAGACTTCCTGGTGAAACACGGCCCAGGTCACCTCTTCCTGGTGAAACACGGCCCAGGTCACCTCTTCCTGGTGAAACACGGCCCAGGTCACCTCTTCCTGGTGAAACACGGCCCAGGTCACCTCTTCCTATTGGTCCCAGGCACAAAATGTTGAACAATAGTGGTGCACCGAAATGAAAATTCTGGTGCTGAAAGCGAAAATTCAGAATGTACTTGGCCAAAACCGAAATTGATGGTTTTTAAAAAATCATTGTATTATATTCGACTTTTTAAGTTCATGAATTTTAAATGAATATGAATCTATTGTCGGCCGTTATCGGTACCTTTTTTTAAGTGGTGTTAAAAATCCTGCTTGCTGCATTTTTGGTGCATAGTTGGTCAGCACCTCCCCATTAAAATGCAACGAAAATGCAGAAAGAACGCATCAAAGATGCACCCGTGTTGTGTTTTTTTGATGCATTTTGTGAGTCACATGACCTATGAAAAACACCTCCTAAGCATGGCAAAATCACTGACTTTTCTGGCAGCCATTATCGGCACCTTTTTTGCTTTTGGCACAACACTGAAACCCCTACTTCCGGCCAATAATTTTTGGCGGCTGAAAATTTGGTGCATCACTACTTAAGAATGCCCAGGCACAGTTTGGAGCACTTGCACTACACAAACTAGCTGAAATAAGGGTGAACTGTGCCCAGGACACGGTTAAAATACCTAGCATGAGTACACCCTAAAATCTCAAACCTTGGTATCAAGTCCTGAAAGGTCTATGCATGGTAATGAGGCCAATAACAGAGTCAGATTAGAGGATCAGTGAAGGTGTAGCAGCTGGTGCAGAAGGTGGATGTTTCTTTCATACTCCAAGCTGTGATATCTGCCTTGGGATTTCACCATATGGTTGGCTGCCTTAGACCCCGGTCACACCTGGCCGATTTTCTGCTTGAAGCTTGTATTTGTAAAACACTCAACAAGCCAAATCCCATTCATTACAATGGCCCCTGTTCACAAATGAGCATTCTGTCGCCTGAAGCAAAATGCCTGAAGCTCAAAAAAGTACATGAGCTTTTTTTTGGCAGATTTCAAGTGCTTTTGGCCCCATAGACTTCAACAGAAACTTGAGCCTGACTTGAGCGTTTCACAAGCGTTTTGTCACTTGTTTTCTGCTTATACTGCAGCTCTTAACCCCTACACTTTATAATACGATTCTAAAACGCTTGTTAAAAAAAAAATTTTAAATGTTAGTAATATGCTACGTTTAGGTGTGCATGGTGCCCTAAAGCCAAACTCCCAACCAAAACTTTATTTTGTTTTTAATAGTGTGGAAGGGTTTGAGCCTCTGTTGGGTGTTTATTGTGTACTTATGGGGGAGATTTCCCCTCATCTGTCAGGACAAAGGGAGACACAGACAGTTACACATCTTTTAGCATGAGCAAGTGTTATCGCTGTCTGTATCCTGTCCCAGTGATGACTGCTCTTCTCATTTCATGCCTGGTGTTGCAGGGTAGGTAGAAAGGGAAAAACTCCACAATGGGGCAACAGATGGAAATGATAAAAACCTCAGAGGAATTTTAACTATTCTTCACTCTATCAAAAACAAAAAAGTTGTTTTTGGCACTGTGTCATAGGATGTGGGTTTGACTTTTGGATAAAGCCTGAAGGCTGTTGCAAGCAATGTTTGAGTGTTCATATTCACAAAGATTGAACAATCATTTAGTTTTTCATTTTTCTGACCACCATTACCTTTTTTATTAAGGGATTTTACATGAAAACATACTTATTCTAGTTTGCTCCCAGTGACTTCTATCGTCTGGTTAAAGCTTGTAGGAGGAGCTTTCATTTTCCTCTGATTGTCCTATGAGACTGCATTACTTCTGACCCTCTGTCTGGACAGTGCTGATTGGCCCTGTGCCAATCGCATGCACCCTCCCCAAAAAAAAAAAACTCTCTATCAATACACACCAAACTGGGCATGTACAACTTGTCCAGAATGCTCTGTTCTATCAGGAGATGATTTTGGGACTGTGGAAGAAGGGGAGGATCAGAGAAGACAGGCTCAAACAGCCTTTTTACAAAATGCAGATAATCAACCCCTTAGGTTCCACAGTGAGTATAACAAGCATGCTTTGCTGTATATACAGACTGATTTTTACGGTTGTGGGTTTAGTAACACTTTAAAGAGGTTGTAAACTCTGGGGAAACAAAAAAAAAACTCTGTAGGACAAAGGCATAATGAGCTAGTATGCATCCTATACTAGCTCATTATGAAATACCTAGCTTAGAACGAAGCTCTCCAGCGGTGCCCGCACACTGCTGAGATGGCTGAGCTCTTCCCCGGTGCTTCTTCCAGGTTTGCAGGCTCCAGCGCTGTGAGTAGCCTGAGCTGCGATGATGTCGCGCGTGGGAGCCACCGATCACGACACAGGGCTCTGAAGAAACCTTACGGGCGGTCTTTCCTTCAGAACGCATGCGCAGATGACCTAATCGGTGGCATACATAGTAAATATCTACATTTTAGGAGATCTTTACCGTACCTATAGGTAAGTCTTATCATAGGTTTACCTGTAGGTACAAACCAGGGACGTTTTACTTCCTCTTAAAGAGGAAGTAAACTCCGGGTTTTTCTTTTTTTTTTTTTTTCTCACCTGCAAAGTAAATGCATAATGTGCTATTATGCAACGCATACCAGCTCATTATGTGAAACGTACCTGCAAACGAAGCCCACCTCGTCCCCGCTGGAGGCCACATACATCTTCCTTCCGGGTCTGTGAACTCCGGTGGTGCTACTGGTCAGAGCTGTGTGATGTCACGGCACAGGGCTCTGAAGAAACGGCACGGGCGGCCACCAGTCACGGCACGGGGCTCTGAAGAAACGGCACGGGCGGCCACCAGTCACGGCACGGGGCTCTGAAGAAACGGCACGGGCGGCCGCCAGTCACGGCACGGGGCTCTGAAGAAACGGCACGGGCGGCCGCCAGTCACGGCACGGGGCTCTGAAGAAACAGCACGGGCGGCCGCCAGTCACGGCACGGGGCTCTGAAGAAACGGCACGGGCGGCCACCAGTCACGGCACGGGGCTCTGAAGAAACGGCACGGGTGGCCGCCAGTCACGGCACGGGGCTCTGAAGAAACGGCACGGGCGGCCACCAGTCACGGCACGGGGCTCTGAAGAAACGTCATGGGTGGCCGTTCCTTCAGAGCACATGCGCCGTTGATGTCATCGGCTGCATGCAATGTAAATATCTCCTAAACGGTGCATGTTTAGGAGATATTTACAGTACCTATAGGTAAGTCTTCTCAAAGGCTTACCTATAGGTTCAAACAGTACCTGGGGGTTTACAACCACTTTTTAACTGCATTAGAAAAAAAGGTTCGCTCCCTGATGTGACCTTGCTTTTGTTTCTGGACCACAAGACTTGCCGAATTAAACTAACAGTTCTGGAATAATGTTAGCCCGCATTCACACTACCGCGGCACGACTCTGTACTACTTCGGGGGCGACTTGTGAAGTCCCGTGCACCGCGACTTTGGCGCGACTTGCACGGGCTTCACATAATTGAAGTCAATGCAAGTCGCTCTGAGGTCGCCCCCGAAGTAGTACAGGACCCTTTTTCTAAGTCAAAATTAGAACGGGTCCAGTAGCAGTGCATGGACCGCGACTTGTCAGGCTGACAAGTCACGGCAGTGTGAATGGAGCCTTACAGCTGTGTATTTAGCAGTTTGCTTGGAGTTCAGCTTTAAAAGTTGATAAAACATGTATAAATTATCATACTTTTATGTAAATGGTATATAGGAACCAGTATTTTATATTTGCTACAATTCCTGCAACATTGATTTTTATAGTTTCTGTCTTGGATTTCATATTCATGTTATATGTAGGTATGCGCGTCATCGGAAGGCGTTTCCTGCATCGGCTTTCCATCTCCATAAACAATTCTCATAGTTAGACTGGCTGTCATTGAGTGTGTTGTAAACAGCTCAGCCTTGAATTATTACACACAGGATGTGTTCCCAGAGCCACAGGGATCTTTTTCAATGTGAAAGCAAACTAATGTCATCATTTTAATTTTTACCAGTTGGTTTGTGACGCAGAACACGGGGAGAAAGCTATTCTTACCAGTCTTTATTCCTCTACTTATAGTAATCCAATAAATGCAGATCTCCCTTCCTGGGAACCAGCTCTGTGAAGGCACTAATTACCATGTGCTGGGGGGTGGACAGTCCTGATAGGGAAACAGAAAGAGATATTATTTTAAGATAGTGTATTGAAGTTACTGGGTCACTTTGTTTTGTCTGTGAGTATGCATTTTAAGTGGCTGTAATGTTTCCTGCTTACAGTAAACAAGCAGCTGCAAAACTTTAAAGTGACAATGAACTCCGGTTTAAAAAAAAAAAATTCAAGTACGGTATATATTCCTAAAGTGGTCCTAAAAGCCAATAAATGTTGCGCAGAAATTTCCGCCTCTTTTTGCAGTCCCCACTAGAATAGCTCCCAACTGCCCCTGATTTGGAGGGACTGCCTCTGATTTGGAACGAAGTCCCTCTTTCCTCCTCATTTTGGCCTGATCTATATAGTTGTATATAAAATGCACTATTTATCTTTCAAAAATTGTTTCCCAGTGCTAAACATTTCATCCAATTTCTAAATTGCTGCATTTGTCAATTTCAAAAGCCAGTATAAAGGAATAGTAGCGGTTTAAAAAAAAAAAAAAAGCACTTGTGGGTTTACCTAATCATAATTTTTGGTGTAATTCTCCTTTAAGGGGGCGTGGCAGGGGTGTGTCCTATGCCAACATACTTTTACTAATAGGTGTCCCTCGTTCCCATCTCAAAAAGTTGAGAGGTGTGCATGCACTAATGCTGTGAACTTCTCCTCCCTCTTTCGGGTGCCTTCTGTAGCAAGCCGGGTGCTAAGGAGGTACCTGCGCATGCACAAAAAAATTTACCATTCTATAAACAAAAAATAAAAGGTAATTTTGAAATTGATGGCATCAACACATCTCAAAAAAGTTAACAGGGCCTACATTTGTAGCATCCCCTCCTCTTTTACCAACACTCTCTGTAGGGCTTCATGTACCACTTGGCTGTCATTGGCCACTGGAAAACACAAAATTGCACCGCAAATTTGCTGTGGTTTGCGTTTTACCACGGCCAACTGTCAAAACGTTCCTATCCTGAACAAGATTGTTGAACCTCGCTTAACCGCAGCCACTCCTAAACTCTGCTAAAAGCCTATGTCTACATTGACACATAGGCTTTTATGGGGTTGAGTTTAGGAGGTTTGGCAAAAAAACAGCAAAAGCTTCTAAACTCATGTTTAGGAGCTGCTAGTGTACATGAAACCTTAATGTCCGGGAACTGAGAGCAGTTGCTGAAGTTTTGGAAGAGAAATATTGCCCCATTCTTGCTTGATTATAGGATTCTAACTGCTCAACAGTCCTAGGTCTTCCTTGTTGTATTTTTCATTTCAAGATGCTCCAAATATTTTCAAATGCTAAAAGGTCTGGACTGCAGGCAGGCCAGTTAACCACTTGCCGCCTGCCTAACGCCGATCTACGTCGGCAGTCAGCCCCTCACAGGCAAAGTGACGTAGGGCTACGTCACTAGCTTGTGAGGGTCTAGGGAGCGAGCGCGAGCCCCCGGAGGCGCGCTCCCGCGTGGTCACGGACCCCCCCCCCCCCCCCCCCCCGCGTGTGACCGGCAGACCCGTTGTCCGCCGGTCACTCGGCGGGCGGGGGAGAGGGAGAATGTCAGGCAGCTTGTGTAAACAAGCCACCTGTCATTCTCCTTGCTGTTAAGACACTGATCACTCGGATCTAGTATGTAGATCCGTTGACCAGTGTCCTTACAGCTGAAGCCACAGCCAATCACAGTAGAAAGCACGCCCCTAGGGATACACACAGCCCCTCCCTCCCAAATAAAGTTAACCCCTTCACTACCAGTGTATTTTTACAGTAACAGTGCATATATATAGCACTGATTACTGTAGAAATGTCACTGGTAACCCCAAAAGTGTCAAAAATGTCAGTCAAGGGTCCGATCTGTCCGCCCCAATGTCGCAGTACCGCAAAAAAAATCGCAGATCGCCGCCATTACACGTTAAAAAAAAAACAACAAAAATGACAAAAATCTTTCCCTTTGTTAGTAAACGCGATAACTTTTGCGCAAACCAATCAAAATACGCTTTTTGCGATTTTTTTTTTTTTTTTTTTTTTTTTTTTTTTTTTTTTTTTTTTTTTTTTTTTTTTTTTTTTTTTTACCAAACATAGGTAGCATAAAACAAATTGGCCGAAAAAGTTAAAAAATTTTGATTTTTACATTTTTTTTGGGGGAATTTCATATAAAAAAATGTGAAAAATATTGCTATTTTTGCAAAATTGGCGCTCTTTTTTTGTTTATAGCGCATGATCAAAAAATCGCACAGGTGATCAAATACCACCAAAAGAAAGCTCTGTTTGTGGGAAAAAAAGGACGCCAAATTCGTTTAGGTACAGCGTCGCACGACCGCGCAATTGTCCGTTAAAGTCACGCAGTGCCGAATCGCAAAATACCCCCTGGTCGGAATGGGGGTAAAATCTTCCGGGGCTTAAGTGGTTAAGCACCTGGACTCTTCTACTATAAAGCCATGTTCTTGTCATAGATGCACTATGCAGTTTAGGATTGTCCTGCTGAAATATTCAAGGCCTTCCCTGAAAAAAGACAGTGTTTGGATGGGGGCAAAGGCTGCCCTAAAACCTGGATATATCTTTCAGTATTGATGGTGCCTTTGCAGGTGTGCAAGCTGCCCATGTCATTTGCACTAATGCACTCCCATACCATCAGGGATGCAGGCTTTTGAACTGCTGATAAGCCAGAAAGTCCTTCTCCTCTTTAGGCCGGAAGACGTGGCGAAGTGCCCATGGTTGCTCAAAATGTAAAATTTTGATTCATCAGACCACAGAATAGTTTTCCACTTAGCAACAGACGATTTTAAATAAGCTTTGGACCAAAGAAGATGGTGGTGTGTCTGGATCATGTTTTTTTACATGATATAGCTTTACCTTGCATTTTTTGGATAGCATGGTGAACTGTGTTCAGTGACAGTGATTTTTTTTTTTAAGGATTTCTGTTTTTAATGCAGTATTGTCTGAGAGCCTGAAGATCACAGGCATCCAATATTGCGACTCTTTAAGATGCTCTTTTGAAACCCAATCACATTACTATCCTGTTGACAATTAAACTAAACAGTTGCAAAATGTTCTCCCAGCTCCATGTTGGTACCGCCTACATTGCCTGCTTCTTGTTGACCTGACCAGACCCCTTCTTTTTTTTTTTTTTTTTTGAGACGTGTTACTGCCATCATTTTTAAAGTTACCTTATTTTTCATTTTAAAATGGTAAATGTTTTTTTCCTGCTTTCTAAAATCAAAAACCATTATCGATTTTTTGCATTTCCATTAAAGTATAGTTCCAGTTAAAACCTAACTAAGCTAACTCCCATCCTCCATTCTATCTATCCTGTAAAAGTAAAGATGTCTATACTTACCTATTCTGAAGTTGCTCTGGTCTGACTTGATCTCTCCAGCGATGGCGTCAATGAAGAGGAGAGGCAGCTGACGACTGCAGAGCCTGGGCGATAATGTCACCCATAGGCTTACTATGGGACAGCCGTTGTCGGCTGTCCCTCCTCTACACTGAAGCCGGCACTGGAAGCTGGTCATTTTGGGTAAGTACAAATATATTTCCTTTTACAGGGTAGATGGAATAGGCTTAGAATGGGGTTGGGAGTAGACTTTTGAGTAGGTTTTGACTGAAATTGCACTGTAAAGCGGAGCTCCACCCACAAGGGGAAGCTCTGCATGTTTGCCTCCTCTAAACACCATCCCCTCGTCTGCTGCCACATTTGCCACCTTTAGAGGGGAAATTAGCCTGGTTTCCACTTGAAGTTCGGCCCCTCTCCTCCTTCCACCGCCCCGGGCCATTCACAAAGCCCAGCACGCTTTGTGCATGCACACTAGGGAACCTTAGAAGCCACAAGGTTTTCCCTATATAGCTAAGATGGTGGCAGCACCTGAGAGCCGATTGAAAAATTGGCTCAGGTGAAGACAGTGCTGGATCCCTGAACAGGTAAGTGTCCTAACATTAAGTCAGCAGCTACTGTATTTTTTTTCTGAAGGAGTCTGGAGCTGCTCTTTTAATTGTCACAAAATGTAATCAACGTTCCAAATATGCTAATTTCTACAGGTCTTTGAGCAGCATTATACTTTCATTTCATATAGTAAACTAAATTATTGAAGAAATTAGGTGACAAGCCACAGTTGAGTAGTGAGAGAGGTGTTCTAACAGGCAGGTACTAAGGACTCCTGCTAAATTGTAAAGCCATTCCTATGCCCTTGGCTGTAATCAAGAGTTTTGAAAGAGTCTCCGATAAATTCTTGGTAGTGTTACCATCATTGGTTTCCTGGCAAGCTGTGCATATACCCCCTTTTTGTCACTTTAAATCGCTGATTTACAATGAAAAGCTTTTGTACTGCCTAGTTCAAACCAAGCATCATCAAGAATGTGACATATTGGTGTGAGACGCAGTGCTTTTTACATGTACAGAGGCAGCATTTGTTTCTGTGGGAAATCTCAATGATCCCTTTAAAGTCATAATAAAGTCGTCTTTTATTTATTTTTTTAAATAATAAACATGTTATATTTACCTGCTCTGTGTAATGTTTTTGCACAGAGCAGCCTGGATCCTCCTCTTCTCTCGTCAGCGCTCCTGGCTCCTCCCTCCTGCCAAGTGTTCCCACAGCAAGCAGCTTGCTATGGGGTACCATTGCCGAGCCGCTGCTCTGTGTGTCCATTCAGATACAGAGCCATGGCTTGGCCCTGCCCCCTTGACAGCAGGGGGGAGTCAGTGGCACCCGCTGATGTGTCTAAGCCAATCCAGGAGTGTGAGCGTCCCAGACAGCCGAGGCTCTGGTGTAAGATCGCTGGATCAAGATGGGGCTCAGGTAAGTACTTGGAGGGCTGAGGGGGGCTGCTGTTAACAGAAGGTTTATTTTTTATCTTAATGCATGGAGTGCATTAAGATAAAAAAAAAAAAAAAAAAAAAAACTTCAGCCTTAGAACCACTTTAAGCTGGCCATGCACTAGTAGATTTAATTCCCAAAAAAATATTCCTAAGTCATTTTCTAAGTGATTTTGATAGGTAATTCAAAGGAGTAGGATGGATATATATATATATATAATATATATATATATATATATATATATATATATATATATATATATATATACACATACATACATTATGTATATATAATTTTTTATTTTTTAACTGTAAAAAGCAGTTTTTCCTTTTGTGAAGTTCCATTTATTCCAAAATGGAATGTTGAATGTAAACTACATTTTGACATACTTTCAAATGACATTCAGCAGCTCTCTGTAGGGATTATCGATTATACTAATGAGATTTTTCTTACAAGCTGGTATAAAAATATACTGTTGTATGGCCAGCTTGGGGCCGGCCATACACGATTTGAATCTCGGCCGATTCAGTAGGATCCAACCGAGATTCAAACCATTAATGGGCATGATGTGAATGTACCATGTTGATCGGCAGGAGGGAGCACTGTCTGTGTGTTGATAGGGGAATTGGGCCAATTCCTTTCCTGCAACCCGTGGTTGCAGAAAATAAATTTGCACCTTGTATGGCCTGCCTAAATCTAGACTAGTTTCCAAACCAAATTCAGATATAAGAAGTGGTGGAGTGAGCTGCACTAATGGGTTTAATTGATAAGGCAGTGTAAAAAAAAGAGTAATAATGTGCAGAGTGCTTCATTGGAATCAAAGTTCAGTGTTCTGAAATTAGATCATAAAAGTGAACTTTGGCTTCTATAGGTTGCAACTTGTTATTTGTAACTCTGTGTTAATGTTATAAAGCTAAACTCCATGCATGCTAATTTCACCTCGGTATGCCAAGTGATAAAAACATATCAAGGTCTTCTTCAAAATGCTGTAAATTGGTTTATTTCAGCATAGTAGATATCACACAGTACTTTTGTAGAGGAGCACCATAGGTCTCCTAAACACTGTTTGAGTCTCGCGCCCCCCCCCAATCTCCAACTAGCCAACAGTACAACCTTTGCCGGAAAATGAGATCCAGACTTTTAGGTTTGAGGATTGCAGCAATGAAATTACACCCAAGGTAACTGCATACCAAACCCATAAAGATGGTGAAATCCTTATGAGTGGACTTGGGCTTTAACATATTAATATGAGAAAATGATGTAACCCTAAAAACCTGTGAATGTGATGGCGTATAATTGGGCGTTGCTTGTAAAAGGTATAATATAGTAGTTGCCATTATATAATGTAGACAAATTAACACATTATCACCATGGCACAATACCAAACCTCTTTAGGCAACTGCTTGCTTCAGATGATTGTTACAACACCCCAGACACTGGCAGCTGGAATCAAAGTTTATGGAGAACTTGTGCTTTGGCCATGCAGGATGAAGGATTAATTGCAGTGTTGACCCTCTTGCAATATTGGCAACATTCTCTGTGTGTATAATGTGATTGTTTTTTTATAGTACCAACATTCTTTAAATAAATTCAACAGTTCCTGTCCAAGAAAAGCCTTTACACACGCCTTCTAGAGGGCAAGTTTGATGAAGTATTGAAAGTGTTGCTCCAGCCCCCCCCCCCCCCCCCCCCCACGGAAAAAATAAAGTCAGCAGTCACACATACTGTAGTTGATTATTTTTAGGCCTCATGCACACTGGACATTATCAAAAAAGCCAGTAATAGGCTGTAGCTGTAGAAGGAGTTTTTCAGCTTTTTTGCAGTAGCGTTTCTAAGCTTTTATCCACGTTAGAGCATTTTTGCAGCTCCTCTCAAAACCCACTACTGTTTTTTTTTTTTTTGTTTTTTTTTTTTGTGTTTTTTTTTTTCCCCAGCCAGAAAACGCCCCTGCCAAAAACTGCTAACAGCCTATATAACATGCTGTTTACTGGCTGTAGAAAAAAATATATCTGATGCCAAAAACAGCAGCTGTAAAAATGTCCAGTGTGCATGAGACCTTACTATTTGGACACTTACCAGTGTTGGAATCCAGCAGTGTCGGCACCCCAGCCGATGTTTCCATTGGCTCTCGGGTTGTTGCCAGCGCCATAGCCTGTAAGGGAAACTGGCGGTGAAGCCTTGCGGCTTCACAGCCGATTCCCTACTACGCATGAGCAAAGCGCGCTGTGCGTTCTGATTGACCCAGCTGCAGGGAAGGAGTAAGGGGGCTGAACTCCTGACCTACCTCGCCGTGGCGAGGTTCAACAGAAGTGGGGACGGGTACCTGTCAAAACAGGTAACCTCCCCCTCCACGAAAGGTGCCAAATGTGGCACCGGAGGAGGGGGGGGGAGGAGACAGATAAGCGGAGCTTCCACCTTTGGGTGGAACTCCACTTTAATCTAGTAATGTTTTTTATTGTTAGAGCAACCTTTCTCAGCCAATTTTCTACAGAACCCTAGAGTTCCTCCAGGGGTTGCTAGGGGTTCTTTGTGCAATGAGCAACTTCTGCCTCCTATATAAATAGCTACTAACAACCATGATCTTTTTTACATGTCTGTAGGGGCAATTCTTTCAAATGACCACAAATGTAAAGCCAGCCATAGATGGAGCGATTTTAAGAGAATCACTTGCACTCCCATTCTACAAAGCTGCCTATTTATGCTGGGGGTGTCCTAAGGTTTGAGGCCGCTGGATTTCAGTGACTGACACAAGCGGGTAGTCCTGCATTGATTCCCCCTCTATTCTGGGTAAAATTAATGTACTTGGGCAGGACTAGTCAGTCATGGTTGGTTTGTATTTTATTATACTTCCTTGCTTGCACTGTCCTAGATCAAGTTGCAAATCTGTTCTACCTTTAGTGCCTCTT
Source organism: Pelophylax lessonae (assembly GCF_965119305.1). Lineage (NCBI taxonomy): Eukaryota > Metazoa > Chordata > Amphibia > Anura > Ranidae > Pelophylax > Pelophylax lessonae. Next base: position 93,693,547 of record NC_138779.1, read on the forward strand.
ATCTCCGGTTGCTCGGGTTACACTTGACTTGGGGGGCCTATTTATCAAGTTTGTCTAGATGTCCTAATCCTGGTGAACACCATTTCGTTGTGCATATTGTATCCCAAGGTATGGCTAGAGGGGGTCTGCTATTCCACAGAGAGGGGGGGGGGGGATCTGAGAATGGCAGCTGGTTCTGCGTAACCGTTTACCCGTTATTACTGCCTTCCTGGGGGTAGTGTTCACTGTTTCTATTTGTTTTTGGTACGGCTGTTTTATGGAGTTTTTAAAAGATACAAAAGTTTCAAAAACATTTAAAAAAAAAAAAAAAAATTGCTCAATTCCCACATCAACACAATCAGTGTTGATGGGGGAATGTCTCCTGCAGAGGTATCGTGCTCTCCTGGCGAGGGGGGGTGTCCTAGCCAGGAGAACACACAGTGATTGCTAGTGGCTTGATCCGAAATTTGAATCTCGGCCCCTGCCGAACTGGCAGAGATTTGAACAGTCCATGGCCGGTTGCCAGTGACCATGGTATTGTATGTTGTGTAGAAGGTCATTATCAGGGGTTCCGTGAAGCCAGAAAGGTATTTCAAGTTCCTCCATGTTAAAAAGGTTGAGAAATGTTGTGTTGGAGGAAATGTCCTGCACACACGGGAGAGCATGCAAATTCTGTGCCGATGACGTCCTAGGTGGACTTTGAACCCAAGATCCCAGTACAGCAGGATGAGTGTTTTAGCAACTGTGTTGCTAAAATAACCTTGACTAGGTATCAGAAATTACCTATTTATTGATTTATTTATTTTGTCTGGTAAGATACTTTTTATTAATACAATTTTTTTTTTTTTTAAAGGGAACCATGCAGTCAAATCTGTCTTGTTTCCCTTACATGGATGACTTTCCGAAACCAGCAGATAGAATATTGGCATGGATGCATCTTAAGCAGAGGTGATAATTAGTGAAGCACTTAGACTTCAGTTGGGGGTTATCAGAATCTGCTTCCCAACCTGAGGCAGAGTGGGTGCTAAGGATCTGTAGAGTGTGTAGAAAACCTCTTTGTCTTGGCTATCATGGTGACACCTGACATTTCAAGTACTGCTTTAGGCAAGGAAGGGATATTCCTATACTCTGCCTGGAAAAGGCTCATGTTTGCCGCCCCTCAACTGTATAGAGTTTGCTGTGGATTTATGAGAGGTCACTGACTTTTGCTGATACCTGACTGGCGTAATATGAGGACACTGGAAGGGAAAATGATAGGTTTGACTCTCTGCGGCGTAAAAGACCCTAACATATTTTTAAGCAGCCACTAAATTATTTAGGCACATGTTCTGTTTCAGACAGATGGGCTTCGTAACTCTGATAGTGTCTTGGTTTTCTGAATCTTGTAAGCTAGGTTGGTTTTATAAATACCACTCGAATAATTATATAAAGTAGGTATTTGCGAATTGGCTGGACATCTTTTTTAGTGTTGTTTTTTTTTTTTTTTCTACATTAGCCAATCTCTCCTAAAATTTTTTGATGGTTATTGCAAATCGAGAGCCAAAACGATAAATCCGTTTCCAAATCTAGAGTATGTGGGGGTACCACAAATGCGTACAGTATAGATTGTTTTAAGTGGAGTCTGATGGACTGAAATTACCTCTAGCTAATTCCAGACTCTGCTTCTGTCCACCTTGAAAGCTTGAGGGTTCTACTACCCACCTTTTTGTGTTTTCATCTCCAATTGTAACATTCTCAAAAAAGAAACCGGGAGAGCGTGGACTACAATCTTAAGGCCTGTGCACACAATCAGAAAATTGTAGGAAAAATACCGCTTTTGAAGCGATCGTACGATATGATTTGTTCTCGTACAATACCAGATTATACAGTGTTCATCCAAAAATGCAATACAATCACATTACATCACTTCCGAGTTTTTATTTTCTCTTACGAGAATTTTCATAACTTTGGTAACCTCTTCATTTTCGATACGAGTAGCATGCACAAAAAAATGGACGATAATCTCATCATGTGTACCTACCAGGCAATACTGGCTACAGAAGGTGTGCAAACCAGATTTCTCTCCAAATGAAAAGTCAGTTTTGTGTAAACCGACTCTTTACTTTCCCTGGTCCCCCAGACTTCCTTTGCAAATGTTCACTTTGCTAAAATGTTATAAATAGTCATGCGCGCTTTCCCAAACATCTTTCAGTCATGCCACAACCTCATTAAATTATGTAATCATGGCTCTGAATATAGTGCCTGCAGCTTTAGGCCTTATGCACACTTGAGCCAAAAACACGGCGGTTTTACAAGCGTTTGACTTTTTTTGCCTTTTAACCCCCCTCCATGTTAGCCTATATTTTCATGCACACATAGGCGTTTGCCAGAGTTTAGAGCAGGGCTGTGGAGTCGGTAGATAAATGTTCCGACTCCGACTCCTCAGTTTTTTGTACCTCCGACTCCCCCGACTCCAACTCCTCTGTATTAATATGTATTAATCTTTCGACACTGACTTGGGTGGGTGGCATTGCAGTAACTATTCTGATCAAATCACGAACGATCTCTGGATAAACAAGGATGGCTTCTTCAACAGTAAGTTTTGATGAGCAATCATAGTTTTCAATTTTTTAGTGCTTTTTAAAACTCCTGTTGGAATTTTTTTATTTGGACATTTACTGGTTCTGTAACGCTTATGCGATGTCGCTTTCCTTTAGCAACTTCCAATTTGTCTAAGAAGGAATCAAAGTCTAATTCTTCGTTTGAAGAAGATGATCCTGAGTTACCACTATTGCTTAAAAGAACTTCTTCTTGTGGAGGTATTTCAGGTTGTAATCCCTTCATGCGAACTGCTACATCATAGAGGGCCTTTTTCCCAGTAGCAGTCTGTTCACTGTTCAACAAAAGTCGGCTCATTGGGTCGACATAAATAGCTGCTAACAAGATTTCATTTTCCAACAAAAGACTCTCTCTTTTCATCATTGAAGATGCAATGCCCTCAGCTATTAACCCTCCATTTTTGTTCAGGCGATATAACAGGCTCTTGCATTCCAAGAGGAATTTACCCGGGGTTAGATCGTCACATTGGGGTTAGATCGTCACATTGCAACCTCTTGGTGACAGTGAAGGGGTGAGAAAGAAGGTTCTCCAGCTCTTTCGTTTGTGTCCACTGGCTTTCAGTTAATGCAAGATTTTCATTGTCCATTTCTTCTATGAAGTCTTTAAGTTCAAGCAAACGCATCACCATTTTAAATAAGTACTTCCCCAGCGAGTTGTTTGATCCAAAATGGCTCCTTTTTCCTGCACGTCTTTTCAAAATTGCATCTGTTTTCGGGCCTTGGCTGCAACAGTTACTTGCCGTAATTTGCCAATTAGTGTAGCTGCATGGCGATCTTGTAATCCATCTCCTATGGCAAGTTGCATTGTATGAACAGCACATCGCATATGATGAATAGTAGCAAGCTTCAATGCTTCAACAAAGTTGTCTAACAAAATGTCAGCATTCTCTTCAGTTTCTAAACTTTCTCCAATACTTGCAGAGCTGTCTTCCTCTAACTCTAATATCTGTTTGTTACCTTCTTCATCTTCGTTCATCTTCTCAATTGTGCTCAACATGTTAGAAGCGTTCTGTCACAACACACAAAATCTGTTCCTTTGAAATTTCAAAATCTTCTAGAACACCCTCCACTAACTTCTAATGGTTATCACTGGTGTGATGTGCCTGAGTGTCCTTTTAATCCGAGGGTCCGTGTTAAGTTTCCTTATACTAAGTAATTATAACTTTTTGTGAATTGGGACATTTTAAACTTGCTTTTTTTTTTTTTAATTCCAATCTAAATTTAGTAGGAGTCGGTGCATTGTTTGCCGACTCCAGGTACCCAAAATTTCCTCCAACTCCACAGCCCTGGTTTAGAGGCAGAAAAAAAAATCACTTGTGCATTCAAGAGAGCAATGTTTTGGCAGAAAAAAACACCAACCAAAACACGCCTAAGTACTAGGCACTTTTAGCCTTTCAGCAGTTTTTGTTTCAATGGCAAAAATATATTATTATTCTGGCCAAATAAATAACTGCCCAAGCACTTGATTTTCTGAAACACATTTGGAAAAAAAAAAACATGACTTGGTGCGTCTTTGAAGCTGCTTTTCTCCTGCTATGAGAAAAGCGTTTACAAAAGCCCCAGTGTGCATGAAGCCTTATGCTTTTATTATTTAAAGAAAAAAATCCATGTGCTTTTACGTGTCATGAAGAACTTACCATGGATATCGGATCCCTCCTAGAATGTGGAAATCCCCATAGTAGGCACAGCTAAGCCGGGTCCCGTGCCAAGGTTGGCTGATCGGCACTTTGAGATCAACTTTGCATCTCCTAAACCAGTGCAAAGTGTTCTTTGCTTGTACAAGGTGGAAAAGTGGGCAGTAATGTTACACTCTTCACCTTTGCATTCAGAGTGTGGCGCTTATGCCAAGCAGCGGATCTCCTGTGTTCGCAAGGGCAGCAGCTCGGCAAGGTACCTGGAAACTAGTAGAGATCACCGGATTGGTGTCTACTACAGTGATTTCCAGCTTTTAGAGGAATGCCACAGGTAGGATCACATGCAAATTTTCATTGGTCCAAGCTAGACAAGTTTATTTATGTGACAATCTCAATACATGGAATTCCTATTGAAAGCTTTTCCCCTATAGAAAGGAAAAAATATTGTATAAATTTTACTTTACAAATTATACATTTATTACAGGGTGCATCCATGACCATCTGTTTGAAAAAAAGTCAGGCCCTGCAGGAGGATAACCTCAGACTTTTTTTAAAAATTTATCGGTGTTGGTAGTGCAGCAAACCTTATGAGTGCTGATGAACACTCTATTTCAAGACCGCAATATGTATACAGGCGGCTTTGAAGTGGTTTACCTGGATTATAGCTGAAGCTGTCAGCCAAAACCCCGGTATTTATTTTTTCTCAAGCTGGCAATTCTGCCTATGTTCTTGCATGCAGTGGGACCATGGAGAACCAGCATAGCTACTCTCTAAGGCTTGGTTCGCACTATGCGATTGCAGACATTGCATGTGATTCGTACAGCATTCCTGTGCCCATCTCATGCGATGGCTGTGCAGCGTGAATTCAGCCGTACAGTTTGTATGGCTGAAATCGTATTCATACCAAAATGGTACAAGAACTCTTTGATCGCATGGGTGTTCAGACCATTGCAATCTGATTCCACAGTTTTAACTGCGTTCCTACGAACTGATTTGGGGGTGTCATAACTTTATATTTACACCCGCAGCAGAGCGCAGTGTTAACAATATTCCAACACTGTTTTGTAGCATTTTGGATACAGAAAACAGTACGATTTTGCACATATTCGCAAGACGCTATGGTGTGAATGCAGCCTTCGATGTGGTGGTTGCATTCCAACACCACCCCCCGCCATCTGGTGATCTTGCCAATAAAATACTTCCTGTACGAGGCTGACAACACACTATTTTTATGGAAGAGCAGTTTTACAAAATATCTCCCAATCTCCTTTGTAACTTACAAGGATCTTAAGATAAGACTGCAGAGTACACACACATACTGTGTGCATAGGCACGTCCTGATTTTGATGCTTGATACATGATACTATACATGACTTATCAGGGAGATCAGTTGTATCCGTTCTAGAAGCATAAAAATAACCGGTTAGGCCTCCCATCACATGGCCATTTAGCTATATACACCGGATTGCAGCAAGAATTGACAGATTCTTGTGGCTGAAATGACAGGTGCATGGAATAGCGGCAGCCGCTCAACCTGTATAAAGCATGGGCGGGCTGACAGTGGCCGTCGCTTTTTATAAGTGGCTGCACACAAAAGGGTTACCTGTGGTGTGCGATAGGTGTCCGAGCATCGACTCATCTGACAGGCTCGGACAACAACGTATTTCTCTGATAGGTAACATACTGACTATGCATGAAGATAGGGAATTACCTATCCACATATTGTACTGCTGACACAGCTATTCCACTGCTATTCTTCTAGATGAGTGATGTCTCTGTTCACAAGCTATTGAGAAAATACTTTTTTAAAAACCCTTTAAATGTTTGTGGCAAAATATTCATATAAATGTCCTTTTTAAGGCGTTGATGTAAGCTGTGCGGTGACATTGTGTATGACGGGGAGTTTAGGTCACCGTTGTACTAAATACTGAAAACAATGGCTCACTCATGAGTTGCATGGTGACTTTCAAAGGAGCTGTAATGACGTCAGCTCTTGTGTCCGGGACAAGCCCTCCAGCCAGGAATAAAAGATTACAACGCATCAACCAACCCCTCCCCATTCCGGCATCTCGCTGAGATTTACTTGCGAGGTGAGTATGCTGGAAATCCACTAAAAGTCAGCGATAAGTCACGGCAATAATGATGAAACTGGTCCAACAGGTTCTGGTATGGATTTCACCTGCTTTCACTTGCTCCAGCTTTGTTGCACTTAGTGTTGCTTACAGAGGGAATTTGCTGTATGGAGACAAGGAAATATCTGATTAAAAGATAGTTACATTGTTCTGCTCAGGGCCTGTTCATACTGTACCATTGCAACACACTAAAACATAGCTGGTCCTGATGTCAGAAATATGTAGCATTCACATCTCTGCAATGCAAGATTTTATTTTTTTTGTTTAACCCGCCTGATTTTTTTTTTTCTGTTATTAAAGCGGAGTTCCGGCCTCAAAATCGACATAATCGATTTTGGGCCATCCGCTTGCTCTAGGTCACCTGAAAAACAAATGGATAGTTAAGATTTTTTTTGTTTTTTTTTGTTTACTTACCTTGTTATTGAAGAAAATCTACTCCCCTTTCTTCCACTTCCTCCCTCTGCGGCTGTGGCCCGCGCCGTCACTTCCACTTTGCATTGATTCCTGGGAGCTGAACGTCATCGCTCTCAGGAATCCATGCGCCTGCACCGGCCCGCTCGTCACTTCCGGTGCGGGCACCTCATTCCCTGCTAAACAGCTTCTGAGCATGCCCAGAAGCTGTGGAGGGATGACGTGCCCGCACCGGAAGTGACGAGCAGGACCGGTGCAGGCGCATTCTGGGAGAAGAGGAATACGGAAGAGGACGCAGAAGAGGATCGCGCTGGCTTCAGCTGCGCACATCCGAGATGGCAGCGCTGGAGAAGAAATTTTCAAGGTAAGTATTTCTTCTAAAAGGTAAGTGCGACCCGGGACAGTTCAGAGGCTATCCATTGTGGAATGTACTAGCCCTGACTGTCCTGGGGGTATTTTTAGCTAAATTTCACCCCGAGGCCGGAACTCCGCTTTAAGCGTTGTGTAAACTAGTGTTATATTGTGTCATAATGCATTATAGCACCCATCTGAAAGTTGCAAAGAAAATGCAGCTGAATTAAAGACTCATAGGTGTGTATGGGCCTCTACATATTCGCTAAAAGCATTGTATGTAAGTGTGTGTGTAATATATAATCAGTATCTCAAAAAAACGTACATCCCTCACATTTTTGTAAATATTTTATTATATCTTTTCATGTGACAACACTGAAGAAATGACACTTTGCTACAATATAAAGTAGGGCTGCACGATATTGGAAAAAAAGTACATTGGGATATTTTTTTTTCAACGATGTATATTGCGATATTGAGAGGAAATCATGGAAGTATTGCAGCAGCGCAGCCTTCTTCTGATTGTAATTGCAGATTGCAACATACAGCCAGGGCAGGCCAGGGTTAATGTTGTTGTAGGGATTGACAATGACAGTCAGTGTGGATTAGGCACAGTCGGGACTCAGTGGTGGCAGGAGGTAGAAGAACACAGCCGGACATGACATCCGTCTAGTCCCACACGTACTGACTCGACTCTTCACTCTGAACTGTTACAATACAAGCTTGTTTCCAGTTCTTCAGTGTCAGTGTGCTGGGAGCCGCTGATTGGTTACAGGGAGGAGCTGAGCTCCTCACTCTAGGATCATATTACCGTCAGCTGGAGAACTAGGCTAGCTGCAGGCAGGCAGACTGAACGTGTGGGACGGATGTTGGACTCTGTTCTGCTAAATCACTGAGAGTCATCCCGACTTCTCCCTGCCTAATGCCTATGCCTTACATCGTATCTTCGGCGATGTGACTATCGCCCACGCCCACAGCACGATAGTCTATCACATCGACTATCGTACAGCCCTAATGTAAAGTAGTGAGTGTACAGCTCCCCTCAAAATAACTCCACACACAAGCAGAGTTCCGGCCTCAAACACCTATTTTAACTTAAAATACCCCTATAATACTATTCCATCGCCCTTTACAGAACCGCTATTCTCATACTTACAAGGTGTATAGTATTGGATTTTAGTCAAAATCTTACTTTTAAAAACGCTGTCTGAGCGTGGCCATCTTGGATGTGGGCATCTGAAGCCACAGTGTAATCTGCTGTGTCCTTCTTCCTGATTCCAGGGAGTGTTTTGGGAGTTCTTCCTGATTCCAGCCTCCTGGGAGTGATGACAAACTGCTCCCAGGTTGCAATGCAAAGGCGGAAGTGATGTTGGTGGCCGCGGCCACAGAGCAGGGAGAAAGAGGAAGTACAATCAAAAATGCCCTGAAAATTAAGGTAAGGGACCCCCGAAAAAAATTGAAAATGCCCAATTGTTGATCAGCATAACAAGCACTCCAGGAATCACTAAAGTTGCAAAATAGGCTGGAACTCCACTTTAATGTCTAAACCGCTGGCAACAAAAGTGAGTACACCCCTAAGTGAAAACGATCAAAATGGGCCCAATTAGCCATTTTTCCTCCCCGGTGTCAGTGCTCTCACTCTTTCATACTGGTCACTGGAATTTCAACATGGCAAAGAACTCTCTGAGGATCTGAAAAAAAGAATTGTTGCTCTACATAGAGATGGGCTAGGCTATAAAAATATTGCCAATCCCTGCGGAATGCATGGTAGCTTATTGCCATGCATGTTGGTGTGATGCAGTATTGAAAAAATAAAGTCATGCACTTTTGCTGCCTAATACAATGCACATTGGCCTGTGTAAAAACATGTATCGATGCACATGGTTTGCCACAATGCATAGATGTGATCAGGTGTCAAACATGTCAATTTTTAGTTGCTGCTCCAGCTTTCTAGGGATGCTGAACTACACAGTACACTACTATACAGGCAGCATAATGTTCTCCATAGCTTCTGCAGACCCTTTCATGTCTGTCACATGTGCTCACTGTGAACCTGCTCTCATCTGAAAAGCACAGGGCGCCAGTGGCGAACCTGCCAATTCTGGTGTTCAATGGGAAATGCTAATCAAGCTCCACGGTGCAGGACAGTGAGCACAGGGCCCACTAGAGGACTTTAGGCCCTCAGGCCTCCCTCATGAAGTCTGTTTCTGATTGTTTGGTCAGAGACATTCACGCTTGCTGGAGGTCATGTTGTAGGGCTCTGGCAGTGCTCATCCTGTTCCTCCTTGCACAAAGGAGCAGATACCGGTCCTGCTGATGGGTTAAGTACCTTCTGGACCAGTTCTCCTAGAGTAAATGCCTGTCTCCTGGAATCACCTCCATGCCTTCTGGCAATGGCACGAATTGATGTGCCATCCTGGAGGGGTTGAACTGCCTGTGCAACCTCTATAGGGTCCAGGTGTCGCCTCCTCCAAATGCAAAACTAGTGAAAAACAGTCAGAAAAGATGAGTAGGGAATCCAAATGTCAGTGCCCCCCCCCCCCCCTGTAAAGCCATTCCGGTTTTGGAGGTCGACTCATTGTTGCCTATCTAGCGCCTGTTTATTTAACACCAAAGCAGTTGAAACTGATGAACTACCCCCTCTGCTACTTAACTGACCAGATCAATATCCCAGGAGTTTAATTGACTTGATGCTATACTCTGATTAAAGTGCTACTTTAATTTTTTTAAGGGCTTATTCATTCATAATGCAGTGACCTACATTTTTCCACACTGGTTTAGTACATGGCACCACTGGGGCACATAGAAGAAAAAATAGTTTTCCATGTGCCCCACTAAATCACAACTGTAGTAAAATGCAGACATGCAGCATTTTTCTGCAGCTCACTGGATGGCACTGCATGTAACTGAGCTGCTGTGCGGAGACACGAATAAAGTATCACAATATGACACTTCAAATATAGTGAAAAATAAAATAAATAAACTGTGCAATGCAGTGAAACGCGTTTTTACCATGCAGGCTTGTGTGAACCAGTCCTAAATGTTTTTTCTGCAGTTATGAAAAGGAAAGCTGACATTGGGCTGTTTAATACAAGCCACACCTAACAGCATACCTCAGCTTGCTGCTGTATAATGTAGTCGAGGAATGTCCACAATGTCCCTGTTCTATTAAATGTCCATTAATAGAATACTATAAGCAGTGTTTGCCTGACATAGAGTTTAGACAGCTGGCTGAGCAAGAATAAATGCTGTAGTTTATCTTGAAGTAGAAAAGATTATTGGCTTTGGATCGCTTTTTATATAAAGGCTCGGAGTGGGTTTTATTAATGGGTGGGAGTGAATTATGGAGCCTCAAATGATGAACGTATGTGGTGTTCTTTATATACATACACGAAAGGGCTCAATTCACAAAGCTTTAACACAAGAATAAAGATCTTTATTTTTAGTTATGTCAACTGAAAATAACCGTCGCTTAGAAAAAAAAAAAAAAGAATCATCCTTATCCTGGTGTGTTTTTTGAATTGAGCTTATAGTACATTATAAATGTGTAATGCACAAATATGCCTGTAATCTTTCATAGTCTGGCTATAAAAGTCACAAGTTAATCCAATAAGTCTTATAAATGTTCCTCCTGTGTGTATCTAAAATGGCCACATAAACTTCCCTTAGCAAGTTTTATTATTTCCATAGAAAAAAAAATGCCTGCCTTTTTAAAGTGGTAATAAACCCCATTTATGAAATTCAATCTAAGCACATATACATGTAGCATTTACTTGTCTCTCTCCAAAGCTCTCCAAGTGTTGTTTCTCTCTGGTGCTTCGTTCCTCTGTTATCAGCACTTCTCCAACACATGAGATAACATGAGCTGAAAATTTATGTCGGGGAGGGAGATGAGCACACAGCTTATCTATTCAGAATACAGAATGAGAAGGGGGGGGGGGGGGAGAATGTCCCTTTCCTCCAATCAGCTCTCACACAGTGTAGGTTCAGTCTCCCCACCCACTCCTATGTACTGCTGAAAGATGAAGAAAGATTTTTAACACAATCTGCACTTTTCAAAGAGTGTAGTAAGGGGAAGGCAGAAGATGGATGTACAAGTAAAACGTATGTTTCATCTCTGTGCATCATCTGAGGCTATTCACTCCACTGGGTATATGTAAGAGTTTACAACCACTTTAAGGTGGTTGTAAACCGCAAACATGAAATATGAACAAAGAATATCCCTCTATAGTGTGTACTTGTCTCAATCCACAGCACTAATGCCCCATACACACGTGCAGATTATCTACAGACTTTTGTCTGCAGACTTACCAAAACCATATAATATGAGGTCAAACCTAAACACTTTCAATTTGTATGCAATCCGGCAGGCCCTTGCACTACATAGAAAAGTTAAGTCTGCAGACAAAAGTCTGCAGATAATCTGCACGTGTGTACGGGGCATTAGTGTCATTTCTGTCTCCTGCTTTGTTCCTCTGCTGTTAGTATAAGTCACTTCTGCCAAATTTTTCTGACACCAAGAAAAAAAAAAGGTGACGGGAGGGAGCTTCAGCAGATTGATAGCCTCATACTCTCCCTTCTACAGCATACAAGAACAGGGGGTTGTCCCTTCACTCCATTCCACTCAGCTCAGTGGGCTCTTCTCACTGAGCTCTGCAGATTGTAACTTCTGCCTTCTGCTTTCTGACAGCTCAGATAAGCTTTATAAATTCTGCACTGTGAACTTTTGTTGAGAATAGAAGAGAATCATCTCTGTGTATTGCCTGAGGCCAGACGCTTTACTGGGTAAATGTTGGTCACTGCTAGGACATAAAAAAAAAAAAGTAATTTATTTTATATGTGTCCTATTGACACTGCAGCCCCACTCTGAGCTGCATTGCAGTGATCTGCGATAAGACGCAGACCCACTGCATTTTATCATCGCACACTGTACAAGAATGCAACACTTTTGTGAACTTCAAATAAACTTCTTACCAAAAAAAAAAAATAAGAGGGGAGCTGTGTGGTGCGTTGAATCTTCCCACCACACTGCCCCCTACTGCCAGCTCACTGCAACCAGAACAGACCGCTAGCAGTCAGTAAACCACTGTGGCTTAAAGTAATTTTAAACATTTGTGGTGTTTTTTTTTGCCTGTGCTTAACTGCTCTGTGCGATGGTTCTGCACAGAGCAGCCCTGATTCTCTCTTCCTGGGGTCCCCCGCCGGCGCTCCAGGCCCTTCCTCTTCATCAGGTGCCCCCACAGAAAGCCGCTTTCTTAGAGGGAACCCGTGCTGCTGCCTTTATTGACAGCTAGCGAGACCTGGCCCCCCGCTCCCATGTCACAGTTTTTGACTGACCACAACAGGAGCCAATGGCTCCTGCTGCTATCAGTCTGTCCAATGAGAACACTCGTGCACATCGCTGGATCGGGCTCAGGTAAGAAAAGAGAGGGATGGGGGGTCTGGGGGGCAGCTGCAGCAAAGAAGGATTTTCACCTTATTTTATAGAATACATTAAGGTGAAAAATTATAAAGAGGAGCCACAGTCTCTTAAGTGAAAATTACAAGTCAGCAGATACAAAAAGTGTAGCTGCTGGCTTTTATAATCGCATACTCACCCAGGGCTCGACAAATCCCGGGCGCCAGGTCGCATTTGCGACTAGAATTAGCAACCTGGCGCCTGGGGTGCCCTGCAGGATGTGTCCTGTCCCTTTTGCGCCCCCACCTCCTTCCCGAGTGCGCGGACTTCCGCGCCGTCCAAAAATTGAGGCCCCGGCTTTTCGGCCTTCTTCTGTGAGATGAGAGAGGCTGGGGAACTGGCGCCCTCTTGTGGTGGCCGGGAGTAATGCCTGTTCTCAATGCCTTTCCATCTCCTTCCAAACAGGAGAGGAGAGGGAAGTTTTTGCAGGCTTCATCTCTCTGTCCAGTTACCTTTGCTTAAAGGTAAGTGGACAGGGAGTGGGGTTATTATTATTAATTTTTTTAAATTTAAAAAAATAAATAATAATTTTTCTTTTTTTTTTTTTTTTTCAATTCTTATTAAAAAAAACTATATATATATATAATATAAAATCTTTTTTTTTTTTTTTTTTTTTTCCTCATCACCGTGCCACAGCCGAAGGCCCCTTTCACACGGGCTGTCTGATCAGGTCCGCCTGTCAGTTTTTCAGGCAGACCTGATCGGACCCTTCATTCTCCTCTATGGAGCAGTAATCTGCCGCCATCTGATCCTGTCCGCCAAAAACAGACAGATGGTGGTTCTATTTTCTATCCATCCCATGGATCGGATCGGATGGAAACAGACAGACAGTCCAATTTCCATCCAATTGCGCTATAGAGGAGAGTGGGGTTATAGTTGTTTCTATGTGTAAATTTAGTATCCGTTTTATTAAATAAAGCTTGGTTGTTAGTTTAAAAAAAACAAAAAAAAAAAAAAACTGGCTCCTAACTTTTTTAGCTGGCTCCTAGATTTCAGGCAAATTTGTCAAGCCCTGCACTCACCTGTCCCACGGTCCAGTGGTTTGCTCACCTGAGCTGTTTGTGCTCACTCGCCACTTGCCGACATCTTTACTATGGGCACTCATATGTGACCGCTTGCAGCTTCACAGCCGTGTGCCCACTGTTCATGTGACTGGTATCTCAGAAGACTTTGGGGAAGGAAAACTTCTGCTTCCAATCGCCTAGGCCAGGGGTGTCAAACTCAATTTAATCGCGGGCCGCATCAGCATTATGGTTGCCCTCAAAGGGCCGGATAAATCTTTAGGACTAGATGTCCAGAGCACCCCATGCCCCCTTACACGAGATGTCAAGAACCCCCCCCCCCATCAGAAGTCAAGAGTCACCCACCCTTCCTTACATCACAATGCACCCCTTGTGCAGTTGTCAGGAAGAAGATGCGGGTAGATCTGGGAAGAAATGCAGGGTCTGGAGGAGAACCAAAGGAGGGCTGGAGTCAGCTTCCAGAGTCTGCTGAATGCTGAGACCAGGGAAGGCAAAGGCAAGGTAGTATTGTGGCTGCACAGAGAGGTGCAGGATCTGTAGGAGGAGTTCTGCCCTCCTCTCTGCTGAGAATTGCTGAGAAAGGCTCGTCTTTGCCCACCCCCTCCCTTTCTCCAGCTGCACAAGATCTGGCAAAGAAGTTCTGTCCTCTCTGCTGCCGACTACAGAGACAAGGTGGGGGCAGAGACGAGGGGGGTGCAGCTGCAGGAGAGGTGCGAGGGCCACATGAAATGGCATGGGGGGCTGCATTCGGCCCGTAGGCCTTGTGTTTGACACCTGTGGCCTAGGCAGTCTAAGGGCAAGTGGGAGCATGTATCTGTCAAAATCGTGTAACCGCTCCCCTCCTTCCCCCCCCCCAGCTGCAGTACATATGGGCCGAATGTCATCCGATTTCTATTGAACCAGCTGATGCCACCCAACATTCTGCTCTTGTGTACGGGCCTTTACTGTGCAGCAGCTGTCCGTTTTAGGTGTGAGTGGGCCCCTAATGGGGATTTGTCATGACATATAGTATGTGGGGACTGCAAGTGCTGACTTCCTCCTGACTTCAATATTTCTAGAGTCATTGACCCAGAACTGGCATGCAGAAAATGGAAATAATAAAATTAGAAAAGTCTCCATTCTGCTCTGTGCTTTTTCAGGGTCAATGACTCCAAAAGCCTTGAACTCCTTTTGAATTGGAGCTATCGCACATTAAGGCGATCATCAGTGGTGGCCTCCATATTTCTCTCGGTGCAGGCTTCCTTTTAATTACCACCATTCACATGACAAGATATAACATTACAGAGAAAAAAAAAAAGAATGGTAGAGATCCAAAGTACAACTTTAAACTATTGTACGCACTTTTGGCAGTACCTGTGTTATTCTGGAATACTGAAGCTTAACAACGTGTCCTGTCTAGAAGCTGAAATATGCTGTCTGGACATGCGTAACCCAACAACGTCAAACCATATTTTTACCTGTCATTCTAAAGCAAGCCATGAACTGTTAGGCTGGGAATTTGCAAAACATGTTAAGTATTGTATCATATTCAGTGTCTAAAATTCGTGATGGAAGCTTTTTTTTTTTTTTTTTTTTTTTTATAGGTTGTCTTTATACATTGTACCGTATTCTCACTTTAACCACTTAAGCTCTGAAAGATTTACCCCCCTTCATAACCAGGCCGTTATTTGCGATATGGCACTGCGTTATTTTAACTGACAATTGTGTGGTCATGCCATTCTGTACTTTGTCCTTCCCCCCAACAAATAGAGCTTTCTTTTGGTGGTGTTTTGATCTCCTCTGCTGTGTTATGTTTTGTTTTTTGTTTTTTGTGCTAAAAAAAAAAAGGGCCGACAATTTTGAAAAAAAAACATAACTTTCTGCTATAAAACCTATCCAATAAAAAAATGTAAAACTAATTTCTTCAATTTAGCCCAATATGTATTCTGCTACATATTTTTTGTTAAATAAAAAATAAAGCATATATTGATTGGTTTGCCTAAAAGTTATAGTGTATACAACTGCAATAAATTGTATTTATTTTTTACTAGTAATGGCAGCGATCAGCGACTTATAGCGGGACTGCGATATTGCGGCAGACAGTCGGGACACTGACACTTTTGACACTTTTTGGGGACCAGTGGCACCAATACAGTGATCAGTGCTAAAAAAAAATGTGCACGGTCACTGTACTAATGACACTGGCAGGGAAGGAGTTAACAGAGGCGATCAAAGGGTTAAATCTGTGCCTGACATGTGCTTACTCACTGTGAGGGAGGTGTTTGTACTAGAAGAAGGCATGGATGGATCGGTGCCCCTTCTTAGCAGAGACACGGGATCCATGTCTTTTTTAGTGACAAAAGGGCGATCTGCCTTGTTTACCATAGGCAGACCACCGTTCTGTCCCTGCACTAAACCATCGGCAGATGTCGGTGGACATCGAGTCCACTGTTCCCGCCAATCAGCTTCCGCTGTGTCTAATCACAGCAGGAGTAGGACGCTGGTGGTGTGCACGTGCGCCCCAAACCCAGAAGTGCGGGATCACTTACTAGGTATGTGATCCTGTGCAGGAGAGCTGCCTTGCTGCCGTTATACTGTATACGGTCGCCAATCAATTATATATATATTTATTTATGTGTGTGTGTATGTGTGTGTGTGTGTGTGTGTGTGTGTGTGTATATATATATATATATATATATATATATATATATATATATATATATATATATATAATTATATATTTTATTTTATTTTTTTGGAGGGTTAGTTTGCCTTTACCAAAAAACTCTTATGCAGATAAGGGGCATCTATAGATGAAACAAAACTGTGCAGCTTTGACTAAATTTGCATAATTTCCTTGCTGTAGGCCATTTATTTACCTCATGAGGCCTTACGTTGCTAAGCAAGACCCAGCAGTTACTACTCACCATCACAGGAGCAAGCTTTCTCTCGGATTCAATCCCCCTCACATGTGCTTTCTGTCCTCTGATGCAGTATCTCTGAGCTTAAGAGCTCACTCCTGTGATGGTGAAATTGGCAACATCCTGGGAGATGTCAGGTCGGGCTTTATGAGCTATGTAAATGGCCTACACCAACAGCTAGGGCATTAGTCAACTTTGGTCAAAGCTTTGGACATTTGCATAGGTGTTTGTTTTTTTGGTAAAAGTGATCTAACCCTTTAATCACTTCCTTCCCGCCCTATAGGCAAATGACGGCGGGAAGGTGGTTACATTATCCTGACCGGACGTCATATGACGGGGGCAGGATAATGCGCTCTGCGCGCCCCCCGGGGGTTGTGCAGAGCGGCAATTAGTGCTGCGGTGTGTCACTCTTAACACACCGCATCTCCAATCTCAGTAAAGAGCCTACTAACGTAGGCTCTTTAGCATGTGACCAGCTGTGTCCAATCACAGCTGGTCACATAGTAAATGGGAAGTGCCGTTGATCGGCTTTCCTCAGTTCGATTAGAGGAGAGCCACTAGAACCACCAGGGGTGCCCACCCATGACCCCAGGGATGCCCACCATGGCCACCAGGGATGGCAATCGGGGTTTAGGGAGCCTGCCAGTGTCCTCCCCATCAGTGCTGCCCATCATTGCCATCTATCAGGGCCGCCCACCAGTGCCCATTATTGCCTACCGGTGCCACCCAGCAGTGCCGCCTATCTGTGCCCACCAATGCTGCATATCAGTGCTACCTATTAGTGCTGCCTATCAGTGCCACCCGATCAGGGCCTCCTCATCAGTGCCTGTCGGTGTGGCCTCATCAGTGCAGGAAAAAACGTATCGATTTACAAAATTGTATAACGTAAAAAAACTTTTTTTTTTTTTTTTTTTAACTTTTCGGTCTTTGTTTATTTAGCAAAAAATAAAAAACCTTGCGGTGATCAAATACCCCCAAAAGAAAGCTCTATTTGTGGGGAAAAAATGACCTAAATTTGGTTTAGGTACAGTGTTGCATGACCGCGCAATTGTCATTCAAAATGCAACAGCACTAAGCCTGGGCGGGAAGGGGGAAAAGTGCCCAGTATTGAAGTGGTTAAATATAAGTAGACTGAAGCTTCTACTCCCTCTTCCTTCATTTCATCTCTCAAATGCAACTTTTTTTTTCCTGCTTTTCCCCAGACTTTCTGTTCTAGGATGGCTACATATGTTGTCCGAAGCAACCTGACCATGTAGTAATGGGACTTTTACTTGTGCCTCCCAATGGTAAATCACATAAGTTAAAAGTTCTAAAGCTTTATTACAACTTGTTAAAACTCCATTTAAAAACAAATTAGGGTACTCCTACTAGTGCAGGGGTCATTGTGTGAGGCCTCAAAGCCAGTCAAGGTTGATGCATTTCACTGGATTTCCCGCTTTCTTAGGACCAAAGGATGTAAATGCAATCTATTTTTAATAAACCGATTTGTTTGGAGGTAATGCACTATTAGTTCCTCCTTACTCTGCATATGAGACCACATCCACTGTCGAGTGAACCTGCCGCATTTAAATATATTGAAATCTATGCTCCTGCTGTTTGAACCCTGATGTGTATCAGAGTTCGGTATTGAGCTTTTTTGTGTGTGGAGGAATCTCTTAGGCCTCTTTCACACGGAGCGGACCGTATTGCGATCCGCTCCGACACTTTTTTTTTTTTTTACGGTAACGGATGACACTTGTGTCATCCGGTCCGTATGTCCGCATATCATCCCATCCGTTTGCGGATGATATACGGACATAATGCATGTCTATGTGATTGCCGATTTTGCGTCCTTTCCGTTTTTTAAACGGAAGAAAAAACAGAGTTCTGTTCCGTTCCAAAAAACGGAACAGAACTGAAAGGACGCAAATTGGATGTCAGTGGATGGTCATTCGCTATCCCATTGACATGCATTATGTCCGTATATCACCCGCATGAACGCCTTTTGGTATCAATCAGCATGAAGGTGGATCACTGAGCACCTGGAGGAATATTTATCTCAGCACATTTAACTTTGTTTCACTGGCTGTGGACTTTCAGTCTGTCCATGGGGATGGATCTGTTCTGACTGTTTAAGTCATTTGATTATTTATTTCACAAAGGTTATTTTGTCTCATATTGTGTTCCTACACACAGTTAAATATATTGATATACATTGTCACTCAGAGATATTGCATAATATTGTTTTGGATACACTTTCTCAAACCAATATTTATCATATGCAAATCTTTGTATGATTATTAGATGGCACACTTTATTTGTTTATATTTTTTCACACATGCCGAGCGGCCACCCTCCTGTGTTCACAATGCAGCAGGGCAGCCGCACAGCACGGGAGAAGGGACACTAATTACCATTCATTGTGGTGTGCTGCTCGGCAGGTGTAGTAGGGCACTCTTGATAAGTACCTGTCAACATCCTCTTAGTTCTGTTTAGTGATGCACTGAAATTTTTGGCCGAAAATGGCTATCCCATTTCAGCCGAAAACGAATGGCCGCCGCAGCAGCAGCAGCTTTCACTTAATATGGTGTATGACCGGCCGCGGCCGGCTCCTGAGACCTGCCGTTTGTACCTCCTCGCCCGCCCTGTGCTAGACTGGTTGCTAGAATCGCCAGCCACCTGGCGTCTAGCAACCAGTGACGTCACGTTCACGAGAGGAAAGCGAGGCTGAGAAGAGGGCTCAGCATGCAGAGCGGAGGAGGATCTTCCTCGTCGTCCTCCGCACCTATTGCGGACTCTCTGGCTCCACCCACCTCTTCCCTCCATCTACTGTATGTTCACTGCGGATAGGAAGGACAGGAGCAGAACCAGTCAACCTGCTATCTGTGGGGAGCAGTGAGTGACAACATATTATGTGTTATGATGTGCATCATTGTTTCCCTATACTTGGCTAACCCCTGGCACTATACCTGAATAATACAGCTATGGGACAGGTATATAGTGCCAGGAGCATCTATATACAGGCTGTATCTATTTTAAAATCATTTGGGGGGAAAAAAGTCGCTTTTGGCCAAGGGCAGCCTGATTTTTCGGTTTCTGTTTCAGCCCAGAATTTTCATTTCAGTGCATCCCTAGTTCTGGTAACCCCTGCCACACAAGAAATTGTGCTGGTAGGGCATCGGTGTAGGAAGATTTCAGTAAGGAAGACACAGCAGCACAAGGGACATATCTCACTGAAGGGAAGTAGTGTCCCTTGTGCTGAGTTTTTTTTTTTTCGAATAAGCTCTACTGGTCGTGTATTGCAGATTATACATCAGTTCACCTCTTTCTTTGTTCTCTGATGATGTAACCTCTCAGTTTAAAAATGATTTTGTTCCCAAGCTGTTTAAACATGCAGCATCCAGATGGAGAGGGAGAAAGGAAGGAAGTGCAGGAGTTAAATAGGTCTTCATAGCGCATTTCCTTTCCTCCCGGGTGATTCAGCAGCTGATAGCAGAATGTCTTCACAGTGAGAGCTCAGGGAGTATATGAGCTACAGAAAATCTCTTATTTTTTTTCTTTTCTGTATAGTCTCTGTGGCCCAAAAAAGGCAAGTTGTAGGTCATATTCCTCACTAATATTGTCCAGATGTTGGCTTCGCTGTTGAACGGTCCTCTTTTGCGTATAAGATTTCAAATAATTTTTCATAAAATTGCTACCAAAAATGTTAATTGTAGTTTTGAGTCGTTGACAGCAATTCAGTGTGTACTGCTTTTCACCGTGCCACGGATGTACAATGTGCATTTGCATGTCTTCAGCTTTTCACCGTGCCACAGATGTACAGTGTGCATTTGCATGTTTTTAGCTTTTCACCATGCCACGGATGTACAATGTGCATTTTGCATGTTTTCAGCTTTTCACCGTGCCACGGATGTACAGTGTGCATTTGCATGTTTTTATGTACCCAGGAGTAGCAGACGTGTAGCTACTACTAGCAGCTTGGTAAAGCTCTAACACTATGAGCACTGTACAGATCTTCCCATACATCTGAGCATTTGCATCCATAAAGGGACGAATGCACAGCCCTGGACGCAGACATTGTCACTCCCTCGCATATAAAAGCACGTAAGTTGTGTGCTGTACAGGCGTCTGCACCCGTATGAATGAGCCATATGCATTGGTGCACTGAATGACTGTATTAGATGTGTGAAATATTAATATGTAAATAGATTTTCCCTATTAGCTGGTGGGTTTTGGATGTAGAGGGAGCTGCTTTGTTTCCCAGGCTCCAAATTCATTTTCTACCCCATCCCCCATGACTTGATGGGTGAGTTCGCTCAGGCTAGCTTGGGGACACATTGGACGCCTTCAGCAGCCATTGTGCTCTTGCTGGGCTTCCAGTGTGTCTCTGCGCCTTTTAAGAGGAGTGGGCTCCCTCCAGGCAAACCTGCCATTTAAAAAAAGTATTGCTTAAAAAAATATATTAAACAATTATACTCGCCTAGATGGCTGCAGCACCAATCCCATGTGCAGCTGTCTCCTGCGGCCTCTAAGACCAAAATCTGCAGGATTGAGGACCACTTCTGGTATTCAATGAGCAGAGAGACTGTGACCGTCAGTCACCAGCCCTTTGCTCTGCCCATTCAGCGCTCACGGGTGCATCAGGCTTTGGAGAGGATGGGAGCAGCTGGCTCAGGCTCTCAGTGGCTCACTGAAATGCTGAGCTAGCTGCCAGTGTAAGCATCTACGTGGATCCTGACCATAAGTCGGGATATTTCCCAAGCCTGGACCAGCTGAGTGATGTCAGCCCACAGCAGGTCACAGGAGTGCGGAACGAACTGCAATCCTGTGATCTATAGGGGAAGCATAGCCAAATTGGCTTTGGCTATACTTCTTTCATTTATCCACTGCTATATATGCTCCAACTTGGAGACTCTAATAAAAATATGGGTTAGGCCCCTTTCACAGTGATGCGTTTTTGAGTTCCTATTGACCTACATTTAGAGATACACCAAAATTTTGGCGCCGGAAAACGTATTGGCCGAATATGGTCTTATTGGCATTTTGCAGGTAAGCAAAAAAAGTGCCTATAGTGCCACCAAAAATGCATGTGACTTTGACATGACTTTACCGTGATTTTACTATGCTTATTGACTCAAAAACTGCATCAAAAAAGTAACACCGGTGCGTTGCTGCATTTTCAATGCTTGTTAACAGGGAAGTGCATTTTTTTTTTTTTTTGTGCAGTTTTTTCAACTGACCAAAAATGCAGCAAGCAGGATTTTAGACACAACGGAAGCACAATGGACCAGTGTGAAGACATACATGGAATTTTTAAGGGGATACATTTTTCTTGAGGTGCCATTAATGGCCACAATAAATTTCATATTAATTTTAATTCATGACAATTAAAAAGTTGAACATAATAAAATTCTATATAAGAAAAAAAACACACACACACACACACTGCATAGGGAAAGTGCTTCAATATTTTGTTATGTTACAGCCTTAATCCAAAATTTATTAAATCCATTATTTTCCTCAATATTCTACAAACAATACCCCATAATGACAACGTGAAAGAAGTTTGTTTAAAATCTTTGCAAATTTATTAAAAATAAACAGTCATAGCCTTTGCCACAACACTCAGTTTAGCTCAGGTGCATCTTGTTTCCAGTAATCATTCTTGAGATGTTTCTACAACTTGATCGGAGTCCACCTGTGGTAAATACAGTTAATTGGACATGATTTCAAAACGCACACACCTGTCTATATAAGGTTAACAGTGCATGTCAGAGCACAAACCAAGCCATGAAGTCCAAGGAATGATCTGTAGACCTCCAAGACAGGATTGTATCGATGCACAGATCTGGGGAAGGGTACAGAATTTTTTTTTTTTTGCAGCATTTAAGGTCCCAATGAGCACATTGGCCTCCACCATCCATAAATGGAAGAAGTTTGGAACCACCAGGACTCTTTCTAGAGCGGGCCTCCCGGCCAAACTGAGCAATCGGGGGTGATCAAGAACTCGATGGTTACTGACAGAGCTCCAGCATTTCTCTGTCGAGAACAACCATCTCTGCAGCACTCCACTAATCAGGCCTGTAAGGTAGAGTGGCCAGACTGAAGCCACTTGTCAGTAAAAAGCACATGACAACCCTCTTGGAGTTTGCCAAAAGGCACCTGAAGGACTCTCAGACCAAGAGAAACAAAATTCTCTGGTCTGATGTACCAAAGGTTGAACTCTTTGGCTTGAATGGCAAGCGTCATGTCTGGAGGAAACCAGGCACCGCTCATCACCTGACCAATACCATCCCTACAGTGAGGCATGGTGGTGGCAGCATCATGCTGTGCAGATGTTTTTCAGTGGCAGGAACTTGGAGACTAGTCGGGATCGAGGGAAAGATGAATGTAGCAATGTACAAAGATACCCATGATGAAAACCTGCTCCAGAATGCTCTGGACCTCAGACTGGAGCAAAGGTTCATCTTCCAACAGGACAGCAACCCTAAGTACGCAGCCAAGATAACAAGGGAGTGGCTATGGGACAACTCTGAATGTCCTTGAGTGGCTCACCCAGAGCCCAGACTTAAACCCTATTAAACATCTCTGGAGAGATCTGAAAATGGCTGTGCAACGACGTTCCCCATCCAAATGGTGAAGCTCGAGAGGTCCTGTAAAGGATGGGAGAAACTTCCCAAAATTAGGTGTGCCATGCTTGTAGCGTCATATTCAAAAAGACTTGAGGCTGCAATTGAAGCCAAAGGTTCTTCAACAAAGTATTGCGCAAAGGCTGTGAATACTTATGTACATGTGATTTTTTTTATATTTTTAATAAATTTGCAAAGATTTCAAACAAACTTCTTTTACGTTGTCATTATGGGGTATTGTTTTTGTAGAATTTTGAGGAAAATAATGAATTTTATCAATTTCAGAATAGGGCTGTAACATAACAAAATGTGGAAAAAGTGAAGAGCTGTGAATACTTTCCGTATGCACTGTATTTTAAAATTTGTCATTTTTGGTTAGGTTTTCAGCCAACTTTCGCCCCCAAAATTTCTATTTTAATGGGGAGTAGTTTGCATGTACTTTTTGTCTCCCCGGAAAGGTGCAGCAAAAGTGCACCTGTGAGAAAGGGGCCTTAGAACCGCACTATACAGAGGGGCTTGACGAGGTCCTGCAGCTTTAAATATATTTTGCAAATGTGTGCACCTGAGCCCTCTGTTTTTAACGTGAATTGTTAGACAGGCTGGCTGGTAAGCGTGCTGGAATTCTTTTTCATTTTTTTTTTTTTCTGTGATGTGCAAGGCCCTTCCATGTGCACCTTACGCCAAAGGCTAGTTCTAAATTGGGGCGTTTGCAATCTTTGTAAGCTTGTTCACTTGATCAGACTGTGTCATATAAAGGCGCATATACTGGAGATTTAGTAGACAAAAATACGACTAAAACTAAAAAGGGCATTTTAGCCAAAAGATTAACTGAAACGAAATCAGAATTTGACGTAAAAAAAATATCACTGCTTGCCTGACTGGTTGTTTATGCCCCCCTCCTCAATGGCAGTTGGCAGGTCATGTCATGGGGCTTCTCATTGAGGTTCAGTTTCCTGATCCAGCTGTGATTTTTCAATGGGTACTTTTAGGTACATCTGATTAGTTTTGAGACTTTTAACCTCTGAAGCATTCAGAACCAATCTGGCTGCAATATGGAGCAGCCACAATATGTATGTGTAAATGGAGAAAACAACTCTATGTCCAAACTACAATTCCCATCATGCCTAGTTATGTATGTGAATGTCAGAGATTTACAATGCCTCATGGGAATTGTAGTTCGCTGGGGGGGCGTAGTTTGGACACCCCTGCAAGATGAAAGCGTCACTGGAAACATGCTGACTGTGTATGGTCAATCTTTGCAGTATGACTGTGAAGTGGTAGCAGAGGGAACACCATTCTAGAACTTTGCAGCGATAATGTGATAAACACTTACCAGTGTCTGCCACGCTTGATGCGTTTCAGCTGCTCCCATTCATGGCTTTATCTGCCTGTGCTGTGATGTTTAGAAATGGTACAGGAGCCATGAATTGAAGACTGAAGTATGTGGCTCCATTGATGCGTTGCAAGGAATGTATAATCTCCTTTTTTTTTTTTTTCTTTTTTTTCTAGCATGTAAGTAAATGATAGTTTTGGTGTAAATTTATGTCTTTTTTTTTCCTGTGGATGATTTGGTACTGTATATACATGAGGTCAGACATAATTATTCATCACATACAGTATATAGGCATAGTTTCCACTTTGCAGTACTTACAATGACTGCACTTTACTGATTCTTCCCATAATAAAAGTCTGATTCCGCTCTCTCATTGAAAACCATGCACTCCCTATATGGCTGATCCTTTTGTTAAAAATGTAAAACTGGACATACACCTATAGATTTCTTTTGTTTAGCCTGTGTGCTGAACCAAAGAAATCTAGCCGGTTCCTCCATTCATGCTACAGCGAGGATGGAGCAATCTGCCCGGTTATTGTATTCCGACATCCAATACCCCAAGCTGTCAAAATACGCAAACAGTGCCTGCATCTGATTTGAACCCAGGTGCTGTTTGGGCAACAGTTTTCCAACAGGCTTCTTTGACAAAAGGTTTTTTGAACAATAGACTTTAGTCAAATGGAGTGGTGTCAGCAGGGTTAGGCGCTGCTTGAATTTCGGTTAAATCAGCAGATTGTCTGAAAATTGAGTTGTGTATGCCCAGCCCTTAAAGAGGAGATCCAGCCTCAGGGAAAAAAAAGTAATCCGCTACAAATACTGTTGCTGCTGACTTTTAATAGGACATTTACCTGTCTAAGGGGCCCGCGATGTCAGCACCCTAAGCCGATCGGCCATTGAGTGCAGGCGTTGGCATCTTCACTAAGGGGAACAGGAAGTGAAGCCTTGCAGCTTCGCAGCCTGTTTCCTACTGTGCATGCGTCGCACTGCGCTTTCCAAATGGTCCCGCTGTCTTTTGGGACCGGTGTGTCTCCCAGAATCCATTGTGTCATACAGCCAGCGCCACCGACTGTAAGAAAGTTGACTGAATATTAGCAGGCTTTTACCATATACTTGGTATTGTGAAATAAAGGGAAAGTTAATGTCAGGTGTGAGAACCCTCCTACAGTGGCCTCAATAGAAATCAATCTGGTAACTACAGAGCAGTGATCTGTCCCAGGGGTTCCTTAGGCCCTGTTCACACCTGAGCATTTTTCAGCTTGTAAAATGCTCATCTCTGAAGTCTCAAAATGCCCAACAAGCAAAATCCTATTTACCTCAATGGCCCCTGTTCACATATGAGCGTTTTGGCGCCTGAAGCTCAAAAAAAAAAGTACATGATCTTCTTTTTTGGCAGAATACAAGCGTTTTTTGTTAGATGTCAATGCCTGCCTCCAAACGCCTGAAAACGATATGCTCAGATGTGAATGGAGCCTTGGGCTCCGTACACATACTAGCGTATCAGATCTTGGGCAGAATTTGCACGATTCTGCCCGTGATCCCGAATCATTGCAAATCGCGGGACGCCCGTGCAATTCCTGTGACTTGCTATGGCACCCCAAACGCGGCACAATTTTGCCGCAATTGTCGCTCGAAGAATCACTGTAAAACATGCAAACAGAATTGCAGGATGCCTGTCACCCAAAAAAGTACAAGAACTTCTTTTGGGCGACAGGCGTCCCGCAATTTTGCCACGTTTCGTCAGGCGATAATTGTGGCAAAATCACGCCGTGTTTGGGGTGCAATTGCAAGTCATGGGAATCGCACGAGCGTCCCGCGATTTGCAATTATTCTGGATTGCGGCAATTCAGTGCCATTGCAAGTCATGGGAATCGAACGAGCGTCCCGCGATTTGCAATTATTCGGGATTGCGGCATATTTGCGGCAATTTGGTGCCATTGCAAGTCATGGGAAACGCACGAGCGTCCCGCGATTTGCAATTATTCGGGATTGCGGCAGATTCGCGGCAATTCTGCCCATGATCCGATACGCCAGTATGCCAACGTAGCCTAAGACTTTATTGGGTTATACAGTATAACCCAATAGATTCAAGGGGATTTTAAAGCCTTCCAAACTACTAGCCAAAACAAATATCGGCGCTGAGCAGAATGACCCTGTTTAAAAATGATCCCATCTACTCTTCCCTACCCTCACATTCTTAACTGCCTTACATTACATTGAAATAGTGATCATTGGTAGTTGTGGTTTTGTTACTGAAGACCAACACTAATGTTGTTCGACTTTTTCTCTGTTTTTGAACCAAGTTTAAAAAAAGATAAACGTATTTTCAGACATTTTAGCTTTGTTTGAAATACTCCAACTTGAATTGTATCCATAAATCAGCATTAAATTAAAACTGCTGGGGAAATGGGCCCATCTGTTAGAAAGGCTGCACAGTTTTGCTGGGAAGGGATTTATTTCTCAACTCTGGGAAAAGAGCAAAGGGGACCAGGGTCTCATCTGAAGTTGTAATTCATGAGCCAAACCCAGACAGAATGCGCTTTGTTCCCTATTCAAGTGTCAGATGCTGTGCTGCAGCCAGGATCTGTTACATCTTTAGGTTTGAGGCTTGGGGGTTTTTTTTATTGTATAGCTGCTTAAAACCTAGGCCCTAGATACGAATACATATGTAATACAAATTATGAGTAATTCCGATACCTGGCATTCTCTTTGGAATGCCTTGTGTTAAGAAGTATAAAGATTTTAGTTTTTGTAGATCATTCACAATTCACTTAGTTATTCAATCTGTTATTCAAAAAATATGTCTTCAAGAAATATCTGGTGGTGTCTGCAGCCCCATATGTAAGATGGAGTTTGAAGGAGCTGGCACAGGTGGTTTATTATGCCTATGTTAAAATAAAAGTTTAATATGTTGGGAATAAAAAAACAAAAATAAAAGTTTAATGTTATCAGTAACGTGCCCTAGTTGAATTGCCTTCCCGCTATCATCTGGGGGTTTATTGGTCCTATGGTGTTTAAATGTGTATTCTAGTGATAAACCAATATAGTTTTTTTTTATTGCTGATACCAATATTTTGGTCATCGCATATCAGTATCGGCCGATATTTTCGGACATTAAAAAAAAATGTATATTTCTTGTTTGACAGGTACTCTTGCAGAGGGACCCCTCCTCTGCACTAAAAAGCATTCAAAACGCCAAGTTTGACTGTTTTGAATGCTGTAATTTTTTTAAATTTAGCACCGAGTACCCGGAAGTGATGTCATGACATCACTTCCAGGTTTTTACATGGAGACCCGATCAGAGCCGAAATGCGTCTTTGATCGTGTCTTCCCTTCGGTGGCCGTGCAGGCTGGTTGCCTGGGTCTTCCGGTGGGACGGGAGACCTGGGCAAGCCGCGGAAGGCGGCGGGAGGGGGGCACGTCCCCTCCTGCTCCTTGTAATGACAGCCGAGTGGCTTCTCAGCCGCATTGGTTGTCATTACAAGACAGCTGACCGTTGGCTATGGATGCCGGTACCGGGGTGATGCCTCTAGCTGCAGGCATCTCTCAGGTACAAGCACTTTCCCGAAATATCTGCAATATCAGTAACCTCAGGGGCCGATTTCCAATATATCGGGGAAAGTGCATATCGGCCCCCGATATATCGGCTTTGCTGATAATCGGTCGATCCCTAGTGTATTCATGTTTTTGCATGACTGCTGATGAGCTTAGGCCCATTCTGACCAGTTATTATAAACACAAGACCTTGCTCCCCAGAAAAGACACACAGACTTGTTTAAGTTGGAATTAGGGCAAGGCCACAGCTTTATTGAACTTACCAACTGTAACAATATTAAATTACCACATAACGATGCCAGTCATGGTCTATACCGTGAGCATCATAACGAACATAGATGGTCTAAATGTAGACAGGTATTAAACTGATCCAAGACTAAACGGCCCATAAAGGAATATCCATCGCTGGCAAGGGAAAACCACCAATAAAGCTGTGACTAATTTACAACAGGCAGGTGGGTGGGCAACTCTTGTCACGTCAAAATCACCTCAGAGTGGTGGGACATTCCCTTGCGTAGCCCCTTTTCTAGAGTTCAGGCTCCACCCAATCACCTCGTGCCTTAGTGGCCAATCCCATCGAATTCACTTAAATTCCCTGTTTATAACAACGCCCACATAGCTGCCAAGCTTCCAGCAGTCAAAGCTCCCTTTCCCTAGAGGATGGGGTCAAGGGGGCTTCATTATGCATTGTGAAGTAGGAACATTTAAAGAGGTTGTAAACCTCAGAGAAAATTTAAAAAAACACCTGAAAGACAAACGCATAATAAGCTAGTATGCATCGCATACTAGCTCATTATGAAATACTTACCTTAGAACGAAGCCCCGCAGTGCCGTCCGCTCGCCTCTCTCACGGGTGACATGTTCGGTCGCCCTTCTTCTGGGTTTGCGGCATCCGGCCATCTGATTGGCTGGAGCCGCGATGACGTCATGCGTGCAGGGAGCCGACGTTCACGGCACAGGGCTCTGAAGGAACGACACGAGCAGCCGTTCCTTCAGAGCGCATGCGCCAGTGATGTCATTGGCTACATTCAAAGTAAATATCTCCTAAACGGTACATGTTTAGGAGATATTTACAGTACCTATAGGTAAGCCTTATCATAGGCCTACCTATAGGTACAAGTTGCAGAGGAGGGTTAACTTCCACTTTAAGCATAGAGATTTTATTTCAAGATATGCAACCTTTGGGTCAACTATTTTTTTAAGTCTTGAGACCTTTAAAGGAGACCCACCATAAGTGACAGCATAAACTTTTATTTTATAACCTCAGCATCGCATAGCAATATAAATGGATCATTCCTTTTTATGACAATCCAATATAAGCCTACCTTAAAATCTTCTTTCATGTTGCTAATGTGCCACAAACCATGCATAGTCACAAGGCATTGTAAATGTGTCACTGCATTCAAGGAACTAAATGTGTTTGGCTCTTGGGAAAGTACGTTTTCAAACTTCAACATTGTTCAAATAATGGAGGTAGGCTAGAAAAAATTGAAACCTATTTGACGGGGGTTCTGTAGAGCAGCATTTTTCAACCAGGGTGCCTTGGCGAAATGTCTAATGCTTGGCCATACACTATACGAAAAATCATTCAAACTCATTTTTGAAAAACGAACACTCGGCCGTGAGTGCAAACGATTGTGCCATCATGTAATGACTGATAAATTGTTCAATGGACATAAATGAATCAGTTTTTTGTTTTTTTTCCACATATACCTAGTGCAAACAGTTTTGATGTGAAACACAATAACCTTTCAATTTATCGTTCGTTTAGCAGAAAATTTCCAAACTTGTCCATTTTTTTTTTTTTTTTTTCAGCTCAAAAACTTCATAACCAATTACCGATTTGTGCCCATTAACTGGCCAAAAAGCGAAAGAACTGTCCAAATGACCAAATTTCGTCCGATTTTTCTGTATGTGTATGGCCAGCATAAGACTCAGTTCACATTTGTCAGGCCATGGTTTCCCTGTATTTTTAAAAGCAGTCAGGTGCAGTTTTTTGTTCACCAGTTCAGGTGCAAATCTTTACTTCAAATTGCACCTGAACTGGACTGAGAAACTCACAGGGCTCTTTTTAAATAGGGACCATGGCAGGCCCACAGATATGTGAATCAGCTCCATGTAGAAGGCTGCTGGTTCATATGTCATGCAAATTGGATGTGGTTTAAAATTCATCGAATTCGCAATATTGGGAACCAAGCCTAAAAGTTGTATATAAGCCAGCGAATGGACCAGGCCTGCCTTTTAGTTACAGGTTTTCATTGTGCATCATTACAACCTGATAGTTACTGGCATTCTACCAACCAATGATGTCATCGGTTGAGAAGGATGTCGGATGCCTGCACAGCATCCTTGTTTCCCCCTCGCCTGCCCCTCTCCATCAGCACTGGGGTCACATTAGCTGAGTGAGGGAGCAAAACATTGGAATACTAGTCAGTACCAGTGTGCAAAGGTGTATTTTTGCTTTGGAAGAATAAATCGCCTCGAATGTTGGGTGTCCTACTTCTGTGGATGTTTCTGCATTATGTAAAACATTTAGTTTAGCTTTTTACATTTTGGAATGGGATGAGATTGTGTAAACTTTTAAAGGGTGCCTTGACTGAAAAAAGGTTGAGAAACACTGGTGCAGTGGTACTGGATGATCCATACCAATGGCAAACTAATAAATGGGACTCCAGCATGCTGATACTTTGAAACACAATCTAATCATTTAAAGTCTATTAGTGTTTTTCATATTTATCATTATGGTTTTATTACATCCCTACTACGTAATGTTCTTGCAGCCCAGCTTAACGGATTGTAAAATATATCATATCCTATATGTTCCACTTCAGTTTGCTACTCCTGATACAGTGCTTTCCCTTTCTATTAAGCCAATTCGCTACATTGTTTGTCTGAAATATAGATCCAGTACACAAAATGGCAGCCTTCGTTGGTTCTGGATTATGTGGACATTTTAAAGTAGTGCTATCAGAGACTAATGAAAGTTTCCTGTAACAAAAGAGCTATCCTACACATGGGCTCACTGACTGTGAGCGCTTGTCCCGTCAGTCCAGCTGGCAGTGCCACCTACATTTGCTTTGTTTGTGCTTGCATCCTCTGTAAAGCCTGGTACACACGGGCCGAATAGCGGCTGGTTCAGCGGAAACCGGCTGATGTTTGGGTAGTGTGTTTACAGCAGCTTGTTCGACAGAAGCCAGCCTAATGTCTGGCTTCTGTCAAACGGGCCTGCTGGAAAACCAGCAGCCAATCATGGCGGGGAAACTTCATTGGGTGGCGCATGACACCCTTTCCAAGAATAGGGCAAGGTGAAAATGTAAATAGTTGAAGCTGGATTATCCCAAGCAGTAGAAGAAGCCAGCAGGTGTTATTCAGTAAGGTAGGGCCAAGAGCTATTAGGAAATACAGATTGTGAAACTTAATAGTAAAATCAGAAGTTACTCAGTTCAATTGTTAGGCAAGTTGCTCTGCTGCTGAGATAAGTTGGCTCAATTTAGATGAGTGGAATTCAGTGACTTGTTTTTTACTACTGCCTAAAATAAAGTTTGATAAATTTTTAATCATGCCGTGTACACAAGTTATAGTACGCATCTTGCGGACACTCTTTGTTCCTCCGGTTTCAAGGCCTGTTTTTACTATCCCCTCCGAGACCTCCTGCATTCCAGCTGGATGCCATACACGCTGAACATATTTAAGTATGCGTGTCACATCAGATATTGTGTAAAACTGCTGGTGAGATTCTCTTTAGGAAGTTACAGCTGTGGCAATGGCAGTGATAAATGGTCTATTTCCAAGTGTCTGTTTTATAGTTTTCATGCTGGCTGGATATGGAGGCCACCTGTGCAGTTTTAAAGGGACACGAATGCTTGGAAATATGAAATATCCACTGGAATGTAACCTCCCTGTGTATATTCAATTATATGTACTCTTTGCACAAGACTGTTACTGTAAACCCAAAATATATATATATATATATATATATATATATATATATATATATATATATATATATATATATATATATAATATTTTTTTTTTATATATATATGTTGACCAGCTTACCCATTCTTAAACACGGTGCCCATTTATTTTAACTTAGCGATTTTGACAGCAGCAAACTTTGTGTCGTAGGGTGACATTGCTAACTCACTGTACAGTATTTGAGGAGGTGTAGCATAGTCATTCTGGTTTGGACTACAAACACCTGTCCCTCTCCTTATCTTCATTAAAGGGTTAGGGGGTGGGGGATGTTGTTAATCAAAGAAATTTGAAAGGCTGATGACGTTGTTTGGGGTTTCGGTGTAGTGCAGAAACTGAGAAAGTTTACAAGCAAGCTTGATTTTTGTCAGGATCAACATAATTTTTTTGGTACTTTGGTAACTGCAATATATTACATATTTGTTCTTGGGTTTAAATATAATTTTGAAAACTTTTATGTCAGTTACAATCAAAGCCCGTGTTGTTTGATTTGGCAGGCCTCCTGAATTATAACTGAATTCACCTTAAAAAGCTTGCATAAAAATGTATGTATACCTTTTTTTGTTTAGGTAGGGAAGAATACAACCTCTGTCAGTTTGTTTTTGTTGTCTGTCACGTTGGGAAAATATCCCTTCACTTCCTGTCATTGGAATAGAACAGGAAGTGGGAGGAAATCTATGCAAAGTGAGGTTACTTCCTCTCTTAAACAATTGCCCCCAGAACAAGTGTCCCTACTTTTTAATATTTCCCATTTATTTCTGTTCTGGGGACAAATGTTGAATATCCCATAATTTTCTATTGACAATAGCCAACAGGACAAATAGTGCAAAAAGGTAAATCAGCGCAATTAAATATAAAGTGGTATAGTGTTAAGACCCAATAATTTGGGACACACAAAGAAAATACAGCAGCTATATAGAACCTCCTTCACTAATGGGAGAGATGAACTATAAACAAATATGTATACAGCGCTATATAAAATCAAATAAACTTTATTTGATTTTATATAGCGCTGTATACATATTTGTCTATAGGACAAATAAATAGGTTGAACTTACCCAGTTGGGTCACCGGCAACAATAAAACCAAGGCCCTGTTTACACCTGGGCAGAACAGAAACAAGGGCCGAGACGAGTGCTTCCGCCCATGTTTCTGGAAGCATAGGAAAGCGCACAACATGCTTCTGGTGCCATTTTTTTTTTTTTTTTTTTTATGGCACCTCAAACGGGGGTAGCAATCATGTTTTGCTGCACAACAAAATGTGTGACAAGTTTGATGAAAAACGTGCTCGGCATAATGACATAATTTTGGTACATGAGCTTCTTTATCACGTTTTTGGAGCAAAGGGAGGCCTGTTCAAATGAATGGCTCTGCTTGAAAAATGTGCAAAAAATAAATAAGCACCAAGAACACGCTTTGTGAATAGGGCCTAATAGTGCAAAGTAACCTATAGCAGCCAATGAAATGGCAGTTTATTGTTTGATTGTTAAAAGATGTTTGGTTTGCAGTGAACGTTGTGCTTTGTGCATCTTCATGGCCCTTACTTAGTAAGACGGTCTGTGATGCAACTATTTTTTTCACCTAAACTAAATCTGTACTTTTTATTTACAATTTTTAACTTATCAGTAGCCGTGATTCAAATGATTTATTTTGTGTTTTTTTTCTTTTGCAGTTTTCACAACAAGATGCCTATCCTCAAGCAGTCCAACGCTCACTCAAAGAAGCGAACCCGCATAGATCGAGAGATGATCAGTGCCCCTCTAGGGGATTTTAGACACACTATGCATGTTGGTAGAGGTGGGGATGTGTTTGGAGATACATCCTTTCTCAGTAACCATGGCCCGTCTTCTCCTCAACCTGTGGAAGCACCAACATCTAAGAAAAATGGTGTCGTGAAACCAGCTGGAGATCATGATGATAATAAAACGGCTGACTCACTAAGTCAGCTTTCGCAGTCCTCTGGAATAGGCTCTGGAGCAGGAAGCATTTCTTCTAGCCCCGTAAATCATGCACCAGCTAAAGACGACAGCCTATGGAATAACAGTAATTCCGGAGGTCACTCAGACCAAGTAGATTGGCTTCCACTGGATTGTGGGCTAAAACATGCCGAATCTATGTTGTCCTTCCATCTTGATCTTGGCCCATCCATTTTGGATGATGTTTTGGGTGTAATGGACAGAGATGCTCCCACCGATGACTGGAACAGTCCAGATGACCAATGTGATTACAAATTTTCTGTAGAAAGCAGTAAGCTTACACAGCTGTCTTCCATCACAGAGTCCCCAAGAAACCAATACAGTCACTCCACCACACTGCCTATTACAAACCCTAGCTTGGATTATAATTCAAGTGTCATGTCTGAAAACCTGGAAGGAAACCGATCCGCTTATGAAGGGGATAGTGAAGAAGAAAAACGTTCTATCTATGAAGGGGTTGCTGACAGTCCAGCACAAAAAGATAACAGTTTTCACACTAGTCACTGTGAAGAGCTTGAGGATGAGGATGACGATGAGGAGGAGGAAGAGGAGGAAGTTGGTCAAGAATATACATTTGAAGAAGATCTTGATGATGAGATTGGTGTATAGGGATACAAACTATAATACATAAACTCTATGGACTTACATGTTTCTTTGATGAGCATGGTGGGGCACAGACCAACCGTTTCATATGGTATAAATGTTATACATTGGACTTTATACAGAAAAATTTACTTTTTTTTTTTATCGGCCTATTCTAAAAGAATATACCTTGTACAGAGACGATTTTCATTTAACTTGTTCCTCTTTTGAGAATTTAGGACTATACATTTTCACAACAGTAAGACAGATATTCATAGATGTTAGCAGAAAAAATAGATCTCAGTTCCCACTGGTTGAAGGAATTGAAATGTTTTAGGATTTCTTGTTATATAATATAAAATGTAATTTATCTTAATGTTTCGTGAATACAGAAATTGTTTCCTTGTAAAAATGTTCTTTTTTGAATGTTTTTTTCTTCAGTTATTGGTGCATATGTCTCAAAAGATTGTTGAAAAATTAGATTTTTACTCAAATACAAACACATAGCCTATGTTTTTGGGATCCAGTATAGGCCACCTTTGAAAAAAAAAAAAAAAAAGAGTTGCACAAATCCTAAGAAGTTATGTTTTTCCGCTATGACTATTTGACACCTACAAATTGTAAATGAGGTTACGAGGGTACCAGTAGAGCAAAGTAAGAGCTTTCACAACTGTTGGCACAAGATTTGTTTTTTTTTTTTTTATTTTATTTTACTTAGGAAATAGGTTTGATTTAACACATAATTTTACTTGGATTCAATCATTTGTTGGATTATTGCTTTTTGCCACCTTCTGTTTTTTTGATTCTTCAAACACAATTTTTAGAAGACACTTAGTAGGCCAGAGTAGTGTAAAATGAAAAAAGTTTATGTTCCTGTCCCTGAAATCCTCTTCCTAATTTATCAAGCTCTTTACCTAGTTTCAACAAAAGAGCCAAAAACACCAATTTGATCATTTCATGCAATTATTAAGCCAATTGAAGCATTGCTTTTAGTAATTAAGTTGAAAATCATTGTGCAAGTGGTTGCAAGTTTGTACAAGCATTATTTCCAGTGCCACTTTGCTACAGAGAATTTTCAACATGTTGGAAGAGCTCTGCCATTTTCAATAGAATTTTCCCTTTTATCCCAAGTGGAAGTAATCTTTTCATTACACATGTATCAGAATTCAGATCAAGGTTAAAAAAGTTAGTGTAATGAGGTGGTCACAAGTACATCCCCCATCTTTATTAATAACGGATATCTACAATTTAAGGATGACCATCTATTTCCCAAGAAGGACACACATTGGATTTGGACATGAATCCCAACCCTTGAGTTGCACAGAAGGGGTTTTTTTTTTTTTTTTTGTTTTTTTTTTTTAGGAGCACCTCTAAATTTTGGAGATAAATTTTTTTACACTTTATTACACAGATATTTTCAAACTTTGTTGAAGATCACTTCATAAAAATTGGAACGTCCAGTTATTAATAGAGAACCAAGCTTTCTTTGCTTCAAAATGTGACAGATTTTGGTATGTGCAAGTTGTAGATATTTGGGCGAATGGCTCACCACCAAGCATCTTTAATGAAGCCTCTTGCCATCTGTGGCCATCCTAAACTAGGGGAAGGTCATAGACACCCCTGATGCCAGGCTTGGTAGGAAAATGGAAGCAATAGGCTAAAGCAGGGGTCTTCAAACTATGGCCCTCCAGTTGTTCAGGAACTACAATTCCCATCATGCCTAGTCATGTCTGTGAATGTCAGAGTTTTACAATGCATGATGGGACATGTAGTTCCGCAACAGCTGGAGGGCCGTAGTTTGATGATCCCTGGGCTAAAGTAATCCAAACTAGTCGATTAAACTAATAATCCAAGAACAGTTGGAAGGAGGTGTCTGCTGATACATATTCATATAGCAATTGGT
The DNA here is from genome assembly GCF_965119305.1 of Pelophylax lessonae. Classification (NCBI taxonomy): domain Eukaryota; kingdom Metazoa; phylum Chordata; class Amphibia; order Anura; family Ranidae; genus Pelophylax; species Pelophylax lessonae. The sequence goes on from NC_138779.1 coordinate 93,729,960, forward strand.
CAGACCGGACTAAAAAGGGTTCCTTAAAGTGAATCTGTGATCTGACCATGCAGAGTAAAGTAACAGGGTCTCTTTAATGCTGGGCCTTCTTGCGTTTTATACTTATCTTCCCCACTGCTCTTATTTTTTTTTTTTTTTGCTTTTGGCCCTGTGTAAACTCCAACTTGAACTAATGGAAATTACCAGGTAACTTAGGACTCTATCTATGTCATGTGACAGTGCTGAGTCTAGCCATTGGCCACCCAGACACTCAGTGCTGCATAAGGGGGAAGAAAGTTGCATGCTCCACATACCCAGAAGTGTTTGCCCCAGGCTGTCAAGTCAGGTGACAATTATAAGGTGAGTATTTGCAGGAAAAAGGAAGGATTTTGTATATGGGCAAAGCACAGGTTCACTTTGAAGGAAATCTCTGCTAAGAAGCATTTTACCAAATGGAACGTGGTTTTATTTGTGGCAGCTCATCCCAGCAGGATGAATGGACAAACTGTTGTCGTTTTTTTTTTTGTAAAAGATGTTTGCATTGACTTTTGCACAGCTATTTGCTTTGCATCACACTATAGCTTTATCTTCTATGCAAAAAAGTGTTGAAAAGGAGAACACTAAAGATAATGGTGAACCAGCAGCTTCTGGCAACCCTAAGTAGTTCATCTGGTGGTAAATAGAGGAGTTTCCATTTCATGCTATAGTCAATATTACTTTGCACACTACAGGTATTTTTGTACAATGTGCACTCTTTCCCAATCATGCTATTATCATCTTAATAGCCAAGGATCCTGTTTATCTTTTCTGAAGTCTGCCTTAATGATATTTCTTACCAAGCAGTTACATTAGTCAGTATGATCAACTGCTAATTTTGGAGTAATGTTTTGTAATGCATTTATAAGAATATTCTCTTTCAGAGCCTCCTGTATAAGAAAAAAAATTGCTTCACAAATATGTGTTTATAGTATATTCCTTTTTTAATAAAATATTTCTACTGCACTAAAATAGTTTGCAGTGGTTTTTACATTGATGCTATAGAAGTTATCTAACATTTTAGCTATTAAATCTATACCTACTCTTTTAAAGGTGCTGAAAGATTATGGGGGCTGCCATAATACAGGTTCCTATTGAGAATGCTAGTTTCCTGGCTGTCATGTTGTTGTTTTTGCTTTAATGCTGTCTGAGTTGCTGACTTAAAATAAGTATTGAGATGTGGAATTTATTCAAAGCATGATTTTGTTCCCAAACACAGCCAGGTATCTAGCATTTTCAAAGGAGGCCAACAATGGCAGCCCCCCATAATTTTCTCTTGATAGTCATTTTAAATTGGTATTAAAACCAAAAAGTATCAAATTGCAGCTTACCAATTCTTACTCCCCATTCACACCTGAGCGATTTTCTGCTTGAAGCTCGTAGCTCTAAAATGCTCAACAAACTAAATCCCATTCATTTCAGTAGCCCCTGTTCACATCTGCGGGTTCTGTCTCCTGAAGCAAAATGTCTGTAACTCAAAGTACATGAGTAGATTACATGCATTTTTGGCCCCATAGTCGTCAATAGAAATGGCTGAAAATGCCAAACTTGAGTGTTTTACAAGGATTTTGTCACTCGGTTTCTGCTCAAACTGCAATTTTCCACATAAAAATGCCTGAAGCTGTAAAACGCTTGTATTGGGCTTCTAAAATGCTTGTAAAAAGCTGCAAAAATGCCCAAAAAACACCAGTAAATCGCTATAATCAAGTGTAAATCAAGCCTTCGATGTGGTGGCTGCATTTTTTTAGGCTTTTCCCCTTTATTTTCACCTGGTGATCCAGCCAAGTAAGAGTTATATTTCAGATTATTTTAACCAACCAAGCTGTCTGGACAAAGTGGCAGTTGGGAGGTTGAGACAAACCATTTACCACTGATGAGAGGGGTGCTTGCAATGGTCACCTTTTTAATTTCTGTAAAACCTTTTATCCCAAAAGAAAAAAAACATTTTCCGTAACTACTTTTAAAGTGTTAGTTGGAGTTCAGCTTCAGTTTTAGTCAAGTCCATCTAAATCTACTAGTCTAGCACAGCCCTCTCCCCACTGACAATGCTGTTGTCCAAAGGCGACTGCTGATAAACAGACGTTTAGGAGCAGTTGGGTGTTTTTTCAGCAGTCCCTGAACTCTCCTCTGTTATCTTATCTGTCCATGTACATTGAGATGTTTATAGTCGTTTTTAGAGGTAGTTAAGTTCGGTGGTATTTGAAACGCCGAATGCTTAGTAACAGTGCGCAAACGTGTCTAACCGCGGTAACTCGCGTTTTTATAAGTGTTTCGTTTATAGGTGTTATCAATGGGGATACATTTCTGATCATTTTACAATTTCTAAACGCAAACACCGCTAAACGCAGCAAACCATACGTGTTTAACTGTCGGTTACTAGCTGTCAAGTTCCAGCATTAAGAAGAGGTTTTCAAACGTCAAAAGGCCTAAATGTTTCAGCTCTGGAGAGGACAACCAGCTGTCACGGGTCTACAGGTTAACCACTTGCCGACTGCCGCATGACTATTTACTGCAGCAGTCAGCCGCTCCAGGGCTAAGCGGCGTAGACCGCGCTCCCGCCCCCTGCCTTCCCTGCACGTGTTACCGGCGGCTCCGATGTCCGCCGGCCACTCGCGATCTTCCACAGGAAAGGGAGAAGGATGGATGACTGATGTAAACACAGCCGTCTGTCATTCACCCTGATGTAAACACAGCCGTCTGTCATTCTCCTTGATGTAAGCACAGAGGCTATGCGATCCTGCTATGTAGGATCATATGTCTCTGTGGTTACATCACAAGCCACGCCCTCCCACAGTTAGAATCACGCCCCTAGGGATAAATTTAACCTACTGATCACCAATAAAGTTAAGCCCTTCCCTGTCAGTGTCATTTTTACAGTAACAGTGCATATTTTTAGCACTGATTACCTTAGTAATGTCACTGGTACTCCCAAAAGTGTCAAAAATGTCAGGGGTCCAATCTGTCCGCCGCAATGTCGCAGTCCCACAAAAAAAATCGCAGATCACCGCCATTACTAGTTAAAAAAAAAAAAACAATAAAAATTACATAAATCTTTCCCGTAGTTAGTAAACGCAATAACTTTTGCGCAAACCAATCAAAATACGCTTATTTTGATTTTTTTTTTTTTTTACCAAAAAATATGTAGCAGAAAACAAATTGGCCTAAAATGTTAAAAAAAAATAAGATTTTTACTTTTTTTTTTTTTTTTTTGAGAATTTCATATAAAATATTGTTATTTTCTCTATCGCTCATTGACAGACGTAGTCTTCTTGATTCTCAAGAGCTGGGTTATGTTGTCTCCGCAGGAGTAGGACTAGGCAGAAAGACAAAACGTTCTGGCTCCACCTTAGGGGCAGTCCCTGAGGGTATATCCTCCCTCTCTCTGCTACAGGGAATCAGTTTTTTTCTGTCTAGTCAGGAGTAAGGACCTAAGTTCCTTGCTGGGATCTTTTTGGTCCTGGCAAGATTTTTTCTTAAAAAAAAATCTTTTTTTTTTTTTTTTTTTTTTTTTTAAGGCATTTTTTCTCCAGTGTTTTTTTCCTGTGAGATCTTCAAGCAAATACGCCGGACTGGGCGACACTAGTGGTCACCCCAGCCGGCCTACGAGCGCGCGCAGACCATTGCATTGCGCTTGGTCGGCTGCGACACATTCAAGTAAGTATGCGGGGCCGGGCGACGGGCTGGGTGTTGAGATCCAGTGGTCACCCCGGTTTCTGCCTACGAGCGCGTGCAGACCAGAGCTCCGCGCTGGGTCGGCCGCGACGGAGTCCCAGTGGAGGGACTGACCTTGCGAGTTAAAAGCCTCGCTTGGACGCCAGGAACCAGAGAGTCGAGGCGTCCGGAGTGGTCCACAACCTCCCACCCCGGTGGAGAGGGTATTGTGAAGAGAGGGTGCCTGTCGGTTCGGTATGGTGAGTAAACGTTCCCTTTTTTCTTTCCTCGTTATGAGGCAGTATGAATTATGGGCCCCTCCATACATGGTCAGTATATATCTGACACTAAAAGTCCCCCTTGTAAATACAGTATGTGTTTGGTGGGAAGTGGACTTGGTTTGAGAGCTAACACTCTACCCAGCAGACTGTAGCATTACAGCAGACATAGGAGGTATAATCCTACCTTATTTGTAGTGTATCTCCTGTAGATCAATAAATCGCCACTTAGCAGAGATGCAGGTGGATGTGCTGGGAAAACTATTTCGGCGGTCCGCCGCCATTTTGCCGTAGACCAGGTGCATGTATGTCCTCAGGTCACGCCGGCCGCCATGTTTTTGGAGTCTATTGTCTCTTGTATGGGGGCGGCCATGTTTCATGAGCCCAGCTACCTCGTGGAGAGCTGGGAACGCCGGAAGGCGTACACAGGGGGCGGAGCCACGTCCTTCTACCCGGGAAAAAGCAACAGCTCCTTCCAGTCTGTAAAAGACAGACGCTGACTGCAGTTGGTTGGGAACTTCACTGCATCGGTTGGTGAGCCTTGGGGGTCCCTCTCTCTCTCTGTGGGGATCGAGAAGCAGGTACTCTGAGGGGCGCTATTGCGCTAGGGGGAGACACATAAAAAAAAAAAAAAAAGTTTTTTTGTTTTTTCTGGCAAAGGTGTCCTGAATTAACATGGACCCTGCCACTCATGTATCTCCTCCGGATCCCCTTGAGGGGTCTGCAGGATCCTCCAGCACCCCACTGACGATTGAATCATTGTCAGCTATTATGGAAACGTTTGTGTCCCGGGTAGAAGTGGCTTGTCAGGGACAGGGCGCAAGAAAGCGACCCCCACCTAACCCCTTATTATCTGAAACCTTGGATTCAGACTCTGAGCCTATTTCTGCAGTTGCAGGTACTTCATCTGGGATTGGTGTCTCGTGTACTGTCTCTTCAGACAGTGAGGAGGATGTTTCGGCATCAGCCATAGCCAGAGAGGAAGCGTTGGTAAACGCACTCATTGTATCTGTTCAAGAAACCTTAAGATTACAGGGTATTCCATCGGAAATAGCTGAAACTGAAATCCCTTTTGGGACTAAAAAACGCATCAAAGTGGCGAAGGTTTTTCCATTGCCCAAATGTTTTGGCAATCCAATCGAAGAAGAATGGCGTCTGCCAAAACGCACTGCTATTTCTAAACGCATTAACAGGCGTTATCCGTTTGAGGAAACCCTCATTAAGAAATGGACAGAACCACCTGTGGTGGATTCACCAATTGCTAGATTGAATAAAGCCACGGTTATTCCTCTAGAAGACGCTCCGTCTTTTAAAGATCCAGTGGATCGCAAGATAGAAGCGATGTCTCGCACCATGTTTACCTTGATTGGATCAGCTTTCAGACCAATAATTGCTATTGGTCTGGTTTCGCAGGCTGTAACTGAATGGACCAAGTGGTTACGCCGGGACTTAGAAGAGGTCCCTCAGGCGGTATCAGATTTGTTGGAACAAATGATACAGGAGTTACAGTTTGTGTGTGATGCGGCGTTAGACGCCACTCCATTATTAGCGCGAGCATCAGTCTCAGCGGTGGTTCTCAGGCGTACACTGTGGCTAAAAGGTTGGTTAGCCGACCAAGGTTCCAAAAAAGCATTGGCTAATATCCCCTTTTTAGGAGAGCGTCTTTTTGGAGCCAACTTAGATGAGATCATTAAGGATCTCACGGGTGGAAAGAGCACCTTTTACCGCAAAATGTTAAAGGTAAAGGAACTCGTCAAAAACGAGGGCCTTCTTTTTCTGCTCACAAAAGGTTTTTTCGTCCCGCGGGTGAATATCCCCGCTCCTCCGGTCTTCACGAAGGTGTTGGCGCCAATGTTGGCACTACTGCGCCAAAGAGGCATATCGATTCTTGGTTACCTAGACGATCTTCTGCTTCATGCAGAGTCTCCTCAGACCTTGCTACAAAACATAGAAATTACTATAATTTCTTTACAGGAATTCGGGTGGCTGGTGAACCAGCAAAAGTCATTTCTGGTTCCCACCCAGAGGCTCGAATATCTGGGTCTAATTCTAGACACAGTCAGGACAAGAGTTTTTCTTCCGGTAGGGAAACTCCGGAAGATTCAATTAGCAGTCCAGTTGTTACTATCCAACAGCTGGTCTTCTCTTCGAACTTGCATGAGGGTTCTGGGGTTGATGGTGGCTTCCTTCGAAGCAGTCCCATTTGCCCAGTCCCATACCCGAATTCTTCAGCAAGAGATTCTTCTAAGATGGAATCGGAATCCGGAATCCCTGGACAATCAGATCCGATTGAGCAAACAGACCAGAGAGTCTCTGGTCTGGTGGCTTCGGTCTCCGATGCTCAGCCAGGGAAAGTCATTTCTGCCAATATATTGGACGATAGTGACCACGGATGCCAGTCTATCCGGATGGGGAGGAATTCTCGGTCAGTTATCTGTCCAGGGACTTTGGTCCCTGGAAGAATCCAGGTGGCCGATAAATGTATTGGAACTGAGAGCGATCAGACTTTGTCTGATTCACTGGACCGAGCAGCTCCAGAGCAGCCCGGTTCGGACCCAGTCGGACAATGCCACGGCCGTGGCTTATGTCAATCACCAGGGGGGCACCAAGAGTGTCCGAGCGGCCAAAGAAGTGGCTTGCATTCTTCGCTGGGCGGAACGATTTGTTCCAGCTATCTCTGCGGTGTTCATTCCGGGGGTGGAGAATTGGCAGGCAGATTATCTCAGCCGTCAGACTTTGGATCAGGGGGAATGGTCCCTCCATCCAGAAGTTTTCCACCAGTTGTGCCTACGGTGGGGCACCCCGGATGTGGATCTGTTGGCATCACGATTCAACAGGAAAGTACAGAGATTCGTGGCTCGCTCCCGCGATCCTCTAGCAGAGACCGCAGACGCACTGATCGCCCCGTGGGGGCAATACCAGCTAAGGTATGCCTTCCCTCCTCTCGGGTTACTGCCAAGACTTCTTCGCAGGATAGAGGAGGAAGGAATTCCAGTAATTCTGGTAGCTCCGGACTGGCCTCGTCGAGCTTGGTACGCCGACGTGGTCAGACTGGTGGCGGACGTCCCGTGGAGACTTCCTCTCAGGGAGGACCTACTGTCTCAGGGACCGATCTTCCATCCTGCTTTATGATCGCTGGCTTTAACGGCCTGGCTATTGAGACCCAGGTGCTGAAGGACAAAGGTTTGTCAGCTTCAGTTATTCCTACTCTAGTCGCACATGGAAGTCCTACATTGCATGGTGTGAACCTCTGGGGTTCCGTCCACGGTCTTATTCGGTTAGGCGAATATTAGCTTTTCTGCAACAAGGGGTTGAGCAGAAACTGGCCTTGAGTACTATCAAGGGTCAGGTCTCAGCATTAGCTATCTTCTTTCAGAAGCCTTTGGCTACTCATTCCTTGGTGCGGAATTTCATCCAGGGGGTGCGACATCTGGCTCCGCCAGTGCGCGCGCCGTTACCACCCTGGGATCTTAATTTAGTATTGTCGGTTCTTCAGAAACCTCCCTTTGAAGATATTAGGGAGATTCCTCTACCTACGTTGTCCCAGAAGGTGGCCTTCTTGGTGGCTATTACTTCTGCACGCAGGGTGTCAGAACTGGCCGCATTATCTTGTCGTTCCCCATATCTGGTGGTTCATAGAGATAAGGTGGTTCTTCGTCCGAATCCATCCTTCCTACCAAAAGTGGTTTCAGAATTTCATCTGAATGAAGAAATTGTATTACCTTCCCTGTGTCCTAAGCCCAGTCATCCTCGGGAGTTTGCTTTACACTCCTTGGATGTGGTCCGGGCGATCAGGGTATACTTAAAAACGACAGACTCGTTTCGCAAGACGGATTCACTTTTTGTGATCCCGGATGGACCCAAAAAGGGGTTGCCTGCATCTGCCGCGACCATTTCCAAATGGATCAGACAGACGGTGGTACAGGCTTATTCTATTAAGGGTCGGGAGCCCCTGTTCCCTGTTAAGGCGCACTCCACTCGGGCGCTTAGTGCGTCATGGGCCTTTCGCCATCAGGCGTCAGTGGTCCAGGTGTGCAAGGCGGCTACCTGGTCGTCGGTGCATACCTTTACAAAACATTATAAAGTTGATGTAATGGCATCATCTGATGCCGTGTTTGGCCGCAAGGTTTTGCAGGCCGCCATTTGAGGAGACCAGTGGTCTGCCTCGAGGGTTTTTTTCCGTTGGAAATTTTTCTTTTGAGTCTCATTCTTTGTTTATAATGAGCCTTTAAAACTTCTAGTTTGGCACCGGTTGGGCCTTCTAGATTGGATCTTGATTTTTGTCAATCCCACCCCTCATTTGTGGCACTGCTTCTGGATGTCCCAGCTCTTGAGAATCAAGAAGACTACGTCTGTCAATGAGCGATAGAGAAAATCGGATTTTTGTAAGATCTTACCGTAAAATCCTTTTCTCTTAAGCTCATTGACAGACGTAGTACCCGCCCCTCTATCATTGAGTTGGGTTGGGTTAAATTATCTGTTACTGCTTTAGAACAGAACTGATTCCCTGTAGCAGAGAGAGGGAGGACTGCCCCTAAGGTGGAGCCAGAACGTTTTGTCTTTCTGCCTAGTCCTATTCCTGCGGAGACAACATAACCCAGCTCTTGAGAATCAAGAAGACTACGTCTGTCAATGAGCTTAAGAGAAAAGGATTTTACGGTAAGATCTTACAAAAATCCGATTTTTTTTCAAAATTGTCGCACTTTTTTTGTTTTATAGCGCAAAAAAAAAATTGCACAGGTGATCAAATACCACCAAAAGAAAGCTCTGTTTGTGGGAAAAAAAGGACGTCAATTTCATTTTGGTACAGCGTCGCACGGCCGCGCAATTGTCTGTTTAAGTCACGCAGTGCTGAATCGCAAAATAGGGCCTGGTCTTTGAGCAGCCAAACCATCCGGGGCTTGAGTGGTTAAAGAGCTAGCTCACCTTCACACAAAAAAGTGGGGCTAAGAAAGACAGCACTCCCTTCTGTACTGCTAGGGGGCATTTTCCCTAAAAGTTCATCCTAGAGAAGAGGACAGGACAGATACTGTTTTTGAAGCAGGCCTCTCTCCATTCACAAAAAGCTTACAGGTATGGGAGGAGCATAAATTTACTATTTTAAAATTTGATTAATTTAAAATTATGGAGTGGTGTGCATAGACTGCATAGAGAATTTACCCTCTTAACAACAATTCCAGGCATTAACATGTGATATATGGTTACATTGGTCCAGTTTGGACCGACCTAACAATGTATACAGTATATGACAGACCTGGCAAATGCTCTGGAAGCTGGAAAATCACTGAAATAGACGCTGCTACTTCAGTGATCTCCATTTGCTTCCAGATCCCATGCTGATTGTATAGAGCCTCCTGTATTCAAAAGGCATCAGACTGCCTGCTCACCATGGGCGCCATTCAGAGAGAATTTTGCATTTTCAGAATATATGTAAAACATTTTCTTATTAGACGAGGTGAAGAATGTGACATCACCGCCCAGCCTCTCCCACTCGTTCAATCAGAGATTGCTTTGCATTCATTAAGAAAATACAAAGCATTCTCTAAATGGTGCTCATGCCGAGCAGCTAACCTCTTGTTTTCACAATGCAGGAGAGCAGCCCACTCTGCAAGGGACCTGGAAGCAAGTGGAGATCACTGAAGTAGTGGTGTCTACCTAAGTGATTTCCAGATTCCAGGAACATTGACCAGGTATGGCATATACATTGGACCAATGAAAGTATGTATAACATTCCTATGAATGGAATTATTCTTTATAGTTAATTTATACTAGCAGGGCCCTCTGACTCCTACTGTATTAAAATGTATTGTATTTTTACTGTCTATCCTCAAGTTGTAAAGTGCTGCATAAACTTTCGGCGCTATATAAATCCTATATAATAATAATATATAATAATACTATGTATTAGCTCCTCCTCTAGCAAAGAGTGAGCACTAGGTTTTATAACCACTTGGAGAGGGAGGGGTAGGTTTAACTGTTTTGTAACTACCAGGAGTTGGGTTTTAAAGTGTTACTAAACCCAGTAGCCTGCATTCAGCATACTTGGTCTCCCACAGTACATGGAAATGCAACTATTTTAGTAAATATAAACTGCTAAATACCTTTTCTCATCAGCAGTATATAGCAGTCTTGTGACTTCTATCAGTGTCTGGTTAAAGCTTGTAGAATGAGATTTCACTCTATTATGACTGTCCTATGAGGCTGCTAGACCCCTGACCCTCTGTCTAGAGAGTGCTGATTGGCCCTGTGCTGATCACATGCACCCTCCCCAAAAAAAAAAAAAAACGCTATAGCAATACAAACCAAACTGAGCATGTGCAGCATGCCTCCAAGGCTCTGTACTATCAGCAGATGGATTGGGGACAGTAAAAGGTGAAGATCAGAGAAGACAGGATCAAACAACATTTGTACACAAGGGGGAGGATTAACCCCTTGGGTTCCACAGTGAGTATAACCAGCAGGCTTTACTGCATATACAGACTGATTTTACAGTTGTAGGTTTGGTAACACTTTAAGGTTATATATTGTGTCACTGATAATGTTACTGTATGACAGCATGACAAATGAGATGGCTTTTCTCCTCCCTATTTTGGTATTTATTTGTTCCACATGTTGAACCTGTATCTTCTATGCATCCAATTCACTCAGTGTAGAATTTCACGAGTCAAAACCCCTTTGTTTGCAGAGTTCACAATGAATATTAGGAATAGTACTTTTGTATAGCTTTATGTGACAGGACCTGTGATCGATAGGGAGCAGAATGGTTGGTGTTAACCTGTGTGCCCTGACCAGATTCCTCCCAGGGTCATGAATTCCTGGCTTAAAGGATAAGGCTAAAAATGCCGCCTCTGCTTCTAATCTCTGTCCATTCTAAGCCCATGGCTGGACAAGTCATTATTCATGGTGGAGGTCAATGTCTGACATTCACCTTTTAAATGATGTGAGGTGTAAATAAAATGGGCCACTCCTGTGGAACAGCTCCAAAATCATGACATATCTTTCCTGTTTCCATCCCAGAAAAATATAAATAGGATGATATCCGGTTGTTACAAAGAGTTCTATTACGCTTTTTCCCATTAAGCTTACGACACCCATAAGGATATGTATTTTGTAATCTCAAGCCAAGACTGGCGCATACTCTATCTCTCTTTTCTATGTGTTCTAATTGAAGAATACAATTCGTTTTGTGCTTGATTTATTTTTAATTCTTTTGGCTTTTTGGCACAGAGGAGGGTTACACCCTCTTTCAGGTTTTAAAGTGACATTCACACTATACTAAAAAAAGGTCTTCTCAAAAGAATATGTCTAATATTTACACCTCTGCTGTCTTCAGGAGGGCCGAAGAATATTCGAGAGGAACTGCACTGCATATGGGCACCACAAACCAAAAACGCTATTTCACTTATTTTTAGTATTTAAAACCAACCCCATCCATCCATGTCTCCATGCTTTATTTTTCTGAGAAATAATTTTGAAAAATGCCCCCTGGCATTTCTGGCTGTGGCCATCTTGGGTAAGGGCAGATGACTCATGTATCATTTACTTCCTGGAATCTGTCTCAGGCATTGGCTGAGCTTAGAACCCTCCCCCCCCTCCCTTCAAGACTCCTGGGATGTATGACATCATGGGATGGTAGGCCGGAATTTGTCATATAACAAACTACTCACAAATATGAAGTAAGTATTAATGTAAATAACACACCAGACATTGAGTTGGATAAATAAGGCCGCGGCCGTTTATTACTGGTTTCAAAATGTAATAAATAAACACATCAAATAATTATAACAACACTGTAACAACCTAGCCACTACAACTCAGGCTGGATAAACACCAGATTTGTTCCAATATTTTCCCAACCATACAAAACAATGTAATAATAATATTCAAAGAAACTCATCATAACTCTTTGGTCCTCCTCTGCTCAAGCAAAGCTGACACCACCACATAATAATTTGGCCACGACAAACCAAGGGGAGGGAGGGAGGGAGGGAGAGGAACACCACAGTTCTGATTTCTGAGGCTATTGACCTGAGCCTGTTGAAGCACCCCCTTAAATACCCCAGAACATTGTTCTGGAATAAACCAGTGGGCATTTAGGCGGGATAAAAGAGCAGAAAGGAGCTATTCTGACCTTAGAAAAGAGGTCAAAACTACCTAATCTCCCCAGATACTGAATAAAGAGCGGTCATTTTAACAGGAAAGATGCTATTTGACCTTCCCAGAAAAAAGGTCAGCCTGACCCTTTCCTTAGAACTTTAGCATCTTTCCCTAAGATAACTGAATGAGGTCAAAATTAACCCTGAATTAAATCCTTATTAAATCTTCTCCTACCACCATCCCATGAGGAAAAGGGGTGCTAAAAGCTCCCCCCCCCCCCCCTATTTGCAGAGGCATGGAAACCAGGAAGCAACTGAAGAAATGCAAAATAAAAGTGTAAAACAAGTACATATGCTATACTTTCCTATCTATGCTAGCAGCATAAGGATTAGAAATAGTCCAGGTTGATCGAGAGAGTGAAGTTCCACTTAAGTATCCACTAAGTTCCACTTATTAGGTATCAGACCAACTTCCAGGTATGTTTACCTACTTGGCGACCACCCTATAGCAGTTTTACGGCTACAGGGCAGCAGCTGTGAGCATTATCACGTGTATATATATATATATACGTGATCCTGCACTTCTGGGCAGCAGGCACAAATGTGAGCTGCTGGCGGCTTGCTCCTGCTGTGTGATTACACACAGCAGGAGCCAATCGGCAGGTACCGCGTACTTTATGTCTGCCGCCACGTGCCGATCATCAGCACGAAAGATGTACACAAGGCAGATTGCTTTTCTGACAGGAGGTAAGGCATGGATTCTGCGTTTCTGCAAAGCGAGGACTAGGATCCATGTCTTCCCCTAGTAAAAGCACCCCCCATAATTTAGAAAAACACTGGTCAGGCACACAGTTAACCCTTTGGCGCTGATGTTAACCCCTTCCCAGCCAGTGTCAGTACAGTGACAGTGCATATTTTAGCACTGATCACTGTATTAGTGTTACTGGTCCCCAAAAAGAGTTAGTGACATAATGTCTGCTGCAATATCGAAGTCCCGCTATAAGTCACTGATCGCCACCATTACTAGTAAAAAAATAAATAAAAATATCCCATAGTTTGTAGATGCTATAACTTTTGCGTTAAACCAATCAATATACGCTTATTAGGATTTTTCTTTTACCAAAAATCTGTAGCAGAATACACACGGTGATATATGGGGAGTACTCGGATTGGTTGAGTGTGGAAGGAAGGGTCCCCCAAGGATCTGTCCTGGGACCAATCCTGTTTAATTTATTCATAAATGACCTAGAGGATGGGATAACCAGCACAATCTCAGTATTTGCGGGCGATACTAAGTTAAGCAGGACAATATCTTCTATGCAGCACATACATGGAAACCTTACAAGAAGACCTGAACAAAATAATGGGGTGGGCAACTACTTGGCAAATGAGCTTCAATGTTGAAAAATGTAAGGTAATGCACTTGGGTGCCAGAAATATAAACGCAATTTACTCATTGGGGGAAACCTCTGGGGGAATCTAAAATGGAAAAGGAAAACAAAAATGTGACAGGCGCATTAGTCACACAAATAAGCCAAAGTCCATGGTGGTCAAAAAAGTAATTAAATGGAATATGCCTTTGCTGCGAAGAAGGAGCGCGGCTGCCCTTCCCCCGGCAGTACGCACGCTCGGAAACGTGTCACATTTTTATGACGTCATCTGCATCCGACCGCTAACCAAGCCTCGTCTTCAGTGACTTACCTTGAGCCTGTTCCTGTTTCCAGCTCCGCCGTAACTGCCGGCCACGGCGAGGAGGACTCAGCTCCATAGCTGCATAGGCTCCATGGCTGCATAGGATCGGATGACAGCGTCCATCACCCATCCATCCCGGAACCATTAGAATGGGTCTTTTTCATATGAGTACCTACTTGAAGATGTGAGTGCATATTTTATCAATAAATGTACATACAAAGTCTACACTTAGAGGCGCCTCTGTTCTTCTTTGTTGTAAGATGGAAAAGGACCTGGGGGTCCTAGTAGACAACAAGCTTCGCAGTGGCATGCAATGCCAAGCTGCTGCAAGCAAAGCCAACAGAATACTGGCATGCATTAAAATACAGATTCACTCCAGAGATGAAACGATAATTCTCCCACTCTACAAGACTCTGGTCCGACTGCATCTCGATTATGCCGTCCTGTTCTGGCCACCGGTCCTCAGGAAGGATGTGCTGCAACTGGAGAAAGTCCAGGGAAGGGCAACAAAGATAATTAGGGTAATGGAGGACATCTGCTATGAGGAAAGACTACAAGCATTGAACTTATTCTCTCTGGAGAAGAGACGCTGGAGATGGGATATGATATCAATGTACAAATACTGTACTGGTGACCCTAGCATAGGGAACAAACCTTTCAGCAAAAGGGAATTCAATAGGACACGCGGCCACTCACTAAAATTAGAAGAGAAGCGGTTTAACCTTAAACTGCGTAAAGGGTTATTTACTGCCAGAGCAGTAAGGATGTGGGATTGTTTTTCACAAGCAGTGGTATCAGCAGGGAGCATCGATAGTTTAAAAAAACGATTAGATGGGCTTCTTACAGACTACAACATACAGGGGTATACAATGTACTGTTAACAACAAACACACACTTATCATAGGTTGAACTGGATGGACTGGTATCTTTTTTCAACCTCACTATGTAACATTGGCCTAAACTGATGAAGAAATTAGATTTTTTTTTTTTTTAGATATATATAGGATATATTTTATAGCGGAAATTAAAAGATGATTTTTTTTTTTTGTTTAAAGAACAAAAAAATAAACACAGAGGTGATCAAATACCACTTAAAGAAAGCTCTATTTGTGAGAAAAAAAGGACATAAATGTAATTTGGGTACAGCGTTGCATGACCGTGCAATTGTCAGGTAAAGTAACGCTGTGCTGTACGAGTAAAGTACTGCTCCAGGAAGAATCACCTCCCCTGCTGCTCACCTGCCTCTGATTGGATCGGGTGCCGGCCCTGTTTGCAACAGGAGTGCATGAAATAAATCAGGCTGGATGGCCGCACTCCGATGCAATCACCTAACTTCTGTTGTAAAAACAATAAATCCTACAGAAAATGGTGGTGGTGAAACAACAGAAAACAGCTAATGCGTATAACACACCTGGACTGGTGCTTAATCATAGATGAAATGTTAGACATACTGTACATACGAGTGTGTGTGTGTGTATAAATATATATATATATATATATATATATATATATATATGTGTGTGTGTGTGTATGAAAAAAAACACCCATGTACATCAACTCCGGTATTATTCGGTGATCAGGTATTTAACCGCTTGCCGACTGCTCACAGTATATTTACTGCGGCAGTTGGCCCCTCACAGGCAGAGTGACGTAGGTCTACGTCGCTCGCCTGTGAGGCTCTGGGGAGGGAGCGCGCGCCCGCGGAGGCGCGCTCCCGCGCGGTCACGGACCCCCCCCCCCCCGCGCGTGTGACCAGAATGTCAGGCAGCTTGTGTAAACAAGCCACCTGTCATTCTCCTCGCTGTAAAGACACTGATCACTCGGATCTAGTATGTAGATCCGTTGATCAGTGTCCTTACAGCTCAAGCCACAGCCAATCACAGTAGAAAGCACGCCCCTAGGGACACACACAGCCCCTCCCTCCCAAATAAAGTTAACCCCTTCACTACCAGTGTATTTTTACAGTAACAGTGCATATATATAGCACTGATTACTGTAGAAATGTCACTGGTAACCCCAAAAGTGTCAAAAATGTCAGTCAAGGGTCCGATCTGTCCGCCCCAATGTCGCAGTACCGCAAAAAAAAATCGCAGATCGCCGCCATTACACGTTAAAAAAAAAAACACCAAAAATGACAGAAATCTTTCCCTTTGTTAGTAAACGCGATAACTTTTGCGCAAACCAATCAAAATACGCTTTTTGCGATTTTTTTTTTACCAAACATAGGTAGCATAAAACAAATTGGCCGAAAATTTTAAAAAATTTTGATTTTTACATTTTTTTTGGGGGAATTTCATATAAAAAAATGTGAAAAATATTGTTATTTTTGCAAAATGTACGCTCTTTTTTTGTTTATAGCGCAAAAAGTAAAAATCGCACGGGTGATCAAATACCACAAAAAGAAAGCTCTGTTTGTGGGAAAAAAAGGACGCCAAATTTGTTTAGATACAGCGTCGCACGATTTGCACGCAATTGTCTGTTAAAGTCACGCAGTGCCGAATCGCAAAATACCCCCTGGTCGTTTAGCAGGAAAATCCTCCGGGGCTTAAGTGGTTAAGGCTGAAAGCCAATTACCTATTTAGCCATGAAAGCTAGAAGATATAAACTGGACTACTGAGATACAAATCATAAACATTAACAAATTTAGACACCTTTAAAAAGTTTCACAAAAACATTATGTTTCAAGCTTACACACGTACATAGAAGATTAACAGATGTGGGGAAACCGTTTATATTAATATAGGCAACAGCAAATAAACAGATACATTCACGTTAACCAGCATGGTTGCTATCACTCCACAGTTTCCCCATGTTCAAAACCTCAATGTACGTGAATGCACACTAAAATAGAAAACCAAGCCTGCATAACTGATGATCATAATAGGTGGAATAAACACCAAAAGTAATATAAAAATACAATTAGTGAACAAATATTGGAAAGTGTGCATGTACAGTATAATGCAAACAATGGAAATCTAACAGTGTGCACATAAACAGGCTAAGCCTGATTACACAAAATGTAATTGAAAGAACATAAACAAACTTGTTCTCTAAAAGGAGACCCAAAGGGGTTAAATTAACCACTCCAACTACGTATAGAAAAGGTGAAAAGGGTATACATTACTTATATAACAAATATCAAGCATGGACACATCACTCATAAAAATGAGTGACTTGCCATTCCAAATTAAAGGCATGAGGGCTTTCTAATATTAAAATTAACCACTTCCATACCGGCCTATTCTGGCACACCTCTCCTACATGTAAAAATCATAATTTTTTTGCTAGAAAATTACTCAGAACCCCATATATTATATATGTTTTTTTTTTAGTTAGACCCTAGGGAATAAAATGGCAGTCGTTGCAACTTTTTATCTCACATGGCATTTGCGCAGCAATTTTCAAACCAGTTTTTTTGGTGGAAAAACGGTTTCATGAATAAAAAAAAAAAAAAAACTAAATTTAGCCAAATTTTTTTTTTATAATGTGAAAGATAATGTTACACCGAGTAAATAGATACCTAACATGTCACGCTCTAAAATTGCGCACACTCGTGGAAAGGCGCCAAACTTCGGTACTTAAAAATCTCCATAGGCGACACTTTAAAAATTGTTACAGGTTATCAGTTTAGAGTTACAGTGGAGGTCTTGGGCTAGAATTGTTGCTCTCCCTCTAACGTTCGTGCCGATACCTCACGTGTGGTTTGAACGTTGTTTACATATACAGGCATGACAAATGTATGCGTTTGCTTCTATGTGCGAGGACAGGGGCTCTTTAAAAAAAAAAATTTTTTTATTGTTTGTTATTTTTATATTTTTACACTTTCCTTTTACATTTTTTTTAATCACTTTTATTCTTATTACAAGGAGTGTAAACATCCCTTGTAATTAGAATAGAGCATAACGGGTTCTCTTAATGGAGAGATGTGGGGTCTATGAGTCCCCACAGCTCTCCTCTAGCCTGGAACGACTGAGATAAAAAAAAAAAAATGACCTCAGCCTTTCCAGCCCAGATCACGTCAGTATTTACAACTGCCAGGCTGGACGTGACATCATAACATCGTGCCCAGGCCTCTGAGAGTCCTAGAGACTGCCAGGGACCATCTGGTCCTTGGTATTCTCTATGGTGAACTTCCGCCACAGGCAGATTCCTTCTCCGGGTTGCTGATCATACGGGCATGCCAGTAGAAGCACCAGAGTGCGGCAGGAGGGGGGGGTGGGGGCATACCCTTCCGCTATCTGTAAGAACAATCAGTCGGCTGAACTGCCCCTTTGATTGTTCTGATGGTGAAGGGGATCGCCGGCTGCAAAAGATGGTATCTGAATGATGCCTGCAGCTGCTTCTTATTATGGCATTCATTCCAGTGTTTTGCATAGAACGGTTCTTATGTACACTGCTCAAACAAAAAAAGTTACTTTTACCGGTAATGACTTTTCCAGGAGTCTTTCAGGGACAGCCACCTCTGAGAGACCTTGGCTCCTCCATTCCAGGAAACACCGCCTCAACATGAAAATTTAAACCCTGTCAGCTGGCGCCCTTCAGTTTTCCAAGAGTACCTCTGGCCAGCAGACATATATTACCAACCTCCATTTTTCTGACCGTCTTATGTCCAGACCTTCTTCGGGTGGGTAATGGTGCTGTCCTGAAAGACTCCTGGAAAGGACGTTACTGGTAAGAGTAACTCTATATTTCCCCTCTTGTCTTTCAGGACAGCCACTCTAAGAGGATAGCAGAGTACTTACCCCTAGGGTGGGACCCCCGCTTGAAGGACTTTGCGCCCAAAAGCCTGATCTTTAGTGGATAACAGGTCCAGCCTGTAGTGCTTAATGAAGGTCAAAAAGCTGGACCAGGTTTCTGCCCGACAGATCTGCTCCAGGGTAGCACCAGCTCTTTCCGCCTAGGAAGTCGCCATAGCCCTAGTGCAGGGATCCTCAAACTACGGCCCTCCAGCTGTTGCAGAACTACACATCCCATGAGGCATTGTAAAACTCTGACATTTACAGACATGACTAGGCATGTTGGGGGTTGTAGTTCCTGAACAACTGGAGGGCCATAGTTTGGAGACCCCTGCCCTAGTGGAATGTGCCCTGTGGGACCTCCTTCCCGCTTGAAGCATAGGCCTTGCTAATAGGTAACCTAAACTATCTGGCTAAAGAATGCTTAGAGGCTTTAGAAACGTTACTAGCAAATAAAACAAAGAAGGAATTAAACTTCCTAAATTCCTTTGTATGATTCCTGTACTGAAGCACACACCTTCTAACATCTAACTTATGATAGTTACTCTCCTGTTCACTCACAGGATTCAAACAGAAAGTTGGTAAAACGATTTCTTGGTCTCTGTGAAACTTCGAGACCACTTTTGGTAAGAAAGCTGGACCTGTCCTAAACATAATGCGATCTGAAAAACCTGTAGAAAAGGAACTCTAATAGAAAGAGCTTCTAGTTCACTAACCCTTCTGGCGGTAGTGTTCGCCACTAAAAAAAACGCTACCGCACAAGAAGTTGGTTCAAACGGCTCTCCTAAGAGAGCCTGTTAACCCATGGATAGATCCCACATAGGAAAAGGGGGATTACTCACTGATCTCTACCTGTTTAAGGCCTAAAAAAAAAAAAAAAAAAAATCACCCAAAGGTTGTTGGCTAAGGATACTTCTAAAAAGACACTTCCAGTATCTCACAAAAGTGAGTACACCCCTGTAAATATTTCATTCTTATATCTCATATCTATATCTTATATCTTTTCACATGACAACACTGAAGAAATTACACTTTGCTACAATGTAAAGTAATGAGTGTACAGCTTGTATAACAGTGTAAATTTGCTGTCCCCTCAAAATAACTCAACACATAGCCCTTAATGTTTAAACCGCTGGCAACAAAAGTGAGTACACCCCCAAGTGCAAATTTGGCCCAATTTTCCTCCCCGGTGTTACGTGACTCGTTAGTGTTACAAGGTCTCAGATGTGAATGGGGAGCAGGTCTGTTAAATTTGGTGTTATCACTCTCACTCTCACTCTCTCTTACTGGTCTCTGAAAGTTCAACATGGCACCCTAATGGCAAAGAACTCTCTGAGGATCTGAAAAAAAGAATTGTTTCTCTACATAAAGATAGTCTAGGCTAAAAGAAGATTGCCAATACCCTGAAACTGAGCTGCAGGATGATGGCCAAGACCATACAGCGGTTTAACAGGACATGTTCCACTCAGAACAGGCCTCGCTATGGTCGACCAAAGAAGTTGAGTGCATGTGTTCAGCGCCATACCCAGAGGTTGTCTTTGGGAAATAGACATATGAGTGCTGTCAGCATTGCTGCAGAGGTTGAAGGGGACGGGAGTCAGCCTGTCAGTGCTCAGACCATATGGACCACACTGCATCAAATTGGTCTGCATGGCTGTCTTCCCAGAAGGAAGCTTATTCTGAAGATGATGCACAAGAAAAGCAAGCAAACTGTTTGCTGAAGACAAGCAGATAAAGGACATGGATTACTGGAACCATGTCCTATGGTCTGATGAGACCAAGATAAACTTATTTGGTTCAGATAGTGTCAAGCGTCTGTGGTGGCAACCAGGTGAGGAGTACAAAGACAAGTGTGTCTTGCCTACAGTCAAGCATGGTGGTGGTAGTGTCATGGTCTGGGGCTGCATGAGTGCTGCAGGCACTGGGAAGCTACAGTTCATTGAGGGAACCATGAATGCCAACATGTACTGTGACATACTAGAGCTGGGCACGATCCCCTTCCTTCAGAGAATGGGCTGCAGGGTTCCACAGCTTCCACAGCTCCCAATTAATCCCATTGGAGTGGGCTGTACCGTCCTCCCTCAGTGGAGTCTTCTCTGGGATATTCCTGCTCAGTAATCTCTGGAGAAAGGAGATCAGTGTGCACCGTCGGGGTGTCCTATCACAGCAACCATCCTCCCCATAGAGGAGACATCATGCGGTACTCACGTGCTTACCTGTAAGTGTACTTGAATGGACGTTTCTGATGATCTGTACCTAGTGGGTTTTAATCCCCCTCAAACCTTTTTGGCTTCTCCATTGATTTGGAGGCCATTATAATCGGGTAAGCAGCCATTTGTTTATGTTCCACTGGTGGCTTCTTCCTGTTTTGCCATGAGAAGAGTGCTATCTCCATCTGCATGCTGGGACTTGTGGTTCTCCCTTATAGTACAAGTTTTTTTTCACCATTGGATTTATTCCTTTTCTTCATTTATGGACATCTATATGGACTTTTCACATTTTTAGTACTATCATTTTGGATTCATATGTATATGTATTGAATACTTTTTTTTTAACACATTATTATTAGCGCTACACGTTTATTTTGCATGTAGATTAGGGGGGCCAGATACATGGATAAGGGGGGCGCCATCCCTGCGTCCCCAATGGGTGGGCCGCCACTGATGTACAGCCTCATATCTCCCAACTATGTCGGCAAGAGGGCACAAAAAACAACGGACCCATATTACTCCATACATCGTTGAATGGGAAACATAAACAATTTATCATTCTATCTGTACTAGTTGCAGTGTGTGTGAATGCAGAACGTCAACAATGTATCCATCGGCATCAGCCGCAGGCAATCAGACTCAATCCTGGATTATATAGTTACACCAAAGCCTCCACTACCTAAAACCCATATGCCAAATGTAATGGATATATAAGATAGACTAGAACAAAAAATACAAAAGGTTTCAAACAGACACATAAGCAAATGTATGTACCATAACATGAATATTGGCCAGTAATCCTATAAATGTATACTTGGATAAAGACATAGAATTATATACACTGCTCTAAAAAAGTTAAAGGAACACTTTTTAATCAGAGTATAGCATCAAGTCAATTCAACTCCTGGGATATTGATCTGGTCAGATAAGTAGCAGAGGGGGTTGTTAGTTTCAGCTGCTTTGGTGTTAATTAAATTAACAACAGGTGCACTAGATGGGCAACAATGAGAAGACCTCCAAAACAGGAATGGTTTTACAGGTGGAGGCCACTAACATTTTTATAGCTACTCATCTTTTCTGACTGTTTTTCACTACTTTTGCATTTGGCTAGGGTCAGTGTCACTAATGGTAGCATGAGGAGATACTTGGACCCTATAGAGCAGGGGTATTGAATTAAAATGTATCGAGGTCCGGTCAGTAAAATTTTCTTGTAGCAGAGGTCCGAATATCATGTCGGAACCCGTGGCGTCTTTTCGCATGTGCCAAACAGCATTTCAGTTCTGTGCGATTTTGGAAAAAAAAGGTCAAGGACTTCTTTCTCTATGTTTCTCGTGGGTAGTTCAGCCCGCGATGTGTGCGCCACATGCACAGATCTGAATCCCTCAGTCCCCACTGCTCATCACAGTCCCCTCCGCGCCTTCACATTAAGATCTCCTCTTGATGAGTGTCCTCAGGTTCCCCTTTACATCACCCCCCTCCACTCCTTTCACAGTAATGTTCTCACACTTCCTTGTCATCGACCCCCCCCTTGACAGTACTATCCTCTGCCCCTATTTACATCACCCCCCCCCCCACATTACTGTTCTCTGTCCCCACAATCCCCCCCCCCCCCCCACAATCCAATCCTGAGCTACCCCGCATTACTGTCCTCAGCCCCTTTCACATTACTCTGCTTATTGTCCCCCACATTACAGTCCTCAGCCTCCCCCAATTTAATGACACACACACACATTACAGTCCTCAGTCCCCCACTTTATTGCCCTCCGCTCTCTCCACATTACAATCATCAGTCCCCCCCACATTACAGTCCTCAGCCTCCCCCAATTTAATGTCCCCCCCTACACACACACACACACACACAAACACACACTACAGTCCTCAGCCTCCCCCAAATTAATATCCCCCCCCCCCGCACACACACATTACAGTCCTCAGCCTCCCCCAATTTCCCAATTTAATGCCCCCCCCCCACACACACACACACACATTACAGTCCTCAGTCCCCCACTTTATTTTCCTCCGCTCTCTCCACATTACAGTCATCATTCCCCCCCACATTACAGTCCTCAGCCTCCCCAATTTAATGTCCTCAGGGCCCACCGAACATCACAGTCTTCAGGGCTCCACTTTAATGTCCTTAGCTCCCCCCCCCCCCCACTATGATGTCCTCAGCCCACCACATCACAGTCCTCAGCCTCCCCACTTGAATGTCCTAACCTTCCCCCCACACCCCACATTAAAATCCTCTGTCGTCCACTGTAATGTCCTCAACATACACACACCACAGCTCTTCCACTTCGCTGTCCTCAAATACACACACACACACATCACTGTCCTCAGCACACACATTCCTCATTTTCAGCTTTTCAAACTAGTGTCCTCACTCCCTGGGACTTCACCCCCTCCCTTACTGTCTTACCTTGCCTACACAGATCGAAGGTTGGAGGGAGGCACAGGCACAGCATATTTGGATGGAGGGGGGCGTTGCAAGATCGTGATTGGTTGCTAGGACTGCCCTTCATCCTAGCAGCCAATCCCTGCTTGTGAAACTCGGGCAGCTCCGCCCAGCTCCGCCCTCCATCCAGAACTGTCCTGCCTTCTGCTGTCTGCTCTGTGAGCAATGGATTACAGAGCGACGGCAGGGGAAGAAAAGGCTGCTAAATAGCGGTACCGCGGCGGTCCGAATGGAAACATGACGCGGGCCACATGTGGCCCGCGGTCCGCCATTTAGTGATCACCGCTATAGAGGTTGCACAGGCAGTCCAACTCCTCCAGGATGACACATCAATACTAGTGATGGGCTTCGAGTTCGACTCGAACATCGCTTGTTCGTATGTTCACAGAACGCACAAGCATATTCGCCTGCTGATGAGCGCCCCATAATGCACTGTGCAATTGCAGTGCATTTAGTGCTTGTCATTGGCCAAAGCATGCACCTTACCTGTATGCTTTGGCCAATCACAGCACAATGTCCTGTCATTGCCATGATTGGACAAAGGCAGGGTGCAGTCCATGCCCTGCACTATATAAGGCTGCTACTGCCATGGCAGCCATATAGAGTGTGTTAGGGCGAGATAGGAGTGAGATTAAGTAGGTAATGGATTGTGTGAGTTATATAGTAATTTATCAGCCAGTGCATTATATATCAGCCCGTGTAGTATAGATATATCAGACAGTGCAGTATACTGTATATCAGCAGTGTAGTATATATCAGCCCATGCAGTATTAATCAGCCAGTGCAGTATAGATATATTAGCAGTGCGGTATATATCAGTCAGTGCAGCATATACAGTATCTGCCAATGCAGTATAGATATATCAGCCCGTGCTGTATATATCAGCCAAGTCTAGTGCAGCCAGTATGCCTTCTACTTCATTGGCTGGTTTGTTTTGGTGGCGCACCAGCACTAATTTTATTTAGGGCATAATTGCCTTCCACCTTGTGCATCTCAGGCGCTATTCCTTTTGCCTCAGCAGGGGTTTTCTTCTTTTTGGTTTTATTAATTTTTTCTTTATTTAAAAAAAAAAAAAAACTATAATAAAACGGTTTATAGTGCACCAAGCACAAAAGTCTTGCACCCAAGCACCATATTCCCTTCCCAAACTATATAATAAAACGTTATAAAAATCTCCCCCAAAAAATAAAAAACAATAATAAAACAGTATATAGTGCACCAAGCACAAAAGTATTGCACCCAAGCATCATATTTCCATCTCACATTCTATAATAAAAAGTTATAAACCCCCCCCCAAAAAAAAATCTACATCATGTCTGAAAAGAGAGGCAGATGATCACAGGCCACTAAAAGAGGGCAAGCAGCCTCTGTGTCCACAGTGAAAAGTGGTGGTCACGGACATGGTCCTTTTTTTTTTTTTCCAGTGCCGGCTGTGTTTTTGAACCACAACATGCAGAAGAGTTGGTGGAGTGGATAACTAAGCCATCCTCATCCTCCTCGTCCTCTGACACCCAGGCTCATACTAGTTTGCCTTCCACCGCAGCTGCCAAAGCGGCCTATTCCACAGGCTCCTTCTCCACAGCTACTCCTTCCGTACCTTCGCCATCATGCATGGAGGAGTCACCTAAATTATTTGATCATAGTAACAGTTACATGATGCTGGAGGATAAGCAGCTATTTGAATGCTCCTATGTTGGTTCCTAGTTTGAGGAAGGGAATAACGTGAGCCTAGAGAGAGGGGGTGACAATGACGGACAAGAAACCAGCAGTCATGTTTCCACAGCTGCAGCATACTGCCGAGTTTGCTCCAGTGACGGGGAGGGAGGGGATGATGAAGTCACTGACTGTACTTGGAGGAGGAAGAGAAGGTAGCACAACTCCAACAAGGCAGGATGTGCTCCAGGGGCAGCCTTAAGGGCAGCCACCCTATTGCATCACAGCACAGAGCTCCACAGGTGCAGGACGCTGCTAACTCCCTGTTGACTTCCAAAAGTTCATTGGTGTGGGCATTTTTCAACACATGTGCAGTAGACCGCAGCGTTGCTGTTTGCAATCTCTGTCTGAAGAGGATCAAGTGTGGCCAGAACACCAGCCGCTTGGGCACCACATGCTTGACAAGACCTGCCATGCAGTACATTGGCAACAGCACGTGAAAGACCCACATCATGAAAAAATGCAGACTTCTCCTTGCTCCTCATCTGGGATCTCTACCCATACTATACCTCATGTCTTCTAAAAAAACCTGCACTCAGAGGGATGATGGTACAGCAATGGGTGCCTTTTCAACTGGTAGATTCTGCTCCCTTTCGTGAATTTGCAGAATGTGCTGTACCACAGTGGCAGGTTCCAAAAAGATATTTCTTTTCACGTAAGGCCATTCCAGCTCTCTACCATCATGTGGAAGGTAGTGTTTTGGCCTCGTTGAACAGAGCGGTCAGCAGGAAGGTGCACATTTCCTTCATGGCGCACTGGGTAATTTTGCTGGCAGCTTGGAAGGATGCAGGACAGGGTTCAGTGCTTAAGCTTGTTCTGCCACCACACCTCCAAAAAGCTGGTGCTGTTTCTGTCACATCTGTCTACTCCACCCTCTCCTCCTCTTTTGCTCTATGTCCTCTTCTGCTGAATTGTCCTCTGAAGAAGCAGTGCTCCCTAAGCGTTCAAGGGGCTACGCAAGCAGTCAGGCTAAAATATGCCATGCAGTGCTTCAGTTGGTCTGTCTAGGGGACAGGAGCCACACCGGGGCAGAGATTCTGTCAGCTCTGCAGGGGATGGCTGAGAGGTATGTGACGCCATGACAGCTTGAGCCAGGAATGGTTGTATGCGACAATGGCACCAACCTTATCTCCGCCATTCGACAGGGACACTTAACACACATTTCATGCTTGGCACATGTCGTGAATTTGGTGATGCAGCCTTTCTTTATCAGGTACCTGGGCTTACAAGATCTTCTGAGGCAGGCCAGAAAAGTCTGTGGCCATTTCCAGTGGTCATACAATGCCAGTGCTCGGCTATATGACATTCAACGGGAATTCAACTTGCCAACCAACCGCCTCATTTGTGACATGCCCACCAGGTTGAACTCAACATTGGCAATGCTGCAGCGGCTGCACACGCAGCAGAGGGCCATCAATGAGTACCTGTGTGAGTATGGCACAAGGACAGGCTCAGGGGAGCTTGGCTTCTTTTCAGCACGCCAGTGGCTGCTGATAAAGGATGCATGCACCGTCCTGTCACCATTTGAGGAGGCCACAAGGATGGTGAGCCGGGATGATGCATGCATCAGTGACACTATCCCTCTAGTCTTCCTGCTGGAGCACGCACTTCGTGGAATCATGGACAGGGCACTTGAGGCAAAACAGCGGGAGGAAGAGGAGGACTTTCTTTCTTCACAAGGCCCCCTTTATGCAGATATCATTCCTGTGGGGGCACAAAACACACAGAAGGAAGAGGAGGAGGAAGAGGATTGTGGCAGCGTGGATGTAGAGGATAACATACAACAGCTTCAAGGGATGGTTGTCATTCCCCAGAAACCCCTGGAGTTGTACGTGGCTGGGGAGAGGTTGCTCCTAACAATGTCATCCTTAGTGACACAGAGGACTCAGAAGCTCATACCTCCTCAAACTTACGCTGCATGTGCTCCCTGATTCTGTAAAGTCTGCAAAAGGACCAGAGGATTTGTGGTATCAAGGAGAGGGATAATTACTGGTTGATAACCCTTCTTTATCCACGTTACAAGGGTAAAGTTGCAGAGCTCCTCCTGCCTTCGCAGAGGGAGCAGAGGATAAAACATATTGAGGACACCTTGAAGAAAAGTTATGTAACACCTTTCCAGACACTGGGAGATCAACATTCTCCGGATGTGTTTCTGAGGCATTGTTCAGTCAAAGGAGGAGCGGTGAAGAAGGCGGCCGGCTGACCAATGCCTTTAAACAATTCTTTAGTCCTCAGTGCCCAGGGCTGTTAGGTTTAAGCAACCATCGGCAGCGTCTCCATCATATGGTGCAGGATTATCTAGGCGCAAGAGCAGACTCGGAGACCTTTCCAACTGAGCATCCACTGGGTTACTGGGTTTTGAGGATGGACCACTGGCCAGAACTTGCTCAATATGCAATGGAGCTACTGGCCTGTCCTGCTTCCAGCGTGCTTTTCGAACAGACGTTCAGTGCTGCTGGAGGTTTTGTGACAGACAAAAAAGTGGGTCTGTCCACAGACTCTGTTGATCAGCTGACTTTTATCAAAATGAACCAGTCCTGGGTCAACAAGAGCTATCAAGCCCCTGATGCCGATGTAGCAAGAATTTGCAAGGGGTCTGCCATCCCTTGAAGACTGCATATGCTGCCTATCCTATTCCTCTACCTTGATTCTGCTAGCTTCCAACAATGTTTTTGGTTTAGGTCACCACCAACCCCCAAGGCCTAATTTTTCTGCACTTGTATGACAGGTGCATACAATTTTAAATCACATTTTTTACAGCATGGCTCGTTCCTGCGCCCAGCAAGAGGAATGCTGGCCATACATTAGCCGAAAAAGCGTTTGAAAATCTGTCATTTTTCCTCCAGTTAATGGGCACAAATAGAAAAACGGTTTTAACTTTTCAGAGTTGAAAAATCGAAGGAACAGTTTGGAAAATTCTGCCAAACGAACGATATATTGAAAGGTTAACCGTTAATGTGTTTCTCGCCCGAACTGTTTGCACTAGGCATATGTGACAAAATAAACTAAAAACTGATTCCTTTATGTCCATTGAATGATTTATCGTTCAAAATTCGGTCATTACATGATAGCATGATCGTCTGCTCTCACGGCCGAGTGTTCATTTTTCGAAAATGAGTTTGAACGATTTTTCGGCTAGTGTATGGCCAGCATAACCCTGAGGGATTGCGGTGTTCAGGCCTAGGCAGGAAAAGTGTAAAAGCGCCCTGTATTTAGGTGGTTAAGGGGAACCTTATGACAGAATTTAAAAAAACAGCGTGGGGTCCCCCCAAAATGTATACCAGGCCCTTTGGGTCTGGTACAGATTTTAAGGGGAACTCCACACCAAAATGTAAAAAAAAAACGGTGTGGGGTCCCCCCCAAAAATTCATGCCAGATCCTTATCCGAGCATGCAGCCTGACAAGCCAGGATAGGGGTGGACAAGCGAGTGCCCCCCCCCCTCCTGAACCATTCCAGGCCGCTTGCCCTCGACATGGGAAAGGTGCATGTTCATGGGGACAAGGGCCTCTTCCATGTTGAGGGGTCTGCGGGTGGGGGGCTTATTTTATTGTAATCTGGAATCATCGTACAGTGTACAAAAAGTAAAAACCACACATCACAGAATAAAAAAAAAAATAGTGTCCCTTGTAGTTTGTAGTAAGTCGAAATTAAAAAATAAATAAATTAAAATAAAAAAATAAAATTAAACATAAAATTATAAAATTAAAATTACAATAAAATTAAAAAATATATATAAAAAATAAAATTAAAAATGAAAATAAAATAAAAATTAAAATTAAATTAAAAATAAAATTAGAAATAAAAATAAAATTAAATAAAAATAAAATTAAAAAATAAAACTAAAATAAAAACTAAAATAAAAATAAAATAAAAATAAAATTAAAAATAAAATTAAAACTAAAATAAAAACTAAAATAAAATAAAATAAAAATAACAAATAAAATCAAATTAAAAATAAAATAAAAATAAAATAAAAAAAAACATATTGCCCTAAATTGATGAAGACATTTTTTATTATAGCAGAAAGTAAACAATATTGTCAGTCTTTTTTTGTTCATAGCACAAAAATATAAAAATTTAGAGGTCATCAAATACCTCTATTTGTGGGGAAAAAAGGACATATATTTTATTTGAGAAACGAGAGGCACACCAAATATTGTATGTAATGAATAACCCTTTACTTGATTGACTGTGGATGTTCTTTACTGGGTTGTGAACTCTAAGCTATATTCCACTGTTCAGATAATGTGTGCCTTGTTTAACTTTAACATTTTCAATAAAAATACAATTTAAAAAAAGACGAGGGTTCTAACCCCTCACCATTGTCTAGCACACCTCTTTAACATTTGTAACAGTGACATTTGTTTTGCTGTCTGTGTCCCTGTTCAGAAGATTTCACCTGACTTTCTGTCCCTGTGATAATTCAATTTTGAAAATTTTGGGTTGTTGTGGAAACAAGGATTGGTGATAAAGCTTCAGTGACACCTCTTTTCCATAATAACTCTTACAGGAGTGAACTTTCCTTCCTAGAGGTAGATTTCCTCTCACTTCCTGTTGTCTTACTTCGTTTGTAAGTCAGATGTTTGTAACCCGGCGACCCCCTGTAATGCATACCTATGGCTTCACCCATGTTCATATATTATACAAAACATACAGTGCATGGAAATAAAAAAAATATTGCATGGTTTTAGGATTATTTATATCCAACTAATCTTTTTTGTGCTGTATATCAAAAACCTTGAAAACTAAACAATACCTTTATAGGCTACTCTGTGATTATATATTTCAACTGCTGGGTAATGAAGCTCAAGAAGCATCAAACCCCTTTATATTCCAACTACATATGGGAGTAAGGAA